>NC_133326.1:3921863-4555056 GCF_042186555.1 Aquarana catesbeiana | reverse complement strand
AAACACATTAACTTAATAAAGTTCTTATGGAATGTTGGTGCTGGGTTTAGATCTGCGGTTGGATATTCACATAGCGGTACCACGGACGGCGGTCATCGCAGACAACATTCGGAGGATGGTAATTATATTGTCACCGGCTTTGTCATATCTTCAGCTCTGCTATGCAGGAAAATAAGAGGGGAAAAAAAAATGAAAGACGGTGCGCTCTATAATTGAGGATTATATAATCATAGGATGCCGCCGTGCTTTGCAATGTAACTCACGGCTTCTAACAAATAAAACTTAAAAAAAAAAAAAAAAAAACCTCACCAACTTTATATAAAAAATAATTGATTACAATGATCAACATCTCCCTGTATCCTCAGCTTACCCCCGCCAATGTCCCGGGGGGGGGGGGCATATTTGTGCCACATTGGGCCCCCTGTACTGGGAAGAAGTGCGGGTGTTCTGTCAGATTAGGCGGCCCGTCAGATTTCTTAACGGAAGTGACGTCCTGGGAACGGCCATCTTGTAAACCATTACAGCCACTAATAAATCCTGGTACAATGGCAACCCATCAGAGTTTCCCCTGCTGACGCGTTTCGCTAAGTAAGAGCTTAGTTGTAAACAGCGAAAAGGAAGAGGCAATTATCTTACATACATTTTAGATATTTAAAGTGGTTGTAAACCCTTCCATATACCCAGCGAGGTATACACAGAGGTATAACAAATCCTCCAATATGAATTGTACCTGTTTATCTGCAGCCCTCTCTCCCCTACGGCCTTTCAAAGTCCAACATTTACACAACATTTCTCAGCTCCAGAAGGCAGGAACGGGGGATCTGATGTCACGCGCTGTACAGCATAGCGCAAAGAGCTTTGTGTAATCTGAGACCTGAGTGAAGGGAAAGGACACCCACCCACCCTCCCCGTCTACACAGTCTCATAGGGAAACATGCACAGCTGAAGCTGTCAATCACCTGCTGTGTGCTGGAGGAGGGGGTGGGGCATCTCAGAAGAGACGCAGATAGCAGAGGAAGGAGAGAGCAGACAGAAATCTCACATCGGTGCTTTGGATTGAGACAAGTACACACTATAGAGGGTACGCTTTGTTCAGATTCATGTCTGAGGTTACAACCACTTTATTGATTTACTAATGAATAGAGAGCTGCATTGATTTGTCTTTTATATTTGTCTGGGGCTCAGGCAGCAGACGGTAGCTGGAATTATTTTCATATATTATTCAACTCACTAAAATAAATGGATATGTAATGGGGGGGGGGGCTTTCCTGTGCGTTTGCAGAATAATACATTCTAATGGGCAGATAGAATGCAGTAACACCAGACCCATGAACACGCATGTAACAATGTGGCTTTTAACTGCTTGTTTCTGCTGCAAAACTCCTGTAGGAGAAAAAGATGTCATAGAGGTACAGTGTGGATGTGGCCTTAGAGTCAGAAAATCAGACCCCGATCTGGTCCTAAAATCAGATATTTTACTAATATTTATATTTATATTTATCTACAGTATTATAAAAAGGTATAAATGAATGAATAAAAAAATCAAATGAATGATTCAGAACAAAAGAGGAAAAACTTTAGTAAAACAGTACAAAGTATCCCCTTATATCAGAGCCCCCCCCTTGCATCAGTTACCCAATCAGAGCCCTCCCCCCCTTACATCAGTGTCCCAATCAGAGCCCCCCCCCTTACATCAGTGCCCCAATCAGAGCTTCCCCCTTACATCAGTGCCCCAATCAGAGCCCCCCCCTTACATCAGTGCCCCAATCAGAGCCCCCCCCCCCTTACATCAGTGCCCCAATCAGAGCTCCCCCCCTTACATCAGTGCCCCAATCAGAGCTTCCCCCTTACATCAGTGCCCCAATCAGAGCCCCCCCTTATATCAGTGCCCAATCAGAGCCCCCCCCTTACATCAGTGCCCCAATCAGAGCTCCCCCCTTACATCAGTGCCCCAATCAGAGCCCCCCCCTTACATCAGTGCCCCATTCAGAGCCCCCCCTTACATCAGTGCCCCTATCAGAGCCCCCCCCCTTACATCAGTGCCCCAATCAGAGCTCCCCCCTTACATCAGTGCCCCTATCAGAGGCCCCCCCCCTTACATCAGTGCCCCAATCAGAGCCCCCCTTACATCAGTGCCCCAATCAGAGCCCCCCCTTACATCAGTGCCCCAATCAGAGCCCCCCCCCCTTACATCAGTGCCCCCAATCAGAGCCCCCCCTACATCAGTGCCCCAATCAGAGCCCCCCCCCCCCCTTACATCAGTGCCCCAATCAGAGCTCCCCCCTTACATCAGTGCCCCAATCAGAGCTTCCCCCTTACATCAGTGCCCAATCAGAGCCCCCCCCCCCTTACATCAGTGCCCCAATCAGAGCTTCCCCCTTACATCAGTGCCCCAATCAGAGCCCCCCCCCTTACATCAGTGCCCCAATCAGAGCCCCCCCCCTTACATCAGTGCCCCAATCAGAGCTCCCCCCTTACATCAGTGCCCCAATCAGAGCTCCCCCCTTACATCAGTGCCCCTATCAGAGCCCCCCCTTATATCAGTGCCCCAATCAGAGCCCCCCCTTACATCAGTGCCCCAATCAGAGCTCCCCCCTTACATCAGTGCCCCAATCAGAGCCCCCCCCCTTACATCAGTGCCCCATTCAGAGCCCCCCCCTTACATCAGTGCCCCTATCAGAGCCCCCCCCCTTACATCAGTGCCCCAATCAGAGCTCCCCCCTTACATCAGTGCCCCAATCAGAGCCCCCCCCTTACATCAGTGCCCCATTTAAAATCCCTTCTTATATCAGTGCTCTAATCAGAGCCCCCCCCCCTTATATCAGTGCCCCAATCAGAGCCCATCTTTACATCAGTGCTCCAATGAGACCCACCCTCCCTTGCATCAGTGCCCCAATCAGAGCCCCTCTTTACATCAGTGCCCCAATCAGAGCCCCCCCCTCCCTTGCATCAGTGCCCATATCAGAGCCCCCCTTTACATCAGTGCCCCAATCAGAGCCCCCCCTTTACATCAGTACCCCAATGACAGCCCCCCTCCCTTGCATCAGTGCCCCAATCAGAGCCCTCCCCCCTTACATCAGTGCCCCAATCAGAGCCCCCCCCTTACATCAGTGCCCCAATCAGAGCCCTCTCCTCTTACATCAGTGCCCCAATCAGAGCCCTCTCCTCTTACATCAGTGCCCCAATCAGAGTCCCCCCCTTACATCAGTGCCCCAATCAGAGCCCTCCCCCCTTACATCAGTGCCCCAATCAGAGTCCCTCCCTTACATCAGTGCCCCAATCAAAATCCCTTCTTATATCAGTGCCCCAATTAGAGCCCCCCTTACATCAGTGCCCCAATCAGTGTCCCCTCTTAAATCGGTGCCCTGATCAGCATCCCCTCTTGTATCAGTGCTCCAATCAGAGCCCCCCCTTTACATCAGTGCTCCAATCAGAGCCCCCCCTTTACATCAGTGCCCCAATCAGAGCCCCCCCTTACATCAGTGCCCCAATCAGAGCCCCCCCCCTTACATCAGTGCCCCAATCAGAGCCCCCCTTACATAGGTGCCCCAATCAGAGCCCCTCTTATATCAGTGTTCCCATCATTTCATCTGCATATCTGGGGTCAGGGTTGTATCCTTTACCTACAACCTTTGTCCTAAAATCTGCCCCTTTGTCATTCTTTACCCGATGATGATGATGATGATGATGATGATGATGATGATGATGATGATGATGATGATGATGATGATGATGATGATGATGATGATTATTAATAAGATGATGATGATGATGATTATTAATAAGATGATGATGATGATGATGATGGTGATGATGATGATGATGATGATGATGATGATGATGATGATGATTATTAATAAGATGATGATGATGATGATTATTATTATTAATAAGATATTGTTGCCGGGAACTTTTCTTTTCAGACTTTTCCGGAGTCGCTGTGAATGCGGCTGTAGAATTCTTTCCCTATCCAGCAGCATCTCCCCCTCTCCGGGCCGATCGTTTCCTCTCTGCGTTTCCTCCCTGCGATGCGTCTTCTTGTGGATGGATGGCGGAGCGGCCGCCCATCCCCCCGCCTTACAATGATTGTTTGTTTCTGAAGACAAATCACTCACAACACGCCGCTAAGATGCAGCAATTCTCCCTCTACAACGTTCGCCGATAATCGCAATCATTGGCTTGTTACGAAGTTTGGAGACTTTCATCCCGTGACGCTCGATCGCTCTCCTTTCTTTGCGTCGTGTTGTTGAGGATGAAGCATGCAATTTGAAATCAGCAGTTTGATGGTGGGAGTCATGCACAGGCGGCGGCGCACACGTTATCTCAAGTGGTAGATAATCCCGCTTTATTTGTGTACTTTGTGGGCGTGCAAAATCAGAAACGCGTAAGTGCGATGGTTTGCTGCTCTGTGCCATATCTCCTTTTGTTTTTTCTGATATTTTCACTGCAAGGAAAAGAGAAAGAGATGAGAAAATCCAGAAAGCAATGGCGGTTCCGGAGGTAGCGGAAGGCGAAGGCAGCCTGGGGCCCCCTGTAAGGGTCACCGCTCTGTGCTGGCTCCCCTGCCACGGTGCCATCTGGCCAGCTTCTGCCTCCCCCAGCAAATGTTCTGCCCCCCCCGAGCGGGCACAGCTGCCTATCTCCGGCTACGTGTCAAATCTCCCGAGCTCGTTTGCTCAAGATGTATTCTTGCTGGCATCACCAGTACCGTTTTCATCGCTCTCTGCGATCTTATCTGGGCCAATGCAAGTCATCCCAGAACCGGTTAAAGCCGTATTACAACACAGACGCAAACATTTATTATCTTGCAGCTTACCAACTCTTAAACGACTGCATTCGTTTTTTTTTTTTTTAGGCTTTTTTTTTCTTTTTTTTTTTTAACCTGGTGAGCTGGCCAACAAGTCTTTTGTTTTTTCAAAAGCACAAGCGCTCCAGCAGATAGTATCAGTAAACATGGATGAGACAAACCATTTACCACTGGCAGGGGGTGCTAGAATTTTTAAACACTTCCTACCGGGAGGATGCCCTCCGGTTTCAGTGGCGATACCGGAATGATGCGTGCACCTACAGGCGTCATGCTAGTATGGATGTTTGCAGCTGGTGATTTCCATTCAGGCAAAAGTGATCCAAGTGGCTAATTAGCCACTCAATCACTTCTGCGGGTGGCAGAAGGGGGTCCAACCAGTGGTGGCCGCTCATGCAGGGTGCAGGGGCGGCGCTTCCCCCCCCTAATCCATGCATCTGGCCCCTAATCTACATGCAGGGCACCGGACGCATGGATTCCAATGGGTTTTTTTTTTTTCCAAAGCACATGATAAGAGCCTGAGGCTCCAATTGGCTTCAAAAAGGGTGGGCTCAGGGGCACAGAGCACTGCTCCCGGAGCCCACCCATGTGTGTGACATTAGCGAATTATTATTCGTTAATTTCTTCCTGTTTCTCCTCCCGGCCAATCAGGAAGCGGGAGTCCTAAGACCCGATAGGACTCGCGGCCAATCAGGTCTTAGGACTCCCGCTTCTTGATTGGCCGGGAGTCCTAAGTCCTGATTGGCCAGGAGAATAAGCGACCACCAGGTCATGGGAGGAGACGCAGATCGGAAAGATGCTGAAGCCGCAACCTGGAGGGGAAGATGAAGGGGGCTGGCGGGTGACGGGCGAGCGATAGGGCGATCAAGCGATGGGGGAGAAGCAGCGATTGAGCGAGTGAGCGCCAGAGGGGTGGTGGTTGGCTGGCTGGCTGGGGAGGCCACGGGCCACCCACCCCAAGAAAATTGAGCACCAGCCGCCACTGGGTCCGCCCCCCCCTCCTACCGCCACTTCTCCCTCGCTCTACCGTACGATCACGGTGCCCGGAAACGATGTGGAAGGCGGCAATGGTGGCCCAGTACAGAAAGAGAGTAACTGACGTTGTTCCCCTCTCTCTGTAACCCGGGGTAACCGAGAGCGACGAGTTATCGTCACTTTTGTTTCCGCCCCTATGTTTACCTGCCCACCAGCGGCCAGGAAAGCAGCCGATCAGACCGCTCTGTATCTGATCAGCTGCATGGGAGGCTAGCGGGGAAATATGGGGTCTAATAAACCCCCAGGTATGTTCATAAAGAGGATCTGTCATGGCCCATGCTGTCACAAGGTTCTAGCAATAAAGTTAATCCCAAAAAAAAAGTGTATAAAATAAATAATATTTTTTTTTTTAAAGTGCCCACCCTCCCACCGTGCTTACGCGCAAATGCGAACCCATACGGTTAAAAAAAACAACCCTGCACTGTGCAGGCCAGTCAAGTTCCTCCACCCCAAACTCACTCATCCATGTCTTTATGGACCTTGCTTTGTGCACTGGTCCAAATCATTTGATGGAAGGGGGATTATGGTGTGTGGGGGGAGGGGGGATTATGGTGGGGGGGTTGTTTTTTCAGGGGTTGGTTTTGGCCCCTTAGTTCCAGTGAAGGGAACTCTTAAGGCGTCAGCATACCAAGACATTTTGGACAATTTCATTCTCCCAACTTTGTGGGAAGAGTTTGGGGACGGCCCCTTCCTGTTCCAACATGACTGCGCACCAGTGCACAAAGCAAGGTCCATAAAGACATGGATGAGCGAGTTTGGGGTGGAGGAACTTGACTGGCCTGCACAGAGTCCTGACCTCAACCCCATAGAACCCCTTTGGGATGAATTAGAGCAGAAAATGCGAGCCAGGCCTTCTCATCCAACATCGGTGCTTGACCTCACAAATGCACTTCTGGAAGAATGGCAGGGCCATTCTTCTAAGAGCTTCATGGGCCTGGTGCTAAGGATTTTGGTGGGCCTTTTTATGGCAATAAATAAGATGAAAATGCAAAATTTTTTTTTTAAAACAAATTAAACATGCTGCCGCAATTTACATATCAATCATGTGTACACTGCATATAGAGCAGGGATGGGTGACTCACTCACACCATTGGGCTGGGCCTATCTTAAGGAAGGGGCCTGGAGCTGCAGCTCCAATAGCCCCTATGTTGATCCAGCCCTGAAGAATGGTCAAACATTCCCATAGACACCCTCCTAAACCTTGTGGACATCCTTCCCAGAAGAGTTGAAGCTGTTATAGCTGCAAAGGGCGGAGCCAACTCAACATTGAACCCTCCGGACTAAGACTGGGATGCCATTAAAGTTCATGTGTGTGTAAAGGCAGGCGTCTCAATACTTTTGGTAATACAGTGTATATGGACATAACCATATGTGGCCAATGACGTTATGTGACTTTCATTCAGACCAGGTGGGGGAGGGAAGGCTCATTGATGGCGGTCAGGAGTGAAGGCTCATTGATGGAGGTGGGGGTAAAAATCATTGATGGAGGTGGGGGAGGGAAAATTCATTGATAGAGTTGGGGAGGGGAGGTTTATTGAAAGAGGTGTGGAGGGAAGGCTCATTGATGGAGATGGGGGGGAAAGGATAATTGATGGGGGTGGGGGGAGGGAAGGTTCACCTATGGAGGTGGGGGGCTCATTGAAAGGCTCATTGTTGGAGGTGGGGAGGGAAGGCTCATTGATGGAGGTGGGGAGGGAAGGCTCATTGATGGAGGTGGAGAGAGAAGGCTCATAGATGGAGGTGGGCAGGAAAGGCTCATTAATGGAGGTGGGGGAGGGAAGGCTCATTGATGGAGGTGGGAAGAGAAGGCTCATTGATGGAGGTGGGGAGAAAAGGCTCATTAATAGAGGTAGGTAGGTAGGGAAAGCTCATTGATGGAAGTGGGGGAGGCTCACTGATGGAAGCGGGGGGGAAGGCTCATTAATGGTGGTGGAGGGAGGAGTCCAGTAAAAGATGTGGAGAGAGAAGGCTCATTGATGGAGGTGGGGAGGGAAGGCTCATTGATGGAGGTGGGGAGGGAAGGCTCATTGATGGAGGTGGGGAGGGAAGGCTCATTGATGGAAGCAGGGGGGGGGAGGCTCATTGTTGGAGATGGGGAGGGAAGGCTCATTGATGGTTGATGGACGTGGGGGGGGGGGGGAGCTCATTTATGAGGGTGTAGAACGAAGGCTCATCGATGGAGGTGTGGAGGGAAGGATCATTGATGGAGATGGGGAGGGAAGGCTCATTGATGGAGATGGGGAGGGAAGGCTCATTGATGGAGGTGGGGAGGGAAGGCTCATTGATGGAGGTGTGGAGGGAAGGATCATTGATGGATGTGGGAAGGGAAGGATCATTGATGGAGATGGGGAGGGAAGGCTCATTGATGGAGGTGGGGAGGGAAGGCTCATTGATGGGGGTGTGGAGGGAAGGATCATTGATGGAGATGGGGAGGGAAGGCTCATTGATGGATGTGGGGAGGGAAGGATCATTGATGGAGATGGGGAGGGAAGGCTCATTGATGGAGGGGGGTAGGGAAGGATCATTGATGGATGTGGGGAGGGAAGGATCATTGATGGAGATGGGGAGGGAAGGCTCATTGATGGAGGTGGGGAGGTGAAGGCTCATTGATGGAGGTGGGGAGGGAAGGCTCATTGATGGAGGTGGGGAGGGAAGGCTCATTGATGGAGGGGGGGAGGGAAGGATCATTGATGGAGATGGGGAGGGAAGGCTCATTGATGGAGGGGGGGAGGGAAGGATCATTGATGGATGTGGGGAGGGAAGGCTCATTGATGGAGGTGGGGAGGGAAGGCTCATTGATGGAGGTGGGGAGGGAAGGCTCATTGATGGAGGGCGGTAGGGAAGGATCATTGATGGATGTGGGAAGGGAAGGATCATTGATGGAGATGGGGAGGGAAGGCTCATTGATGGAGGTGGGGAGGGAAGGCTCATTGATGGAGGTGGGGGAAGGAAGGCTCATTGATGGAGGTGGGGAGGGAAGGCTCATTGATGGAGGTGGGGGAGGGAAGGCACAGTGATGGAGGTGGGGGAGGGAAGGCTCATTGATGGAGGTGGGGAGGGAAGGCTCATTGATGGAGGTGGGGAGGGAAGGCTCATTGATGGAGGTGGGGGAGGGAAGGCTCATTGATGGAGGTGGGGAGGGAAGGCTCATTGATGGAGGTGGGGGAGGGAAGGCACAGTGATGGAGGTGGGGGAGGGAAGGCTCATTGATGGAGATGGGGAGGGAAGGCTCATTGATGGAGATGGGGAGGGAAGGATCATTGATGGAGATCCATGTAGGCCGGTCCATGTAGTCCTATCCAAATAGAAGAGCCATTGGACCTCAAACTGGTGAAAAGGGTAATGCTGGTTCTGATAGAAAGGTGTCAGAACACAGAGACTAGTGCCCTGTACACACGGTCTGACTTTCCGACGTAAAATGTGCGATCGGAGCTTGTTGTCGGAAATTCCGACCGTGTGGAGGCTCCATCGGACAGTTTCCATCGGAATTTCTATCGCACAAAATTTGAGATCTGGTTCTCAAATTTTCAGACAACAAAATCCGTTTGCGTAAATTCCGATCGTGTGTACACAATTCCGAAGCACAAAGTGCCACTATTGCTCAGAATAAATTACAAGACGGAAGCGTTCGGCCTGGTAAAACTAGCGTTCGTAATGGAGATGGCACATTCGTCACGCTGCAAATTTTGAAATCTTTTAATGCAGCGCATTCTCTTCTTCTTTATAATGCTAGAAGAATGGAGTTGTTTTGCTGCTGATATTCACACAGAGTTCTCACAAACTGATTTCTTTATAATTTCTCGTGATCTCATGAATAATATTAATTTTTTTTTTCGTCAGATCTCCATAATAATTGTATTGTATTTTTGTTTTTTTCATTTGTACTTTTAATCAAGATCTGCCTTTTTTGATTTTTCTAGTGCTCTCCATAATATTATTTCTTGTTTTGTGTGTCAAGTTACCACAACACCATTATTATCTTGTATTTTTTTTAAGCTCAAGGAAGTTGGTTGGTGTCCCTTGTTAATTAGACATTGTATTTTTGAAATGTACCTGCCTACTCAAAAACAAACTGTCCTTTTTGAAGTAAAACACATAGGCAAGTATTTCTGAGAAATACATATCCATTTATTCTGGGTCATAACAAAATAAAGAGGGAAGGCAACACTGGAGAAACTACAGAAATTTGCCTTTGTACCCCAAGGCAGACATCAATAATTTTACAGTCAAACTTGGTGGCCCGAGGAGTCCTTATTATTATTATTATTATTATTATATAGTGAGCACAATCCGGTCCAGGACCACAAGAGATCAGGAACAGCAGCAGATGACATATATGTCCCCAGGCTGTGGTCATACAACAGCCTGCATCTTTTGCCAGACCAGACTGAACCCAGGCCATCACTATCTGGTCTTCCTTAGACGCTTCCTTCCAGGCTGTGGCTCTGGTGTTGGAGGTGTGGCAGGAGGTGGAGGAGGAATAGGAGGACCTGGAGGAGGAGGACCATGGTTGAACTCACAAACGTGGCTTTGGCTTGTGAGTTCGCCCCTTAACCCCTTATTTAGGGCTTGCAAGATCACTTCCTCACATAAGAAGCGTTGGCCCTCCTCCATTTACAGCATTTTGCAGGCTGTCATGTAGGCATAGTCCTCTTGAACACTGGGGGGGGGGGGTTCTGAGGGCCACAGTAGCCTTCAAAAATAGGCCAATTGCTGCCTCCTTCAGGTTACTCCTCTTCCTGGCACTTTTTTGTGGAAGGCCGAGGGGAGGGACTTGGGTTTCTGACAGGCTACTGGGCCCGGCCACCTCCTGGCTGCCACTTTCCACGGCCTCCTCCTGGCTGAGACTTTCCTGTGTATGAAAAAGGGACATAGTTTTAGTTTTTTGTTCATCAATCACACACAATTTTCATCTCATGACTGTTGCAAATTGAATGTTAATAAATAGAAAAGACTATCATTCTGACCCCAGCATTTTTCATTCTTGTCACAATCATTTGTGGCCACTACTGTCTATTGATATGTAAAACACTTTGTGAAATCAGAAATTACTTATCAAAACTAACATATATTTAACATCATTAATCTGACAAACAGAAATATTTAGAAGAATGCTATACATGACTCAAGCTGGGCTCCTCCACATGTTGCTGCCTGGAAGGCCCAGGTTGGTCGTCGGAAGCCTCAGCTGGGGGGGAAGGAAGCCTTAAAGGAAGACTGGAGAGTGCTGGCCTGGGTTCAGTCTGACCTGCCAGAAAATGCAGTCTGTCATAGTACCACAGCCTGGGGACATAAATGTCATCTGCTGCAGCTCCTGATCTCAGGGAATCTGGGACCTTCTTGAGCGCCCTAAGATTAGTGCTCCTCATGCCACCAATTAGGGCCTTCAAATAGGGGATGTCTGCCGCGGGGATCACCGGCTTCACAAATTCCAGCAATTGATCCAGCGCTGCCTTCCTCTTTGTTTTATTGTTATAAAACGGGTGGTTTACCTGCCACAGACAGGGCAGCTCCCTGTACATATCAATGAACATGGGGATAAAGCCCTGATCATTCAATAGATCCATTTTCTCTGCAAGACACAACACAAGACAAACCCTAATGTCAGACGAAACTCTCCTAATCTTGACCCAATATAGGCCTCAATCTATAAGCATTATAGGCCACTGATGCACCAAGTTAAAACTGTACCTTCGTTCTAACGATCGTCGATTCCGTTACTTCGTCCCCCACTCAGAGATCGTACATACAATGCTTTATATACACTGCGCATGCGTGAAACTCCGGCCGCTACTCTTTCTAGTCTATTCCCCGCCCCTTCTCTTTTGACGCAGTGGGAGAGAACATGGCAGAGAGACAACATGTGCATGTAGAGGAGAGCAGCAACGACGAAAGGCCGGAGCCCCAAACCTCACGATCACAGAGGAGATTTAAGGCCTCAAATATGACCTTTATAGAGATGTTGGAGATGGTGGACATCTTAAAGAGGGCCGACTATGATGGGAAGCATGGACCATACCCAAACCGAAATGTGAGAAAGGCCAAGATCATGGCTAATGTTGTGAAGAGTCTGCACAGGAATTTTAGGGTACGGCGATCCAAGGAGAAAATGAGGAAATGCTGGTCTTACCTGAAATTGACGGAGCAGGATCAGTACAGAAGAACTAAGAGAGTTCTGCAAAAAAGTAAGTAGTTTGTCGTGTGTTCCTATTCTTCTTCTTAACGTTCGTGCTGCTCCACGTGCTTTTCTTTACTGTTGTACATTGTACATTTTAAATTGGCAACTTTCATGTTCATGGGCACAGTAATCGGTCGTAGGAAACATCGTTCATTTGCCCACTTATAAGATGTTTTAGGCAGATACAGGTTAACTACATTTGTTCAGGCCTATTTGTATTAAAAGAAGTTTGTAACTAGAATGAAATGGAAACTTAATTCAGTGTAAGGAGAGGACACTCAGCAGCTGTTTACACATCTGGACGCTGGAGCACTAGTGTGGGACACCAGAACAAACTTTTTAGGGTGTCCCACACAGGTGCTCCATTGGGTACTATAGCAGTGTCTCCATGTGTGAAAATTGAACAAAAAAGGGAAGTATTCCAGCACTGGAAAGAAAATAAAAATGTCTTCAGCTTGGAACTCTGCCAAAACAGACAATTGTACGACACTTCCAAGCAATGTTTCATATTACTATTTCTGGCATCAAATATCTGTGTGCTAAGTATACCTTTTTTATTCACATAGAGGAGAAAAGACTCGGAACATCTGAGGACACCAGGGACCCCCCACTTCCGAAAGAAGGGGAAGTCACCAAAACCCAAGTAGAGGATGAGGAGGGAGAGGTTTTGGAAGTGGGCGAAATAGTCACCACAACAGGTGAGTGTCTGAGACCACAGCTTCAGGTAATAGATCTGTTCCTGCATATTTATAATACATGGTGTGTTATTTTTTTTTTTTTAGGTGATGTGGAAGAAGAATCTCATTTCACCATTGATAGTGCCCAGATCCTTATCAGGGAGATAATGGGGTGCAATCACGATTTCGAAAATCTAAAGCAAAACATCAATGATGTTCAAAAAAAATGAAGAGCATCATTGATGTTTTAGGGAGAATCTAAACCACGCAAAAATGTAACCCTTTGTTTTCGTGTATTTTGGGTTTTAAAAAAAAAGTTTGATTTAAGTATTTTAAAAGCCTAATTTTGAAGATGCACACAGTGTGTCAACATGTGCCATCTGCCATCACGGGATATCAATGTACGCATTTTGTGGGTGCAACACCTTCCTCGCAACTAAAGTAGCTGAGAGGAAGGGGTTGCACCCCAAAACACGTCCATTGATCCCTCATGATGGGAGATAGCACATGTTGACATTAGGCATGGGGTCAGGAGGGAAATCCACATTTTGAATCCCAATTTGTGTGCATCTTCAAAATTTTGCTTTTAAAGGGGTGACAACACCCCATCTGATGAAGTGTCAGGGCTGGGCTCAGCCCTTCCTTTTCTGAGCTGGCCGCTCAGCTGTCGGCTAATTGCCAGCTCTCTTCTCTCTTCACAGTTAACCAGCTGTTGTGGATCTGCTCATTAGTCCCACCTACTTAGGTTCAGTGGGCGCATTCAGTACCTGGTGCATTGGAAGGGGTACGCATTGGAATGCTCCTGGGTCTCATCCTCGGACGTACATGTCCCTGCCCTCCTCCGTGATTTGCATAGTCGTTTTCCCCTCAAGCCCTGTGGTCCTCCGAGGGGGAAGGGTCATTGAGGAGGGGGGTACTGTCAGGGCTGGGCTCAGCCCTTCCTTCTCTGAGTTGGCCGCTCAGCTGTCGGCTAATTGCCAGCCCTCTTCTCTCTCCACAGTTAACCAGCTGTTGTGGATCTGCTCATCAGTCCCGCCTACTTAAAGATGTCCAGCTCACTTAATTCCTGCCTTCACCTTGGTCACATCACAAGAAACCATCTCCTGTGTTCCTGCTTAAAGACTGATTTTGCTGACATCCCTTCTGGCTTCTTATCCTGCTTGCTGTTCCTCTACTTGGATCCCTGACTTCATTACCCGATCTGGTTACTGGATTCTGGCTTGGCTAACTACCCGATCCGGTTACTGGACTCTGGGTATGCTTTGACTACACTTACTCTATTTACCTTTTTATTGTTATTAATAAACAAGTGTGATTTTACTGTACTTTTGTCTCAGTCTGGTTCATGGTTTCTGACAGTAGGCGAAAGCCATGAATTCAGAAGATACAGTCAATCCACTTGTTGGTAATATTTTTTCCAGATTGGATGAGCAAGATCACCACATGGATCAGTTTGCCATGGTATTACAAACGCTCCTGAGTTGCATGGCTCACCTGAAATTCCCCACTGTGGCTGCTCTGGTACAACCTGAGTTGCAGGCCATCCCTGCTGCCTTGCCAGTCTCTGTGCAGGCACCCGCCTTGAGTATTTCCTCTATAAGACGTATGTCTGGTTCCGCCCCGCTTCCCCAGTGATTTGGGGGCGATCCAGTTTAGTGCAGAGGGTTTCTCAACCAAGTTGAGATACACTTTGAGATGCTTCCCCAGGCGTTTCCAACGGACAGAAGCAAAGTAGGGTTTGTGATATTTTTGCTTTCTGAGAGAGCCTTGGCCTGGGCAAACCCTCTATGGGAGACACAAAAACCTGTTGTCTTGAGTTACCCTGAGTTTGTGGCCTCCTTTAAAAGCGTATTTGACATTCCCGCGCGCTACGCTTCTGCTGCCAAGTGCCTCATGTCCATCAAACAGAGTGCGAGAACTGTTGCCAACTACGCCATTGAGTTCCGTACTCTGGCAGCAGAGGTTGCTTGGAACAATGAGGCCCTCATGGCTGCCTTTTCTCATGGTCTCTCGGATTCCATCAAGGATGAGATAGCAGCCCGAGATATACCCACTGAGCTGGAGAAGACTTTCTTTTAAGAAGCGCTTGTGGAAGCCTCCTGTACGTTTGCCTCTGAGCTTTGCAGTCCCACCCGTGCCTCCCTCACCTCCCATGCCTCCTGGTACCGAGTCGGTCAGTGAAGATGAACCCATGCACTTGGGCTTCACGCGTCTCTCTGCGGATGAGAGAGCCTTTAGGAGGAGAGAGAGATTGTGCCTTTATTGTGGCCAGGCAGGTCACTTTTTGAAATCTTGTCCTACCCATCCTGGGAACACCCGAACCTTGAGGTCCTGTCATGGACAGACCTTAGGTGGTGTTGTGTCATCCCCAGTTATCCAGAAGGATAAGCCCCTGGTTTTGGTCACCCTTTCTTGGGCTAAGTTGTCTATCGAGATACAGGCTCTAATCGACTCTGGGGCTGCAGGCCTGTTCATTGATGCTGCATTTGTATCAAAGCACTCGATTCCACTGCAGCTGCGTGACACTCCACTTGCCATTGAGGCTCTTGACAGGAGACCTCTACAGCCTGCCCATGTGACTCATGAGATGTATGTAAACCACCCTATGTACCTCTTCACTCTCCTCCCTGCCAGAGGAGTACCGTGATTTTAGTGATGTCTTTGACAAAGGTCAAGCCGGTAGATTGCCTCCACACTAGCTGTATGATTGCGCAAGAAGAAAAAGAGCGGTGAACTGAGACCTTGCATTGATTATAGGGGTCTCAATTGTTTCACGATTAAGAATGCCTACCCGATCCCATTGATTACAGAGTTATTTGACCACCTCAAGGGAGCAACGTTTTTTACTAAGCTTGATCTGAGAGGGGCTCACAATCTCGTGAGGATTAAGGAGGGCGAAGAGTGGAAAACTGCGTTTAATACCAGAACAGGCCATTATGAGTACCTCGTAATGCCTTTTGGCCTTTGTAACGCCCCGGCAGTTTTCCAAGAATTTATTAACGATGTCCTCCGAGATTTGTTGCAGTTACGTGTGGTGGTTTATCTCAATGATATCCTCATATTTTCCAAGTCCCTGGAGAGCCACCACACAGATGTCTGTCGTGTGCTTCAGAAATTAAGAGAGAACAATCTCTATTGTAAACTAGAGAAGTGTGAGTTCCATTGTGGACAGGTTAAATTCCTGGGCTATGTCATTTCCACTACTGGTTTTTCGATGGACCCAGAGAAACTTTTGGCAGTCCTACAGTGGCCTCGACCTGTGGGGTTACGTCCTCTGCAGTGTTTCCTGGGTTTTGCCAACTATTATCGGAAGTTTATTCGTAACTTCTTGTCTCTGGTCAAGCCCCTGACCCATATGACCAGAAAGAATGGTAACCCACAGAGTTGGTCTCCGGAGTCCATTAAGGCCTTTGAAAGTCTCAAGGCTGCCTTTGTTTCTGCTCCTGTGTTGGCACATCCTGATCCTACGTTACCTTTTATCATTGAGGTTGATGCTTCTGAGACTAGTGTTGGCGCCCTTCTGTCGCAACGTCCTACCTCTGAGAGTGCTATGCATCCTTGTGGCTACTTTTCCAAGAAATTGCGGAGTGCAATTACGAGATTGGTGACAGAGAACTGTTGGCGATCATTTAGCCCTGAAAGAATGGAGACATCTCTTCGAAGGTACCACTGTGCCGGTTCTCATTCTTACTGACCATAGGAATCTCACATTCTTGTCTGAGGCTAAATGCCTCTCTCCCAGAAGGGCGCGATGGGCTCTTTTCTTGACAAGTTTCAATTGCATTGTCTCATTCTTACCCGGTACTAAGAATGTAAGGGCTGACGCCTTGTCATGACAATTTTTCTCCACTTCCAAGTTGGAGTCAGTTCCGGTTCCTATGATTCCTCCTGATCGTATTCTGGCTAGGGTTCGCACCAGTCTTACTTATCCTTTGGGTGACAAAATTCTTGTTGCTCAGGTCGATGCTCCTTCTGAGAAACCTTGTGACCGCTGCTTTGTCCCAGAGTGTCTCCGTACTGCCGTGCTCCAGACTTACTATTCTCCCAAGGCTGGCTACCCGGGGAGGAATCAACTCATTTGGGCCATTTCCCAACAATTCTGATGGCCTAGTCTACGTGTTCATGTAACTGACTTCATAGCTGCCTGTTCCGTGTGTGCTCAGAGTAATGCCCCATACACACGGTCGGACTTTGTTCGGACATTCCGACAACAAAATCCTAGGATTTTTTCCGACGGATGTTGGCTCAAACTTGTCTTGCATACACACGGTCACACAAAGTTGTCGGAAAATCCGATCGTTCTAAACGTGGTGACGTAAAACACGTACGTCGGGACTATAAACGGGGCAGTGGCCAATAGCTTTCATCTCTTTATTTATTCTGAGCATGCGTGGCACTTTGTCCGTCGGATTTGTGTACACACGATCGGAATTTCCGACAACGGATTTTGTTGTCGGAAAATTTTATCTCCTGCTCTCCAACTTTGTGTGTCGGAAAATCCGATGGAAAATGTCCGATGGAGCCCACACACGGTCGGAATTTCCGACAACACGCTCCGATCGGACATTTTCCATCGGAAAATCCGACCGTGTGTACGGGGCATAAGACTCCATGACACCTTCCAGTGGGCCTCTACAACCCATACCCAATGGAGAGAGGCCCTGGACCCACCTGTCTATGGATTTTGTTGTGGAGTTGCTCAACTTCCAAGGCAAAACAGTTATCCTTATGGTGGTTCTCTAAGATGTGTCATTGTATTCCACTTAAAAAGTTGCCCACTTCTAAGGAACTGGCTTCCATTTTTGCTCAGGAGATCTTTTTCTTACATGGGCTACCCAAGGTGATTGTCTCGGACAGGGGTAGTCAGTTTGTCTCCCGGTTCTGGCGAGACTTTTGTGCACAGCTGGGAATTCAGCTTGCTTTCTCCTCTGCGTATCACCCGCAGTCCAATGGTGCCGCAGAACGAACCAATCAGTCCTTGGAGCAATTCCTACGTTGTTATATTCAACAATGTGTGGCTTCTTATTTCAATGATCAAAAGCAGTTTTTGTAGTAAAAGTTGGTGTTTACAGTGACAATGGGGGCTATTCACTAAAGGCAAATCCACTTTTCTCTACAAGTGCAGTTTCAGTGCAGTTTTAAGTGCAGTTGGAGTGCAAAGTGGATTTACCCTTAGTAAATAACTCCCACGGTGCTTTAGAATTTGCCACAATCACGCCATTTTCATGACTCCACAAAATTCATTCATGGTGCTGAAAATGGTGAATATTTTTGTCAGTAATTACATACATTAACAATAAAAACAAGGTAATAAAAACAATGTGTGTGTGCAGCAGACCCACAACATAATAGTTTGCTGAAGAAGAAATTGTCACCTCATGTATCAAATAAATTACATTTGCACTATTGAAGAAAATGTCCAAAAAGAAAAGCCCATTGGGGAACCTAGGAGACAGCTAAAAGAAACCCAGGCAGTAAGTCAAAGGAAATCTTCTTTCAGTTTAAGTTCAAAAATTGTTGATAAAATGTTTCTTAAACCGGACGGTCAGCTTCAAGTGCCGTCAGGGTTATTTCTTAAAGTCTGCCTTCAGGCCCAACTGAGGCCACATAGTCCATTGAATTTCTCCTTAAATAGTTGTATAGAATGCAGCATGCAAGGATTATCTGGTTAGGTTTATATTCCGCCATGTTGATTGGCGTAAGGAATAGGCGGAACCGGCTGGCCATTATCCCGAAAATGTTCTCCACCACTCTTCTGGCTCTGGCCAGACGTTAGTTATAAACCCTCTGGTCCGGGGTGAGGGTCCTCGTGGCTTCAAAACGGTCGGCTGGTCAGAACGAGAAAGCACTGAAAAAACAGAAAGGCCGGAGCTGAAAATCAGATACCAGCGGACAAGAACGCACTGAACATCAAATACGTTATATAAATACGAACCCACAAGCACAAACTGAAGACCAGTAACGATCGGAAAAGCAGGAGGCTGAAAAGCGCGAATCGT
Organism: Aquarana catesbeiana; assembly: GCF_042186555.1. Taxonomy (NCBI): domain Eukaryota; kingdom Metazoa; phylum Chordata; class Amphibia; order Anura; family Ranidae; genus Aquarana; species Aquarana catesbeiana. Next base: position 4,536,363 of record NC_133326.1, on the reverse strand, counting down.
CTCTCACCAAACTTCTACTAACACGAGATAAACACGAGATTAGCAGAAGGAACCCAAAAGGGTTGCGCACTTGGCATTGAACTTCCCTTTTCTAGGCCCGTCGTTTGTGTTGTACGTCCCTGCGTTCTTGACGTTCGGAAATTGCAACAACTTTGTGTGACCGTGTGTATGCAAGACAAGTTTGAGCCAACGTCCGTTGGAAAAAATCCATGGATTTTGTTGTCGGAATGTCCGATCAATGTCCGATCGTGTGTAGGGGGCATAAGACTGGGATGCCATTAAAAGTTCATGTGCGTGCAAAGGCCGGCGTCCCAATACTTTTGGTAATATGCAGTGCAGTGTGTTGCTGTCTCCCAGGGGCACGCTGGATTATTTGTATCCTGAATATGCAGCGATGGGATTGTATTGAGCCTTCAGCATTGCTGATACTAAATCCAGGATCTAAGTGGTTCATCCGGTGTTGGCCCTCCTCCCTCTAATGGCTGCTCCCTTAATTAGGAATATTGTTTACATGCCCCTGCTGAGATATTTACCTATACCTAACATACTTTCTTACTGCTGATTGAACTTTCTCATGCTACCGTGACTTGCATGATTTTGCATTCCAATTTAAGATAGAGAGACATATTCCCTTCTCTGTCTCATCTGTGAACCTCGGCCGTGTCCTGAGGAAGCCTAACGGTGAAACGCGTAGACATACAAGGGCTCACTGCACAATAATCATAGATGCTATATGTTACAATTGTCATTGTTTTTTAGATATTGTATTTTTCAATAAATTTATATTTTTTATACTGCTATACCTTCTCCGCTGTTTCTTAGCCTAAAAAGTCCGCCTCCCTGGTAATACTCAGTACTACCTTATTTTGTATCCTTTTGGTATATGGACATAACCATATGTGGCCAATGACGTTATGTGACTTTCATTCAGACCGCACACTGAGCTCTACCCATGTGAATAAAGCAGTAGGAATGAGTTTGCTGACACGCTAATAGCTTGCGATGACTTCGGTGAAAAGACGGATCGGGCTTTTGGCAGGAGCTCCTGACATCCCTCATTGCCTGTGAAAGTTAAACTTTTCCTCCATTCTATAACTCTATCAACCTTCGTCAGAGCAAAGCCTCCCCTCCGCCGACGGTGACATGCAATTTCCGAGTTAACTTCCAAGCAGACGGCTTCCTGTTGACAAACTCCATCTTGTTAGGAAGAAAGGAGAAGGCTGGGAGCCGAGCGGCGTTCTGCTGTCAGGAACATAATGGAAGCCTCCTGTGCTTTGTACGCGTCCGATGCGGCGATCGCAGATCTTTCTCTCGCTCTCTCCAAAGCAATTAAACAGGTGACTTTGGTTTTCATTTCCCCGGCAGTGCCGACGTGTTTTGATGTCGATGACAGGGTCTCAGGAAGGTAAATATGTGTGATGGAGGAGAATGTTTATCTCTCAGGCGGTGACATAGGTGCAATTAGAGGAACACGAGTCTTATAATCTAGCTGAGAAGGTGGAACATGAGCAGCTGAAGTGTGACATTCCTCCGCAAGCTGTTAGCCCGCTCTCATCATTCCGACTATTTTTTCATTATTAAACCGGCTGCTGTCAGGAAAACTTTTATAACTGAAGAGTTACATCTCCACCACTTTCCCATGAACGTGACAACGCACAAAGAACCTTCCGCTACTGCTTGTCTTCTACACCCAACATATTGTTGTGGAGAACTGATATATACTGTATACACCGATCAGACAGAACATTCTGACCACTGACGGGTGACGTGAATAAGGTTCTAGCACGTGGCGTACTTACTTTTTATATGGAGCCCCCCCCCCCCCCCCGGAGACACGATGTCACTGCTATCAGCACTTCTACCTTCACTCGGCCTTTCTTTTTGGATTTGACCCCCTTAGCTGTTTGAATGGCCAGGCGGCAATGATATCACTCCAACGCCTACAGTAGGTGACCGCGATGTTGTGTCAATCTCGCCGCTTTTCTCGGCGAGATTTGACACCTGCGAGCCCCGCCGCGGGAGCCAGCGCCGGGATTGGCTCGCTCATCGGGAAAGGGGAAACTTTTTTTCTCCTTTCGCGATGAGCGACAGGCAGTGCTGACAGCTGTCTGGTATGAATCATGAGGGGGGAACGCCGCGCCAAATTTTAAATGAAAAAAAGCAGCTTGGGGTCCCCCCCCAGCGGCATGCCAGGCCCTTAGGTCTGGTATGGATTGTAAGGGGGTCCCCCCAAAATCCATACCAGACCCTTATCTGAGCACGCAGCCCGGCCGGTCAGGAAATGGGGTGGGGACGAGCGAGCGCCCCCCCTCCTGAGCCGTACCAGGCGATGAGTGAGCCAGCGTGACATGCACAGAACCCTGTCCCCGAGAACCAGCGCGAGAAACACAATCTCGCTGTCAGGTACTGTACACACCGGAGTCACAATCACGGCACAGCGCTCTCTTGACGGACAGTTCACTTATGCCGCGTACACACGGTCGGACTTTTCAGCTACAAAAGTCCGACAGACTTTCGACGGACTTTTGGCGGACTTTTGGCGGACTTTTGGCGGACTTTCAACTGACTTTCTAACGAACGGACTTGCCTACACACGATCACACCAAAGTCCGGTGGATTGGTACGTGATGATGTACAACGGACTAAAATAAGGAAGTTGATAGCCAGTAGCCAATAGCTGCCCTAGCGTCGGTTTTTGTCCGTCGGACTAGCACACAGACGAGCGGATTTCTGGGTCCGGCGGAGTTCCGACGTAAAGATTTGAAGCATGTTCCAAATCTAAAGTCCGTCAGATTTTCGACTGGAAAAGTCCGCTGAAAGTCCGAGGAAGCCCACACACGATCGGATTGTTCGCCGGATTTGGTCCGTCGTCGTCCGTCAGACAAGTCCGGTCGAAAAGTCCGATCGTGTGTACGCGGCATTAGCATTAGTGTTCCCTGAATGCAGCGCTACTGTGCATGTCCTGGTGATGTCAGTGGATGCAGCTTGTGTGTGAAGTACTACACTGCTATACTGCTAATACACCACTACTACATAACTACTACACTACTGCTGCACCACTACTACAGCAGCGCAGCAGTGATATAGTAGAGGTAGAGCAGTGGTGTATTAGCGGTGTAGTAGTAGAGAAGTAGTGGTGTAGTAGTAGAGAAGTAGTGGTGTAGTAGTAGAGAAGTAGTGGTGTAGTAGAGAAGTAGTGGTGTAGTAGTAGAGAAGTAGTGGTGTAGTAGTAGAGAAGTAGTGGTGTAGTAGTAGAGAAGTAGTGGTGTAGTAGTAGAGAAGTAGTAGTTGTAGTAGTAGAGAAGTAGTGGTGTAGTAGTAGAGAAGTAGTAGTTGTAGTAGTAGAGAAGTAGTGGTGTAGTAGAGAAGTAGTGGTGTAGTAGTAGAGAAGTAGTGGTGTAGTAGTAGAGAAGTAGTGGTGTAGTAGAGAAGTAGTGCTGTAGTAGTAGAAAAGTAGTGGTGTAGTAGTAGAGAAGTAGTGGTGTAGTAGTAGAGAAGTAGTGGTGTAGTAGTAGAGAAGTAGTAGTTGTAGTAGTAGAGAAGTAGTGGTGTAGTAGTAGAGAAGTAGTAGTTGTAGTAGTAGAGAAGTAGTGGTGTAGTAGAGAAGTAGTGGTGTAGTAGTAGAGAAGTAGTAGTTGTAGTAGTAGAGAAGTAGTGGTGTAGTAGCGGCGTAGTAATGGTGTAGTAGTAGAGAAGTAGTGGAGTAGTAGCGGCGTAGTAATGGTGTAGTAGTAGAGAAGTAGTGGTGTAGTAGTGGTGTAGTAGCAGTGCCTACTACAGCGAGTTCTAGCTTCTAGAGGGATCCCACAGCTACGATGCATACATACACTATATTGTCAAAAGTATTGGTCCCCCTGCCTTTACACACACATGCACTTTAATGACATCCCAGTCTTAGTCCGTAGGGTTCAATATTGAGTTGGCTCCGCCCTTTGCAGCTATAACAGCTTCAATTCTTCTGGGAAGGCCGTCCACAAGGTTTAGGAGGGTGTCTATGGGAATGTTTGACCATTCTTCCAGAAGGACATTTGTGCGGTCAGGCACTGATGTTGGACGAGAAGGCCTGGCTTGCAGTCTCTGCTCTAATTCATCCCAAAGGTGTTCTGTCGGGTTGAGGTCAGGACTCTGTGCAGGCCAGTCAAGTTCCTCCACACCAAACTCGCTCATCCGTGTCTTTATGGACCTTGCTTTGTGCACTGGTCCAAATCATTTGGTGGAGGGGGGATTATGGTGGGGGGGTTGTTTTTCAGGGGTTGGGTTTGGCCCCCTTAGTTCCAGTGAAGGGAACACTTAAGGCGTCAGCATACCAAGACATTTTGGACAATTTCATGCTCCCAACTTTGTGGGAACAGTTTGGGGACGGCTCCTTCCTGTTCCAACATGACTGCCCACCAGTGCACAAAGCAAGGTCCATAAAGACATGGATGAGCTAGTTTGGGGTGGAAGAACTTGACTGGCCTGCACAGAGTCCTGACCTCAACCCCATAGAACACCTTTGGCATGAATTAGAGCAGGGAATGCTAGCCAGGCCTTCTTGTCCAACATCAGTGCCTGACCTCACAAATGCTCTTCTGGAAGAATGGTCAAACATTCCCATAGACACCCTCCTAAACCTTGTGGACGGCCTTTCCGGAAGAGTTGAAGCTGTTATAGCTGCAAAGGGCGGAGCCAACTCAATTTTGAACCCTACGGACTAAGACTGGGATGTCATCGTCCAGCTCACTTGATCTCTGCCTTCGTCTTTGTCAACATCACAGAGACTTTCTCCTGCATTCCTGTTGAAGACTTTCTCGGCTGACGTTCCTTCTGGCTCCTGATCCTGCTCGCTGTGCTACTAAGTTTATCTCTGGCTCTCTGACGTTGGCTTGGCTGACTACCCAATCCGGTCACTGAACTCTGACTTGTTTTGACCACGCTTACTCTGTTTACCTTTTATTATTATTATTATTAAACAAGTGAGATTCAACTGTACTTCTGTCTCGGTCTGATTCATGGTTCCTGATTCTGGTGGAGTGAGTCCAGAGGAGGCCACTGTGGGACAGGGCAGCTGGAGAGGTAGTGTCCAATTCCTGGAGCCAGGTTTCGGTAATGGCAAACAGATTAAGGGATTTGGAAAAGGAAAAGGTCATTGACAGAAGCTAGTTTGTTGAAGACCGAGCGGGCATTCCAGAAGGCACATGAAAGAGGGGGGCCGACTTGTGGAATCAGGGGAATTGGGATGAGAAGGTGGGAGTTACGACTACTGCTGGAGGAGGTAGACGGACAATTTTGGGGGTGGGAATTGGGTGGGGGAGGGCTGGGGTTTGGTGCGATGTCCCCAGACATTAGGAGAAGTAGGAGGGTGAGGGTGGTAAGGCGGGGGTGGGATTTATAGGAGGGCAGTGGAGTGGAAGTGGTGACACTGTGTGGGCTTAGAATGAGCAGGAGGTGGTAAGTGGAGAAATATTGAGTGGGCAGAAGAGAGGGAGATATGTACAGGTTGGGGGCTGGAGAGGGGGGTAAAGAAAGGCGAGTTTGAGGAGAGAGGACGTTATCGCAAAGATTAGTGTGAGCATGATGGAGGGTGAGGAGATGGGAATAGAAGGAAGGCTGAGGAAAGTTAGAGGATGAAGGGGAACTTCGGGTGAAATAGTTGTGGAACACTAGCGTCTGTACTTGCTTTTTTGTAGCGGCGCCTTATTTAAATATGCTTGTTGATGTTAATGACATTCAGGCTCAGCTGATTGCTCATACACTTGATATTTGATGATTTCTCTACAAAAGACAAAACGTGGCCTTCAATGTCTTTGATGCTTTTTAGAAAGACATGAACCTTCCCCGAAAAAAGCTGGAATTTTTATAATAAATTATAAATACAGAAAGGAGCGGGCGGCTTTCACTGGAGATAAATTGTGCATTAATCCTGTCACCTTAATTTGACACACTTCATGTGTTATGAACTTTTCAAATGAATGGCAAAGAAAAATGTATAAATTTTGTGGCGTCTATTTCTGAGGGACGAGCGCCGCCGCAAGAGGAGACCCAGGAAGAAAATCACATAACGTGTCTTTAAGGGGATTACGAATATTTTAAAACTCTATACAAAAGAAATTTTATATATATACATACACTGATCATAACATTATTGCCCCTTTTGCCACCAAAATAGCACTGACCCATTGAGGCATGGACTCCATTAGACCTCTGAAGGTACGCTGTGATATCTGGCACTAAGCCATCAGTAGCAGATCCTTTAAGTCCTGTAAGTTTTGGAGGTGGGGCCTCCATGGATCAGACTTGTTTTTCCAGCACATCCCACAGATGCTCGATTTGGATATGAGATCTGGAGAATTTGGAGGTCAAGTCAACACCTAAAACTCAATGATGTGTTCCTCTAACCATTCTTGGACCATTTTTGCAGTGTGGCAGGGTGCATTATCCTGCTGAAAGAGGCTGCTACCATCAGGGAATATTGTTTCCATGAAGCAGGGCTGGACTGGGACAAAAATTTGGCCCTGGACTTCACCCAGACTAGCCCACTTTGACAGGTCTCTCCCATGCCGGCTTGCCACCCAAGCCCCCCCCCCCCCCCCACTAGCTATTAGCCGTTCTACATTATTTCTCTTATAGGCAGTACCAGTGGGGAAGCTAGACATTATTTCACCTGGGGCAAAGAATCAGTTTGGCGCCCCCCCCCCCAATGGAACAAGATTAGGCAGGAAAGTGAGGCCGCCCTCCTTCCAGATCGTATGATGAGCTTCTAAGTGTTGACTCCTGAGCATCATGTCTGTATTCAGGCGCGCTGCATAACTAGCCAGGGAGAGGAGGTGAGCACTGCGGGGGGGGACAGAGGACTGGAGGGAGGCAGCGGTCCACTGTCACTGAAATCGGCCCACAGAGCCATCGGCCCACCGGGAAACTCCCTGTAGTCCCAATGGCCAGTACATGCCTGCCATGAAGGGGTGGACTTGGTCACCAATAATGTTTAGGGAGGTGGTACGTATCAAGTAACATCCACATGAATGGCAGGAGCCAAGGTTTCCCAGCCGAAAGCATCACACTTCCTTCACCAGGTTGTCTTCTTCCCATACTGCATCCTGGTGCCATCTCTTCCCCAGGCGCACACTCACCTGGCCATCCACATGATGTAAAAGAAAACGTTGATTCATTAGACCAGGCCACCTTCTTTCATTGCTCTGTAGTCCAGTTTTGATGCTCACGTGCCTATTGTAGGAGCTTTGTATCAGAACCAGCATTACCTTCACCAGCAATTTATGCTACAGTAGCTTTTATATTCGATTGGACTACATGGGCCGGCATCCCCCACCTCCATCAATGGGCCTCCCCTCTACCTCCATCAAGGGGCCTTCCCTCCTCACCTCCATCAACGAGACTTCCCTCCCCACCTCCATCAACAAGACTTCCCTCCACACCTCCATCAATGAGCCTTTCCTCCCCACCTCCATGAATGAGCCTTCCCTCCCCACCTCCATCAATGAGCCTTCCCTCCCCACCTCCAACAATGAGCCTTCCCTCCCCACCTCCATCAATGAGCCTTCCCTCCCCCCACCTCCATCAATGAGCCTTCCCTCCCCACCTCCATCAATGAGCCTTCCCTACCCACCTCCATGAATGAGCCTTCCCTCCCCACCTCCATCAATGAGCCTTCCCTCCCCACCTCCATCAATGAGCCTTCCCTCCCCCCACCTCCATCAATGAGCCTTCCCTCCCCCACCTCCATCAATGAGCCTTCCCTCCCCCACCTCCATCAATGAGCCTTCCCTCCCCACCTCAATCAATGAGCCTTTCCTACCCACCTCCATCAATGAGCCTTCCCTCCCCACCTCCATCAATGAGCCTTCCCTCCCCCACCTCCATCAATGAACCTTCCCTCCCCACCTCCATCAATGATCCTCCCCTCCCCACCTCCATCAATGAGCCTTTCCTCCCCAACTCCATCAATGAGCCTCCCCCCCCCCACCTCCATCAATGAGCCTTCCCTCCCCACCTCCATCAATGAGCCTTCCCTACCCACCTCCATGAATGAGCCTTCCCTCCCCACCTCCATCAATGAGCCTTCCCTCCCCACCTCCATCAATGAGCCTTCCCTCCCCCCACCTCCATCAATGAGCCTTCCCTCCCCCACCTCCATCAATGAGCCTTCCCTCCCCCACCTCCATCAATGAGCCTTCCCTCCCCACCTCAATCAATGAGCCTTTCCTACCCACCTCCATCAATGAGCCTTCCCTCCCCACCTCCATCAATGAGCCTTTCCTCCCCAACTCCATCAATGAGCCTCCCCCCCCCCCACCTCCATCAATGAGCCTTCCCTCCCCACCTCCATCAATGAGCCTTCCCTCCCCCACCTCCATCAATGATCCTTCCCTCCCCACCTCCATCAATGAGCCTTCCCTCCCCACCTCCATCAATGAGCCTTCCCTCCCCAGCTCCATCAATGAGCCTTCCCTCCCCACCTCCATCAATGAGCCTTCCCTCCCCCCACCTCCATCAATGAGCCTTCCCTCCCCCACCTCCATCAATGAGCCTTCCCTCCCCCACCTCCATCAATGAGCCTTCCCTCCCCCACCTCCATCAATGAGCCTTCCCTCCCCACCTCCATCAATGAGCCTTTCCTCCCCAACTCCATCAATGAGCCTTCCCCCCCAACTCCATCAATGAGCCTTCCTTCCCCACCTCCATCAATGAGCCTTCCCCCCCACCTGTATCAATGAGCCTTCCCTCCCCACCTCCATCAATGAGCCTTCCCTCCCCCACCTCCATCAATGTGCCTTCCCCCCCACCTGTATCAATGAGCCTTCCCTCCCCACCTCCATCAATGAGCCTTCTCTCCCCACCTCCATCAATGAGCATTCCCTCCCCAACTCCATCAATGAGCCTTCCTTCCCCACCTCCATCAACGAGCCTTCCACCTCCATCAATGAGCCTTCCCTCCCCACCTCCATCAATGATACAAAATCAAGGGTAAGATTGGGTGGGACTTTGTGTGTACCTCTGTAGGGTTTGAATAAAGATATATACCACAGATTAAAATATGTATTTAAACTTTATGTTTCATCTATTCATTAAGAACATGTTACAGTTGTAAAGATACAGTTATTGTTATTTTGGTCCAGGACGTGCGATGGACCAAATGTATGGCCTACGCGTTTCATGGGAAGCCCCGCTTCGTCAGGGCCTTAGAATAACACGAATACAATAAAAGTATTGTAGTAACCTAAGAATGTAATATTGACAGAGTTATAAAACAGTATTAACAAATATTGACATTCTTTATTCGAATCATATGAGATTTCTAAAACAGTGTATGTTTGTGGGGCATTCACAATTGCCCAAATAGTTTTATAATGGAAATAATGGGAATATTATAGCAAAAAACTCTTTGACAGAACAGGATTGCATACAGTTTATTTGATGTCCAGCAATATCTAATATCGGACCAAGGGCAGGCCAAAGGAAGCTAAGAGTGATACAGAAATCAGAATGCATGTTCCTCCATTGTGGGGACACTTATAAGTTAGTGATAGGTACCACAGATGGGGGGGGTCGTGACGGGGCTCTGTGGCTTACGCATGATGCATTTGCAAATGTGTGCAGACTAAACCCCTGCTTTTAACGCATACTGTTAGACGGGTTTACTTGGTTGTCTGCGGGCTGGTCGGTACGTTAAGCTTGTTTTTTTTATTTATCCTTGGTCTTGTTTATACAAGGAAGCTAAGAGATTGATTATAAAACCTATGATATAGACTTATATTAAATTAATGTATCTATTTATTTACCTTCAGACTGTAAAACTTGACGTGTTGGTCTAATGGGGGAGGAAGCCTGGGGATCCCGTGGGGATAACCTCCTGGTCCTCACCGGGGAAGCAGAGCAGACTCCTATTTGTAAATGGCCATATTATAAATAGACCACTAGATTTTTGAGGATAATGCCCCGTACACACGATCGGACATTGATCCGACATTCCGACAACAAAATCCATGGATTTTTTTCCGACGGATGTTGGCTCAAACTTGTCTTGCATACACACGGTCGCACAAAGTTGTCGGAAAATCCGATCGTCCTGAACGCGGTGACGTAAAACGCGTACGTCGGGACTATAAACGGGGGGCGGTAGCCAATGGCTTTCATCCCTTAATTTATTCTGAGCGTCGGACTTGTGTACACACGATCGGAACGTAACTGATCGGATTTTGTTGTCGGAAAATTTTATAGCCTGTGTCGGAAATTCCGACGGGAAAAAGTCCGATGGAGCCCACACACGGTCGGAATTTCCGAACAACACAATCCGATCGCACTTTTTCCGGTCGGAAAATCCGACCGTGTGTACAGGGCAAGAGTGTGCAAAAGTAGAGTGATTTATAAAAAAAGAAAAAAAAAAAAAAAAGATGTTAAAGGCTCTTTCCTGATGTTGGCAGAGACACCCAGGTATGATTGAAGATATTTCAGAGGAATAAATGCAAGTGTTGTGGGTGGGAAAGGTACTCGGTATCTAGAGATGTAAAGTAGGCCACTCTATCTTTGAATCTCAAACCTCCGAGATGGTAAATGTATGAGAAAGCCTCGATATGATCTAATAGGGGAAGAAGAGGGATTTCCTTTTAAGATAAGAGCTAAAAGCTAAAGACTGAACGGAGAATGTTTTTGGTTCCAGCAGGGGGGATTCTTACCTGTTTCCATGTGTGTATCTGTCTCCTTCCGGCGCTGCCGCAAAAGGGATCGATCCGCTGAATGGAGACTTGCATAAGGAATGGTCTATATGTATGTATAGGAGTCTGCCGTGATTGCTGGGGGAGGGATCCCTGAGGCAGCCCGCGTCGCCCGGATCGCAGATCCAGATGGATTGTGTAGGATCTGGAGGGACGGAGAAGGGCTCATCTGTCCACTCACCAGCCATGTGGGGTTCACGTTGCAGCCATAACATGTGCCTCCAGAAAACTCATTTCTCTAGTTTGCAAGTTCCCGGATGCATGATGACCAGCGGCAAGAGAAACCATCAGCTAGAGGGGGATCAGGGCTTACACCTGCAAAGGAAAGGAGGATCAGGGCTTACACCTGCAAAGGAAAGGAGGATCAGGGCTTACACCTGCAAAGGAGAGGAGGATCAGGGCTTACACCTACAAAGGAAAGGAGGATCAGGGCTTACACCTGCAAAGGAAAGGAGGATCAGGGCTTACACCTGCAAAGGAAAGGAGGATCAGGGTCGGCTCAGTGCCGGAAATGACGTACACCGGTCGCACCTCAATGGCGCTATTGCGTTCCAGAAGGGCGGAAGTGGGAAACCGGAAGTGAGGCAGGCCCGGAGGTCGTCCCCAAATTTGGAGTTCCCAAAATGATGAACATCCGCCCGAGGATCGCCTCTGTGGGGTCCCAAGTGTGTATAAAAATGTGAGGAGTCCTGCATGTGAAGGTTTACACAGAGCGGGACTTCCAATCCCACAGGCGGGGGACAGACACGGGCGAGGTGAAGCCCATCGGACCAAACAACAAATCATGAGGAGAACAAGAAGACCTGGACAGCCGCACACTGGAACGGATAAGTCCGTCTTTTATTCAAAATACAGGATCGTGGGGTACACAAAACACGGCTGTGGGGTGGTACAAGAATAGCTGACGCGTTTCGCACTTACGCCAAGCGCTTACTCATAGCTATCCGGGTCTTCTTGTTCTCTTCTACTTGCATCAGCATTTAGCCAGCACCCGGGGCTCTTCTCTTCCTGGAGGTAATGAGACACAAGCACTCGGGTTCAAGCCCCTCTTAGAGCGGAGGACCCCACATCAACAAATCACGAAGTCTGTGAACGGCAACAAAATATATAAAATGTGATTAAACAAAGTAAAGACAAAACGTTCATTTTGGCAAAAGATGGATATATATAAATATGTAACCTTGGATCCAATTGTCCTTGGACTTGCACAGGAGATGTCATTGGACAATTACACAGTGTGTGCAGATACTACCCAATAGATACGTACAGACCACGTATTACAGAAGGTATATAGCAGTATACACCCTAAAGATCTCATGAGCAAGATAAGACATAAACAAATGCAATTTGAAGACAGAGGTAAGGGAACAAAGAAGGGGGGGGGGGTGAAATAACATTAACTCTCGGGGGGATCAAGTATTTAAAGAAAGGGGGTAACCCTGGTGGTTGAGTGGCCCTCAAAATATCCATTTGGCTTCCACCTGTAAAATATTTTTGGTTGAAGTTGCCCCCTCTTGGGGGGGGGGGGGGATCCTGGAGAGTACCTGGAATTTGAGTGTATCACCCGAGGCCGGTCACCTCTCCGGGGATATGGAGGGTTTACAGACACTTTAATGCTGTAATATTTAACTTTGAAGATCTTACAAAATGTGTTTTTTTTTTTTTTTTGCTCTACAAACTTCATCTGGAAGTCCCTGAATAGTCTGGAGGATCGTCGATCGCTGAAGGCGAATAGGCGGGTGATAGCGCAGCACAGACAGAACAATGGGGGGAGGGGGATGGGACTGCTGTCCAGACAAGAAGCGGAGGAGTCCCAGAGGAAAACTTATTATAAGATTCTTATCTTTTACTTTTCTTCTGCTCAGACTCTCACACTGCATACATCTCCTGACATCCCATAATATAGTCCTCTCGTTAAATCTCAATGTCGCTGGGATCTCCGAATAGCCCCGCAGGGGTCCAAATTACAACTGCAGTTTTCCCCCCTCCCGGTGCCGCCCCCCTGTAGACTTATGCCGCGTACACACGATCGGATTTTCCGACAACAAACGTTCCGATGTGAGCTTGTTGTCGAAAATTCCGACCGTGAATGAATGAATGAATGAATGAATGATTTGTAAAGCGCTGCAATTGCGAACTGAATCGCCTCAAGGCGCTAGATGTGTTCTCTGTAGCCAGCTTCTAGAAAAGGAAGGTCTTTAGTTTTTTCCTGAAAGCCTGGTGGTTTTCTTCCATGCGGAGGTTGGTTGGGAGAGCATTCCATAGCTGAGGTCCTTGGACTGCAAATCTACGTTCTCCCTTTGCTTTGTAGCGGTATTTGGGAATGAGGAGGAGGTTTTGGTTAGCTGATCGAAGACTGCGATTCGGTGTGTAGTGTTTTATTTTTTCCCGGAGATATTGCGGAGCGTTTCCTTGTATGCATTTATGGGTGAGGCAGAGGGTCTTGAATATGATCCGATTCTTCACCGTTAGCCAATGTAGGCTTTTTAGGGATGGGGAGATGGATTCCCAGGGCTTTTTTCCTGTTAACAGTCTTGCCGCCGTATTTTGCATGAGTTGCAAGCGCGCAAGCTGATATTGGGGTAGACCTACGTAGAGGGAATTTGCGTAGTCGAGTCGGGAATTGATGATCGTTCCCACAACTGCCGCTTTGTCCTCTTCTGGGATGAAGGGGATGAGTCTGCGAAGCAGGCGGAGGAGGTGGTGGGATCCGCTCACCACCGATCCTATTTGTGCATCCATTGTCATTCCTGAGTCAGAGATGACTCCGAGACTCTTGACTTTGGTGCTGGGGGAGATGGTCTGTCCGAGGATGGAGGGTGGTGTCCACGGAGTCTTAATTTTGGAATTTTTGTTGGCTTGCAGGAGAAGAAGTTCTGTTTTTGATTCGTTAAGTTTGAGGGAGCTACTGGTCATCCAGTCATTGATTAAAGTGAGGCATTTCTGTAATTGCTGTTGAAGATCTTTTTGTCCATTAATGCGAAGGTAGAGTTGGGTGTCGTCTGCGTATGAGTGGAAGCAGAGGTCCGTTTTCCTGATGATATTGAGAAGTGGGCGGATGTAGATGTTAAATAGCACTGGTGACAAGGGTGAGCCCTGAGGGACTCCACAGGAGACTGCCCGAGATTCCGAGGTGAATGTTCCCAGTTTCACTGTCTGAGAGCGATTCTCTAAGAAGGATGTAAACCATTTTAGGGCAGAACCTGTAGCTCCTGCAACTTCTGCGAGGCGGACAAGTAAAGTATTGTGGTCCACTGTATCGAATGCTGCGCTGAGGTCTAACAGTACCAGGAGACTCGGTTCCCCGTCATCTGCTGCTTCGAGGGCGTCGTCCCATATTTTGAGAAGTGCTGTTTCTGTGCCATGGCCTGGGCGGAAGCCTGATTGCAGAGGGTCCAGGAGGTGGTGTGTCTCCAGGTGGTGTTGTAGCTGCTGTACTACCGCTTTCTCCATAATCTTGGAGATGGTGTTGAGGCTTGTTATTGGTCTGCGGCAGTTAGGGTCTTTAGGGTCAAGATTGGGTTTCTTTAGCAGGGGTTTGACGATGCCTTGCTTGAGGGAGGTTGGCACAATCCCTTCTTTGAATGATTGATTTATGAGATGTGTTAGGGTGGGGGCCAGGATGTCGGAACATTCTTTGAACAATTTGGTGGGGATGATGTCGTTCGGTGATGTGCTGTCGCGAAGGCTTCCGATGATGTTTTTAGTCGTGTCAGTGGTGATTGGGGACAAAAAGAACTTCGGTGGTTGAGTGATGTTCGTGTCGATATCCTCTTTTTGCATTGGTTGAGTGAGGTTGGTTGTTATTTTCTGATGAATTGCTTTCCGAATGTTGTCGATTTTGTCGATGAAGAAATCTGATAACTCATTGCAGAATTCTTGAGTATCGTTTTCAGGGGGTTCTAGGCAGGTCGGGTTCATTGATTGAGCAACTATTTTGAAAAGTTCCCGTGGGCGGTTTAAGGCGGATGAGATGGTGTCTGCAAAATGTTCTTTTTTGGCTTTGAAGATAGCCTTGTGGTATTTCACCGTGAGTGCTTTGTAGTTAGCATGGTGTGTGTGGGCTCCATCGGATATTTTTTTGTCGGAATTTCCGCCAACAAAAATTTGAGATCTGGATCTCAAATTTTCCGACAGCAAAATCCGTGTGTACACAATTCTGATCGCATGTACACAATTCTGATCACATGTACACAATTCTGATCGCATGTACACAATTCTGATCACATGTACACAATTCTGATCGCATGTACACAATTCTGATCGCATGTACACAATTCTGATCACATGTACACAATTCTGATCACATGTACACAATTCTGATCACATGTACACAATTCCGATCGCATGTACACAATTCCGATCGCATGTACACAATTCCGATCGCGTGTACACAATTCCGATCACATGTACACAATTCCGATCGCATGTACACAATTCCGATCACATGTACACAATTCTGATCGCATGTACACAATTCCAATCGCGTGTACACAATTCCGATCGCATGTACACAATTCTGATCACATGTACACAATTCCGATCGCGTGTACACAATTCCGATCGCATGTACACAATTCCGATCGCATGTACACAATTCCAATCGCATGTACACAATTCTGATCACATGTACACAATTCCGATCGCATGTACACAATTCCGATCACATGTACACAATTCCAATCGCATGTACACAATTCTGATCACATGTACACAATTCCGATCGCATGTACACAATTCCGATCACATGTACACAATTCCGATCGCATGTACACAATTCCGATCACATGTACACAATTCTGATCGCATGTACACAATTCCAATCGCGTGTACACAATTCCGATCGCATGTACACAATTCCGATCACATGTACACAATTCCAATCGCATGTACACAATTCCGATCGCATGTTCACAATTCCAATCGCATGTACACAATTCTGATCACATGTACACAATTCCAATCGCATGTACACAATTCTGATCACATGTACACAATTCCGATCGCATGTACACAATTCCGATCGCATGTACACAATTCTGATCACATGTACACAATTCCGATCGCATGTACACAATTCCGATCACATGTAAACAATTCCGATCGCATGTACACAATTCCGATCACATGTACACAATTCCGATCGCATGTACACAATTCTGATCACATGTACACAATTCCGATCGCATGTACACAATTCCGATCACATGTACACAATTCCGATCGCATGTACACAATTCCGATCGCATGTACACAATTCTGATCACATGTACACAATTCCGATCGCATGTACACAATTCTGATCACATGTACACAATTCCGATCGCATGTACACAATTCCAATCGCATGTACACAATTCTGATCACATGTACACAATTCCAATCGCATGTACACAATTCCAATCGCATGTACACAATTCTGATCACATGTACACAATTCCAATCGCATGTACACAATTCCAATCGCATGTACACAATTCTGATCACATGTACACAATTCCGATCGCGTGTACACAATTCCGATCGCATGTACACAATTCTGATCACATGTACACAATTCTGATCACATGTACACAATTCCGATCGCGTGTACACAATTCCGATCGCATGTACACAATTTTGATCACATGTACACAATTCTGATCACATGTACACAATTCCGATCGCGTGTACACAATTCCGATCGCATGTACACAATTCCGATCGCATGTACACAATTCCAATCGCATGTACACAATTCCAATCGCATGTACACAATTCCGATCGCGTGTACACAATTCCGATCGCATGTACACAATTCCGATCGCATGTACACAATTCTGATCGCATGTACACAATTCTGATCGCATGTACACAATTCTGATCACATGTACACAATTCTGATCACATGTACACAATTCCGATCGCGTGTACACAATTCCGATCGCATGTACACAATTCCGATCGCATGTACACAATTCCGATCGCGTGTACACAATTCCGATCGCATGTACACAATTCTGATCACATGTACACAATTCTGATCGCATGTACACAATTCTGATCGCATGTACACAATTCCGATCGCATGTACACAATTCCGATCGCGTGTACACAATTCCGATCGCGTGTACACAATTCCGATCGCGTGTACACAATTCCGATCGCATGTACACAATTCCGATCGCATGTACACAATTCCAATCGCATGTACACAATTCCGATCGCATGTACACAATTCCGATCGCGTGTACACAATTCCGATCGCATGTACACAATTCCGATCACATGTACACAATTCTGATCGCATGTACACAATTCCAATCGCGTGTACACAATTCTGATCACATGTACACAATTCCGATCGCGTGTACACAATTCCGATCGCGTGTACACAATTCCGATCGCATGTACACAATTCCGATCGCATGTACACAATTCCAATCGCGTGTACACAATTCCGATCGCGTGTACACAATTCCGATCGCATGTACACAATTCCGATCGCGTGTACACAATTCCGATCGCGTGTACACAATTCCGATCGCATGTACACAATTCCGATCGCATGTACACAATTCTGATCACATGTACACAATTCCGATCGCGTGTACACAATTCCGATCGCGTGTACACAATTCCGATCGCATGTACACAATTCCGATCGCATGTACACAATTCCAATCGCGTGTACACAATTCCGATCGCGTGTACACAATTCCGATCGCGTGTACACAATTCCGATCGCATGTACACAATTCCGATCGCGTGTACACAATTCCGATCGCGTGTACACAATTCCGATCGCATGTACACAATTCCGATCGCATGTACACAATTCCAATCGCATGTACACAATTCCAATCGCATGTACACAATTCCAATCACATGTACACAATTCCGATCGCATGTACACAATTCCGATCGCATGTACACAATTCCGATCGCATGTACACAATTCCGATCGCATGTACACAATTCCAATCACATGTACACAATTCCGATCGCGTGTACACAATTCTGATCACATGTACACAATTCCAATCGCATGTACACAATTCCGATCGCATGTACACAATTCCGATCGCGTGTACACAATTCCGATCGCATGTACACAATTCCGATCACATGTACACAATTCCAATCGCGTGTACACAATTCCAATCACATGTACACAATTCCAATCACATGTACACAATTCCGATCGCGTGTACACAATTCTGATCACATGTACACAATTCCAATCGCATGTACACAATTCCGATCACATGTACACAATTCCAATCGCGTGTACACAATTCTGATCACATGTACACAATTCCAATCACATGTACACAATTCCAATCACATGTACACAATTCCGATCGCGTGTACACAATTCTGATCACATGTACACAATTCCAATCGCATGTACACAATTCCGATCGCATGTACACAATTCCGATCGCATGTACACAATTCCGATCGCGTGTACACAATTCCGATCGCATGTACACAATTCCGATCACATGTACACAATTCCAATCGCGTGTACACAATTCCGATCGCATGTACACAATTCTGATCTCATGTACACAATTCCGATCACATGTACACAATTCTGATCTCATGTACACAATTCCGATCACATGTACACAATTCTGATCACATGTACACAATTCCGATCGCGTGTACACAATTCCGATCGCATGTACACAATTCCAATCGCATGTACACAATTCTGATCACATGTACACAATTCTGATCACATGTACACAATTCCGATCGCGTGTACACAATTCCGATCACATGTACACAATTCCGATCGCGTGTACACAATTCCGATCACATGTACACAATTCCGATCGCATGTACACAATTCCGATCGCGTGTACACAATTCCGATCGCATGTACACAATTCCAATCGCATGTACACAATTCCGATCGCATGTACACAATTCTGATCTCATGTACACAATTCTGATCGCATGTACACAATTCTGATCGCATGTACACAATTCCGATCGCGTGTACACAATTCCGATCACATGTACACAATTCCGATCGCGTGTACACAATTCCGATCACATGTACACAATTCCGATCGCATGTACACAATTCCGATCGCGTGTACACAATTCCGATCGCATGTACACAATTCCAATCGCATGTACACAATTCCGATCGCATGTACACAATTCTGATCTCATGTACACAATTCTGATCGCATGTACACAATTCTGATCGCATGTACACAATTCTGATCACATGTACACAATTCTGATCACATGTACACAATTCTGATCGCATGTACACAATTCCGATCGCATGTACACAATTCTGATCACATGTACACAATTCCGATCGCATGTACACAATTCTGATCGCATGTACACAATTCTGATCGCATGTACACAATTCTGATCGCATGTACACAATTCTGATCGCATGTACACAATTCCGATCGCATGTACACAATTCCGATCGCATGTACACAATTCCGATCGCATGTACACAATTCTGATCGCATGTACACAATTCTGATCACATGTACACAATTCCAATCACATGTACACAATTCTGATCACATGTACACAATTCTGATCACATGTACACAATTCCGATCGCATGTACACAATTCTGATCACATGTACACAATTCCGATCACATGTACACAATTCTGATCGCATGTACACAATTCCGATCGCATGTACACAATTCTGATCACATGTACACAATTCCGATCGCGTGTACACAATTCTGATCACATGTACACAATTCTGATCACATGTACACAATTCCGATCGCGTGTACACAATTCCGATCGCATGTACACAATTCTGATCTCATGTACACAATTCTGATCTCATGTACACAATTCTGATCGCATGTACACAATTCTGATCTCATGTACACAATTCTGATCGCATGTACACAATTCCGATCGCATGTACACAATTCTGATCGCATGTACACAATTCCGATCGCATGTACACAATTCTGATCACATGTACACAATTCCGATCGCGTGTACACAATTCCGATCGCATGTACACAATTCTGATCTCATGTACACAATTCTGATCGCATGTACACAATTCTGATCTCATGTACACAATTCTGATCGCATGTACACAATTCCGATCACATGTACACAATTCCGATCGCGTGTACACAATTCCGATCGCATGTACACAATTCTGATCTCATGTACACAATTCTGATCGCATGTACACAATTCTGATCGCATGTACACAATTCTGATCGCATGTACACAATTCCGAACGCGTGTACACAATTCCGATCGCATGTACACAATTCTGATCACATGTACACAATTCCGATCGCATGTACACAATTCCGATCGCGTGTACACAATTCCGATCGCATGTACACAATTCTGATCGCGTGTACACAATTCTGATCACATGTACACAATTCTGATCGCGTGTACACAATTCCGATCACATGTACACAATTCCGATCGCATGTACACAATTCTGATCACATGTACACAATTCCGATCACATGTACACAATTCCGATCACATGTACACAATTCCGATCGCATGTACACAATTCTGATCACATGTACACAATTCCGATCACATGTACACAATTCTGATCACATGTACACAATTCCAATCGCATGTACACAATTCTGATCACATGTACACAATTCCGATCGCGTGTACACAATTCCAATCGCATGTACACAATTCTGATCACATGTACACAATTCTGATCACATGTACACAATTCCGATCGCGTGTACACAATTCCGATCGCATGTACACAATTCTGATCGCGTGTACACAATTCTGATCACATGTACACAATTCCGATCGCATGTACACAATTCCGATCGCGTGTACACAATTCCGATCGCATGTACACAATTCTGATCACATGTACACAATTCTGATCACATGTACACAATTCTGATCACATGTACACAATTCCGATCGCATGTACACAATTCCGATCGCATGTACACAATTCTGATCACATGTACACAATTCTGATCACATGTACACAATTCTGATCACATGTACACAATTCTGATCGCGTGTACACAATTCTGATCACATGTACACAATTCCGATCGCATGTACACAATTCTGATCGCGTGTACACAATTCTGATCACATGTACACAATTCCGATCGCATGTACACAATTCCGATCGCGTGTACACAATTCTGATCACATGTACACAATTCTGATCACATGTACACAATTCCGATCGCGTGTACACAATTCCGATCGCATGTACACAATTCTGATCGCGTGTACACAATTCTGATCACATGTACACAATTCTGATCACATGTACACAATTCCGATCGCGTGTACACAATTCCGATCGCATGTACACAATTCTGATCGCGTGTACACAATTCTGATCACATGTACACAATTCTGATCACATGTACACAATTCCGATCGCATGTACACAATTCCGATCGCGTGTACACAATTCCGATCGCATGTACACAATTCCGATCGCATGTACACAATTCCGATCGCGTGTACACAATTCCGATCGCATGTACACAATTCCGATCACATGTACACAATTCCAATCGCATGTACACAATTCTGATCACATGTACACAATTCTGATCACATGTACACAATTCCGATCGCATGTACACAATTCCGATCGCATGTACACAATTCTGATCGCGTGTACACAATTCTGATCACATGTACACAATTCTGATCGCATGTACACAATTCTGATCGCATGTACACAATTCTGATCACATGTACACAATTCTGATCGCATGTACACAATTCCGATCGCATGTACACAATTCCAATCGTGTGTACACAATTCCGACGCACAAAAGTTCCACGCACGCTCGGAATCAAGCAGAAGGAGCCGCGCTGGCTATTGAACTGCATTTTTCTCGGATCGTCGTACGTGTTGTACGTCTTGGCGATTGGAATTTCCGACAACACAACAGTGCGACCGTGTGTATGCAAGACAAGCTTGAGCCAACATCCTTGGGAAAAAAAAATCCCAGGATTTCGTGGTCGGAATGTCCGATCGTGTGCACGCGGCATTAATGTTGTGCAACCCAATGCCGGTCCCCTTCCTGAGTCACGCCCAACGTCATTGAACCCTCGGATGTGTTCAGAGGAGCGTTTGATACAAAAATTCATCTCACTTATTAAACATTTAATTGGTAAGAGCATCAAATAGAGCCGACGCGTTTCAGGGGTAAAACCTCCCCCTTCTTTTGGTCTATTGTACAAAAAAAAAGCAAAAATAAATAAATAAAAAGTAAAACATACTGTAATTATCTCATGTAAAGAATGTAACGATTTAAATCCATAAAATCCATATAACAGTAAAGTGTCCTTAACCCCTTCATTCCCGGAAACTCCCCCCCCCTTCCTGTCCAATCAAATCCTCAGCTTTCAGCGCTCTCATAATAATGCCCCGTACACACGATCGGACATTGATCGGACATTGATCGGACATTGTTCGGACATTCCGACAACAAAATCCTAGGAATTTTTCCGACGGATGTTGGCTCAAACTTGTCTTGCATACACACGGTCACACAAAGTTGTCGGAAAATCCGATCGTTCTGAACGCGGTGACGTAAAACAGGTACGTCGGGACTATAAACGGGGCAGTAGCCAATAGCTTTCATCTCTTTATTTATTCTGAACATGCATGGCACTTTGTGCGTCGGACTTGTGTACACACGATCGGAATTTAAACGATCGGATTTTGTTGTCGGAAAATTTTATAGCCTGCTCTCAAACTTTGTGTGTCTGAAACTCCGACGGAAAAAGTCCGTAATAAAAACCGCAGAGGTGATCAAATACCACCAAGAGAAAGCTCTATTTGTGGGGAAAAAAAAGGACGTCAATTTTGTTTGGGTACAACATCGCACGACCGCGCAATTGTCAGTTAAAGCGACGCAGTGCCGAATGGCAAAAAAGTGCTCTGGTCATTAAAGGGGGAAAGTCTTCTGGTCCTTAAGTGGTTAATCATCTTTGGCTTAAAAAAATAGCATTATTTCCAGGTGGTACTCTAATAACACAGTCTTTGATTCCGATTCGAATTTCAGTCCGAATTTCCGAAATTCGGACGAATTTAATTTCGTTATTCGGAACATTCGGTAAAATTTGTTTATATTGTAATTCATGTATTCAGATAAATCCGAATCTCCGAATAATGAAAAATCAATCCGAATATTCATTCGTAATGAAACAAACCGCACGTGTCTAGTCACACTTTGAATGACAATTACGCGGTCAGGTAACACTGTACACACATAGGATATTTTTATCACTTTTTTTCACACAAATAGAACTTTCTTTTGGTGGTATTTAATCATCACTGGGGGGTTTATTTTTTGCTAAATAATTCAAAAAAGACCAAAAATCTTAAAAAAAAAAAATCGAACACGCTTTTCTTTGTTTCTGTTAAATCATTTTGCAAATAAATAATCTTTCTTCGGGCAAAATATATTCTGCAGCATTTCTTTGGTGAAAATAACCCAAATCAGTGAATATTATTTATTTGTAGGAAAGTTATAGAGACCACAAACTATGGGATATATATCTGAAAATCGATCAATCCCGATGTACTGACGGCCGATCTCATTTCTCGAGGCCCAAAAATGGCAGGACAGTACAAATACCCCCCGAATCACCCCCCCCAGTACAAATACCCCCCAAATCACCCCCCCCAGTACAAATACCCCCCGAATCACCCCCCCAGTACAAATACCCCCCAAATCACCCCCCCAGTACAAATACCCCCAAATCACCCCCCCAGTACAAATACCCCCCAAATCACACCCCCCAGTACAAATACCCCCCAAATCACTCCCCCCAGTACAAATACCCCCCAAATCACCCCCCAGTACAAATACCCCCCAAATCACCCCCCAGTACAAATACCCCCCAAATCACCCCCCCAGTACAAATACCCCCCGAATCACCCCCCCAGTACAAATACCCCCCAAATCACCCCCCCAGTACAAATACCCCCCAAATCACCTCCCAGTACAAATACCCCCCAAATCATCCCCCAGTACAAATACCCCCCAAATTACCTCCCAGTACAAATACCCCCCAAATCACCCCCCAGTACAAATATCCCCCAAATCACCCCCCAGTACAAATACCCCCCAAATCACCCCCCAGTACAAATACCCCCCAAATCACCCCCCCAGTACAAATACCCCCCAAATCACCCCCCAGTACAAATACCCCCAAATCACCCCCCAGTACAAATACCCCCAAATCACCCCCCAGTACAAATACCCCCAAATCACCCCCCAGTACAAATACCCCCCAAATCACCTCCCCAGTACAAATACCCCCAAATCACCCCCCAGTACAAATACCCCCCAAATCACCCCCCAGTACAAATACCCCCAAATCACCCCCCAGTACAAATACCCCCAAATCACCTCCTAGTACAAATACCCCCCAAATCACCCCCCAGTACAAATACCCCCAAATCACCCCCCAGTACAAATACCCCCCAAATCACCCCCCAGTACAAATACCCCCAAATCACCCCCAGTACAAATACCCCCAAATCACCCCCCAGTACAAATACCCCCCAAATCACCTCCCAGTACAAATACCCCCAAATCACCCCCCAGTACAAATACCCCCAAATCACCTCCTAGTACAAATACCCCCCAAATCACCCCCCAGTACAAATACCCCCAAATCACCCCCCAGTACAAATACCCCCCAAATCACCTCCCAGTACAAATACCCCCCAAATCACCTCCCAGTACAAATACCCCCCAAATCACCCCCCAGTACAAATACCCCCCAAATGTCCTCTTTTTGGAAAGTAGACAGTCTGAGGTATTTAGGTATTTAGTAAGGCTCGATTCACACTGGGGCAACACGACTTCAGCGCGACTTTGTACCGCGACTTCAACGCGGCTTCAGCGCGACTTTAGCGCGACTTCATCGCGACTTCAGCGCGACTTCGGCAAATTACGAGGCGACTTGAAGTCGCCTCCATGACAGGCGACTTCGCCTGTGGCCAATCACCTCTCTGGGAGGGAGGGGGGAGGGAGGGGTTTTCCCTGCAAAGTCGCTTGACTTTACAGAGAGATCCGACTTGCAGGCGACTTACATTGAGTTGAATGGGTACAAGTCGCCTACAAGTCGGATAGAAGTAGTACAGGAACCTTTTCTGAAGTCGGAGCGACTTCAGTAGTGTCAATTAAGACGCTCCCATTGCCTACCATGATAATCTAAATGCAAAGCGACTTGGGGCGACTTGGGGCAACTTGAGGGCGTACAAGTCGGATCCCAAGTTGCCCCAGTGTGAACCGACCCTAAGAGGCATGTTTTTATTTTTACATCCTGTCAGCAGTGCAGTACGGCGTTATCATATCACTGGTGATCAGGTACACTGTAAAGAAAATGTATGTAAAGAAAAAAAAAATATTTTTTTCCATTTTTTAAATATTTCTTTCTTTTTTATTACATTTTTTTTACATACTATGACCAGAGCAATACCGTGTTACTATAGTAACATTGTACTACTCTGGGGAGGTGATCAGGATTTTTATTTTTTTTACACCACGATTGCTTAGAACACTGAATGTCAATGTTATAAGGAGCCATTTTTTTTTCTAAATGAAGATTATTCATTCAGTGTTTACTATTGTGATTAGCTGTGATTGGCTATGTCTGTACCATGTGATCACTGTGACCAATCACAGAGACCAACACAATAGTACACAATACATGGCATGAATGGAATGAAACGATTCAATGAGACTCGGCTGATCATAGATCCGAGTAAGGGGCCAATCCTGGCCCCTTACCACATGATCAGCTGTCAGAGGGACATCGATCCCGCACACTGGCACCCACTGCTGCTAAGCAGTGCCCACCAGTGCCACCTGCCAGTGCATATCAGTGCCACCTATCAATGCCCACCAGTGCAATCTATCAGTGCTGCCCATCAGTGCCTCATCGTCAGTGCTGCCTATCAGTGTCACCTATCAGTGCCCATCAGTGCCACCTATCAGTGCCGCCTTTCAGTGCCACCTATCAGTGCCACCTATCAAAGCCCTTCAGTGCCAACTATCTATGCCCATCAGTGCCCCCCCATCATTGACACCCTTTAGTGCTACCTATCAATGCCCATCAGTTCCACCTCTCAGTGCCACCTATCAGGGCCCATCAGTGCTGCCTTATCAGTGCTTGTCAATGAAGGAGAAAAAATACTTGCTTGCAAAATTTTATAACAAACTATGAAACTGTTTTTTGTTTTTTTCAATAATTTCAGTATTTTTTCATTTTTTAGCAAATAACCTGGCTGATTGTTAGGGGGATTCACTGGCTTTTCCCCTAACTCTGGATATGATGCACCTCTCTCTTCTGTCACTAGGTGGCATTGTGGCCTGTGGCAGTAGAATGATAAGGGCATAGGGAATCCAGACTAGGCGTGAATAGGTTGACTCAGCCAATTGGTAGGGGTCTCTTTGGTCCCTTGGCCTGCTGGGAGAGCCTATTTATTTGGGAGGAGTCAGGTGATCGGGGGTTCTCTGCCACCCGGACAGCTGTCTGGATGGATGTGTGTCACAAGTCTCCGGGCTGCTCGGCCAGAACCCTGAGGCCTATCTCAGGAGCACCTGGCTGCTAAGCAGTCTGAGGTTTGAGAGAAGCAGTGCGGGGTTGGGGCTTCAGGCCGGAAGCCCAACCAAGTTGCAGAGGATCCACTCGTCTCGGGAACTGGATCGTAGCCAGCAGTGATGGAGAAGCAGTTGCCACAAAGGACGACCACTCTTGTCGCCAGGTCCAAGTGATGATCAAGGCCAGAGGTAAAGAGAGGAATAGTCGCCAGCAAGGGACAACCATTCCTGTTATCAGAGGCCAGTGTATGGAAGCCTGAAGAAGTACCAGAGCAGCCTTTCCACCAGCCGGGGACGGTGAGGAAGTGGGAAAGCATCAGTCAGTGCCAAGTCAGGGACCCAGCGGGTTAGCGGGGGTGAAGCCTGAGGAGTATACAATGGGATAGCTGTGGAAGAGCTCAGAGGATCCAATGATGTCTGGGATCTTGAAGTCTAGTGTGAGACCCGGGAGTCCAGTGAGTGAAGATCTACAGTAGGATACTGTGAGATGTGAGAGAAGATCTAAAACGGGATACTATGAGTTACGTGTGCAGATTTATATTGACTGTTCAAAGTTCAGTTGCCATAGGAGACGGCAGTCCTACAAATACAGTTGCTGCATCCAGCTTAACCACTTCCGGGACCGCCGCACACCGATATACGTCCTAACTTTGAAGAGGGATATCTTTGTTATGGCAGCAGCTAGCTACCATAACCCCGGTATCCTCTTCTTCAGCTTCCGGTTTCCGATAATAGTGGTCTCTGCGGTGGATTCGCCGCAAGATCACTTTTATCGGTGGCAGGAGAGGGGGCCCCCCTCCCGCCGCTCTCTGGTGCCCCCCCCCTGCTTACCGGAGCCATCGGTAGTGGCGGAGGCGATCGGATCTTGTCCTTCCTGGGTATGGAGCTGAGTGAGGGGAAGATGGCTCCATACCATTGCAGGGCGGAAGCGACGTCAAAACGTCACTTCCGCCCATAGCTCTTAAAGGGCCATTTTTTTATCTATTTTTTTTTTCAAATGACAAATTTTTTATTTTTATTTTTTATTTAATTTTTTATTGCATTTTAGTGTAAATATGAGATCTGATGTCTTTTTGACCCCCCCAGATCTCATATTTAGGAGGTCCTGTCATGCTTTTTTCTATTACAAGGGATGTGTTACATTCCTTGTGATAGGAATAAAAGTGACACCATTTTTTTTAAAAGAACAGTGTAAAAATAAAAAATAAAAGGTAAAATAAATAAATAAATAAAAAAATTTAAATGCGCCCCGTCCCGCCGAGCTTGTGCGCAGAAGCAAACGCATACCTGAGCAGCGACCGCATATGAAAACGATGTTCAAACCACACATGTGAGATATCGCCGCGATCGGTAGAGCGAGAGCAATAATTCTATCCCTAGACCTCCTCTGTGACTCAAAACATGCAACCTGTTGAACTTTTTTAAACGTCGCCTATGGAGATTTTTATGGGTAAAAGTTTGTCGCCATTCTACGAGCGGGCGCAATTTTGAAGCGTGACATGTTGGATATCAATTTACTCGGTGTAACATCATATAAAAAAAAAAAATGGGCTAACTTTAATGTTGTCTTATTTTTTCATTCAACAAAGTGTATTTTTTCCAAAAAAAGTGTGCTTGTAAGACCGCTGCGCAAATACGGTGTGATAGAAAGTATTGCAACGACCTCCATTTTATTCTCTGGGGTGTTAGAAACAAAAAATTATAATGTTTGGGGGGTTTGAAGTAATTTTCTAGCAAAAAAAAACTGTTTTTAACTTGTAAACAACAAATCTCAGAAAGAGGCTCGGACCTTAAGTGGTTAAAGCCCCCCCCCCCCCCGCCTGTATAGCTGTCTGCCTATTATTTTGTCTCGGAGTCTACCAATTACCATTGCATGCATCTGCCTAAGGGTGTCCCGGCCCTAACCCTCTCTCCCGCAGTTCTGTTTAAGAGACAATACATGTCTCCAACTTACAATACACCCACCATGCCTAATAACCCCCCCCACTACCCCAAGGAAGGAATTCAGCTGACTCTGGAGGTCACCATTAGGCCTCTGGAGGTCGGGGATTCCGCTACATTAGTACTTCACAAAACTTTCACAAAACAACTTTACAGGGGAAAAAAAAAAGTAAAACATGAAATGATTGCACTTTATTACTGGGAATTTGTAGAAAATATAAAAAAAAAAAAAAAACCCTTCGCCGCTTTCATCCGCTTTTACCAGATCAGCGTATAATTCATCCTTCTCCCACACATACTATTAAAGAAGTTACTTCTTAAATCGTTTGATTTTACAGTCTAAAAATGTTCGTTTTTTAAGGGTTTTTATTTGCGCTGTTGAAGATTTTTCCACCCACTTTGCATCAGCAACCACCAAACTCACAGAAAGAGGCTAAATAGAAATTGATTTTGAAGGTTGTTATCAACCTGTCAATGGCGGTGACTGTGAAGAGCGCGGGAGGCCCGGACTCCGCGGAGGGCACATGAATGCCGTGTGATTGCCATGGCAGAGCTTGTACTCCCATCTCAAATAAAATGAAGCTTTCTCTGCGTGCGACCTTTTCACCCCTGACCCCTGACCTTGACACTTATAGATACATGTATGTGCATGCAGTTACATTGGTTTCTATGTGGATCAGCTATGGGCTCGTTATTGGAGGCGTATAACAAACTCTATTGTTGTATCAATGATTTAGTATAGCTCTATACCCTTTTAGGATTTTCATTTTACTCGTGCAATATCCACTGGAAGAACGGGATTTTTCTGGCACTTTGTTTACATGTAACATTCAGATTTTTTTTTGCTAGAAAATACTTGTTGAGGTCTGGAGGAAAGTTCGTTTTCTTATCCTAAAAAGTAGATAAGCCAAGGAATGTTAAAGGAAGATATTAAGTAGCGATATAAATATAATGCCCTATATAAATCTGCCCTTCTAAAATACAATTCATGCCTCCATGCTGCCAAACAAGCCTACTTTGTCTCTCTTATTAATTCCTTGTCATCCAGTCCCCGTCGGCTCTTCTCAACCTTTAACTCTCTGCTTCGTCCACCACCCCCTCTACCCACTAACTCACTCACTGCCCAAGAGATTGCCAATCACTTCAAAGACAAGATCGATGCAATTCGTGAGGACATCTCCACTGTGTGTACGTCTTCCCCACCCATCATACCTTGCCCAGCAGCACATTCAACACTCTCCTCTTTTGAATTGGCTACTACGGAAGAGGTTACAAAAATTTTCTCGGATGCCCACCTAACCAATTGTCCCTTGGATCCTGTTCCCTCACAACTACTACGGTCACCCTCTTCTTCTATCCTATGCTCCCTCACCCACATCTTCAATCTCTCCCTCTCTAGTGGCATCTTCCCCTCCCCTCTAAAACATGCACAGATCACTCCCATACTTAAAAAGCCCTCACTGGACCCTACCGACCTGAACAACTTAAGACCCATCTCATTGCTCCCATTCACCTCTAAACTTCTAGAACGCTTAGTCTACAACCGTCTTAGCTCCTACCTCAATGAAAATAACCTTCTTGACCCCTTACAGTCTGGCTTTCGCTCGCAGCACTCTACGGAAACTGCCTTACTAAAACTCACTAACGATTTACTAACTGCTAAAACCAACAGCCAGTACTCCATACTCCTACTACTTGACCTCTCTGCGGCCTTTGATACTGTTGACCTCCCGCTCCTTCTCAATAAACGACATTCCCTTGGCCTCCGAGATTCTGCTCTATCCTGGTTCTCTGGCTATTTATCACAGCGTTCCTTCAGTGTCACCTACAACTCTGGCTCCTCCTCTCCATTGCCCCTTTCTGTGGGGGTCCCCCAAGGCTCGGTTCTTGGACCCCTTCTCTTCTCTATCTACACCTCCTCCCTTGGTCACTTAATAACTGCCCACGGCTTCCAATACCACTTATACGCTGATGACACCCAAATCTATCTGTCTACTCCCCACCTCACTCCTTCAGTCTCCTCTCGCATTACTAACTGACATATCAGCCTGGATGTCACACCACTTCCTTAAACTAAATCTCTCTAAAACTGAGCTATTAATATTCCCCCCCGCCCGTGCCCCCCTCCATGACTTTTCCATCAAAATCAACAATGCAACCATCAGTCCCTCCCCTCACGCCAGGGTACTCGGTGTAATCCTAGACTCTGACTTGTCATTTCAGCCTCAAATCCAATCATTGTCAAAAGTTTGTAGAATTCACCTTCATAACATCTCTAAAATTCGCCCCTTTATAACAAATGAAACCACCAAACTCCTCATTCACTCCCTCGTTATCTCTCGTCATGACTATTACAACTCCCTTCTCATTGGCTTACCTCTCCATAGACTCCTCCCCTCTTCAGTCTATCATGAATGCTGCTGCCAGACTTATCTACCTTACCAACCGCTCAGTGTCTGCCAACCCTCTACTTCAATCCCTACACTGGCTCCCAATCAGTGTCTGCCAACCCTCTACTTCAATCCCTACACTGGCTCCCAATCACCCAGCGAATTAAATTCAAAATTCTAACCACAACATACAAAGCCATTCACAACTCTGCCCCGAACTACATCACTAATCTTGTCTCCAAATATCGCCCAAATCGACCTCTCCGCTCTTCTCAAGACCTCCTACTCTCAAGCTCTCTCATCTCTTCCTCCCATCCTCGTCTCCAGGATTTCTCCAGAGCCTCTCCCATCCTCTGGAACTTGCTACCTCCATCTATCCGGCTATCCCCTACTCTTGCTACCTTCAGGCAATCCCTGAAAACTCATCTCTTCAGGAAAGCCGATCACGTCTCCAACTAATCTCCTACCACTTCCATCAGCTCATTCCCCACAGATACAACCTTTTGTACCACCTGCCCCACCCTATTAGATTGTAAGCTCTTCTGAGCAGGGCCCTCTTAATCCTATTGTATTGTATTATAACTGTATTGTCTCCCTTTTATATTGTAAAGCGCTGCGTAAACTGTTGGCGCTATATAAATCCTGAATAATAATAATAATAATAATAATAATAATGTATTATAGATGTATAGTTGATGTAAATATTACATTTTAGGTATATGTCAAGGCTATAGGACCCTATTAGATTTTTATTAGGGTGGGCGTATTATTATTGTATTATTCTTTATCCTTGTCCATTAATTTAATACAGTGGGGGGAATATAACTATTTGATCCCCTGCAGAATTTGTGAGTTTGCCAACTTACAAAGAAATTATTTTTTTATCATATGTGTATTTTAAATGATAGAGACAGAATATCAACCAAATATCCAGAAAAAAACACACAATACAAATGTTATAAATTAAGTTGCAGTTCAGTGAGTAAAATAAGTATTTGATCCCCCAAGCAAAACATGACTTAGTAGTTGGTGGAGAAACCCTTGTTGGTGATCACAGAGGTCAGACGTTTCTTGTAGGTGGTGATCAGGTTTGCACACATCTCAGGAGGGATTTTGCTCCACTCTTCTTTACAGATCTTCTCTAAATCCTTAAGGTTTCTTGGCTGTCTCTTGGCAACTCGAAGTTTCAGCTCCCTCCATACATTTTCTATGGGATTAAGGTCTGGAGACTAATTAGGCCACTCCATGACCATAATGTGCTTCTTTTTGGGCCACTCCATTGTTGCCTTGGCGGTATGTTTTGGGTCATTGTCATGCTGGAAGACCCATCCATGACCCATCTTCAGTGTTCTGGCTGAGAGAAGAAGGTTCTCATCCCAGGTCTTATAGACCCCAAACCCCTCTTCTGCCCTTGAAAGCATTCAAAACACCAAGATCGGCGTTTCTGAATACTTTTGATTTTTCAAAAAATGGCGACGTCGATATCTGGGCAAACCGAAAATGATGTCATGTCATGCCTTCCGTGTTACCATAGCGGAGACTCGATCAAAGCCAATCCGGACTTTATATTGATCTCCAACTAGCCGGTGGTGTCCTGGTCTCCCAGTGGAATGGGAGAGCCCAAGAGAGCCGCGGAAGGCAGTGGGGGGGGACTTGTAGTAGCAATCAAGCAGGTAATTAGTCGCCCCGATTGCTTTTACATAAGAGCCAACCATCAGCTCTAAAAAAAAAAAAGTACTGAGGTGATGTCTGCAGCTGCATATCATCCAGGAACTACTTGAAGTCAAAGGATATACTAGATACAGTGAGGGAAAAAAGTATTTGATCGGCTGCTGATTTTTTACGTTTGCCCCACTGACAAAGAAACGATCGGTCTATAATTTTAATGGTCGGTTTATTATAACAGTGAGAGACAGAATAACAACAAAAATATCCTGAAAAACGCATTTCAAAAAAGTTATAAATTGATTTGCATTTTAATGAGTGAAATAAGTATTTGATCCCCTATCAGTCAGCAAGATTTCTGGCTCCCAGGTGTCTTCTGTACAGTTAACGAGCTGAGATTAGGAGCACTCTCTTAAAGGGAGTGCTCCTAATCTCAGCTTGTTACCTGTATAGAAGACACCTGTCCACAGAAGCAATCAAATAATCAGATTCCAATCTCTCTACCATGGCCAAGACCACAGAGCTGTCCAAGGATGTCGGGGCGAAGATTGTAGACCTACACAAGGCTGGAATGGGCTACAAGACCATCGCCAAGCAGCTTGGTGAGAGGGGTGACAACAGTTGGTGGGATTATTCACAAATGGGAGAAATACAAAATAACGGTTAATCTCCCTCGCTCTGGGGCTCCATGCAAGATCTCACCTCGTGGAGTTTCAATGATCATGAGAACGGTGAGGAATCAGCCCAGAACTACACGGGAGAATCTTGTCAATGATCTCAGCTGGGACCATAGTCACCAAGAAAACAATCGGTAACACACTACGCCGTGAAGGACTGAAATTCTGCAGCACCCACAAAGGTCCTCCTGCTCATGTCCAGGCCCATCTGAAGTTTGCTAATTAACATCTGAATGATTCAGAGGAGAACTGGGGGAAAGTGTTGTGGTCAGATGAGACCAAAATGGAGCTCTGGTATCAACTCAACTCGCCATATTTGGAGGAAGAATGCTGCCTATGACCCCAAGAACACCATCCCCAACTTCAAACATGGAGGTGGAAACATTATGCTTTGGGGGTGTTTTTCTGCTAAGGGGACAAGACAATTTCACTGCATTAAAGGGGATGATGGACAGGGCCATGTACCGTCAAATCTTGGGTGAGAACCTCCTTCCCTCAGCATTGAAAGTGGGTCGTGGATTGGTATTCCAGCATGACAATGACCCAAAACACACAGCCAAGGAAAGAAAGGAGTGGCTCAAGAAGAAGCACTTTATGGTCCTGGAGTGGCCTAGCCAGTCTCTAGACCTCAATCCCAAAGAAAATATGTGGAGGGAGCTGAAGGTTCGAGTTACCAAACATCAGCCTGGAAACCTTAATGACTTGGAGAGGATCTGCAAAGAGGACAAAATCCCTCCTGAGATGTGTGCAAACCTGGTGTCAGGTTCCAGGTGCGAGGTTGAGGTGCTAAGCGTCTGACTGCAGCGCACCCCTGAGAGTGGTACAAGGAATGCAGTACCCAAAGAAGCACGGTTTGCCGGTTACTGAGGTTTGATGAGCTGATCACCAGAGAGTAGCTAGAACAGGCAGGATGCGCTGTAAGGCAGGTGTGCTTGGGTGGCGCCGGATGTATTTTGGCAGTGGAGAAGACCAGGAACAGAATCAAGAGCCAGGCCAGGCCAGGGGGTCATATATGGCAGATCAGTCAGAGGTGGGTTCAGATAGGAGAACTGGAACCAGCCTGGATCAAACACGGTGAGATAGGTAGTAGCAGAGTCGTGAGCCAAGCTGGGGGTCAAACACGATGGAGCAGACAGGAGCAGAATCAGAGTGCAAGCCTGGGGTCAAGCCAGGAGATCAGGATAAACAGGTCCCAGCAAGCCAGGTCGGTAACAGGAGGTCCAAAATTCAGGATACACAGAAGCACAGGGAAATACGGGGGGAGCTGACGATCATCCAGCAACATCATGCTCACAGAAGCATGTTTAAATAGGCCAGTGGGTGCCAGCATCTGTCACGCTATGCGCGCGCGTTCGTGCCCTTGCGCATCTGCGCACGGAAGATCCCCGTATGCGCCCATGATGGGTATTGGCAACATTGCCAGTTCTTCTGCTGCTATTTCGCTGACACCTGGTGGCCAACTACAAGAATCATCTGACCTCTGTGATTGCCAACAAGGGTTTTTCCACCAACTACTAAGTCATGTTTTATGGCGGCAGGTCGGCACGTTCCCGCGAATCGCTGTAGGTGTACGTCGGCTCCTTTAAGGAGTTCATGCTGTACGGCGGGGGGGGACCCGGTGCGCGTGGCCGGAGGGCCGCGACGTCCGCCGGCCACCCCCAGCGATTGTGGGAGCGAGAGCCAGAACGGGGATCTGTCAATGTAAACAGACAGATCCCCGTTCTGACAGGGGATTTAGAGAGAGATCTGCTGATCTTTCTCCTCCTCCAGTCAGCCCCCACACAGTTAGAAACACCACCCAGGGAACACATTTAACCCCTTGATCGCCCCCTAGTGTTTAACCCCTTCCCTGCCAGTGACATTTATACAGTAATCAGTGGCTATTTTTAGCTCTGATTGCTGTATAAATGTCAATGTGCAGCGCTGTATGTAATTAATACCACAGTGCAACCAGTATATATATATATAAAAAGAGTTCATATGTTGCAAAACATCAATCATATATAACAGTGTGTAAAACCATCCACCGCTGTGCTCATCCGTCCTCACTGGGATCAATAACGTGTGCTCACCATCACCAGCCAAATTGCCGACTCACCTCACAGATGAGTTAAAAAAACTCCCATAATGGTCACTCCTTTCCTCCTTCTCTCTCTCTCTCCTCCACGCCAAAAAAGCAGACCCCCCTACGCTCTCCCAGCTGTTTACTTGCGCTGATAACTTCACATAAATTTCGATCGGGAAGCTCTCTCCCTCACTCACCGCAGACAGCTCAGCTTCTCTCAAATCGGTTATTGACATGTAATCACAAACACAGACTCCATAGTGCTCTCTGCTTGTTACTTTATTAAAACAGCCCCCCAAAACAGGCACACTTACCAGATCAAATGATTAAAACAGCGCGTGTATATGCGTCCGCTCGCTCACCACTGGCATACACTCTCGGTGGCTGCGTGACGTCACAGGCTCGGCTCCTCCCCTCTATACGCGTGTCGCCCTCTGGTTGGGCTTCCTCAATAGATGAGGA
The DNA here is from genome assembly GCF_042186555.1 of Aquarana catesbeiana. Classification (NCBI taxonomy): domain Eukaryota; kingdom Metazoa; phylum Chordata; class Amphibia; order Anura; family Ranidae; genus Aquarana; species Aquarana catesbeiana. The sequence continues at coordinate 4,500,850 of NC_133326.1, read as the reverse complement.
AGCCTCACTGAGGAAGCCCAACCAAAAGGCGACACGCGTTTTTATAGGTTTATGCACATTGCATTTTAGAAAGTTAATTTTGGTGCCGATTGTCACTATACACTTTACATAAATGTCAAAGTGTCTGATGTGTCCGCCGCAACGTGGCAGTCCCTCTAAAAAATTACAGATCGCCGCTATTACTAGTAAAAAAAAAAAAAATTATAATAATAAAAATGCCATAAACCAATCCCCTATTTTGTAGACGCTATAACTTTTGCGCAAACCAATCAATATACGCTTATTGTGATTTTTTTTTACCAAAAATATGTAGAGGAATACATATCAGCCTAAACTGATGAAGACATTTGTTTTTTAACCACTTCAGCCCCGGAAGATTTTACCCCCTTCCTGACCAGAGCACTTTTTGCGATTCGGCACTGCGTCCCTTTAACCGACAATTGCGCGGTCGTGCGACGTTACTCCAAAACAAAATTGACGTCCTTTTTTTTCCCCACAAATAGAGTTTTCTTTTGGGGGTATTTGATCACTTCTGTGGTATTTATTTTTTGCACTATAAACAAAAAAAGAGCGACAATTTTGAAGTCCTCCCCCCCACCCCACTGCCCCCGAGATACCAGCCGGCACATCCAAAAGTATTTAAAAACACTGATCTTGGTGTTTTGAATGCTTTCAAGTAGACATGTTCACTGCCAAAAAATATGTTCTTTTTCATTTCATTCGTTTATTTTTTTTTTTGTTTCATTCGTTATGATCGCAATTCGTATGTTTGTGCATTCGCGCATCCGTAAATTCGTACATTCACACATTCATACATTCGCAAATTAGAAAATTTGTACATTCGTAAATTCGTACATTTGTAAATTAGAAAATTCGGAATTTTGTAAATTCGAAATTTGAAAATCCAAAAACCCGAAAATTTGAAAATCTGAAATAGTAACTAACTATTAACCACTTCACTACCCGCCTATAGTCATATGACGTCCTGGGATGGGATCTCCCATCCTGGGTGGACGTCATATGACGTCCTGGGATTCCCGGCCATCTAGGGGGCGCGCGCCCGCCGCGCTGCTCGGGACCCGGTGCGTGTGCCCGGCGGCCGCGATGTCCGCCGGGCACCCGCGCTTGCCCGTTAACCGGGCCGGCATGTGGATCTGTGTGTGTAAACACACAGATCCACAGCCTGTCAGCTCTGAGGAGAGCGATCTGTGTTCCCAGAACGGAGGAACACAGATCGGCCTCCTCCCCTAGTGCGTCCCCTCCCCCGACAGTTGGAATCACTCCCCTAGGAAACACATTTAACCCCTCCCCGCCCCCTAGTGGTTAACCCCTTCACTGCCTGTCACATTTATACAGTAATCAATGCAATTTTATAGCATTGATCGCTGTATAAATGTGAATGGTCCCAAAAATGTGTCAAAAGTGTCCGATGTGTCCGCCATAATGTCGCAGTCATGAAAAAAAATCGCGATCGCCGCTAAAAAAAAAAAAAAAAATATTTATTTTTAAAAAATGCCATAAATCTATCCCGTATTTTGTAGACGCTATAACTTTTGCGCAAACCAATCAATATACGCTTATTGCGATTTTTTTTTACCAAAAATATGTAGAAGAATACGTATCGGCCTAAACTGAGGAAAACATTTGTTTTTTAAAAAAAAAAAATTGGGATATTTATTATAGCAAAAAGTAAAAAATATAGTGTTTTTTTCAAAATTGTCGCTCTTCTTTTGTTTATAGCGCAAAAAATAAAAACCGCAGAGGCGATCAAATACCACCAAAAGAAAAAAGGACGTCAATTTTTTTTTTGGGTACAACGTCGCACGACCGCGCAATTGACGTTTAAAGCACGACAGCGCTGAAAACTAAAAATTGGCCTGGGAAGGAAGGGGGTGAAATTGCCCGGTATTGAAGCGGTTAAATTATAGGTATTGTAATTTCCTTTCAAATTTTGCTGTTAGTGAACGTAACAAAAACGAATTTATCCGAAGTTATGAATGATCCGAAATAACGAATGCCGCATCTAAACAAATGGAACGGAACAAATTAATAATAAATAATAATAACTAAAAGGTTTTATTATTATTATTGTTATTTATTATTATTAGATCGTGACGTTCCATTCTTTTAGATACGCCATTCGTTATTTCAGATAATTCGTAACTTCGGATAAATTTGTATTCGTTACGTTCACTAACAGCCAAATTTGAAAGGAAATTCCAATACCTATCATTTAACAGTTAAGTTATTATTAGTTAATCATTATTTCAGATTTCCGAATTTCTGAATTTCTGAATTTACTAATTTACGAATGTACGCATTTACGAATGTACAAACATACGAATCTATGAATTTACAAATTTTTGAATATTCGAATTTGCGAATATTCTGAAAAATTTGTTAAACGGGTTTTCGTTAATTTGGATATTTCCAAATTGACAAATTTGTTGAAATTCGTTAAAAAAAACAAATTCGGAACAAAACGAATTGCACATGTCTAGTTCCAAGGGCAGAGGAGGGATTTGGGGTCTACAAGACCCCAGATCCCTCCATAAAGAGGACCTGTCAGATTTCTTTGTCACATTCTTTGTCTTTGTCACATTCTTTGTCTTTGTCACATTCACATTTCTTTGTCAGTGGGGCAAACGTACAAAATCAGCAGACGACCAAATACTTTTTTCCCCCTCACTGTATTCTTCACACAGAATTAGAATCAGTCGATCATTTTTTGAACAATACGAATTAAAATCGTTCCGAAACATAGTGTAGATATCCACAGATACTGCGGCTATCTATGCCCGGCAGTGGGAGCAAATACCTGTATTGGACAGGTATGTGCTCCCCCGTCCCGCCCGAAAAGGTGCCAAATGTGACACCGGAGGGGGGGGGGATCCAATCAGCGGAAGTTCCATTTTTGGGTGGAACTCCACTTTAAAGGGATTTAAATTAAATTCGTTACTATTTCAGATGTATCTGAATCTCTGAATAACCAAAAATTCGACAAACAAACTCTATTGCTTCCCAGTCACCTTTGAGACAATGAACAGTCCATGTTCTTTTTTCATTGTTTTTTTTTTTTGAGGGAATAAAACTTGGATGGTTAAAGGAATTTATGGGATGCCCAGTGGAACAAACAATTGGACGATTGTATAGCAATCGATTGGGATGACTATATACATTTTGCTTATCCAGTCTCCTCCAGCACAACTCTTGCTTGCAGACTGTTACTCCCTCTCTCTCTCTCTCTCTCTCTCTCTCCAGCACATCTCTTACTTCTCAGGCACAGCTAACACATGTTTAGGCCTGACACTGACTCAGCCAAGCCTTGGTAACCGCCCTTTGCAGGCAGGAACCGCGGGCCCCGTTAATGTAGCAAAAATAGAAATAGGAAGTCTTAAGTGCTAGCTGTCCTTCTGGTGGACTACTGCTCTCAGTCAGTCCTCTTCAGGCCCTGCCGGCCCTCCTGGCTGCAGCTGCCCGACTTCAATGCCCATGACATTGCAATCCTCTCTACTGGCTCCACCCCTAGCTCTGACTGTTTCCTCTCAGTCCTCTCTGGCGTGCCTCTCTAGTCCTCCCGACTGCCCATGTCACTCACCAGCCCTCCTGGCTGCAACCGGTGGTTCCCTCCTGAAGACTTGCCGTGCAGTACTAGCTCCTGCTATCCTCTCTGACTCCTCCTGTGCCTCCTGTGCAGATCCTTCATGAGTTCTTGAAGGGCTCCGTCCTGCACCCGAGCCCAGGCCCAAGGTCAGCCCTCCCCCCCCCCCCAGACTGGGGAGCTCCCTTCAAGGCCCAGACAGCCTAGTATTCCATCCTCAGTTCTTCTATCCGACAACTCCTCCTCAGCTGGGCTGAGTCTGGGTATTTCAAGGAGGCCTGCCCCCTTCCAATACTAGCTGGGGATTGGTCAGGGCTCCCTGAGACATCCCAGACAGCTCCACCTCTCTTCCCCTCCTCTTCTTCTAGAATCCTCAGTGGAGGGATGCTGTCTGTGAGTCACGGCTGCTTCTCTGAGCCACTCCCAGCCCACATAGATCAAAACAAGCTAGGCCTGCCTAAACTTACCTGCATTGCAAAAATCCTCCCCTCGAGCACCTACCTAAGTAGAAGGTGCTACATATGTTTTATATGGTTTTCATTTTAACCTTCCAATATACTGTGTGAATTATATGTGAATAAATATATACTTTTAGCAGTTTACAGTATATATTGTATTTTTGTTATTCTTTGGCACCCACCTTTTTTTTTTTTTCTCTTTTTTAGGTACATTTTTTTTAAACAGTATTTTCATTTAAGAAAAATCCACCTAGAAGCAGAAATGTCTCCCCATAAATAAAATATCTACAAAACGCTCAGGACGGCGACATGGTGCTGAAAACATTGGTGTCTGTTACAACATAAAATGATGACTCTTCCAAAAAAAAAAAAAAAAAAAAGTGTTATTCTAAAGGAATTGAAATAGTAAAAGGAAAATAAAAACTACATTAACTTTATTGCTGAAAAAAGGTTTTGTTGTCGCTATAAATCCTTCACGGGAAAGTGCAAGTCGGCAGAAAAATGCAGAAAGTTTCCCGCAAATGTAATTTTTACAAGTATTTTTACCCTCGGTGATAAGAGCGTTCTAATTACTGAGGTCCCTGTCAGCCTTCGCAGTCCCCCAACGCCAGTAATAAGCAAACTCGCCTCTCTGGATTACATAACACCTCCTCGGGGTTCCCACCAATTCAATCAGCGGGGGGGAAAACGCATTTGATTGTATTTATAAATCGAGTTTTATTTAAGAGAGAAAAAATAAAAAAAAATATAAAAAATGATCTGCTGGAGCACAAAAGCAATAAGGAATGTCTGCCGTGTCTGGAGGGGGCTGTTCTCGCGCGCTTTTTAGCAATAAGATGCATCTCCACATTATATTAGTGAGGATATTGACAAACTTTCAATCTACATGTGAATGGAGGAATAATGGCCGCCGGCGAGCGCAGCGCTCCAAACACTTGTTAGAAGAAAAAAAAAAAAATGCTGGCTAATGAAATTCCTCAATTAGAACTTTCGATGCTCCAATAATCAGTACACTTCATTTTTCTAGAGAAAAAAAAAAGCAATTTTGTAGCAGACGGAGAACATTTACTTCTATAGAGGTCATGTAAACGCAGAAAACGGAGAGTGTAGCCACTTCTTCTATTGACTTCCTGATTTCTTTCCCTGTTATATGCTGGAGGGAGCTTACATAGTTACATAGTTACATAGTAGGTGAGGTCAAAAAAACACAAGTCCATCAAGTCCAACCTATGTGTGTGATTATGTGTCAGTATTACATTATATATCCCTGTATGTTGTGGTCCTTCAGGTGCTTATCTAATAGTTTCTTGAAGCTATCAATGCTCCCCGCTGAGACCACCGACTGTGGAAGGGAATTCCTCATCCTTGCCACCCTTACAGTAAAGAACCCTCTACATAGTTTAAGGTTAATCCTCTTTTCTTCTAATTTTCATGAGTAGCCACGAGTCTTGTTAAACTCCCTTCCTCTAAAAAGTTTTCTCCCTATTGTGGGGTCACCAGTCCGGTATTTGTATATTGTGGGGTCACCAGTCCGGTATTTGTATATTGTGGGGTCACCAGTCCAGTATTTGTATATTGTGGGGTCACCAGTCCAGTATTTGTATATTGTGGGGTCACCAGTCCGGTATTTGTACATTGAAATCATATCCCCTCTCAAGTGTCTCTTCTCCAGAGAGAATAAGTTCAGTGCTCACAACCTTTCCTCATAACTAAGATCCTCCAGACCCTTTATTAGCTTTGTTGCCCTTCTTTGTACTCGCTCCATTTCCAGTACATCCTTCCTGAGGACTGGTGCCCAGAACTGGACAGCATACTCCAGGTGCGGCCGGACCAGAGTCTTGTAGAGCGGGAGAATTATTGTTTTATTTCTGGAGTTGATCCCCTTTTTAATGCCAATATTCTGTTTGCTTTGTTAGCAGCAGCTTGCCATTGCTGAGCCTATCATCTACTAGGACCCCCCAGGTCCTTTTCCATCCTAGATCCCCCCAGAGGTTCTCCCCCCAGTCTATAGATTGCATTGCAATCTTATCGTGTGTACGGGGCATAAGAGAGAAGCCGCATCCATGGGCGCTTTGATTTTTATCTTCCCTCTCTACCCATCCCTACCAATCAAACCCCTGGACTACTTTCATTGGTTCAGAAGTGGCATTGAATCCTGATTGGCTGAAATTCAATCCTGGTTGGCTATCATAAATCTCACATAAGCATTAGACTCTCTTTGGTACCTCTTTGTCTACCATGTTTATGGTTGTTGAGTAAGCAACCCTCTTTCATCCTAGCATTACCAGTTCCGACATTAGCATGTCAAGGACCCCGGACCAGGTGGTGCCACAAAGTCTGATATGGTTCTCTACAAACAAAAGGGTAACCTAGTTATCACTAGGGATGAGCTTTCTGTTCGGGTCGAACATGAGTTCGACTCAAACATTGGCTGTTCGCCCGTTCGTCGAAAACCGAACATTATGGGCCGTTTGCGCCAAATTCGAGCGGCGCGTAACGGCCCATAATGGACTGCCGGAGTGCAGTGCATTGCTGTATGATGATTGGCCAGAGCATGCACCATGACCTGCATGCTTTGGCCAATCACAGCGCCCTCAGCTAAGAGAGCCATATTTGGCCAAAGGCAGGGTGCCTTTGGCCAATCATGGCTCAGGGGGATTAAGTCCACGCCCCTCACTATACAAGGCCGCCTGCACTGCGGCCCTGTGTAGTGTGTTGTTGGCGTGGACAGAGAGAGAGTCTCATTTAGATTGAGCAGGCAGGCAGGTTATTCAGTTAGCTGCAGTGTATTTAATATATATATACAGATAGTATATACAGATAGTCTGTATATATATTAAATACACTGCAGCTAACTGAATAACCTGCCTGCCTTAGAAACAGTACACCAGGAACGGCCTGCAGTAAGATCTAGCTAAACTGTATGCAGTGGATATATATATATATATATATATATATATAAGACTGTCTGTATATATATATATATATATATTAAATACACTGCAGCTAACTGAATCACATGCTTGCCTGAAGTATATTAGAAACAGTGCACCAGGAACAGCCTGCAGTCAGATCTAGCTAAACTGGATACAGTGGATATAAATATATATATATATATATATATATATATATATATATATATATATATATATATATATATATATATATATATATATCCACTGTATCCAGTTTAGCTATATCTGACTGCAGGCCGTTCCTGGTGTACTGTTTCTAATACACTTCAGGCGGTGTACACAGTATACAGTGCTATGCACCCATAGTGCAGTTGCTCATACTTTTCTGGTGGTCAATACAGTACACCCATAGTTGTTATTACACTTCTGTTGGTGTACACAGTACACAGTACAGTGCACCCCTAATGCAGTTGCTACTACTTTCCTGGTGGTGTACTAAATACAGTGTAGTGTTTTTTTGCTAAGCAAAATTTACAGCATGTCCGGAAGGCCACCAAGGAGAGGCAGACGCTCACAGGCCACCAAAAGAGGGCAAGCAGCCTCCGTGTCTACAGTCAACAGTGCTGGTTGTGGACACGGTGCATCCTCAGCACGTGGCCGTGGGGCACGCTTGTCCTTTTTTTCTGCAGCTGGCCATGTTATTGAGCCACAACATGCAGAAGAGTTGGTGGAATCAATATTAAAGCCCACCTCATCCTCTGTCACCCAGGCTCAGAGTAGTTTGCCTGCCAATGCAGCTGCCAAAGTGGCCTATTCCATCGGCTCCATGTCAACAGCCCCACCATCATGCACAGAGGAGCCCCCCAAACTATTTGACTACAGTGTCGGGTACATGCTGCAGGAGGATGAGCAGCGATTTGAAGGCTCCGATGTTGGCATCCAGGTTGAGAAAGGGAGTAACGTCAGCCTAGAGTGAGGGGGTGCCCAAAAAGGTCAAGAAACTGACAGTCCTGTTCCCCCAGCTGCAGCATACTGATAGGTTTGCTCCAGTGACGAGGAGGGAGGGGATGATGAGGTCACTGACTCAACTTGGGTGCCTGATAGAAGAGAGGAGGAGGAGGCACATCTCCAATGAGGTAGGATGCGCTCCAGGGGGCAGCTTAAGGGCAGCCACCCTATTGAATCACACCGCAGCGCTAAGTAGGTGCAGGGTGCTGCTGACTCCCTACATATTTTGAAAAGTTCTTTGGTGTGGGCCTTTTTTGACACGTGTGCAGCAGATTGCACCGTTGCTGTTCGCAACATATGTCTGAAGCAGATCAAGCGTGGCCAAAACAGCAGCCGCTTGGGCACCACATGCTTGACCAGACATTTGATGACCTCCCATGCAGTCCGTTGGCAACAGCACTTAAAAGACCCACATCAAAGAACAAGGCGAACCTCTCCTTGCTCCTCATCAGCTGGGTTCTCCAATCCAACTATACCTCCAGTCCTCTCAGAAACCTGCACTGAGGGGGAATGAAGGTATAGCAATAGGTGTCCCAAGTACTTGCAGCCAATCTGCTATCAGTACACCTCCATCTGATTTTAGCGGCCAAATTTCCCTACCCCAGTTGCTAAACCATCGAAAGAAATTCGGTTCCAGCCATCCACATGCTCAGCGTCTGAATGCAAGCTTGGCCAAATTGCTAGCACTGCAACTGCTGCCTTTTCAGCTGGTAGACTCTGCCCCCTTCCGTGAATTTGTGGAATGTGCTGTACCTCAGTGGCAGGTTCCCAAACGCCATTTATTTTCACGGAAGGCCATTCCAGGTTTCTACCAGCATGAGGAAGACAATGTCTTGGCCTCCTTGGACAGGGCGGTCAGCAGTAAGGTGCATATTACTGCTGACTCATGGTCCAGTAGGCATGGACAGGGACGTTACCTTTCTTTCACGGCGCACTGGGTAACTCTGCTGGCAGCTGGGAAAGATGCAGGACAGGGTTCAGTATTGTTGGAGCTTGTTCCGCCATCATGCCTCCAAAATGCTAGTGGTGATTCTGCCACACCTCTCTCCTCCATCCCTCCTCTTCTTCTTCCTCTATGGCCTCTTCCTCTGCAGATTTCTCCTCTGAACCAGCGGTGCTCCGTAGGCATTCAAGGGGCTACGCAAGTACTCAAAAAGATGCCATGCGGTTCTTGAATTGGTCTGCTTAGGGGACAGGAGCCACACTGGGGCAGAGATTCTGTGGGCTCTGCAGGGGCAGGCTCAGAGGTGGTTGATGCCACGCCAGCTTCAGCCAGGAATGGTTGTATGCAACAGTGGCACCAACCTTCTCTCCACCCTCCGACAGGGACACTTGACCCATGTTCCCTGTTTGGCTCATGTCCTGAATTTGGTGGTGCAGTGGTTCTTGAGCAGGTACCCGGGGCTTACAGGATCTCCTGAGGCAGGCCAGGAAAGTCTGTGGTCATTTCCGCCGGTCATATAATGCCAGTGCTCGACGCTAACATTCAAAGAGAATGCAACCTGCCCAAGAATCGCCTCATTTGTGACATGCCCACCAGGTGGAACTCAACGTTGGCAATACTGCAGTGGCTGCACACACAGCACAGGGCCATCAATGAGCACCTGTGTGAGTATGGCACAATGACAGGATCAGGGGAGCTTGGCTTTTTTTCACCACGCCAGTGGCTACTGATCAAGGATGCATGCACTGCCCTGTCACCATTTGAAGAGGCCACGAGGATGGTGAGCAGTGACAGTGCATGCATCAGTGATACTGTCACTAAGGATTATGTGATCCTTAGTGACCCAGAGGACTTAGGATCGAATGTCTCTGCAAACCTACGCTGCATGGCCTCCCTGATCCTGCAAAGCCTGCAAAAGGACCCTAGGATCCATGGTATCAAGGAGAGGGATCATTACTGGCTGGCAACCCTTCTTGATCCATGTTACAATGGTAAGGTTGCAGAACTTATCCAGCCATCGCAGAGGGAGCAGAGGATGAAACATCTTTGGGAGGCCTTGCAGAAAGGTTTGTGCAATGTGTTTCCAGGGCCTGGGAGGTTACAATTTCCTGGTGCTGGACAACGTGTTGCTGAGGCTTTGTTCAATTACAGAAAGAGCGGTGGATAAGGTGGTCGGCTGACCGATGCCTTCTGGCAATTCTTCAGTCCTCAGCGCCCAGATTTGATTGGTTCCAGCAACCATTGCAAGCGTGTGAATTTCATGGTGCAAGAATATCTAGGGACAAGATCAGACTTGGAGACCTTTCCACCAGAACATCCACTAAGTTACTGGGTCTTGAGCATGGACAGAAAAAAAGGGGAAAAAAAACTGCGCTAAGGTGTGTACTTATATGCGATACACAAATGTGTATTAAAACCCTTAAAAATAGGCAAATTGTGAAAAAGCAGCAATTCTCTTATAAAGCATCGATATAATAAAGTAAATTTAGAAACGTAAGAATCGCGCTAACCTGTGAATATATATCAACCATAAATGAATAAATAAATAAGTGAGATAATAAACCATTAACAGTACAATGTGAATAAGTGAAACATAAATAATATTTCATACATCCCATAAACACCCAATCACAATGACTATGAATGGGAAAACAAATACCAAAATCTTATGAACCTACCTTTGTAAGTATTATTTCGTCTACAATATTTTAATAAATCTGAAAGGTTTTACACTATTGGCGTTCTCATGTCTCGTTACATGCCGTGCATTTCCTTTGAGCCTGTTTATCTAATGAGCTGATCCAAGGACCCAGCAGCTGATCAGCACGTGTGGTGTATCCAGAGTCACAGCCTTTATGCTTACCATGATCCTCTGTAGTGGGGGATCATGGCCGTTTGGTAAGAAGTAACTTCTTCCATAGCAATGGTGGATCACAAGTTTGTGTCATATAGCAGGTAAAGATTTTTTTCATGTTGAGGAACTTGATCCCCATTTGTGCACGGGTGGACGTTGTTCGTTTTAGTCACCTACAGAAACTAATTTAGTTCTATTTGAACTCTTATGCATATTTAAGTTTGATTTACCATTTCATCACCTTAGTTATTTGTTTTCCCATTCATAGTCATTGTGATTGGGTGTTTATGGGATGTATGAAATATTATTTATGTTTCACTGATTCACACTTATTCTCACTTATTTATTTATTCATTTATGGTTGATATATATTCACAGGTTAGCGCGATTCTTACGTTTCTAAATTTACTTTATTTTATCTTTAGGATGGACAAATGGCCAGAGTTTGCTCAATATGCATCCTGCATCCAGTGTTCTTTCTGAATGCACATTCAGTGCTGCTGGAGGCTTTGTAACCGAACACAGAGTGCGCCTGTCCACAGACTCTGTTGATCAGCTCACATTCATAAAAATGAATCAGTCTTGGATCACCAGCTACCAAGCACCTGTTGCTGATGTAACCGATTGATTTTTCTATGGATGTGGGATCCCTTGAAGACTGCATATGCTGAGTGACTATCCTATTATCCTATTCCTCCTCAATTTTCATGATGATAGCTTCTAAGAATATTTTTGGTTCAGGCCACCACCACTACCTAAGGCCCAATTTTTCTGCCCCTGTTAAACAGGGGCGCGTAATTACAATTTTTGATCAAATATTTAACAGCAGGGTTTGTTCCTGCGCTCAACAAGAGTATCTGTGAGGGGTTGCAGTGTTGTGGACCACCACCACTGCCTAAAGCCCAATTTTTCAGCCCCTGTTTAACAGGGGCGCGTAATTACAATTTTTGGTCAAATATTTAACAGCAGGGCCTGTTCCTGCGCTCAACAAAAGTATCTGTGAGTCTTTACAATGTTGTGCCACCACCACCACCACCGCCTAAGGCCCAATTTTTCTGCCTCTGTTTAACAGGGGTGCGTAATTACAATTTTTGATCTAATATTTCACAGCAGGGCCCGTTCCAACGCCCACCAAGAGTAACTGTGAGGGCTTACAGTTTTCTGGTACCACCAACACCTAAGGCCCAATTTTCCGCAGAGTGTATAGGGCAGGCCGTATAGTATATACAGGCGGTCCCCTATTTTCAAACATATGATGTTACATCTGAGTCAAACGACTCCTACTTACAAACGGAAGGAGACAACAGGAAGTGAGATGAAATCTACCCCCTAGGAAGGGAAATTCTCTCCTGTAAGAGTTATTATGGGAAAAACATTTCTCCTCTCCACTGATGCTTTATCACCAATTCTTTCTTCCCTAATAACCCAAAATTTTCAAAATCCAATTGTCATTGGGACAGAAAGTGAGGTGAAATCTTCTGAACAGGGGCTCAGACAGCAAAACAAATATTACAGGGGTGATAACCCTTCCCTATGTTTTCCAAAAAGCTTAAAATAGATTTTTTGGCTGGAGCTACGCTTAAAAAATGACCAGTTCAAAATTACAAACAGATTCAACTTAACAACAAACCTACAGTCCCTGTCTTGTTTGCACCGCCTGTATACTGCTGTTTAGAGTATATAGGGCCTGGGGGCCCCACGCCTTTTTTTTTATTTTGGTGAGGGGTTCCCCTTAATATCCATACCAGACCCAAAGGACCGGTAATGGGATGGGGGGGGCAACAATATATTACAGCCACAAGCAGTTTTAATTGACTTTTTTCCTTTAGGAATGTAATTTTGCTGTGGTATTGTTCTAAACACAGGAAAACTGTGCCACTTTACAGGCATACTATAGACACCCCCCCAGGCATGATATTTTTGGGGGGTTTAGGACACTACAGTGGGGGAGGTGATCTGAAGGGGGCAGAGGACACTGTTTTAGGGGGTACAGGACACTACATTGGGGGTGATCAGAAGGGGGCAGAGGACACTGTTTTGGGGGGTACAGGACATTACAGTGGGGGGTGGTCTGAATGGGGCAGAGGACACTGTTTTGGGGGGTACAGGACACTACAGTGGGGGGTGATCTGAAGGGGGCAGAGGACACTGTTTTGGGGGGTACAGGACACTACAGTGGGGGGGTGGTCTGAATGGGGCAGAGGACACTGTTTTGGGGGGTACAAGACACTACAGTGGGGGGAAGTGATCTGAAGGGGGCAGAGGACACTGTTTAGGGGGGTACAGAACACTACAGTGGGGGGGTGATCTGAAGGGGACAGAGGAGATTACTTTGGGGGGTACAGGACACTACAGTGGGGGTGATCTGAAGGGGGCAGAGGACATTGCTTTGGGGGTACAGGACACTACAAGGGGAGGAGGGGGTGATCTGAAGGGGGCAGAGGACACTGTTTTGGGGGGTACAGGACACTATAGTGGGGGGTAATCTGAAGGGGGCAGAGGACATTGCTTTGGGGGGTACAGGACACTACAGTGGGGGGTGATCTGAAGGGGGCAGAGGACATTGCTTTGGGGGTACAGAACACTACAAGGGGAGGAGGGGGTGATCTGAAGGGGGCAGAGGACACTGTTTTGGGGGTACAGGACACTACAGTGGGAGGGTTATCTGAAGGGGGGCAGAGGACATTACTTTGGGGGGTATAGGACACTACGGTGGGGCGTGATCTGAAGGGGGCAGAGGACATTGCTTTGGGGGTACAGGACACTACAAGGGGAGGAGGGGGTGATCTGAAGGGGGCAGAGGACACTGTTTTGGGGGTACAGGACACTACAGTGGGGGGTGATCTGAAGGGGGGCAGAGGACATTACTTTGGGGGGTATAGGACACTATAGTGGAGGGGGTGATCTGAAGAGGGGAGAGGACATTGCTTTGGGGGTACAGGACACTTCAAGGGGAGAAGGGGGTGATCTGAAGGGGCAGAGGACACTGTTTTGGGGGTACATGAGCAGGGGGAGGCTGAGCAGAGAGTGTAGTACTGGGAGAGAGGGTTTGCCCCGTCACTCTGTGTAGGTGAAACCAGAATGTCAGACTTCCCGGGTTGGGCCTGGACGGGCCCTCTGAGTTTACTGAATTACCTGCGCAGGGTGAGGCGGCAAGTGCGTTCCCCAAGGGACACATAGTGGGGGGCCCAAGGTCAACTTGCATCAAGGCTCACAGGTTTCGAGCTATGGCTCTCCTGTAGCTTCATCCCTTGACACTAATAGCCCATGTATGGGCTTCTATGGCGGGTGTTCTGCCAACCTCCGGTCCTACCTTGGTACCATTCTCACAATCAAGGATGTATTTAGATGTTTTGTTGCCTTTATAGGATGTCATGTGATTATCTCAGTAAAAGCGAATGCTAGAATATTCTATAGGAGGCAAAACAACAATTGTACAGCCACCAAATAAGAGAAAGATGGCATGAGTTCTTGTCTCCCAAACTATAAAGTGACCTCTGATTTCTCTCCCCACCCCTCCAGTCCTCTTGCTAAAAGTGGCCACAAATGTCTGTTGGCGAACAGATGAAGGTGATAAAATAAGACAAATAAAGATGGCAGCCTGGCTTGGTTCTGCCCCTTCTGTACCCGCTGTCCTAGGCACTGGCCTATGTCTTCCTTAAAGCGTTATTAAACCTCATTAGACATGTGCAACTTGTTTCGTTCCGAATTTGTTTTTTAATGAATTTCAACAAATTTGTTCATGCCGAAATATCTGAATTAACGAAAACTTGTTTAACAATTTTTTCCAAATATTCCAAAATTCGTAAATTTGAATAATTGAATATTCGGAAATTCAAAATTCGAAAATCCGAAAGTTTGAAAATCCGAAAATTTAAACATAAGAATAAAGATTCAAAAGAACGAAAATTTGAAAATCTGAAATATTAACTAACTAATAATAACTTAACTATTACTAACTATTAAATTATAGGTTTTGGAATTTTCTTTCAAATTTGGCTGTTAGAGAACGTAACAAATTTATCTGAAGTTACGAATTATCCAAAATAACGAATGCAGTATCTAAACAAATGGAACGTAACAAATTAATAATAATAAATAATAATAAAAATAAGTTTTTATTATTATTATTATTCATTAATTTCATTCCATTTGTTTAGATGCGGCATTCGTTATTTCGGATAATTCATAACTTCGGATAAATTCGTATTTGTTACGTTGACTAACAGCCAAATTTGAAAGGAAATTCAATACCTATAATTTAATAGTTATTATTAGTTTCTATTACTACTGTTACTATTAGTTTCTTATTTTCGAATTTTTGGATTTTTGAATTTTTGCATTTTCAAATTTACGAATTTCTGAATTTTCTAATTTACAAATTTCCTAATTCCCATATTTTTGGATTTTCTAATTTACGAATTTCTGAATTTTGGGATTTCGAAGTTATGAAATTACAGATTTTCCAAATTACGAATTTTCGAATTTACAAATTTTCGGATTTTTGAATTTACGAATTTCCATATTTTTGGATTTTCAGATTTTCGAATTTACGAACTTTCAAATTTACGAATTTTCAAATGTATGAAGTTTTTGGATTTTCAGATTTTTAGAAGTTATGAATTAAAAAATTTTCGGATTTTCGAATTTACGAATTTTTAAAATTTACGAATTTTAAAATTTCCAAATTTCGATCATAATGAATGACCCGGAAAAAAAAAAACCTGAATGAAACGAAAATGAAAACAAATTAATTTTTCTGCAGTGCACATGTCTAGCAATCATTAGATGTGGTGGTTGCATTAGTTTTCTTTATTTTTTTTTGTCTTCTTTTCCTGTTTTCACCTGGTGTCCGAGGTACAGTAGTGACACAATTCCTGTATTAGAGCGCCCCCACTCTGGATGAAGGAGTACAGGAGATACCTTTGGGCAGCAGCATTGTCAGTCGGGGGGGGGGGGGGTGTTAGATGTACTAGCAGATATAGATACACTAACAAATTGAAGCCAAACTCCAGATAATACTGTAACCATTTTTTTTTTCATTTTGGGATAAAGCTTTTACATGAACAAATAAAAGCTGATCATTGTAAGCGCCCCTGTCAGTGGTACAGGGTTTGTCTCATCCCTGCAACTGGTATATCTCCTGGAGAGAGTGCTCTGTTACTGGCAGGATCACCAGGTGAAAATCAAAGTGTAGCACCCCCTAGTGTGGGCTAGAAGTA
Source organism: Aquarana catesbeiana (assembly GCF_042186555.1). NCBI lineage: Eukaryota > Metazoa > Chordata > Amphibia > Anura > Ranidae > Aquarana > Aquarana catesbeiana. The sequence goes on along the minus strand of NC_133326.1, from coordinate 4,484,848 downwards.
GAGTAGAAAAATTATAGTTTGCCTCATAGTTAAATCTGAGCCATGGAATCTGGGTCAGGGTTCAGTGAAGTTCAGGGCTGGGTGACACATTCTGGCAGCTCTCTGGAGCCTCCTCCTGGTCTAGAAGGTTGGAGAACCTTCTAGAATTAGTGGGTGGAGGTAAGGAGGAGCTGCCTTGAATATATATTGAGCCTGAGGCAATCCTCAGAGGTAGGCTGGCAGGGGGCTGAGATCACCCATTAAATCGACATGGGCCATGCCAGCAGGGCAGTCAGGTGGAAGATGGAGATGTAGTGTTGAGGAGACTGTCGGTGGCCCTCATGGGTGCCCCCTGGTCTTGAAGTTTTCTCCCAGCAGTCACTGTCCTGCCAATAGTTTCCCTCGCTGTGGTCGGCTCTTTTGCATGTGCTACAGGTCAGTCACCGTATCCGTCTCCCATATCTCCAGACTCCAACTGCCTTCAGTGTTCTCTCTCTCCCCGGCATCTTCCTCCCCGGCATCTCCCTCCCCGGCATCTACCTCCTCGATTTTTTCCTCCCCGGCATCTCCCTCCCCAGCATCTTCTCCCCGGCATCTTCCTCCCAGGCATCTTCCTCCCCGGCATCTTCCTTCCCGGCATCTCCTTCCCTGGAATCTTCCTTCCCGATATCTTCCTCCCCGGGATCTTCCTCCCTGGAATCTTCCTTCCCGATATCTTCCTCCCCGGCATCTCCCTCCCCGGCATCTCCCTCCCCGACATCTTCCTCCACAGCATTTCCCTCCCAAGCATCTTCCTCCCTGGCATCTTCCTCCACGATATCTTCCTCCCCGGCGACTCCCTCCCCGGTGTCTTCCTCCCTGGCATCTCCCTCCCCGGCATCTCCCTCCCCGGCATCTTCCTCCCCGGCATCTCTCTCCCCGTCATCTCCCTCCCCGACATCTTCCTCCCTGGCCTCTACCTCCCCACCATCCTGCACTGTGTCTGCTTACCCTCCCCCTGTACTGTGCCCTCCTGCTCCCCCCTGTACTATACCTTCTTGCCCCCCCTGTACTGTGCCCTCCTGCTCCCCCCTGTACTATACCTTCCTGCCCCCCTGTACTGTGCCCTCCTGCCCCTCCCACCCCTGTACTGTGCCCTCCTGATACCCCCTGTACTGTACCTTCCTGCCCCCCTGTACTGTGCCCTCCTGCCCCTCCCACCCCTGTACTGTGCCCTCCTGATACCCCCTGTACTGTACCTTCCTGCCCCCACCTGTACTCTTTTTACACGTCTGGAAGCAGGTTGCTTTCCGAATCAGAAAATACAAATCTCAAAGCCTGAGGACAATGACCATTAGAACTCTTATTCTCTTTGGAATGCTTTTAACACACTTCAGGTATATACAGAGTTGGACCTTCACTGTCATCTCCTCTGATTTCACTTGCGGCAAATCCCTGGAAGATGTTCCTCTGGCGTTCTCCATTAAAAAAGGATTCTTGTGTTCCTTGGATGGAGTCCCCTGAGCACGGCTCTTCTGTTGTGTTCCTTGGATGGAGTCCCCTGAGCACGGCTCTTCTGTTGTGTTCCTTTGGATGGAGTCCCCTGAGCACGGCTCTTCTGTTGTGTTCCTTGGATGGTGTCCCCTGAGCACGGCTCTTCTGTTGTGTTCCTTGGATGGAGTCCCCTGAGCACGGCTCTTCTGTTGTGTTCCTTTGGATGGAGTCCCCTGAGCACGGATCTTCTGTTGTGTTCCTTGGATGGAGTCCCCTGAGCACGGCTCTTCTGTTGTGTTCCTTGGATGGAGTCCCCTGAGCACGGCTCTTCTGTTGTGTTCCTTTGGATGGAGTCCCCTGAGCACGGCTCTTCTGTTGTGTTCCTTGGATGGTGTCCCCTGAGCACGGCTCTTCTGTTGTGTTCCTTGGATGGAGTCACCTGAGCACGGCTCTTCTGTTGTGTTCCTTGGATGGAGTCCCCTGAGCACGGCTCTTCTGTTGTGTTCCTTGGATGGAGTCCCCTGAGCACGGCTCTTCTGTTGTGTTCCTTGGATGGAGTGCCCTGAGCACGGCTCTTCTGTTGTGTTCCTTGGATGGAGTGCTCTGAGCACGGCTCTTCTGTTGTGTTTCTCGGGATCCTCACAGCGGCTCTTCTGTTGTGTTCCTTGGGATCCTCACAGCGGCTCTTCTGATACTTTCGCCACTTGGGCATTAATAAATAAAGCCGGGCGAGGTGTGCTCGGGGTTTATCTACTCTCTAATATATGGAACTCCTGAGTCTCTGATTTTCTTTTTGGTTCGGCTCTCTCTTGTGTGGCCATTATTTATTAGATACCGCACCCCGCATCCTTCATATCTCCACCGGCTCCATTCACCAAGGTGCAGAACATGCTTTATATAGCCAGCTCTGTGGGCAGGGGGGATGTTTTAATGCCGCTTGTGCTATGATATTACTTCCTGCGTTATTATTAAATCGATGGAATTTAGCTTGTAGGTAGGTGCAGCGCATTAGTGGCCGGTGGAAATTGGAGATGTTAACCCATCTCCAGCGGCTTCTCCTGTGCGGCAGCGGCCTCCCGTTCTCCTGCTCTCCACGAGTCATCACGGCGGCGACGGCTTCCGTTTCCTCCCTCCTCCTCTGCGGCCAATCGGGAGTCTTCTCTTTTAGGTCAATTGGAAAACGGGTCTCACACTCGCTTCTGATTGGCCGGATTGAGAATCAATGTTACAACAGCGAATATTCATTCGCTGTTGTAACACACCTGGGTGGGCTCCAGGTCCCATGCTCTGAGCCCCAAGCCCATCCTATTTTGAAGCCTATTGGAGCCTCTGGCTCTAATCAGGTGCTTAAAAAAAAAAAAAACACCCCCCGCCACTGTAATTTATGCGCCCGGTGCCCTGAAAGGGGCTGGACACATGAACAGGGAGCGGCCGCGGCGGCCATGGAAGCTATCGATTATACATATAGGGGGTGGCGAGTAGAGAGGAGGGCGGCGCCTGAGCTCCCCTAATGGATGGGCCGCCCCTGGCGCAGTGTGATTCGGCTGGCAGAAAACATAGGGAGTCCAGGTGAAGGAATTGGGAATATATTGTATCAGAAGTCCAGCAATAAACAAGAAGCCCGGCGAGAAGGCAACTCGCGGGTTGCAACAGCGTTGGGACAGTAGACTGAATACTCAGAGGTGTGGACAGCTTCTGCCACAAGGAGCGTAATGCGGCCTGGCCAGTCCGTACCCAAAGCGGAAGCTTTCCAAAGATTTGAAGTAGTCCCGGGACTTTCCCTGACTCTGTGCACGTCCCTGTCAGACAGGTGTAAAAAGAGTTGAAATTGATGCACCACACATCTGCTAGGAGGTCCAGATACAACTTTTTTACATTAAAGGTCAGGAGTACAATTCAAAAAGTAGCCAATGCTTTTCGGCGGTCTAAGTGCCCCCCTTCATCAGGGCAGGAAAGAACATAAGAAGATTTTCATATCAATCTGATATTGATACAATATTCCCTCCACGGGATCATCATTAAAATTCAAATCAAACAGTGAATAGTAATGAGAACATGGGTGTTGAAAAAACAAAAAAACAAAATGATATAATAACAATAATAATAAAAATAATAAAATAATAATAAAAATAATCACTATGATTGTAATGATACATTGTGGGTGATATGGTAACCTAATGAGAGTGTCTCAAATTGACTTTGGCTGACCCAAGATGGCTGCAAAAGTCACATAATGTGCCAGCATCCAACTGGATAGCTGCCTCAGCCACCATCATTAAAAAAAAGTCCTTGCAAAATAAGATTGGTATTACTTGTTTGTCATGTGGTGAGTCCGAGGTTGTTTTGCTCTGTTGAGCTCCAGCCACCAAAGCATCTTCTGCATCCAATCAGTTCTGGATGCCCAGTCCCCTGCAGAGCATTGTGGTTCCATCCAACCATCCAACGGCCTCTATGGCAATACTGGATACAGTTGTGATGTAGGGGCCAGGAGATGGGGTGACAGAGCAGAATGGGGGGCCAGGAGATGGGGTGATAGAGCAGAAATGGGGGGACAGGAGATGGGGTGACAGAGCAGAATGGGGGGCCAGGAGATGGGGTGACAGAGCAGAAATGGGGGGACAGGAGATGGGGTGACAGAGCAGAATGGGGGGCCAGGAGATGGGGTGACAGAGCAGAAATGGGGGGACAGGAGATGGGGTGACAGAGCAGAATGGGGGGCCAGGAGATGGGGTGACAGAGCAGAAATGGGGGGACAGGAGATGGGGTGACAGAGCAGAATGGGGGGCCAGGAGATGGGGTGACAGAGCAGAATGGGGGGCCAGGAGATGGGGTGACAGAGCAAAATGGGGGGGGGGGCAGGAGATGGGGTGACAGAGCAGAAATGGGGGGACAGGAGATGGGGTGACAGAGCAGAATGGGGGGCCAGGAGATGGGGTGACAGAGCAGAAATGGGGGGACAGGAGATGGGGTGACAGAGCAGAATGGGGGGCCAGGAGATGGGGTGACAGAGCAGAAATGGGGGGACAGGAGATGGGGTGACAGAGCAGAATGGGGGGCCAGGAGATGGGGTGACAGAGCAGAATGGGGGGCCAGGAGATGGGGTGACAGAGCAGAATGGGGGGCCAGGTGTTTGTAAGCAGGTATTAATACAAATCCCTGATGGTGGGAGGGACCATTGGCCAGCATGGGGTCCAGTTTACATATTATTAGATAGAGAAAAATGTAAGACCGGCACAACTTTCCACCAAACACCAGAAGCAGAAGCAGGTGGGACAAAATAAGGTAAAACTGGAGTTTTAAAGGAGAAGTATGACCAAAGCTTGTTTGGCTGGACTTCTCCCGTGGATCACAGGAGTGCAAGTTCATTCTGCACCCCCTTGACCCATTTTCAGCTGACAGCGGGCTTTCGCATCACAGAGCTGATAGGGGACTTTTCCCTGCATCTGCCTCCCTTCTCTGTGACAGCAGATAGGGGCCTGTTCCCTGCACCCACCTCCCTTCTCTGTGACAGTGGATAGGGGGCCCTTTCCCTGCATCCACCTCCCTTCTCTGTGACAGTGGATAGGGGGCCTTTTCCCTGCATCCGCCTCCCTTCTCTGTTACAGTGGATAGGGGGCCTTTTCCCTGCACCCGCCTCCCTTCTCTGTGACAGCAGATAGGGGGCCTTTTCCCTGCCACCGCCTGCCTTCTCTGTGACAGCAGATAGGGGGCCTTTTCCCTGCATCCGCCTCCCTTCTCTGTTACAGTGGATAGGGGGCCTTTTCCCTGCACCCGCCTCCCTTCTCTGTGACAGCAGATAGGGGGCCTTTTCCCTGCCACCGCCTGCCTTCTCTGTGACAGCAGATAGGGGGCCTTTTCCCTGCAACCGCCTCCCTTCTCTGTTACAGTGGATAGGGGACCTTTTCCCTGCAACCGCCTCCCTTCTCTGTTACAGTGGATAGGGGACCTTTTCCCTGCACCCGCCTCCCTTCTCTGTTACAATGGATAGGGGACCTTTTCCCTGCACCCGCCTCCCTTCTCTGTTACAGTGGATAGGGGACCTTTTCCCTGCAACCGCCTCCCTTCTCTGTTACAGTGGATAGGGGACCTTTTCCCTGCAACCGCCTCCCTTCTCTGTGACAGTGGATAGGGGACCTTTTCCCTGCACCCGCCTCCCTTCTCTGTTACAGTGGATAGGGGACCTTTTCCCTGCACCCGCCTCCCTTCTCTGTTACAGTGGATAGGGGACCTTTTCCCTGCACCCGCCTCCCTTCTCTGTTACAGTGGATAGGGGGCCTTTTCCCTGCACCCGCTTTCACATTTTGAAAACAGCGTTTTTTTTAAGCACTTGATTAAAGCCATGGGGTATGATAGGCTTCAAAATAGGGTGGGCTCGTGGCGCAGAGCATTGCGCCATGTGCCCACCCAGTTGTTACAGCAGAAAATGAATATTTGCTGTTGAAACACTGATCCTCAATCCGGCCAGTCAGAAGCGGATGTGAAAACCGTTTTCTGACTGGCCAAAAAGAGAAGACACCCCCGATTGGCTGCCGAGGAGGAGGGAAGAAATGGAAGCCGCCGCCGTGATGACCCGTGGAGAGCGGCAGAAGGGGAGGCCGCTGAGCAGGGGAAGCCACCGGAGAAGCGATGGGGTAAGTGCTACTACTGGGGGGAGTTTGTCGAGGTGTCGGTGGCATACTGTTTGTCACCCCCCCCCCAAAAAAAATTACCACCGGCTGCCACTGCTGAGGAGCTCATAAATAGGAATGAGCCATGCTAGCAGGGGGGGTCAGGTGGAAGATAGGGAAGCAGTGCTGAGGAGAGGCTGCCGGTGGCCCTTGAGGGACCTCTGCCGGGGATGAGTTTTACCTCGAGCTAGAGTAGTGCTCTCTTGAAGACCTCGGTGTGCCAAGCCTTCATCTCACCTTGCCTTGGGAGATCTCCATGTGTGTGTGCCAGTCAGGAGGACTGGGGGAAGTGAGCAGCCAGGTGGGCTGGTAGTCTTCCGCAGCGGTAGAACTGGGCTCTACAGGGAAGCAGAAGGAGATGCTGTTCACTCCACACTTGCTACTTTATCCTCAAAGGGACGGGAAGTTTCTAGCCTGGGATGGGCTGTTGCTGAATTGACAAAGGACTGTAAATTCCACCGGAGTGATCAGCAGGGGCTGTAAATAAGGGAACCGAGTTTGTGCAGGAGGAAGGAAGAAGAGGATTTCTTTGTAAATAGGGAGGACTGTTTGTTCTTGTCCTGGACCAATGGTGACTGGTGATTTTTTCTTTTGGGGAGCGGTAAATAGCCACCCCACCCCACCCCCCCGTCAGTCGTTGGCGATTGCAGCATCTCCATCATCATCAAATACTAGGAATCGGGCGGGCAGCATGTCCGGCAGCTTGTTTCCTCCTCCTGTGGTGTAGATCATGGCGGCTTCCGCCATGCATCCCCCCTCCTCCACCTCCTCTTAGGCGCCTAACCTTTCAGCTAAACGGGAAACGGGTATCAGACCCGCGCTTCCTGATTGGCAGAGAAACGATTTAGTGTTAGTGTTAGAAAAGTGAATATTCATTTGCTTTTCTAACACACCTGGGCGGGCTCCGAGCGCAATGCCCTGCACCACGAGCCCACCCTACTTTGAGCCTATGGGACTAATCAGGTGCTTAAAAAAAACACCCCCCCCGCTGCTGGAATTTACACGCCCCGGCGTCCTGAAAGGGGCCGGATGCATGAATAGGGGGCGGCGGCCGTGGATAGATTCTTGCTATGCATGAATCTATCTATTACCATATAAGGGGGTGGCCTGGACAGAGGTGACGGCCCTAATGGACGGGCCGCCCCTGTTTTGGACATTTTAAAGTTGGACATCCCATAATTCCCCTAATAAAACAACAAAAACTGGCTGTGCAGCAATGGGGGGGCCCGGGACATCAGCGACGGGGGGGGGGGTTACAATAATAGATGCAATTTTTTACGTGCAAAAATATGAGCATTAAATATTTTTTATAGGTGAACTATAAGGGCCGGATTGAGGAACTTCTGATTTATATTTTGCAGTTATTTTTATTTTTTTGCAATGCCCATTTTTATGTTCCATAAGCAGGATATAAGCAGACTGCATTTTCTTGCTGACAGAATGTGATTTATGATTATTTTTCTCCGGGATTTGATCACAGGGTGTTAGTCTGCTTGTCTAAATGGAAAAACTCGTCTGCATGCAAGTTGAATATTCTGCTTAAGTATTATTAATATTTATTCAGGTGGAAAACTTCAGAAGTTACACAGCAAGAAGATAAATGATTATTAAAGTGTTTCTGAAGTCAATTTATTTATTTTTTTAACCTTAATAGTTGCTCTGCTTTAAGATATAAAAAAGCCCCGCTAACTGTTCTCCCCATCCCCCCCCCCAAAGGCTACATTCACACTTTAGCGTTTCGAATCGCGGGCAGATTTCCCACGAATCTGCCCACGATTTGGAATCGCCGATGTGTAAATGGCAAACCGCGGGACTCGCATTGGAGGTGCCATTCGTTTGAATGGCATCTCAAAATCGCGGTGCGGGTCATGCCGCGATTGTCACGCGATAAATTGCGTTTGCGATCGCGGCAACCTGCGTCGCGGGAAAGCATGTCGCCCCCCCCAAAAGAAAAAGTTCAGGAGCTACTTTTGAGCGCCATGCTTCCCGCGATATGGGCTGCTGTGGTTGCAGCGTGATTTAAATCGCGCAACAATCGCGGCGGACCCGCACTCGCGATTTGAGGTGTCATTCAAATTAATGGCAGCTCAAATGAGAGTCCTGCGATTTTTCATTCACACATCACACAAGTGTGAATGCAGCCTAAATACTCACCAGTGGCGGCTGGTGTTTTTTTTTGAGGGCGGGAGCAAACAACCACCCCCCCCCCCCACTTACCCCATTGTGGTGGGTGGCAGGTAGCGTGGTGCAGCGGCTCCGTGTCCTCTCCTCCATGGTGGCTTCCAGCTCCTCCCCTCCTCCTCCTAGATGTCCAATAGGATCGCCTGTCCTTTCAGCCAATTGGGTGACCAGTGTCAAAACCCTCTACCTGATTGGCCAGGAGGAGGACCAGTGTTATGACAGCGAATATTAATTAGCAGTTGTAACACAACTGGGTGGGATCAGAGCGCATCCCCTGCGACTCAAGTCCACCCAATTTCGAAGACTATTAGAGCCTCTGGCTCTAATCGGTGCTTCGAAAAAACAGCCCCCTCTGCATTGGAATCCATGCGCCGATGTCCTGAAAGGGGCCGAACGCATGGATAGGGGAGGCAGCAGTGGAAAGGGGTGGGGGCGGCACCTGTGCGCCCTTAATGGACGGGCCACCACTAATACCTACCTGACCCCTGTCACTGCTCCAGCACTGTCCTGGGTACAGCACCGCTCCCCTCACTTCCTGGTCTCACAGGAGACACCAAGAGCAACGTAAGTCATAGGCTCCTGCTTCTGCATGGCATACTGGTGCTGTGTGTCTATTGAGGCACTCAGCCCAGCTTGGGGGCACATGCATGGATGCCCCCTATAGCACTCAACTTGCTTAGGAGGCACCCAGAGGAGAGAAGACCAGACAGACCCAGTGGGGAACTTTTAGAAGAAGAGGTAACGGGCTGCTCTGTTCAATATTGTTGCACAGAGCAGGTAAGCATAGCTCTCAGCTGTCCCTGATTTGGATTTGGAGGGACTGTCCTGGATTTGGAGGAACTGTCCTGGATTTGAAGTGACTGTCCCGGATTTGGAGGAACTGTCCCGGATTTGGAGGAACTCTCCCGGATTTGGAGGAACTGTCCCGGATTTGGAGGGAGTGTCCCGGATTTGGAGGAACTGTCCCGGATTTGGAGGAACTCTCCCGGGTTTGGAGGAACTGTCCCGGATTTGGAGGGAGTGTCCCGGATTTGGAGGAACTGTCCCGGATTTGGAGGAACTGTCCCGGATTTGGAGGGAGTGTCCCGGATTTGGAGGGAGTGTCCCGGATTTGGAGGAACTGTCCCGGATTTGGAGGGACTGTCCCGGATTTGGAGGGACTGTCCCGGATTTGGAGGGACTGTCCCTGATTTGGAACAAAGTCCCTCTTTCCCTTCTTCCTCCTCGTATGTCTCTCATTTTGGTCTGATCTATATACTTCTATAGAAATGCACTTTTTATCTTTCAAAAAAGTGTTTCCCAGTGCTAAACCTTTCATCCAGTTTCTAAATTGCTGCATTTTTACATTTCAAAAGCCACTATGAAGGAATAGTAGTGGTAAAAAAAAAAAGAATCACTTGGATGGATTTAACTAATCGTTTTTTGTGTGTATTTTGCCTTTAAGGGGGCGTGGCAGGGGGTGTGTCCTGTGCCTACATACTTATGCTAATAGGTGTCCCTCATTCATATTTGAAAACATTGGGAGGCGTGGGTAAGAATAACCTCTCTTTTATTTTAATATTCACTTCATTTAACCACTTCACCATTCTGGGTGGACGTCACGCTGTGACAAGTTCAGTCATCCACTCTGTCCGCCAGACACAGGGGATGACTGATCCGTGTACTGGCCGCTGACGGTACCATGTGATCACTGTGACCAATCGCAGCAGATCACATGACAATTGTACACAATGGATGGCTTCCTTTTATGTCATCCATTGTGTACCAATGTGTTGATCTCTGCGATTGGTCACAGTGATCACACGGTACAGACAGGGCCAATCGGAGCCAATCACAGCCCATCTGTACCATGTGATTAGATGTCGCCAATCAGAGCTAATCACACTGAATGAATCAATTTCATCCAGTAAAAAGGGTTGCTTGTAAATGTGACATTCACTGGTATAAGCAATTATAACGTGTCAAAAAAAAAAAATCCTGATCACTTCCCCAGAGTAGTACAATGTTAGCATTTTATTGCTCTGGTCACAGTGTGTTAAAAAAAATTGTTAAAATAAAAGAAAGAAAATGTAATAAAAAAGAAAAAAAAAAAAAGTGAACAAATTATTAATTATTTTATTTTCTACATACTAACCAGTCACCAGTCATATGATGACGCTGTACTGCACCGGTGACAGGATGTAAAAAAAAGAAAAGAAATATTGCGAAAAAAAAATAAAGTTTTTTTAATTTCTTTGTATTACAAAAAATTGTGACAAAAAAATTACAACTTCAAAAAACTTGCCGTGTCTCTTATTAAATAGCATGGACTGTCTACTTTCCAAAAAAGGGGTGATTTGGGGGGTATTTGTACTGTCCAAGAAATGAGATCGGCCGTCAGTACATCGGGATTGATCGATTTGTTTGTGGACTCTTTAACTTTCCTACAGACTAAAAAATATTCACTGATTTGGGTGATTTTCACCAAAGAAATGGAGCAGAATACATTTTTTTTTTCAATCTTTATTTAAGGTATTTAAGGTATGCGGCATATACAATAAGGCATGTGTTGTTACATACGGTACAGAATACATTTTAACATAAATTTATGAAGAAAGATTATTTATTTCCAAAATTTTATAACAGAAACATAAATAACATGTTATTTATTTATTTGTAGTCTTTTTTTTTGTTTATTTCACAAAAAAATAAAAAAACACAGCGGTGATTAAATATCACCAAAAGAAAGCTCTATTTGTGTAAAAAAAAAAAAAAAATTCATATGAGTACAGTGTTACATGACCGCGTAATTGTCATTCAAAGTGTGAGAGCGATGAAAGCTGAAAATTGGCCTGGGCAGGAAGGGGGTGAAAGTTCCCAGTACTGAAGGGGTTAATATCACTTTAAGTAAAAAAAAAAAAGCATAACTGATAATATAATATCTAAAGAATGTTTTGAGATTGCTCACATTTGTCTGATCCCTATAACTAATAAAAGAGAGAAAGTTTGGTCGGCGGGACTTTGGATGAGACCAATCACTATATAGAGTAAGCATGTGGGATATAAAAATATTGACGCCATGGTACTTGGCATATCATGGGGTAAAGACAAGTCCTGCACAACATGGGCCACTGGATGGTGTTGGAAAATCTAGAGTAAAACAATATAAGAGTCATAAAATTATCTGTATGGACATCGCGCATCTATGTAAGTCCAACGCGTTTCGTTGGGGTATACCAACTCCTCAGGGGCAAATGCAATGGTGACCTATAAAGAAACATGCCAGGTCTGGCCACATGCCAGACCTTTATAACAGCTCTGATCCTCTGTTCACATCTATGCAGTTGACGAGAGTATTTACAGGGATGTCCATTCCTGTCCCTTACACCCATTACTTATTCCTATTATTTAGCTACAATATTATACCATATGGTTATGTTTCTTTATAGATCACCATTAGCCTCATTCAAAGTCCCGCCAACCAAACTTTCTCTCTTTTTGTTCATATTTGGGATGGAGGCCAATTACTTATGCTGCCTTGGACCACATCATTCTCTCTCGATCCCTAAGGGGTCATTCTACCCCAAAATGTTCACAGTGACTTGGAATTCTAAACCTCCAATGTACAAACCAAGAGACTGCAATGCACGGGTTGCTTTTATTCCTTCCCGACGTCTATAAATAGGGAAGAGAGGACTCATCCCAACGCCTCCCTCAGGATCGGCACTTCTACATCAGCCTCCTACTTCCATATAAAGTCACGACTCTGGAGTGGCCAACATGGAGCTCCAACTTGAGTTTGTCTCCATTAAAGAACATAAATAGGGTTGGCTATGAATGTATGACCAAAGTAGACCTCTAAAGGTCCAACCTTCTGACCTCTGGAATTTTCCATCAATCCCACCTTCTGCTGGAAAACTTTCTTCGTTAAAACTACAATACTCACAGCCCATTCCAGGGGAGTCCTCATAATCCCGATATGTCTCACTATAGCAGTGTTCCATTATCATACAAAATCTAGGACAGGGTTACACAATTCTCTATGGTCATCAGACTTTAAGAGCTAGACATCTGCACTGCCGAAAAATGTGTTCGTTTTCGTTTCATTCGTTTTTTTGTTTTTTGGGTCATTTGTTATGATCGCAATTCGTAAATTCGAAAATTCGTAAATTTGAAAATCAAAAAATAAGAAAGAAAATCTGAAAATTTTAAAGAACGAAAATCCAAAAATTCTAAATAATAACTAACTATTAAATGATAGGTATTGGAATTTCCTTTCAAATTTGGCTGTTAGTGAACGTAACGAATACGAATTTATCCGAAGTTACAAATTATCTGAGATAACGAATGCTGCATCTAAACAAATGGAACTAATTAATAATAAATAATAATAATAAAAAGTTTTTATTATTATTATTATTATTTTTGTTATTTATTTTTTACCTTCCACTCGTTTAGATACGGCATTCGTTATTTCGGATAATTCGTAACTTCGGATTAATTCATATTCGTTATGTTCGTTAAAAATCAAATTTGTAACTAAACAAATTGGATGCCTATCAGGTACCCTCCTAGGTAGGTTGCTAGGACACTAGGCACATTTCGTTCTTTGGGCTCCCTATTGCCAGTGGAGCAGTAGTTGATTGCTTTTGGCTGTCTGAATCTCACAGGCTGTAGGCTTGATTGCTCCCGTCTGTCTTCCAGAGGTTTCTGGAACATAGTGGGGTGAATATGTGTTGGCAATGGATGTTGGGTTTGCTGGAGGGTATATTGATGCAGGCTGTTGGGGAATCTCTTGTTGTTGGGGGGGTAGTATTGCTGGGGGGTTATTTTTTTTTCTATGTATCTGGGGGGAATCTAATGTTGAGGTGGAGGGTCTATTGTTGCTGGCTGCTGAAGGATCTATTGTTGCTGATGTGGGTTTAATGTTGGGGTGCATCTACTGTTGCTGGTGGAGGATCTATTGTTGCTGTGGGAGTATTTTGTTAATGGTGGGGATCAATTGTTGCCATTGGGCATCTATTGTTTCTGGGGAGTATCTGTGATTACCGGTGAGGTTCTATTGTTGTTGATGGGGGATATATTGATTCTGTTGTTGGGAAATTATTTTGTTCCTGGAGGGTTCTATTGAAGCTGAGGGATCTATTGTGGTGGGCTGTAGGGATCTATATTACTGCCTTTCTTATTATCATTAACAAATGTCATACATATTACTTACAGTGCCTTGAAAAAGTATTCATACCCCTTGAAATTCCCCACATTTTGTCATGTTACAATCAAAAACGTAAATGTATTTTATTGAGATTTTATGTGATAGACCAACACAAAGTGGCACATAATTGTGAAGTGGAAGGAAATGATAAATGATACAAATAAATATGTGAAAAGTGTGTGTGTGTGTGTGGGGGGGGGGGGGGGCATTTGTATGGCGCCCCCCGGAGTCAATACTTTGTAGAACCCCCTTTCTCTACAAGTCTTTTTGGGGATGTCTCTACCAGCTTTGCACATCTAGAGAGGGACATTTCTGCCCATTCTTCTTTGTAAAATATCTCAAGCTCTGTCAGATTGGATGGAGAGCGTCTGTGAACAGCAATTTTCAAGTCTTGCCAGAGATTCTCAATGTGATTTAGGTCTGGACTGTGACTGGGCCATTCTAACACATGAATATGCTTTGATCTAAACCATTCCATTGTAGCTCTGGCTGGATGTTTCGGGTCGTTGTCCTGCTGGAAGGTGAACCTCCGCCCCGGTCTCAAGTCTTTTGTAGACTCTAACAGGTTTTCTTCTAAGATTGTCCTGTATTTGTCTCCATTCATCTTCCCATCAACTCTGACCAGCTTCCCTGTCCCTGCTGAAGAAAAGCATCCCCACCACATGAATCTGCCACCACCATGTTTCACGGTGGGGATGGTGTGTTCAGGGTGATAGTTTTCCCCCACACATAGCGTTTTGCTTTTAGGCCAAAAAGTTGAATTTTGATCTCATCTGACCAGATCACCTTCTTCCACATGTTTGCTGTGTCCTCCACATGGCTTCTCACAAACTACAAACAGGACTTCTTATGACTTTCTTTCACCAATGTCTTTCTTCTTGTCACTCTTCCATAAAGGGCAGATTTGTGGAGAACACGACTAATAGTTGTCCTGTGGACAGATTCTCCCACCTGAGCTGTGGATCTCTGCAGCTCCTCCAGAGTTACCATGGACCTCTTGGCTCTTCTCTGATGAATGCTCTCCTTGCCCGGCCGGTCAGTTTAGGTGGACGGCCATGTCTTGGTAGGTTTGCAGTTGTGCCATACTCTTTCCATTTTCCGATGATGGATTGAACAGAGCTCCGTGAGATGTTCAAAGCTTGGGAGATTTTATTATAACCTAACCCTGCTTTATACTTCTCCACAACTTTATCCCTGACCTGTCTGGTGTGTTCCTTGGCCTTCATGATGCTGTTTGTTCACTAAGGTTCTCTAACAAACTTCTGAGGGCTTCACAGAACAGCTGTATTTATACTGAGATTAAATGACACACAGGGGGACTCTATTTACTAATTAGGTGACTTTTGAAAACAATTGGTTCCACTAGATTTTAGTTAGGGGTATCAGAGTAAAGGGGACTGAATACAAATGCCCCCCCACACTTTTCACATATTTATTTGTATCATTTATCATTTTCCTTCAACATCACAATTATGAGCCACTTTGTGTTGGTCTATCACATAAAATCCCAATAAAATACATTTACGTTTTTGGTTACAACATTACAAAATGTGGGAAATGTCAAGGGGTATGAATACTTTTTTCAAGGCACTTTAGCTCCACAAATTGATACTTGGTTCTGTATTCTCTATAGGGGGTAATGTAGGGGTGGTGAGGGAGGTGGGTAGGGGCGGAGACAAGGGGGGGACACGGGGATTGGGGGGTGGAGTAACTGCACATATTCCCTCAGGAAAAAAAGCCCCGACTATCTCATAGCTTCCCGTGGTACAAACCAGAAATGTTTTTGACGCCCCCCCCCCCCCTCCCCCGCTCACAAAGCTTCATCCCTTTATATTTATTATTTTATTTCATCTACTTTACTTTTTTTGGCAGCTCGTGTCGTAGAGAAGAAAAGTCGCTTGGCAGGGGAGAAACCCTTTTTTTCTTCTCCAGTTTCTCAGATCAGTGCGGTTTGCCCCACGTTTGTGAGTCGGAGAGGAGGAATTCATGGTAGGTTGCCAATCTGCATAGTAATACACCCCAAACTGATGAAAAAGTCTCGTAGCGTTCCTCTTGCCTATCGCGGCTCGGTCTGCACACACTCGCGCCCGCGCCGGGATCACGAGGCGTAAACGAATTACAATGCGCGGAATGAAAGTGTTTATGTAGATTGAAGAAGAGCCACTGCCAACCTGCTTTGTATTACTTTCAAAGAGCACAGAAGATCATTTTAATCATGTTATGAAAGGTTTCGGCTTTTTTTTTTTTTTTTTTTATCTTCTTTTTTTTTTTGGTATTCACTGGCACTGAAAAGTCTTCTGTTTTGTGGCTGAAATTGGTTCCTTTGTGTCTGTTTTTTTTTGTCTTCTTTAGCACAGGTGGCACAGGACCCAGGAGACGGAAAGACTCAATCCAGCTGTGATCCAAGAAAAATAATAAACGGACTCTTATATCTGCGCTCTTCTTTAGTAGCGGCGCGCATTTGTTTGTCAAGCTGTTCTCACTTTGGTGTAGGTGCACCCGGGCACGTGCGGCGGCAAGGCGCCGGATGATTATGTACAAGTACCCGGGAAAATAATAGAATCGGAGGCTCCGGTGTGCCGGACAACTGGAAGATTGAAATAACCATAATAATAATAAAACCTTTTTTTATTATTATTATTTATTATTAATTTGTTCCATTCGTTTAGATGCGGCATTCGTTATTTTGGATAATTCGTAACTTCGGATAAATTCGTATTCGTTGCGTTCACTAACAGCCAGATATGAAAGGAAATTCAGGTTCCTATAATTTAATAGTGACATGGGAACTTATAGATAGAAAACTCCTATTGTCATATTGATTATTGGTTCCAAATTATCATTTTTATTATTATTATACAGAATTTATGTGGCGCCAACAGTTTACGCAGCACTTTACAATATAAAAGGGAGACAATACAGTTATAATACAATAAGATACAAGAGGATTAGGAGGGCCCCGCTCAGAAGAGCTTACAATCTAATAGGGTGGGGCAGGTGGTACAAAAGGTTGTATCTGTGGGGAATGAGCTGATGGAAGTGGGAGGAGATTAGTTGGAGACGTGATCGGCTTCCCTGAAGAGATGAGTTTTCAGGGATCGCCTGAAGGTAGCAAGAGTAGGGGATAGCCGGATAGATGGAGGTAGCGAGTTCCAGAGGATGGGAGAGGCTCTAGAGAAATCCTGGAGACGAGCATGAGAGGAGGAGATGGGAGAGCTTGAGAGTAGGAGGTCTTGAGAAGAGCAGAGAGGCCGATTTGGGTGATATTTGGAGACAAGATTGGTGATGTAGCTCGGGGCAGAGTTGTGAATGGCTTTGTATGTTGTGGTTAGAATTTTGAATTTAATTCGCTGGGTGATTGGGAGCCAGTGTAGGGATTGGAGGAGAGGGTTGGCAGACACTGATTGGGAGCCAGTGTAGGGATTGGAGGAGAGGGTTGGCAGACACTTTATGGGAGCCAGTGTAGGGATTGGAGGAGAAGGTTGTCAGACACTGAATGGGAGCCAGTGTAGGGATTGGAGGAGAGGGTTGGCGGACACTGAATGGGAGCCAGTGTAGGGATTGGAGGAGAGGGTTGGCAGACACTGAATGGAGACCAGTGTAGGGATTGGAGGAGAGGGTTGGCAGACACTGAATGGGAGCCAGTGTAGGGATTGGAGGAGAGGGTTGGCAGACACTGATTGGGAGCCAGTGTAGGGATTGGAGGAGAGGGTTGGCGGACACTTTATGGGAGCCAGTGTAGGGATTGGAGGAGAAGGTTGACAGACACTGATTGGGAACCAGTGTAAGGATTGGAGGAGAGGGTTGGCAGACACTGATTGGGAGCCAGTGTAGGGATTGGAGGAGAGGGTTGGCAGACACTGAATGGGAGCCAGTGTAGGGATTCGAGGAGAAGGTTGACAGACACAGAATGGGAGTCAGTGTAGGGACTGGAGGAGAGGATTGGCAGACAC
Organism: Aquarana catesbeiana; assembly: GCF_042186555.1. Taxonomy (NCBI): domain Eukaryota; kingdom Metazoa; phylum Chordata; class Amphibia; order Anura; family Ranidae; genus Aquarana; species Aquarana catesbeiana. Next base: position 4,467,404 of record NC_133326.1, on the reverse strand, counting down.
TAATTGGGAGTCAGTGTAGGGATTGGAGGAGAGGGTTGGCAGACACTGAATGGGAGCCAGTGTAGGGATTGGAGGAGAGGGTTGGCAGACACTGAATAGGAGCCAGTGTAGGGATTGGAGGAGAGGGTTGGCAGACACTGAATGGGAGCCAGTGTAGGGATTGGAGAATAGGGTTGGCGGACACTGATTGGGAGCCAGTGTAGGGATTGGAGGAGAGGGTTGGCAGACACTGAATGGGAGCCAGTGTAGGGATTGGAGGAGAAGGTTGGCAGACACTGAATGGGAGCCAGTGTAGGGATTGGAGGAGAGGGTTGTCAGACACTGAATGGGAGCCAGTGTAGGGATTGGAGGAGAAGGTTGGCAGACACAGAATGGGAGTCAGTGTAGGGATTGGAGGAGAGGATTGGCAGACACTAATTGGGAGCCAGTGTAGGGATTGGAGGAGAGGGTTGGCAGACACTGAATGGGAGCCAGTGTAGGGATTGGAGGAGAGGGTTGGCAGACACTGAATAGGAGCCAGTGTAGGGATTGGAGGAGAGGGTTGGCAGACACTGAATAGGAGCCAGTGTAGGGATTGGAGGAGAGGGTTGGCAGACACTGAATGGGAGCCAGTGTAGGGATTGGAGAATAGGGTTGGCGGACACTGATTGGGAGCCAGTGTAGGGATTGGAGGAGAGGGTTGGCAGACACTGAATGGGAGCCAGTGTAGGGATTGGAGGAGAAGGTTGGCAGACACTGAATGGGAGCCAGTGTAGGGATTGGAGGAGAGGGTTGTCAGACACTGAATGGGAGCCAGTGTAGGGATTGGAGGAGAAGGTTGGCAGACACAGAATGGGAGTCAGTGTAGGGATTGGAGGAGAGGGTTGGCAGACACTGAATAGGAGCCAGTGTAGGGATTGGAGGAGAGGGTTGACAGACACTGAATGGGAGCCAGTGTAGGGATTGGAGGAGAGGGTTGGCGGACACTGATTGGGAGCCAGTGTAGGGATTGGAGGAGAGGCTTGGCAGATGCTGAGCGGTTGGTAAGGTGGATAAGTCTGGCAGCAGCATTCATGATAGACAAGAGGGGAGGAGCCTATGGAGAGGCCGGCCAATGAGAAGGTAGTTGCAATAGTCAAGGTAAGAGATAACGAGGGAGTGAATGAGGAGATTGGTGGTTTCATTTGTTAAAAAGGGGCGAATTTTAGAGATGTTACGGAGGTGAATTCTACAAACTTTTGAAATAAATGAATAATAACTACTGCAGTAGGGAACAGATACAAAAGATACACTCCGCATCTTTCCACATAACTGTTCTGCTTTATTATGATGCAATTGAAGCTTTTTATACACATGATTACGTAGGTATCACATGAATATTACAATTGCACTTTGTATGGTAATAAGGGGCGTAACATAGGCAGGCTGATTCTAATCAGGATTCGAAAAAGAATGCAAACATGTAATGAAAACATTATTAGTGCTGTGTGCACAGTGAGGGCCGTGTGCAATACTTACAAAATAGAATACAATTATATACAGAACTTACAAATTTCTTTTGCAAATTTTAGTTATTATTAGTTAGTTATTATTATTGCAAATTTTACTGATTTTCTTTCTTTTTTTCAGATTTTTGAATTTTCGGATTTTCGAATTTCTGAATTTCCAAATTTTCAAATCCTGAAAATTGGGAAATTCAGAATTCAAAATTCGAAAATTCGGAAATTCGGAAATTCGAAAATTTGAAGATTCAGAAATTCGAAAATTCGGAAATTCGAAAATCCAAATTTCGAATTTTCAAATTTCCCAATTTCGAATTTTTTCAAATTTCCCAACTTTGAATTTTCAAATTTCCCAATTTTCAAATTTCCCAATTTCGAATTTCCCAAAAAAGCCAAAAAAAAACAAAAAAAAAAAAATTTTTTGTCAGTGCACATGTCTAGAATTTATCAGCCATTCCCCGAGCGCTAATTTCTTTCAAACATCTCTCTATTGTCTACCCTTAAGCTTCATACACACGATCGGATTTTCCGATGGGAATTGTGTGATGACAGGCCGTTTGGCGGAAAATCTGACCGCTTGTAAGCTCCATCGGACAATTGTTGGCCAACTTTCCTCCAACAAATGTTGGATGGCAGGCTAGTAAATTTTCAGCGGACAAATGTCTGTTGTCGGATTTTCTGAGCGTGTGTACACAAGTCCATCAGACAAAAGTCCAAAGGACAAACACGCATGCTCGGAAGCAAGGAGGAGAAGGTAGTGGACGGACTTGTAAACTAGCGTTTGTAATGGAGAATTAACATTCGTGACGCGGCAAATGATTAAATCTGGAAATGCAGCGCACAATTCTCTTCTTCTTTAATGGGATAATAATGAAGCCGCTTTGCTGGTGATACTGATGGAGTTATTGCAAAATAATTTTCAAAGGCTTTTTTTTTTCTAGTGATATCAAGAATAATATTATTATGATTTTTTATTTTATTTATTTGGGTAAGTTACCACAACACCATTATTATCCTGTAGTTTTTAAGATCAAAGATACAACTATGTTGGTGTCCCTTGTTAATGTTACATTGTATTTTATAAAATGTAACTGCCGACTCCCAAACTGTCATTTGAAGTAAAACACAAAGCCGAGTATTATTCTCCACAATTTCTTTTATTGTGCATCAAAAAGAGAAAACAAATAAAATTAGACATGATATCTGCCAATAGAACTTAACCAAAAAGTTCGTTCTATGCATCCAAAATATAGAAAATATAACAAATCAAATCATTATTATTCAACCAAAGAATAAAATAAAAGCCTCATGCATGTGTCCTGCTTCTTAATATAGGGTGTCAACAATGCCAAGACTTGGTGAAAGCAGAGGGGTCCGTCATCCGGAGATAATTCCGAAAATCATCCGGATTATTCTCCTGGAGCTCCCGCAGCAAAGGCATATGACAGAATTGGTCACCATTAATAAAGCAACCAATTTTTGGTCCAAGAACTCCTCCTCCTCCTGTTCCTGGACTGGACTTGGGTCAAAGCAATAACTCCAATAATAAATAACATGTTATCTCCTCCGATTCCGCAACATGGCTGGTTGACGAACGGCCGTTCAGAAACCAACTGAAAAGCACAAAATGAAAAGTGGGAAATGAAAAGTGTAAAATGAAAAGTGCGAGTCAACACTCACCAAACTTCTACTAACAGGAAATTAGCAGAAAGAGCCCAAAAGGGTGGCGCCTGACAATTAAACTTCCTCTTTTTCGGCTCGTAGTACGTCTAGTACGTCACTATGTTCGTGTTTGTTGGCCGACAATTGTGTGCCATTTGTAATATACAATAGAACCTCATACTGCTACTTTACAGGTCAATATGTCTTTGTGCTGCGCTCACTTTAAAAAAAATATCAGTAAAAAATAATAAAATGTTATAGAAAACTCCAAAATCTGAACACAAGTCACCAGAAAGGTTTCATACGGGGTTATGTATGTACTGAATATTTTTTTTTTTGTTTACAAACCTTTTAATTGTATAATAATAATATAAAGATACAAACATGTATAATATTTATATCATAATAAAATACGTGATTAAAAAAGGATAACACAATATACAAATTGTTTGTGTAATACTTCTAAAGGAAATAAAATAATATGATACATTAATCACTTCAGCCCCGGAAGATTTGCCCCCAGAGCATTTTTTGTGATATGGCGCTGCGTCGCTTTAACTGACAATTTCGCGGTCGTGCGACATTGTACCCAAACAAAATTGACGTCCTTTTTTTCCCACAAATAGAGCTTTCTTCTGGTGGTATTTGATCACCTCTGCGGTTTTTATTTTTTGCACTATAAACAAAAAAAGAGCAACAATTTAGAAAAAAAAAAAAACTTTTTTTTTTTAACTTTCTGCAATAACACATATCCAAAAAATATATATATAAAAGAGAATTTATTCATCAGTTTAGGATGATATGTATTCTTCTACATATTTTTGGTAAAAAAAAAAAAAATCGCAATAGGCGTATATTGATTGGTTTGCGCAAAAGTTATCGTATCTGCAAACTACTGGATCAATTTAGGGACTTTATTGGTTTTTACTGGTAATGGCGGCGAACTGCAATTTTTAGCGGGACTGCGACATTGCGGCGCACAAATCTGACCCCAAATGACACTTTTTTTGGGACCAGTGACATTATTACGTTGATCAGAGCTATAAAAATGCACTGATCAATGTAAAAATGTCACGGATAGGGAAGGGGTTAAACACTAGGGGGCGATCAAGGGGTGAAGTGTGTTCCCTCAGCATGTTCTAACTGTAGAGGGGGATGGGCTTAAAGAAACATGACAGAGATCACTGGGAACAACAGATCTCTGTCATGTCACTAGGCAGAACGGGGGAAATGACTTGTTTACATAGTTAGTTCACCGCTCTGCCTCTCCTCGCCGCCGGCGGATATCGAGTCCGCGGGACCCACGGGCACACTCCCGCGCCGTGCCCCGCATATCCTGCTTTTACGGACTGACGTACAGGTTTACAAACTTTTACTGTATAATAATATAAACATACAAACATGTATGATACTTATATCATAATAAAATATGTGATTAAAAAAAAAAAAAAGGATAAACACAATATACAAATAGTTTGTGTAATCTAATACTTCTAAAGGAAATAAAATAATATGATACATTAAATATAAGTTTATCAACATCGGGTAAAATAGAAAATGAACAATAAATAATAAAAGATTGAATGTACCAAAGAAGTTGAATAGTTAGTTTGGATGTCTGTATATAAACCAAGGTGTCCATTTAGCATCAAAAGAGTGTTTTTCGAGTCTTGTAATGTGTGAAAAATTCGTTCCATCGGCATAATTTGGTCAACTCGAGCCAACAATGGTGGAAATGGCGCCATTGCAGTTTTCCAGTTTAGAACAAAGGCCCATCATTGCATGGCTACACATAGAGTATGGATAAGCCTCGAGATGTAAACGGGAACGTCGGAAATATTATCAAAAAGAAGACAATGTCCATGTGTCAAAACAAGAGTTTTTCCCAGCTAGTATGCAAAACACAGGAAATAATTCTCTTCAGGTAGGCAGCAATTTATTTTAATGTGGTACTAAAGCCTCGAACACACGGTCGGATTTTCGGCAGAGAATTGTCTGATGACAGACTGTTGACCTAAAATCCGACCGTTCGCGCGCCCCATCAGACAATTGTTGGCCAACCTTCGGCCAACAAATGTTTGGATGGCAGGCTAGAAAATTTTCGGCGGACAGCGGTCTGTTGTCGGATTTTCGTATCGTGCGTACACGAGTCCGTCACACAAAAGTCCAAACCACAAACACGCATGCTCGGAATCAATGCTCACCAAACACCACATTAGCAGAAGGTGCCTAAAGGGTGGCGCTCAAGAGCTGAAATTCACTACGTTCGTGTTTGTTGGCCGACAATTGTGTACTGCTAGTATGCAAGACAAGTTCCCGGCACACGCTCCTTTGGACAAAAGTCTGACGCTCTATCTGCCAATAATCCGATCGTCTGTACGAGGCTAAGGCTCGGTTCACACTGGGACGACTTGGGATCCGATTTGTAAGCCCTCAAGTCGCCCCAAGTCGCCCCAGAAAGAGATTCACATTACAGTGAATGAGAGCGTCTTAATAGACACTACTGAAGTCGCTCCGACTTCAGAGCGTACTCCCTGTACTACTTGGATCCGACTTGGTAGGCGACCTGTACCATAGAGATCAATGGAAGTCGCCTCCAAGTCGGATCTCTCTCTACAGTCAAGAGACTTTGCAGGGAAAAAATTTAGTTTGCCCAGGCAAACCCCTCCCTCCCAGAGAGCTGATTATCCTGTGATTGGCCACAGCCAAAGTCGCCTGTCCTGGAGGCGACTTGAAGTCGCGTTGTAATTTGCTTAAAGTCGCGCTGAAGTCGCGTTGAAGCCGCGTTGAAGTCGCCGTACAAAGTCGCGCTGAAATCGTGTTGCCCCTGTGTGAACCGAGCCTATAAGCTTGTAGACGGTTGCAGTCTTCCTGAATGTAGGCGGCATGTAAAAGAAACAAAGTAGCAGGGCGCGGAGATTAAAAACTTGACCTCTAGAAGGTGTCCCCTCCCCCTCCCCCTCCCCCGTTTCATGACCAGGATCATTTTTTGCTATTTGGCACTGCGCTACTTTAACCACTTCCAGCCCCGGAAGATTTTATCCCCTTCCTGACCAGAGCACTTTTTGCGATTCGGCACTGCGTCGCTTTAACTGACAATTGCGCGGTCGTGCGACGTTGTACCCAAACAAAATTGATGTCCTTTTTATTCCCACAAATAGAGCTTTCTTTTGGTGGTATTTGATCACCTCTGCGGTTTTTATTTTTTGTGCTATAAACAACAAAAGAGCGTCAATTTTGAAAAAAACGCTATATTTTTTACTTTTTTGCTATAATAAATATCCCCAAAAATATATAAAAAAACATTTTTTTCCTCAGTTTAGGCCGATATGTATTCTTCTACATATTTCTGGTAAAAAAAATCGCAATAATATTGATTGGTTTGCACAAAAGTTATAGCATCTACAAAATAGGGGATAGTTTTATCTTTTTTATTATTAATTTTTTTTTTTATTAGTAATGGCGGCGATCTGCGATTTTTATCGGGACTGCGACATTGCGGCGGACACATCGGACATTTTTGACACTATTTTGGGACCATTGTCATTTATACAGCGATCAGTGCTATAAAAATGCACTGATTTCTGTGTAAATGACACTGACAGTGAAGGGGTTAACCACTAGGGGCCGGTGAAGGGGTTAAGTGTGTCCTAGGGAGTGATTATAACTGTGGGGGGGGGATGGGCTACAACACACAGGACAGTGATCACCGCTCCCGATGACAGGGAGCAGTGATCTCTGTCCTGTCACTAGGCAGAATGGGGAAATGCTCTGTTTACATAGGCACCTCCCCGTTCTACCTCTCCGTGACACAATCGCGGGCACCTGGCGAGTCCACAAACACGGAGAACGCGGTAGGCGCGCGCGTGCCCGCAGCACCGCTTCTTAAAGGGGACGTACCTGTACGCCCTTTTGCCCACCAGTGCCATTCTGCCAACGTATATCGGTGTGCGTTGGTCGGGAAGTGGTTAACGCCTTCAATACCGGGCACTTTCACCCCCTTTCCTGCCCAGGCCAATTTTCAGCTTTCAGCGCTGTCACACTTTGAATGACAATCACACGGTCATGTAACACTGTACACATATGACATTTATATAATTTTTTTTTAGATTTATTTTGGCGGTATTTATTCACAATTAGAGGTGCGTTCAGATACAGAAATCAAGAATTGGAAAGAGGAGTGTGGATAAAGACCGTTGACTCTTGCCACTCAACCATAAGGATGATCCCAGGACTGGTGGGAAGATCAATACCACTAAGGGTATCATTTATACAGTCAGTGAGTCTGTCAGGAGCAGGATCTGAACCCATGACCTCTGCTGCTTCTAGCAGCACCTCTTCTTGCTGCCTTGTACTTTACTTCTGGTGAAACTTGAACTCCTTGATCCTCCCATAAACTTCCCTTTTAAGCTTTGTCTCTGCACTTGATGTTTGCCGGATTATTGTGCTCTCTCCTGCTAATATCTCTCTCTTGTCTCTCCTGCTGCTGCCCATATCTTCGCCAATGGTGTATATTGATTTTGTGCTGCCCTAGGCAAGGCTAAAAGTGGGCGCCCCCCCCCCACCTAAAATTTATCCCACCACTTTCTGTTTAAGATCCACCCCCTTCATATGTTAACCACACCCCTTCCTCTTTAGGCTTCAGGTCTTCCTATTAGAGCTCCACCTCTTCAGAGGCAGGGAGGGGGGGGTGAGAGAGTCACAGCCCGGGACTCCGACCTGCTCTGCCAAGTGAGCTACTTCCAGGATCAGGAGCTGCAGCCACTGCCTCCTTCTGCTTCTACTTTGCTTCCCTGTCACCGAACGGTCAGTCTGGGGCCACCCCTGGTGTCACCCCTCTGGCAGGTGTCACCCGAGTGTGGTCTGCACCCCCATAGCAACACTATATCTCCCAATATTTTGAGATAGGAATGAGGGACACCTATTAGCAAAAAGTATGTAGGCATAGGACACGCCTCCTGCCACGTCCCTTAAAGGAGATTTATATAAAACAAATAATTAGTTAAATCCACAAGTGTTTGTTTTTTTACCACTACTAATCCTTTATATTGGCTTTTGAAATTTACAAATGCAGCATAGATCAGACCAAAATGAGGGACAAATGAGGAGGAAGGAGGGACAGCGGGACATTGCTCCAAATCAGGGACAATCCCTCAAAATCAGGGAAAGTTGGGAGCTATGGTCGACACCACTGCCCGTAGTGCCCTTCCACTTAGAGGCAGACGCTGCCCCCCCCCCCCCCCTGCAAAATGCCGCCCAGGGCAAACACCTATGTTTGCCTCGCGGTAGATTTGCCCCTGATCTTCGCTACCACTCAGTCCCAAACTGCAAATATTCAATAGTGACCTTTGGTATATTCCTCAACGACGCTTCTACTTGATCCCTACCTGCTATATTTCCTACTGGACACCAACTTGCTAACCTCCTGGTGGGGCAATGCTGAGGACTGTGCTGTGACCTGGTGCTGACACGCAGTCAAACACATCTCACCTCGGGCGAGCGTGCGTCATCCGCCAGGGTGACCTGCTTGTGTACTTATCTTGCTAGTCAGTGGGAGCCTCCTTTCTGCTATGGCTGCCGGTTTCCGAGCCTGACCTCTGACTGTGACAGAGTCTCTATGAAAAGGGAAGGAAGGTAGGACGCGATCCAAGAATCAGAAATTTTCTGGAACTTCTTAATCGCAACTCAAGACACAGTGCTTAGCGTCTGCAAAATGAAAGGAAGAAGTCTTCCATGCACATCCTAAAACCCTTTTGGCTTCAGTCAAAATATAGCTAACCAACTTGAATTGTTGAACAGTATGACCCTATCACTGTATATAGGAATTAATATATTCTAATCCAATACTGCCTGACTCTGGGACAATCCCACCAGATATGATAAAATGAACCCCCCTACCTGACAGCCATGGAAACAGAAAGATTCATAAGTAGAGATAGGGCAATATATCCTGAGAAGATCCAGATACCATCAGAGAATACACATAGTTTAACTTCACTCCAAACACCTGCCCCATGCTCTTGGCAGTATTCGTCTAGATCTGACTCCAAACCTCTCGTGTAGCTGATTCACAAAAATCTCTTTCCACTTTTGAAACATAGGGGGAATATTCCCGGAACTTGGCCAGAAATAAGGTGTATATCAAGGAAATCAGACCAGGGCCTTGGAGACCCTCAAACAAAGTCTGGGAAGGTAGGTCTTACAGAGAGCCTGCCAGCATTTGGAGATGTTTAATCTGAAGGTATTGAAAACATCCCCTGGTGTGCTGCTCCTAAACTTTACTAATAGACTGCCTCCCAACACTTAACCCTTCAGTAACCCTAAAATTTAAAGGATGACTAGTACAGTAATATTTGCAAAGCTTCCTAGATCAAGAGCTTGTTGGCTTCCTACAACAAGTATCCTATGGTTGGCCCATCACTGTGATGAGAGATCTTGCAAGCTGATAAGGGGGACCAGAAGTTACAATTTTCCCTTGTAAGACACCTTGACAAAGACTCATGGATTACATTACTTACAATATTCATAACACTGCAGGGAAAAACCTGAACCCTGAACATGTCAGACTCAAAGCATCAGCAATGCTTGTTCCCTGTTATAGAGAAATGTAACTTTCTTCAAAGAATGTAGAAGTGATTCCTGTGTCGGTCTGAAGGCCTTCTCCTTGTGGGATGCTGAAAGAAAGCTGCTATGCTTTTGTTCCAAAGAATTTATTAAACACATATGTAATCAGCAATCCTATACATGAGGAAAGATAATGGAAAGTTCAACATACAAACATAATGAAGTTCAAAAGACAAAGATAATAATATCAAGTACTGTAAGTACCGCTCAAGGCCTGCAGTGCAAAATATAAGAGAAAACCTATATTTATCATAATTAACTGTATCCATACAGAACCCTATTGTGAAAAAAAATATATTGAACAGTAGCAGACTTGCAATATGTTGTTTTCTTGTTTTCCTGTTCAGTATTGTATCTACCAGAACATCCAGATCCTTCTCCATCATTGACTTCTCAGTTGTTCTCCTCCTCGAATGTATGATTATTAAGTTTATGATCTAACGGAACACCGGATCCTTATCCACCATTGACTTCTCTGCTGTTCTCCTCCTAGAATGAATGATTAATAAGTCTACGATCTACCAAAACATTCAGATCCTTCTCTACCATTGACTCTACCAGCTGTTCTCCTACTCGAATGTATGATTAATACGTCTATGATCTACAGGATCACCGGATCCTTCTCCACCATTAACTTCTCAGTCGTTCTCCTCCTAGAATGCTTGATTAATACGTCTATGATCTACCAAAACACCCAGATCCCTTCTCTACCATTGACTCCTCCAGCTGTTCTCCTCTTCTAATGTATGCTGCATGGCTAATTAACTGTATCCATAGAGAATCCTATTGTGAATTTTTTTTATTGAACGGTAGCAGACTTGAAATATGTTGTTTTCTTGTTTTCCTGTTCAGTATTGTATCTACCAGAACATCCAGATCCTTCTCCACCATTGACTCCTCCAACTGTTCTCCTCCTCGGATGTATGATGCATGGCTGTTTTTAGCCCCCAAGTGCAGAACTTTACTTTTATCAGCATCAAACCTCATTTGCCACATTGTTGCCCAATTAAACAGAGCATTGAGGTCGGCTTGTAAGTTGGAGACATCCTGTAAGGATGTTATTCCACTGTATAGCTTAGTGTCATCTGACAACAATGAAATGCCAAAATCGATACCATTTATGTTAGAAAAATGAAAGGCCCCAAAATTGAACCTTGAGGTACACCGCTAATAACACTGAACCTTGGGGTACACCACTGCCAACACTGAACCACTGGGTACACCACTGATAACACTGAACCTTGGAGTACACCATTAATAACACCAAATCTTGGGGTACACCACTCATTAAAAAAAAAATAAGGGTCCAAACATTGAATCTTGGGGTACACCACAAATAACTATGAACCTTGAGGTACACCACAGTTAACACTGAACCCTGTGGGTAGTCCACTAATAACATTGAACCTTGGGGTACATCACTAATAACACTGAACCTTGGGGTACACCGCTAATAACACTGAACCTTGGGGTACTCATCTAATAACACTGAACCTTGGGGTACACCACCAATAACACTGAACCCTGAGGGTACTCCACTAATAACATTGAACCTTGGGGTACATCACTAATTATGCTGAACCTTGGGGTACACCGCTAATAACACTGAACCTTGGGGTACATCACTAATAACACTGAACCTTGGGGTACATCACTGATAACACTGAACCTTGGAGTACACCATTAATAACACTAAATCTTGGGGTTCACCACCAATAGCACTGAATCTTGGGGTACACCACTAATAACAATAAACCTTGGGGTAAACCATTAATAACACTGAACCTTGGGGGGTAAATCACTAAAAACATTGAATCCTGGGGTACACCACTAATAACACTGAACCTTGGGGTACACCGCTAATAACACTGAACCTTGGGGTACACCACTAATAACACTGAACCTTGGGGTACACCGCTAATAACACTGAACTTTCGGGTACACCACTAATAACACTGAACCACGGGGTACATCACTGATAACACTGAACCTTGGAGTACACCATTAATAACACTAAATCTTGGGGTTCACCACCAATAGCACTGAATCTTGGGGTACACCACTAATAACAATAAACCTTGGGGTAAACCATTAATAACACTGAACCTTGGGGGGTAAATCACTAAAAACATTGAATCCTGGGGTACACCACTAATAACACTGAACCTTGGGGTACCCCACTAATAACACTGAAACTTGGGGTACTCTCTGAATTCGGCCTTTTAGACAGTTTTCTATCCATTTACAGACTAAACTCTCTAAGTTGTAGACTCCACCTTACACATTAGATGGGTGCAGGAAACTGTGCCAAATGCTCCTGTTAGGTACCTGGTAGTGAGCCTGACTTGTAGGAGAAGACCTCTCATACAACGCTGGTTCAAGAGCCACTGGAGTGGGGACAGTGGTCTCGAGAGCACAGTGGGGTAGGAGTGCCTGCTTGAGATGAAGGCTCTGATGCTGGAGCAGAGTAGAGATCCCTCCAGGGATGGCTGGACTGCAGGTAAGGTGATGACAGGAAACAGCAGGCTGCAGCACTGAAGATGCAGATGCAGAAGTCACTGGAGCTGGAGCTGAGGGTGCAACAGCACAGCAGACAAACGGCAGGCACAGGCAAGGTCAAACAGTCCGGGTCAGCAGGTAGCAAGGCGGTTAATACAGTAGGCAGAGGCAGAGTCGGTAGGCAGGCAGAGGTCGGCAACGGTATTGGTAGATGCAGTAGCAGAATCAGGCAGGCCGGGTCAGATTGGAGAAGGAGGAATGGTCAGACAAGCCGGGTCAATAGGTAATCAATCAATCAGGTACAGGTTAAGCAGATCCACAGAGCTGAGACGAAACAGCAGCGCATTCCTGCAACAGGAGAACTTTTATGCACCTCTTGGCGCCAAAACGGCGCTAATGCGAACGCGCACATGCGCCGCGCACTCGCGCGCGCCCGAGCGCCGCGCTGGCGCATGCCAACAGCTGGAGATTGCTGAATTGCCTGAGCAGGAGCGCATCGGCGCATTGGCGTATGCACATGCGCCGGTCTGGTGCTGACAGGTCCCTGACAGCTCCACTTGGCACACACTCCGCTGTGTAAGGTTTTGCTTACTTCCTTTTAAAAATTGCTGATTGTAGAGTATGGAACCCAATAGACACAATCGCCAAGAGACACATTTGCATTGCAGCATTGGGTCCTCTATGTCACCCCATGTATACATAACATTTGCATTTGATACTTCCATGACAGCGATGACAGCAAACAGAAAATCACATTAGTGATACAGCAAGCTATGAAAATCCATACATTTCCCCGTGTATATATGCTTAGTTATTCCAGAGCCGGAGGCAGTTACAGGAATATACTCTTCTCATTCTTAACACAAAATGCAATCTAATTTATTACGAGTATTTCAGAATCCGAGAGACAATTACGTTTATAGAACACCTACCGGATCTTTCTTATCTCTGATTTAATGTAAACCTCAAGAACCGAGAACTCCAGTGTTTGCTTGCTGTTCCAGATAAGGATAAATGGTCTCATGACCCAAAGAGACCCTTGTACCATTTTTATGCAGAAAATATTTTGCTTCGAGGAATAATGCCATGGTTAGGAGTCAGACTCAGAGTCTAGCTATGGCAGTAGAGAGGCCCTCATTGACCAGCAGGATAAGTACACAAGCAGGTCACCCTGGTGGATGACACGCGGCGTAAATACTAACCGGTATCCGGTATCCCCATGACTAAGCTCCCTGGGAGTGTGGGGGAGTAAAACGCATTGGGGACGTGGCCTGCTGGGAGCAGGAGCTGAGGTTGTCTCTCTTATTATTTCATTACCACCATAGGACTCCATGGATGTGCGGCACCAGGGACCTTTCCTCTCTTCCAGTGACTACAGGAGTTTGGACAAGCTCCATCCCTTGCTGGCACTCCTGCAGCAGACGTGGTATTCACCAGAGGTGAGCAAGCTGGGATCCAGTAGCAGATATAGCAGGTTGGGATCAAGCAGAAGTGTAGTCAGTAAACAAGCCAAAGGTCAGTTAAAAGTGGTTGCAGGTATGGGATCAAGCAGAAGCGTAGTCAGTAAACAAGCCAAAGGTCAGTAACAAGTGTTTGCAGGTTTAGGATCAAGCAGAAGATTGGTAATGAATGCTAGTGAAGATAAAGACAGCAGCAGGAGTGACAAGAGTCAAATATTGACTGGAGAGGGCACAATAATCTGGCAAACAGGAAGCATGGCTTACATAGGAAGCTCATTGAAGGAGTAAAGAGTTCAAGGTACACCAGAAACAAATCAAGGCGAGATTTTTTAAAGAATTGTCCAGGGAGCTGTCCAGCATCTCAGATGACTCAACAAGAAGAGATACTGCCTGACACAGCAGAGGTTGCAGGTTCATATCCAGCTCCTGACAGGGTGACTTTGGGGACAGGGGAGTACCTGCACCTATTCGCTGAGAAAAATGTGTATGTATAAATAAATCCCATAGGGTTATACATAGAAAATGAAGTACATACACCCTTCATCACACTTAAAGTGATTGTAAAGTCTCGGCACAGAGCCACCTACAGGCGGGGAGGTAATAATGGCACAGAGCCACCTACAGGCGAGGAGGTAATAATGGCACAGAGCCACCTACAGGCGGGGAGGTAATAATGGCACAGAGCCACCCTTCAGGCGAGGAGGTAATAATGGCACAGAGCCACCTACAGGCGGGGAGGTAATAATGGCACAGAGCCACCTACAGGTGGGGGGTTAATAATGGCACAGAGCCACCTACAGCTGGGGAGTTAATAATGGCACAGAGCCACCTACAGGCGGGGAGGTAACAATGGCACAGAGCCAGCTACAGGCGAGGAGGTAACAATGGCACAGAGCCACCTACAGGCAGGGAGGTAATAATGGCACAGAGCCACCTACAGGCGAGGAGGTAATAATGGCACAGAGCCACCTACAGGCGGGGAGGTAATAATGGCACAGAGCCACCCTTCAGGCGAGGAGGTAATAATGGCACAGAGCCACCTACAGGCGGGGAGGTAATAATGGCACAGAGCCACCTACAGGTGGGGGGTTAATAATGGCACAGAGCCACCTACAGCTGGGGAGTTAATAATGGCACAGAGCCACCTACAGGCGGGGAGGTAACAATGGCACAGAGCCAGCTACAGGCGAGGAGGTAACAATGGCACAGAGCCACCTACAGGCAGGGAGGTAATAATGGCACAGAGCCACCTACAGGTGAGGAGGTAATAATGGCACAGAGCCACCTACTCGTGAGGAGGTAATAATGGCACAGAGCCACCTACAGGCGAGGAGGTAATAATGGCACAGAGCCCCCTACAGGCGACGAAGTATAATGGCACACGCATGCGTTTGCAAATGCGTGCGGACTAAACCCCTGTTTTTAACGCATACTGTTAGACAGGTTAATTTGGTTGTCTGCGAGCTGGTGGTAAGTAGGCTTGGAAATTTTTTCCTGGGCATTCCCCAGGCCTTGTTTATATCTATAATGGCACAGAGCCTCGTACAGGCAAGGAGGTAGTAATGGCACAGAGCCTCCTACAGGCGGGGAGGTAATAATGGCACAGAGCCACCTACAGACGAGGAGGTAATAATGGCACAGGGCCACCTACAGGCGAGGAAGTAATAATGGCACAGAGCCACCTACAGGCGAGGAGGTAATAATGGCACAGGGCCACCTACAGGCGAGGAAGTAATAATGGCACAGAGCCACCTACAGGCGAGGAGGTAATAATGGCACAGAGCCACCTACAGACTTGGAGGTAATAATGGCACAGAGCCACCTACAGGCGAGGAGGTAACAATGGCACAGAGCCTCCTACAGGCAGGGAGGTTCACTGCACCTGCCTACACATGTATTTCTGCTCTTCATCACTATTGTTACCTTTGGGCACTTTGCTCCAGGTCAGGTACACTTTTTGGTAACTATTCTGTGAAGCATTCCTCAGAGTTTTCCAGACGGAAGGCCATAGCCATGAGTGAGTGCTACAATATAAAAGTTAGAAGATGCTGCAGGCGCTTGTCATTTTCCCGTGTCGCAGTAAACAGCGATGCAAATGCATAACTAAGTACTAATATGTATCCAGCAATTCAACCTAAAATACTTTTTTTTGTCCTTGTGCTTCAGGGAGTGCGGGGCGGATACGAGGAATGCATACTAAGCACGGCGCTTCGGTATGACTGGAGAAGGTTCCTTTTAAAAAATGATCACATTTATTCAAACTTCCCTCACGGCAACCAGTAAGAATAAACTTCTGCGCTATACTCAGCAGATTGCCGGTGTTAGAAGTCATCATTCTTGCATGCCCAGGTTCTGGAACATAATGGAATATTTTGCTACTAATCAGCATTTTTTTTTTTCATCTGTACCAATCATACTCATACTCTTAATTAATGCGCCTTACGTCCTTCTTCTTTCAGACACTGAGGGGTTATTTACTAAAACTGGAGAGTGCAAAATCTGGATGCTAGGAAAATGTAGTTTTGGGGTCTTCTGTAGTCATTGGAGCAGCAACTCAATTCTTTGGGCTGTTCTCGGTTTCACAGGCTGTGCTGGTTTGATTGTTTCCCCCTGCAATCTGGAGGCTTCAAGAACATAGAGGGATGGGAAAGTCCCTGAATATTTATGGTTCTTCAGCCAATCCCAGGGGAGATGTGCCCAGTAGGTGGCTGGAGGAGGGCATAAATAGTCTGAGGACTGGAGCAACGCTGGTCTGGACCTGCTGGAGAAGTCCTCAGCCTCAGGGGCTGCTGCCCCTTTGAGGCAGTCCCACTAGAGTTGGCTGATGGTGATTGAGGACCTAGCTGTGGCCAGAGCTGTGGAACCTATTCTTAATTTCATCTAGAGCTGAGGATTTGGTCTTGATAACTCACTGAGGAATGCCTGGTGGAAGCTGGGAGAAGTTCAGCAGGGATATTGTGAGTGATAATGACACAAGCTCAAGGTTTAATGATTGTGTCCTTCTGGGGTGCTGTCACATACCCGGAGGGGGAGTCTGACATGCGGAGGTAGACTTCTCTTACACCTCTGGCTCAGGAGCCCTAATAAGGTAACAAGGAGCGCCAGAGCATAGAGTGGCACGAGTGCCTGGCAGATCTTCCACTGGCGGGTGCTGACGAGCTGGCTGTGCATCCCAGAGGCAGCTGGAAGGGCACTGGCAGGCAGACCTGGCAGCAAGTCACAAGGCACAAGGTAGCCGGCACAGATACAAGAGGAAAGTCCATTAGCAGAGTCAGGCGATTAGCAGGAAGATCAGATACAGACAGCAGGCAGAGGAGTGGTGAGGAGCCAAGGCAGGGTCAGTAATGGTGGGGCAGGCAGAAACATAATCCAGAGACAGGCCAGGGGTCGTGTAGGAAAAGTTCAAGCAGGGTCAGAGGCAGATCAGGTCAGCAGCAGAGGATCAAACACAGGGACGGAAAGCTGGATGCACAGGAAATGTAGTAGACCAAATGGTAAGGACCCAGTGCATTAGTCCAGTTTAAATATCCCACCTGACATGTGTGAGTGAGATGGTTGTACAAGTGCTAAGGCATTTGCACAGCAGTTTTTTTTAGACTTCTAAATCTCCATTTTGAACTGGGTAACAGTGATTGGTGACACACGAAGCAGCCAAAGAAATGACACAGCACAAGAATCAGAAGGTCCAGTCCCAATGACTTCAATGTGAGACCAGCAATACTTCATATACAGTATGATAAGCTGTTCAGGCATCTTGTGGGGTCTATGAGTAGCAGCTTGTGCCCAGCCCTCTGGCAGGATCCTCCTAAGTGGCATCCATCTGTGACGGAGGTGTGGGTGAAACAAAACACATGCAGAAATCAAGAGTGGTTTTAGGTCCCTGGCCAAGGGGTTCTCTTTTGGGGGGAGGGGGCTGAAAAAGGAGGAAGTCAGATAAGGGGAAGGCTACAGGGCAATTGAACCAAACCTGGAGGTGGAGCCTGAGGCGTTGAGGAAGGCCTCTCTTACGGCCCTGGTTCTGGAGTCCCTGGTAAGGTGACAGAGAACGTCAAAGCACAGAGTGGCAAGAGTGCCTTGTAAGTCCCTCGCTGGAAGGTGTCGGTGTGTGTCTGGAACACAGTGATGGTAGGACTGGACACGCTGGTGGAAGAAACCGGGGGCCAGTGAAGAGTGCAGATCAGCTGGTACGGATGAAGGAGGGGCACCATTCAGGAAGCAGGCATGAGAGTAGTCAGGAAACAAGCCAAAGTCGGTAACAGCAGAACTGATGTCAAGTGCAGGACTGTGTCAAGTGGAGGCGTGGGAGTCCCAGAAGACCGGAGAGGGCCTGGAGTAGGGTTGCCACCTGTCCAGGTTTTAAATCCGGAGTGCGGGTTTCAGTTCACCTGAAATCCAGACACATCAGTGGCAGCCCCACAGCACCAGTCCTCCTATCTCCCTCCCCCCTCCCATCTGTTTCCAGCACTTTTAATTATATTGGTACGGGGGACGCTTTAACTGGGGTATAGACAGCCCTGGGGGGATTATGCTGGGGGGCAGACTGACCTAAAGGGTATTATACTGGGGGACAAACTGAACTAGGAGGATTATACTGGGGGATAGACCGACCTGGGGGGATTATATTGGTGGACATAATGACCTTGGGGGATTATACTTGGGGACAGACTGACCTGGGGGGAGATTATATTGGGGGACAGACTGACCCGGGGGGGATTATACTAGGGGACAGACTGACCTGGGGGGATTATATTGGGGGACAGACTGACCTGGGGGGTTATATTGGGGGAAAGACTGACCTGGGGGGATTATATTGGGGGACAGATTGACCTGGGGGGATTATATTGGGGGACAGACTGACCTGGGGGGATTATATTGGGGGACAGACTGACCTGGGGGGATTATACTTGGGGACAGACTGACCTGGGGGGATTATATTGGGGGACAGACTGACCTGGGGGGATTATCCTTGGGGACAGACTGACCTGGGGGGGATTATACTGGAGGACAGACTGACCTGGGGGGGATTATATTGGAGGACAGCCTGACCTGGGGGGGATTATACTGGAGGACAGACTGACCTGGGGGGGGGGTCATACTGGAGGACAGCCTGACCTGGGGGGGATTATACTGGAGGACAGCCTGACCTGGGGGGGATCATATTGGGGGACAGACTGACCTGTGGGGGGGATCATATTGGGGGACAGCCTGACCTGGGGGGATTATACTGGAGGACAGACTGACCTGGGGGGGATTATATTGGAGGACAGCCTGACCTGGGGGGTTCATACTGGAGGACAGCCTGACCTGGGGGGGATTATACTGGAGGACAGCCTGACCTGGGGGGTTCATACTGGAGGACAGCCTGACCTGGGGGGGATTATACTGGAGGACAGCCTGACCTGGGGGGGATTATACTGGAGGACAGCCTGACATGGGGGGGATTATACTGGAGGACAGATTGACCTGGGGGGGGGGTCATACTGGAGGACAGCCTGACCTGGGGGGGGGGGTCATACTGGAGGACAGCCTGACCTGGGGGGGATTATACTGGAGGACAGCCTGACCTGGGGGATTATACTGGAGGACAGCCTGACCTGGGGGGGATTATATTGGGGGACAGACTGACCTGGGGGGATTATATTGGAGGACAGCCTGACCTGGGGGGGATTATACTAGGGGACAGACTGACCTGGGGGGGATTATACTGGAGGACAGACTGACCTGGGGGTGGGGGGTGGGGGGTGTAATACTGGGGGACAGACTGACATTGTTTGATTTAACTACGCTCCTTCAGCTTCTCCCATTATTAACACAATTTGGCCACACCCACTGTTCATCACGGGACGCTACATGCGCCACAATACTACTCAAAGTTGTTCCGGCTCTTTTACAATACTATAGTGTATACTGAATAAAACGAAAATTGCCATGTGCCACTAAAGTGTTTGGGTTTGGCTTGATGAAAAGGTGGTGACCCTAGCCTGGAGTCATCCCCTAAAGGCGGAGTGGAGTCGAGGTCTGGTGACTCCCCCAGAAGGAGAAGGCAGAAGAGTAATCCAGGGACAAGCCAGGGGTAAGAACAGGTGGAGTTCAGACAGAATCAGAGAGGAAGGATCAGATCAGCAACAGAAGAACAACAGGAACACAGGGAACGCAATAGAGCAAACATCACTGACACACTGCACTAGTGCAGTTTTAATACCCCTTCTAGCGCCAATGCTCGCGCAGGCACACGCACTAACCGGCCACGGGCAGGGTTTCCTAAACTTGTGCCCCTGAGCAGCCGAATGTTTCTGTCCTGACAGCAATCGTTCCAACACATTGAGGGACAGGAAGAAATATAACAGGGTGTCGCTAGGACACAACAAGGGAGGCACAGGGCAGCAATCGGGTACAGCAGGACCTTAGTCCAGAGTCACAGGGCAACAAGACAGGCATGAGGGAGAGGCAGCAATCTGGTACAGCAAGGATTCAGGGACTCACCAGCCAACAGGGGCCTCAGCTTAGGAAGTCCAGGCAGAGTGGCAGGGAAAAAGAGGTCCAGAGGGTAGTGGTCCTTCACAAACCCATCCCAGGTCCTCAGAGGTCTGTGTGTCAGCAGTTGAAAGAAGAGCAGAGCGACGAGCAGAGTCCCAGTGTCCAGAAAGCCACACAGACAATGCAGAACTACAAGTTCCAGCAGTGCAGAAAGCAAAGCACAGCCCACATGGAACTACAGTGCCTTGAAAAAGTATTCATACCCCTTGAAATTCTCCACATTTTTATCATGTTACAACCAAAAACGTAAATGTATTTTATTGGGATTTTATGTGATAGACCAACACAAAGTGGCTCATAATTGTGAAGTGGAAGGAAAATGATAAATGATACAAATAAATATGTGAAAAGTGTGTGTGGGGGGGGGGGGTACATTTGTATGGCGCCCCCCGGAGTCAATACTTTGTAGAACCCCCTTTCTCTACAAGTCTTTTTGGGGATGTCTCTACCAGCTTTGCACATCTAGAGA
This sequence comes from Aquarana catesbeiana, assembly GCF_042186555.1. NCBI lineage: Eukaryota > Metazoa > Chordata > Amphibia > Anura > Ranidae > Aquarana > Aquarana catesbeiana. Next base: position 4,446,672 of record NC_133326.1, on the reverse strand, counting down.
GGACATTTCTGCCCATTCTTCTTTGTAAAATATCTCAAGCTCTGTCAGATTGGATGGAGAGCGTCTGTGATCAGCAATTTTCTCAATGTGATTTAGGTCTGGACTGTGACTGGGCCATTCTAACACATGAATATGCTTTGATCTAAACCATTCCATTGTAGCTCTGGCTGGATGTTTCGGGTCGTTGTCCTGCTGGAAGGTGAACCTCCGCCCCAGTCTCAAGTCTTTTGTAGACTCTAACAGGTTTTCTTCTAAGATTGTCCTGTATTTGTCTCCATCCATCTTCCCATCAACTCTGACCAGCTTCCCTGTCCCTGCTGAGGAAAACCATCCCCACCACATGATGCTGCCACCACCATGTTTCACGGTGGGGATGGTGTGTTCAGGGTGATGTGCAGTGTTAGTTTTCCCCACACATAGTGTTTTGCTTTTAGGCCAAAAAGTTGAATTTTGGTCTCATCTGACCAGATCACCTTCTTCCACATGTTTGCTGTGTCCTCCACATGGCTTCTCACAAACTACAAACAGGACTTCTTATGACTTTCTTTCACCAATGTCTTTCTTCTTGTCACTCTTCCATAAAGGGCAGATTTGTGGAGAACACGACTAATAGTTGTCCTGTGGACAGATTCTCCCACCTGAGCTGTGGATCTCTGCAGCTCCTCCAGAGTTACCATGGACCTCTTGGCTCTTCTCTGATGAATGCTCTCCTTGCCCGGCCGGTCAGTTTAGGTGGACGGCCATGTCTTGGTAGGTTTGCAGTTGTGCCATACTCTTTCCATTTTCCGATGATGGATTGAACAGAGCTCCGTGAGATGGTCAAAGCTTGGGAGATTTTTTTTATAACCTAACCCTGCTTTATACTTCTCCACAACTTTATCCCTGACCTGTCTGGTGTGTTCCTTGGTCTTCATGATGCTGTTTGTTCAATAAGGTTCTCTAACAATCCTCTGAGGGCTTCACAGAACAGCTGTATTTATACTGAGATTAAATGACACACAGGTGGACTCTATTTACTAATTAGGTGACTTCTGAAGGCAATTGGTTCCACTAGATTTCAGTTAGGGGTATCAGAGTAAAGTGGGCGCCATATAAATGCCCCCCCCCCCACTTTTCACATATTTATTTGTATCATTTATCATTTTCCTTCCACTTCACAATTATGTGACACTTTGTGTTGGTCTATCACATAAAATCCCAATAAAATACATTTACATTTTTGGTTGTAACATGACAAAATGTGGTGGGGGTATGAATACTTTTTCAAGGCACTGTATTTGTGTGAAGAAAATGATAGAATTGTATACAGTTTTACATGACCGCGCAATTGTCATTCAAAGTGTGACAGCGCTAAAAGTTGAAAATTGGTCTGGGCAGGAAGGGGGTAAAAGTGCGCGGTATTGAAGGCGTTAAACTGTTTTTTGTTTTTTTTTCCAGGATTCACTTACAGTATCTCACAAAAGTAAGTACACCCCTCAGTGACATTTGTGTAAATCTTTTCTTCTCTCTTTTCATGTGACAACACTGAAGAAATGACACTTGTCTACAATGTAAAGTAGTGAGTGTACAGCTTGTATAACAGTGTAAATTTACTGTCCCCTCAAAATAACTCAACACACAGCCATTAATGTCTAAACCGCTGGCAACAAAAGTCAGTACACCCCTAAGTGAAAATCTCCAAATTGGGCCCAATTAGTCATTTTTCCTCCCCAGTGTCATGTGACTCGTTAGTGTTACAAGGTCTCAGGTGTGAATGGGGAGCAGGTGTGTTAAATTTGGTGTTATCGCTCTCACTCTTTCATACTGGTCACTGGAAGTTCAACATGGCACCTCATGGCAAAGAAGTCTCTGAGGATCTGAAAAAAAGAATAGTTGCTCTACATAAAGATGGCCTAGACTATAAGAAGATTGCCAAGACCCTGAAACTGAGCTGCAGCACGGTGGCCAAGACCATACAGCGGTATAACAGGACAGGTTCCACTCAGAACAGGCCTCGCCATGGTCCACCAAAGAAGTTGAGGTCACGTGCTCAGCGTCATATCCAGAGGATGTCTTTGGGAAATAGACGTATGAGTGCTGCCAGCATTGCTGCAGAGGTTGTAGGGGTGGGGGGTCAGCCTGTCAGTGCTCAGACCATACGCCGCACACTGCATCAAATTGGTCTGCATGGCTGTCATTCCAGAAGGAAGCCTCTTCTAAAGATGATGCATAAGAAAGACCACAAACAGTTTGCTGAAGACAAGCAGACTAAGGACATGGATTACTGGAACCATGTCCTGTGGTCTGATGAGACCAAGATAAACTTATTTGGTTCAGATGGTGACAAGCGTGTGTGGGGGCAACCAGGTGAGGAGGACAAAGACAAGTGTGTCTTGTCTACAGTCAAGCATGGTGGTGGGAGTGTCATGGTCTGGGGGTGCATGAGTGCTGCCGGCACTGGGGAGCTACAGTTCATTGAGGGAACCATGAATGCCAACATGTACTGTGACATACTGAAGCAGAGCATGATCCCCTCCCTTCAGAGACTGGACCGCAGGGCAGTATTCCAACATGATAACCACCCCAAACACACCTCCAAGACCACCACTGCCTTGCTAAAGAAGCTGAGGGTAAAGGTGATGGACTGGCCAAGCATGTCTCCAGACCTAAACCCTATTGATCATCTGTGGGACATCCTCAAACGGAAGGTGGAGGAGCGCAAGGTCTCTAACATCCACCAGCTCTGTGATGTCATCATGGAGGAGGGGAAGAGGACTCCAGTGACAACCTGTGAAGCTCTGGTGACCTCCATGCCCAAGAGGGTTAAGGCAGTGCTGGAAAATAATGGTGGCCACACAAAATATTGACACTTTGGACCCAATTTGGAGATTTTCACTTAGGGGTGTACTGACTTTTGTTGCCAGCGGTTTAGACATTAATGGCTGTGTGTTGAGTTATTTTGAGGTGACAGTAAATTTACACTGTTATACAAGCTGTACACTCACTACTTTACATTGTAGCAAAGTGTCATTTCTTCAGTGTTGTCACATGAGAAGATAGAAGAAAATATTTACACAAATGTCACTGAGGGGTGTACTTACTTTTGTGAGATACTGTATATTTTAATACTTAATTTTTGGGTTTAATGTCCGCCAGACCCAGACAGAGCCAAGGACTGGGGTGGGGGATGGTCATTGTGCCTCCATTAACATTCTGTATAGTTGTGGATATGCTGATAATTGCATCCCCGAGTTTCTGCGGCTCCTCATATCACACCGCTGGACGCTCGTAGGTCTCGGTTTTCTAGCGCTAACCCTGGAAGCCGAAAGTAAACATCTCCACCGCCGTGCAATTTAGTGTCCCTCTGTTTCTCTTCCACAATCCCCGTCTAATTCTATTTGTGTCCCGGCCATATGTACAAACAAAGCTGCATCTGTCACCGCTCACCGCCAGTTTCTATGGCAGCAGGAAGATGCTCTCGCGCCGCAGACGCCGGGGAGACGAATATGTTGTTTTTTTTTTCTCGGGACTGATTATCTGCTTCTTATGGTGGGAAAAAAACAAAAACAAAACAAAAACAAAAAAAAAACAAAAAAAAAACAACACACACTAGTTCTGAAGAACCTTTCCCAAACCGCCAATGTTGTAGTAAATCCAGATTCACTCCGACACTGAGATTTAATATCATAAAATGTAATAAACGCGTGCGTGGGGAGGCTTCAGGTACGGCCTTAGTGATGTTTATTAAATTCAGCATTAATGTCAATATAAATGCAGGAGACGACCCAGCTGGGGCCGCCGGAAAGGGAGATTCTCACCGAACGAATTGTGGGCTGTATATACCCCCCCCCCCCCCCGATTATAGCCGGGGAGGAGAGCGCGGCGTTTATAGCGTTCTGCCATTCCAAAGAGTGAGGAGCGGTTTATGGCTCTGCGGGGAATCGATGGAATATTTTTTACTTACATGAGGTTTACTTTATATATATGCAGATTTATACAGATCCAGGAGAAGAATATGAAAAAAAAAAAATAAAATCTGCTTTATTTTCCTTTTTTCCTAATTACTGTACTAGGAAATATCTTCAAGATACGGAATATTTACCGGACTAGGGTCATCACGGCCATATTTGGTCGATGACATCACCCGGAATCCCCAACTGATTTGTTTACAAACAGCGGCTTCTAAGGGGGTGTCGGTGTACTTCCCTTTTTCACCATTAGGTGGCACAATCCCTTAGAAAATACACTCACCAGACACTTTATTGTACACCTGTTCAATGGCTTGGTAACACAAATTGCTAATCAGCCAATCACATAATGTATTTAGGCATCTAGACATGGTGAAGACGACTTGCTGAAGTTCAGACCAAGCATCAGAATGGGGAAGAAAGGGGATCTCGGTGACTTTGAACGTGGCGTGGTTGTTGGTGGCAGACGGGCCGGTCTGAGTATTTCTGAGATTTTCACACACAACCATCTCTCGGGATTACAGAGAATGGCAGGAAAAAGAGAAAATATCCAGTGAGCGGCAGTTGTGTGGAGGAAAATGCCTTGTTGAGGTCAGAGGAGAATGGACAGACTGGTTCCAGATGATAGAAAGACAACAGTAACTCAAATAACCTCTCGTTACATCCAAGGTATGCAGAATACCATCTCTGAACAACACATCCAACCTTGAAGCAGATGGGCTACAGCAGCAGAAGACCACACCGGGTGCCACTCCTGTCAGCTAAGAACAGGAAACTGAGGCTACAATTGGCACAGAATCACCAAAACTGGACAATAGAAGATTGGAAAAACTTTGCCTGGTCTGATGAGTCTGGATTTCAGCTCCGACATTCAGATGGTGGGGTCAGAATTTGGTGCATGGATCCATCCTGTCTTGTATCACCGGTTCAGGCTGGTGGTGGGGGTGTAATGGTGTGGGGGATGGGATATCACCGGTTCAGGCTGGTGGTGGGGGTGTAATGGTGTGGGGGATGGGATATCACCGGTTCAGGCTGGTGGTGGGGGTGTAATGGTGTGGGGGATGGGGTATCACCGGTTCAGGCTGGTGGTGGAGGTGTAATGGTGTGGGGGATGGGATATCACTGGTTCAGGCTGGTGGTGGGGGTGTAATGGTGTGGGGGATGGGGTATCACCGGTTCAGGCTGGTGGTGGGGGTATAATGGTGTGGGGGATGGGGTATCACCGGTTCAGGCTGGTGGTGGGGGTATAATGGTGTGGGGGATGGAATATCACCGGTTCAGGCTGGTGGTGGGGGTGTAATGGTGTGGGGGATGGGGTATCACCGGTTCAGGCTGGTGGTGGGGGTGTAATGGTGTGGGGGATGGAATATCACCGGTTCAGGCTGGTGGTGGGGGTGTAATGGTGTGGGGGATGGGGTATCACCGGTTCAGGCTGGTGGTGGGGGTGTAATGGTGTGGGGGATGGGATATCACCGGTTCAGGCTGGTGGTGGGGGTGTAATGGTGTGGGGGATGGGATATCACCGGTTCAGGCTGGTGGTGGGGATGTAATGGTGTGGGGGATGCGATATCACCGGTTCAGGCTGGTGGTGGGGGTGTAATGGTGTGGGGGATGGGGTATCACCGGTTCAGGCTGGTGGTGGGGGTGTAATGGTGTGGGGGAGGGGATATCACAGGTTCAGGCTGGTGGTGGGGGTGTAATGGTGTGGGGGATGGGGTATCACCGGTTCAGGCTGGTGGTGGGGGTGTAATGGTGTGGGGGATGGGGTATCACCGGTTCAGGCTGGTGGTGGGGGTGTAATGGTGTGGGGGATGGGGTATCACCGGTTCAGGCTGGTGGTGGAGGTGTAATGGTGTGGGGGATGGGATATCACCGGTTCAGGCTGGTGGTGGGGGTGTAATGGTGTGGGGGATGGGGTATCACCGGTTCAGGCTGGTGGTGGGGGTGTAATGGTGTGGGGGATGGGATATCACCGGTTCAGGCTGGTGGTGGGGGTGTAATGGTGTGGGGGATGGGATATCACCGGTTCAGGCTGGTGGTGGAGGTGTAATGGTGTGGGGAATGGGGTATCACCGGTTCAGGCTGGTGGTGGGGGTGTAATGGTGTGGGGGATGGGATATCACCGGTTCAGGCTGGTGGTGGGGGTGTAATGGTGTGGGGGATGGGATATCACCGGTTCAGGCTGGTGGTGGAGGTGTAATGGTGTGGGGGATGGGGTATCACCGGTTCAGGCTGGTGGTGGGGGTGTAATGGTGTGGGGGATGGGATATCACTGGTTCAGGCTGGTGGTGGGGGTGTAATGGTGTGGGGGATGGGATATCACCGGTTCAGGCTGGTGGTGGGGGGGGTGTAATGGTGTGGGGGATGGGATATCACCGGTTCAGGCTGGTGGTGGGGGTGTAATGGTGTGGGGGATGGGGTATCACCGGTTCAGGCTGGTGGGGGGGTGTAATGGTGTGGGGGATGGGGTATCACCGGTTCAGGCTGGTGGTGGGGGTGTAATGGTGTGGGGGATGGGATATCACTGGTTCAGGCTGGTGGTGGGGGGTGTAATGGTGTGGGGGATGGGATATCACCGGTTCAGGCTGGTGGTGGAGGTGTAATGGTGTGGGGGATGGGATATCACCGGTTCAGGCTGGTGGTGGGGGTGTAATGGTGCGGGGGATGGGGTATCACTGGTTCAGGCTGGTGGTGGGGGTGTAATGGTGTGGGGGATGGGATATCACCGGTTCAGACTGGTGGTGGGGGGTGTAATGGTGTGGGGGATGGGATATCACTGGTTCAGGCTGGTGGTGGGGGGTGTAATGGTGTGGGGGAGGGGATATCACAGGTTCAGGCTGGTGGTGGGGGTGTAATGGTGTGGGGGATGGGGTATCACCGGTTCAGGCTGGTGGTGGGGGTGTAATGATGTGGGGGATGGGGTATCACCGGTTCAGGCTGGTGGTGGGGGTGTAATGGTGTGGGGGATGGGATATCACCGGTTCAGGCTGGTGGTGGGGGTGTAATGGTGTGGGGGATGGGTCATGTCCATCCCTTTATGACTGCAGTGTCCCCATCTTCTGATGGCTCCTTCCAGCAGGATAATGCACCATGTCACAAAGCTCCAATCATCTCACCACTGGACAATGAGGTCACTGTACTCCAATGGTCTCCACACTCACCACATCTCATCCAATAGAGCACCTTTGGGATGTGGTGGAATGGGAGATCGGCATCATGGATGAGCAGCTGACAAATCTGCAGCAACTGTGTGATATTATCAGGTCACTATGGAGCAAAATCTCTGAGGAACGTTTCCAACACCTTGTTGTATCTATGCCACCAAGAATGAAGGCAAAAGGGGGTCCAACCCACTACTAGTAAGGAGGACCTAATAAAGTGGCCGGTGAGTGGATATAGCAAGGTAAAGGGTTGGAGAAGTTCACGTGGAGAATGTAGGTAGATAGGAGCTGATCTCTGTGGTTAGTCCTCCATGGGGCCCTTCTTGCAAAAGATATGAAGCTTCCAGTGTCTGGGATTCCCCAGCTGGGAAATACTTGGTGAGGTCCTGACAGCCTCAGTAGGAATGAAATTGGGGAAAGGACTGGCATTGTGCCCGAACAGGAAAAGTGCCGGCTGCAGCCAACCAGCATGGTAAGAAGCCAAGCATGGAACATTCTGTGCTGTAAAGTAATATTTGACCTGTTTCCTCTGGAATCAAATGTGCCATAACTGTCGGTGTGTCCTCAAGTTGTCCACCTTGAAGTTGAAAGTAAAGTCTTGTAAATGTGGCCAGTTGCTGGTCTACAACAACATGGAGAAGGAGACACAGCTCTTTGTTCTTCTCGTCCTCTACTGTGATATTAAAGTTATGCTGCACCATCCTCTTCTGGCCAGCAGGGGGAGAGCTCAAGCCAAGGAAGCCCATAGACTTCTTTGCAGAGTTCTGGTAATGCTGGGAGTTGTAGTTTGAATTGGCAGTAATAAAATGGCTACACTATATTGGTTACACTACAGATCCCAGTAGGCACTTTGCAGTAGGAGGAGCGGAGAGATGATTTTTATTAAACTGCCCAGCAAGGTTCTTCCTCTTGGCACTGAGGGTTTTAAGAGACAGAGCATCTGTCTGGATATTTGCATGCTAGCTGGAGACCATACCAGCGGAGATCCGATCCTAAGACTGGGAGTGAAGACACCCAGGGGCAGTGCAGCACCATCCACATTGCAGCGCCTGCAACACTGCATGTCACGTACCTGAAGGGAGACTGAGATGATGAGGTCGGCCTCTCTGGTATCTCCAACCAGGTCCCGCTGAGAGTGGAACAGAGGGAGCCGATGGACAGGAGGAACATGAGTGCCTGGGGGTGTAGACCCAGAAACTTGCAGCAGAGGATGCGACCTCGGAAAGGCAGGAGAACCATCAGACTAGGAAGGTCAACTGGTGTTAAAGAGGCACTCTGCTTGTACTGCGGAACTGGAACATCTGGTGATGTAGAGTTTCTGGCAGGCTTGCAGCAGGAAGTCGCAGCTGGTCGCAGGACCATAGTCGCAGACACTCAGATGGCAGCGTTGAGCCAAGCAGGGAACAGGAGTGAGGTCACTAGGATAGCCGGGTTCGCGGGCAGAGCAGCAAGGTACCAAGGCATTAGGCAGAAGCAAGGTCAGAAGGAAGCCGGGATCAAGAACCAATAGTCAGGAATGTAGCAGAGTCCAACAGCAGAGTCAAGGAAAGCCAAGTTCAGCAACGGGTATCAAGCAGGATATCAGCAGGATTCAGGGTATTAGGAAACAGCTGAAGACCAGTCAGCATTGATCAGGGGTCAGGGCATTCTTTTAATAGGCCATCTGGCATCTATTGGAACTAGGGACGCGCTCCTGCGCATGCACGCAGTCCGTCGCACACGCGCGTTGGTGCCTATAGGCATCTGCAGTTGTCCGTGAGCGCACACGTGCCGCACAAGTGGGCGCCGGGCGTATTCTAATAGTTCTCTTAAACTGCAGCAGTGAGACTGGAGCGTCCACTCACCCTCTGCTTCCCACTGCTGATCATTGGAGGTTTTTGGGGAGAGACCGAGGGCACCCCCTCTTTTGGTCAATGGCCATATATGGTCAATGACGTCAGCCAGCATTCCCGATTGGTTTGTTGATATTCAGCAGCTGTCCGGGGTGCTGTCATTTATGGCGCGAGTATCAGCGGGAGAGGAACGTCCTAGATACCAACGTGTAAGGACCCCTTAGGTAGGCAGAAGAGAGAAAAATGTGTTTCAAACATCTAAATACATGTATACTCACATACCAATATATATATATAATAAACAGATGTTGAGCAGGCCCGCTGTACTCCACTGTGGAGTGCACATTTTGAACCAAGACCCTCATTTCATCACCCAGTTAGGGCGATGCCCAATGCTCTTCAGCAGGGAGACAGGAGCGTCCACTCCACTCTCTGCTTCCCACTGCTGGTCATCTGTTGTTTTCCGGTTCAGACCAAGGGAACCTTTTCTTCTACAGTGAGAGGTCACCGCAGTATCCTGGGGACTGACACGAGGGTTATTCACCCATTCCTAATACTGCTAGCAGGGACTGAGCCACTGAGAGCAGGATACCAAGTGTACCCAATCCATACCACACCCATACTGTACTCTATACCGCACTTATTCCAAACCTAGACTGCACCTAGACCAACCATATACTTCATTTAATGAACCTTTACCGTATCTGACCCACATCTACATTACATCTGTGCTGAGACTATACCGTACCTGTACTGTATGCGGGTTAACCGGGACTGTTGTTAAGTGCAAAGATGTTCTTAAAGGGCCCTGACGATAGCCGGCTGTAAGAGTCCAGGGCGCCAACCCGCACTTGCGCAGAAGACTTGATGGAAAAGGGCAGGAAAATGCCCAGGATGTGCACAGGAAGTGACCTCAACCTGATGGAAAAAGGCGGGAAAATGCCCAGGAGGCGCACAGGAAATGACATCAACCTGATGGAAAAAGGCGGGAAAATGCCCAGGAGGCGCACAGGAAATGACATCAACCTGATGGAAAAAGGCGGGAAAATCCCCAGGAGGCGCACAGGAAGTGACCTCAACCTGATGGAAAAAGGTGGGAAAATCCCTAGGAGGCGCACAGGAAGTGACCTCAACCTGATGGAAAAAGGCGGGAAAATCCCCAGGAGGCGCACAGGAAGTGAGCTTTAACACTTCCCTATATAAGCCCAGCCCAGACACTGCCAAATTGCTGTATTATCTTCAGTCCCTCCTTGTTCCTGTGCTAGTATGTGATCTGTCTGAACTTGTTGTGACCTGGAAACCTGTTTGACTACTCTTGTTTGCTGCTTGCCATTGACCTCGGATTTGTACCTTAATCATTCTACTTCTTTGCCCCTTTTGTACTCAGCTGCCAGATTGGAACCGACCTCAGCTTGGATCTCGACCATTCTTCTTCTGATTAACACTTTTATGCTTCGTTGCCCAACTGGACTTGACCTCGGCTTGGATCCTGGACTCATGCCGCGTACACACGAGCGGACTTTACGGCAGATTTTGCCCGGCGGACTTTTCGACGGACTTTCTGAATGAACGGACTTGTCTACACACAATCAACCAAAGTCCGTCGAATTCGTACGTGATGACGTACGACCGGACTAAAATAAGGAAGTTCATAGCCAGTAGCCAATAGCTGCCCTAGCGTGGCTTTTTGTCCGTCGAACTAGCATACAGACGAGCGGACTTTTCGACCGGACTCGAGTCCGTCGGATAGATTTGAAACATGTTTCAAATCTTAGTCCATCCAACTTTTGAGAAAACAAAGTCCGCTGGAGCCCACACACGATCGAACTGTCCGACGAAATCCAGTCCGCCGGGCAAAGTCTGCCGTAAAGTCCGCTCGTGTGTACGCGGCATAAGGCTTGCACGGTGCTCCGCACCCCTGCCATTCGGTGTCCACTAAGTCTCTGTCTTCATCTCCAGAGGCTATAAGGACCCGAGGTGCAAGGGAGGCCTCCCCATTACTTCGGTCTCACCTCAGCTACGTTGCCCTCGTGACACCGGCAGAAGGACATTCCAAAGGACTGCCCCTTCCGTAATAATTGTTCTGCAAGCCCCCTTTGTTCTCCTGCCCCCCCGTCCACTACCATCTTCCTTATCTTTTGAACAGTGCAGCAGACCCAATCCGTCTAGGACTAGCATCACCGCCATAAATGTGCACGGGTTGAAGGAAAGAAAATCGCTCGATTCTCCCATCAACACAGTCAGTGCTGATGGGTCAATCCCTTCCGCCGGGCTATTGTATCCCGACAGTGGAAGGTTTCCCCGTCGCTAGAATACAATGAAGACTGCTGGCGGCGATGGCTGCTGACAGTGATTGTATGGGAAAAAAAAAAACGACAATCGATAGATCAACTCCAGTACAACCAGCCTACCCATAGATGGAGCAGACTTTGTCTGGTTCCTGCTGAATTGGCTGAATTTCGATCCATGTATAGCCGGCTTTGAATGGTTGACATCTGTATATTCAGCTTTGTATTGAAGCCGGAGTACAACTTTAAGAAAACTCTGAATCATATTACAAAGATAATTATTGGATAAATAAATATACATTTTATCTGCAGCCCATACACGGAATTAATAATAAAGGATTCCTGGGGTTTTCTATCTAATTACATGAGATGTGAAAGTGGAGGTTTCATTTTCTATTAATCAGGGTCAGGATTCCGCGGTAACCTCATTATCTTTATAAAAGAATTTGTTTTCTAAGGACTTTTTTTCTGTATACATGAAATTTTATCCTCAGGGAAAGCGAGGTGCAACTAGACTCTGGTCACAGGAAGGATTACCGGTATGCGCGACTTTAAGGTTATATAAGACAGTGAGGGTTGATCTACTAAAGCCAAATACAGGTCCATCTCATAAAATTAGAATATCATCAAAAGGTTAATTTAATTCAGTAATTCAATTCAAAAAGTGAAACAAACATACACTATATTGTCAAAAGTATTGGGACGCCTGCCTTTACACGCACATGAACGTTAATGACATCCCAGTCTTAGTCCGTAGGGTTCAATATTGAGTTGGCTCCGCCCTTTGCAGCTATAACAGCTTCACCTCTTCTGGGAAGGCCGTCCACAAGGTTTAGGAGGGTGTCTATGGGAATGTTTGACCGTTCTTCCAGAAGAGCATTTGTGAGGTCAGGCACTGATGTTGGACGGGAAGGCCTGGCTCACAGTCTGCGCTCTAATTCATCCCAAAGGTGTTCTATCGGGTTGGGGTCAGGACTCTGTGCAGGCGAGTCAAGTTCCTCCACCCCAAGCTCGCTCATCCGTGTCTTTATGGACCTTGCTTTGTGCACTGGTGGGCAGTCATGTTGGAACAGGAAGGGGCCGTCCCCAAACTGTTCCCACAAAGTTGGGAGCATGAAATTGTCCAAAATGTCTTGGTATGCTGACGCCTTAAGTGTTCCCTTCACTGGAACTAAGGGGCCAAGCCCAACCCCTGAAAAACAACCCCCACACCATAATCCCCCCTCCCCCCACACCATAATCCCCCCACACTATAATCCCCCCTCCACCAAATGATTTGGACCAGTGCACAAAGCAAGGTCCATAAAGACATAGATGAGTGAGTTTGGGGTAGAGGAACTTGACTGGCCTGCACAGAGTCCTGACCTCAACCTGACAGAACACCTTTGGGATGAATTAGAGCGGAGGCTGCGAGCCAGGCCTTCTCGTCCAACATCAGTGCCTGACCTCACAAATGCTCTTCTGGAAGAATGGTCAAACATTCCCATAGACACCCTCCTAAACCTTGTGGACGGCCTTCCCAGAAGAGTTGAAGCTGTTATAGCTGCAAAGGGCGGAGCCAACTCAATATTGAACCCTACAGACTAAGACTGGGATGTCATTAAAGTTCATGTGTGTGTAAAGGCAGGCGTCCCAATACTTTTGGTAATATAGTATACACGTATTGCGGTCAGCAAGTAGATATAAAGTACTTATTCTCACCAGTGGGGTTAGCACCTTTATTAATTATTTTATTGGGTGGTTTTAGTTGGGGAGCAGCTCACCGTCATTATTTCATTCATGGTTTATGGGGCGTGGGAACACATTAAGGGGTGTGCAGCAGCTCCTAGTTGTGGACATGGAGTTGGCAGCACATGAGAGTTCTTTTTCTCTATTTTGGGACCTTTACCAAATGGCTGCACCACTGATTGACCCATTAGAATTATCCTTTCAGGTTCTGATCAGATTCACATTTCTGTAAGATGTTTGGTGACATAGAACAATGAAGCCGGTATGAAGAGGACCTATCTTTCCCCTCGAGGGCCTCCTCTGATCTGAGCCCATAGCCCTGGTAACTGCTTCTATCTCTGTAGGGTTCAGTGAGCTTCATTGTCACCACAACTCATCTCCGTCCCGTAAAAAGAATTGGATACAAATGACAAAGAGACAAAAAAAAAAACCTGTAAGTGTCCACAATCCCAGAGAAAGGAGATCCATGATCCAGAATAACACGTCCAGCTCCATCAATGAAAAACCACCTCGGGCCATTTGTGAAGTCCGTGTGATCAATTAGCCCGACGTTGAGCGCGACGTTGTCAATGTCTATACATCATGTTAATTTGTCTTATAGTTTGCCGATGAACACGGAACTTTTGGAGATTTATAACGGCCTTGTAAGATTCACGCCTGTAATCATGGAGCCGGGGCTTCTCCTTCCACTTTTCATTATCATACTTACCTGAGGCGCTAATCAATAACCCACCTTTGAATGCAAAGCATATTGATAGCGGTTTTTATTTGCAGACACACTCGTGAGAATGATGTCTTAGAGCAGATTTCGGGAGGGAGGTGAAGTCCTTCCTTGCCAATCTAGGATTCAGGAGATGTACAGGAGAGAGCAGAGGGAAGGGAACGCGGCACGATATGCCTTGAAACTGCGCAAATATTCAAACAAATCTAACTTTAACGTGGTTGTAAATCTCAGACATGAAATATGAACAAAGCGTATCCCTCTATAGTGTGTACTTGTCTCAGTGCAGAGCACTCAGTGTCATTTCTGTCTGTTGCCTCCTTCCTCTGCTATCTGCGTGAGTCACTTCTGACAAGTTTTCCCGACACCAAGAGATAAAAAGGTGACAGGGGAGGAAGCTCCAGCGCTCCGCCTGTGATTGACAGTTTCAGATCTGTTCCTGTGTGCTGTGGGAAGGGTTGTGTGTCCCTTCCCTCCAATCAGCTCTCACTGAGCTCTGCAGTGTGTAACTTTAGCTCCCTGCCTCCTGCTTTCTGAAAGCTCAGACCAGCTGTATAAATTCTGGACTTTGAACAGATGTAGAAAAGAGAAGACAGCAGATAAACAGGTACATCTTATGTAGGAGGATTTGTTTCATCTCTGTGTATCACCTGAGGATAGTCCCTTTACTGGGTATATGGAGGGTTTACAACCACTTTAAAGTGGAAGTTCAGTCAAACACTAACGCAATTTAGATCTACTCCACCTTGTGGTTTATTTTGGTTTTGTGCTGCCCTAGGCAAGACTAAAATCGGGCACCCCCCCATCTAAATGTGTCCCACCCCTGCCTTCTCTGGTGGCTTTGCGGTGTCCCTGGTAGCTCTGTGGGGTCTCTGGTGGCTCTGTGGGGTCTCTGGTGGCTACGCAGGGGTCTCTGGAGGCTATGCGGGGTCTCTGGTAGCTCTGTGGGGTCCCTGGTGGCTACTCAAGGTCTCTGGTGGCTCTGTGGGGTCTCTGGTGGCTACACGGGGGTCTCTGGTGGCTATGCAGGGTCTCTGTTGGCTGTGCGGGGTCTCTGGTGGCTATGCGGGGTCCCTGGTGGCTACGCGGGGTCTCTGGTGGCTCTGTGGGGTCCCTGGTCACTACACGGGGTCTCTGGTGGCTGTGCAGGCTCTCTGGCGGCTCTGTGGGGTCTCTGGTGGCTACGCAGGGGTCTCTGGTGGCTACGTGGGGTCTCTAGTGGCAACGTGGAGGTCTCTGGTGGCTATGAATGGTCTCTGGTGGCTCTGTGGATTCTCTGGTCGCTACACGGGGGTCTCTGGTGGCTACGCAGGGTCTCTGGTGGCTATGCAGGGTGTCTCTGGTGGCTCTGTGGGGTCTCTGGTGGCTACGTGGATTTCTCTGGTGGCTATGCAGGGTCTCTGGTGGCTACGTGGGGGTCTCTGGTGGCTCTGTGGGGTCTCTGGTTCCTCTGTGGGGTCTCTGGTGGCTATACGGGGTCTCTGGTGGCTATGCAGGGGTCTATGGTGGCTCTGCAGGGTCTATGGTGGCTCTGCGGGGTCTCTGGTGGCTGTGCAGGATCTCTGGTGGCTAGGCGGGGTCTCTGGTGGCTACGCAGGGTATCTGGTGGCTCTGAGTGGTTTCTGATGGCTATACGGGGGTCTCTGGTGGCTACATGCGGGCTCTGGTGGCTCTGTGAGGTCTCTGGAGGCTACGGGGGGTCTCTGGTGGCTATGCGGGGTCTCTGGTGGCTACGTGGGGGGTCTCTGGTGGCTATGCGGGGTCTCTGGTGGCTACACAGGTGTCTCTGGTGCTGGCTCTGTGGGGTCTCTGGTGGCTACACAGGGGTCTCTGGTGGCTATGTGAGGTCTCTGGTGGCTATGCAGGGTCTCTTGTGGCTCTGTGGGGTCTCTGGTGGCTCTGTGGGGTCTCTGGTGGCTATGCGGGGGTCTCTGGTGGCTATGTGGGGGTCTCTGGTGGCTATGTGGGTGTCTTTGGTGGCTCTGTGGGGTCTCTGGAGGCTACGCTGGGGTCTCTGGTGGCTCTGTGGGGTCCCTGGAGGCTATGCAGGGGTCTCTGTTGGCTCTGTGGGGGTCTCTGGTGGTTATGTGGGGTCTCTGGTGGCTGTGCGGGGTATCTGGTGGCTCTGTGGGGTCTCTGGAGGCTACGCTGGGGTCTCTGGTGGCTCTGTGGGGTCCCTGGAGGCTACGCAGGGGTCTCTGTTGGCTCTGTGGGGGTCTCTGGTGGTTATGCGGGGTCTCTGGTGGCTGTGCGGGGTCTCTGGTGGCTTTGTGGGGTCTCTGGAGGCTACGCTGGGGTCTCTGGTGGCTCTTTGGGGTTTCTGGTGGCTCTGTGGGGTCTCTGGTGGCTATGCGGGGGTCTCTGGTGGTTATGTGGGGTCTCTGGTGGCTATGCAGGGTCACTGGTGGCTGTGCGAGGTCTCTGGTGGCTAGGCGGGGTCACTGGTGGCTCTGTGGGGTCTCTGGTGGCTACGTGGGGGTCTCTGGTGGCTAGGCGCGGTCTCTGTGGCGTCTCTGGAGGCTATGTGGGGGTCTCTGGTGGCTACGCGGGGGTCTCTGGTGGCTATGCGGGGTCTCTGATAGCTATGCAGGGTCTCTGGTTGCTCTATGGGGTCTCTGGTGGCTACGCGGGGATCTCTGGTGGCTACACAGGTGTCTCTGGTGCTGGCTCTGTGGGGTCTCTGGTGGCTCTGTGGGGTCTCTGGTGGCTCTGTGGGGTCTCTGGTGGATACGTGGGGTCTCTGGTGGCTCTGTGGGGTCTCTATCTCCCTGCTAGAGGAAGAGATAGGTATAAGAAGGAGAAAGAAATGGGGGACATGGAAAAGGAGAGAAATTGAAGAAGGGGAGAGAGAGAGAGAGAGAGAGAGAGAGAGGGGGAGGCGGGGTGAGAGAGGGGGAGGGTGGGAGAGAGGAAGATGTGAGAGAGGGTTTGAAAGGGGGGGAGGGTAGTCCACACTCACCTCACACCCCAGTGCCCACACTCACACCATACACCCCCAGTGCCCACACTCACCCCATACACCCCCAGTGCCCAGAGTTACCCCATACACCCCCCAGTGCCCAGAGTTACTGCATGCACCCCCAGTGCCCACAGTCACCCCATACACCCCCAGTGCCCACACTCACCTCATGCACCCCCAGTGCCCACAGTCACCTCATGCACCCCCAGTGCCCACACTCACCTCATGCACCCCCAGTGCCCACACTCACCTCATGCACCCCCAGTGCCCACAGTCACCTCATGCACCCCCAATGCCCACACTCACCTCATGCACCCCCAGTGCCCACACTCACCTCATGCACCCCCAGTGCCCACAGTCACCTCATGCACCCCCAGTGCCCACACTCACCTCATGCACCCCCAGTGCCCACAGTCACCTCATGCACCCCCAGTGCCCACACTCACCTCATGCACCCCCAGTGCCCACACTCACCTCATGCACCCCCAGTGCCCACACTCACCTCATGCACCCCCAGTGCCCACACTCACCCCATACACCCCCAGTGCCCACAGTCACCTCATGCACCCCCAGTGCCCACAGTCACCTCATGCACCCCCAGTGCCCACACTCACCTCATGCACCCCCAGTGCCCACACTCACCCCATACACCCCCAGTGCCCACAGTCACCTCAGCACCCCCAGTGCCCACACTCACCCCATACACCCCCAGTGCCCACAGTCACCTCAGCACCCCCAGTGCCCACAGTCACCTCATGCACCCCCAGTGCCCACAGTCACCTCATGCACCCCCAGTCCCCACACTCACCTCATGCACCCCCAGTGCCCACACAATTGTCTGCTGGATGATGTAGTTGGGATGCTGTAGAATAGTAGAGCGCCCCCCGGGGGGGTGGGGAGCTCACCTGAGTCCTGAGCACTAAGTGAAGACGTGTCGGAACTTGTACAGAGTTGTAGGGATGAATCAGGAAGCTCGCAGTAAATGACTGCGAATCCGCAGGGCAGGCCCCTCCTCCTTCTTCCTCCACCTCCCCCCTTTTCCTAGATGGTAGTAGGAAAAGGTGTGGCTGTGGCCACAGGTTAGGGAGAAGGATATGCCTGTGGGGGGGGGGGGGCATGGCTGTGCCCAATCCTAGTGCAAGGCAGGGGCAGTATGGGGAAGGAGGGCAGGGTCTCAGGTAGCACCGGGATTGATTGACAGCTCAACTCAGCCTGCTGTCAGGTCCGGTGTGAGGTCAGCGGTGAACAATGTTGGGAATGTTGCATGGATGGCGAGGGGGGTGGCGCCGCACCCCCGAAAAATGCCGCCCAGAGGCAAATGCCGCCCAGAGGCAAATGCCGCCCAGAGGCAAATGCCTTGTTTGCTTCGCAGTAGATACACCCCTGCTTTCACTCCCATTTCAAGCCTATTCTATCTACGCTGTAAAAGAAAAGATCTGTACATTTACCTATTCTGAGGTCCGGTCACACGCCCGGGTGACAATGCCGGCTTCGGTGTAGAGGAGAAACAGCTGACAACATATTCCCTATAGCAAGTCTTTGGATGACGTCATCATGCAGGCTCTGCACCTAGGGTTGCCACTTTTTCTTCAAGCCAAACCCGAACACTTTAGCGGTGCTCAGTACATTTTTTCGTTTTAGTATACACTATAGGGTTGTAACATTCCTGGGTCACCTTTGGGCACTCCAAAGAAAATAGTAATGCGGTGCACATAGTGCCCCCCTTCACCCTCCTGTCAGGCCCTGTTCCCAGCCACATTCCTGTCTGAAAAATGTGTCCGGGTTTCAGGTGGCTTCTTCAGGACACGACCAAGGTTCAGAGACGTAACAAAAAAGAGACAAGAGAACGATTCTCACTATCTTGAATTGTAATACGTCTTATGTACAGAGCCCAAATAGGCGAAGAGTTTTCAAAACTATGGGTGATAAATACATTTCAGATAACCAAAACAGGGGCGGATGTAGACCTTCATTCAGAGCATACACAGGACCAGCTGAGCAATAATATTATCAGGTGGTCCAATATTCACAGAAAGAACAGACCCTTAGTGGGGTTGAGCAATGCTAGCAGCAAACATAGAGCCTGAACTAGCATGCTATGCATGAAGGATCAAATATGTAACTGTGCCCCTGGGAGACAGCCGGGTGCTGCACACAACGGCGAAACGCGTAGACACACAAGGGCTCACTGTACAAACGTTATCATATGCATGTATTATGTGCTTTTTATCCTGTTTGAACATTATGTTTATATTTTGTATTGTTTTCAATAAATGTGATGAGTATTAACCTTGGTCATCTCCCCATTGTTTCCTTGCCTTCAAAATCTGACTTTTGGTTACTCCAGTAGTATCCTCCTCATTTCTATACAGAGCTTTCCTCTACAGCAAAGATGGGACAAGGGGTGGGCAGTAATGGCGGCCACCCGGGGGGGGGGGGGGGGTAATAGTTTTTGGCAGGGATGGGGCGCCCTGACTCTAACCCTAAGAGAAGGGGGGGGCGCAGTTTTGTATCTTTGCCCTGGACGTTGGATGACCTTGTCTCGGCACTGCTTTACGTGGTAGGTAGAATAGGTTTAGAATGGGGGTGGGAGTAGATTTAAAAGAGAAGTATGTTTTTTCTTTTTACAGATTCATACTTACCTAGGTGGATGCTGCCTCTGTCCCCCCGCCACCTCTGCACTGAGAACCGAGCGATCGGCGGTGTTTGATCGCTTGGTTCTCACAGCTCCCAGAGTAGAGAGCTTCTGCCTGTCAATCAGCAGCTCTCCTCTCTGCTCCTCCATGCTCACTGGAGCGCTGAGCTGTGGAGGGGGCGGAGGGTGACCGTCTCTTTGACCATCAAATGCTGCCACTGTGACCCACCCCCCCAAGCTCGCCATCTGCCAAGCACTTACCCTGTCTCTGTGTGGCAGTGGGTGACGAAGGCGAGCATTGTCCTCCATGCGTCTCTTCCCATCCCATCAGACTTTATTGTCGGGATGCCTGGGCTGATTCCAGTGACGCCGGCATCGCCACTGCCCCCCCATCCATGCATCTGGCCCCTTGCAGGATGCTGGGTGCATGAATTACAATGGCGGGGTAGTTTATTTAACCACTTCAGCCGCGGAAGTATTCACCCCTTCCTGACCAGGCCCTTTTTTGCGATTCAACTGACAATTGCGCGGTCTGGCGAGGTTGTACCCAAACAAAATTGACGTCCTTTTTTTCCCACAAATAGAGCTTTCTTTTGGTGGGATCACCTCTGCGGTTTTTATTTTTTGCGCTATAAACAAAAAAACATTTTGAAAAAAAAAAAGCAATATTATTTACTTTTTGCTATAATAAATATCCCCAAAAAATATATAAAAAAACTATTTTTTTCCTCAGTTTAGGCCGATACGTATTCTTCTTCTACATACTTTTGGTAAAAAAAAATCACAATAAGCGTATATTGATTGGTTTGCACAAAAGTTATCGTGTCTACAAAATACGAGATAGATTTCTGATTTTATTATAATTTTTTTTATTAGTAATGGCAGCGATCTGCGATTTTTATCGTGACTGCAACATTGCGGCGAACACATTGGACATGTTTGACACTATTTTGGGACCATTGGTATTTATACAGCGATCGGTGCTATAAAAATGCACTGATTACTGTGTAAATGTCACTGGCAGGGAAGGGGTTAAACACTGGGGGGGGCGATCAAGGGGTTAAGTGTGTTCCCTCGGCGTGTTCTAACTGTGAGGGGGGATGGGCTCACTAGAACGTGACAGAGATCACTGGGAGCAGTAGATCCCTGTCATGTCGCTAGGCAGAACAGGGAAATGCCTTGTTCACATAGGCATCTCCCCGTTCTTCCTCAGCGTGCCGCGATCGCGGGCCACCGGCGGACATCGCACACGCCCGCTAGCCGCCGCTGGCGCAGCGACGTACGGGTATGTTGTTTTGCGCACCTGTGCCGCTTTGCCAAAGTATATCGGCGTGAGCCGATCAGCAAGTGGTTAAGCAAAGGCTCTAATAGGCTTCAAAATAGGGTGAATTGGGAGCACATAGAATGCGCTCACAGCCCACCCAAGGCTCCGGCGGCACGCGCGCACCTGCTATCCCAATCCCGCAAGACGACGTATAGCTATGACAGTTCACGGGATCGTGACGACCTGCCGCAGTATAATGACAGTGTGAGATCGGCAAGCAGTTAAACACACTGCTCCATTACTTCTGCCTCACTTCCTGGACAGACTTTGGGTCATGACACAGGAAGGAGTTGACCAGCTGAGGGTAGATGAGGCAGGGGGTGTGGTAATGAGGTCAGCTGGTCAACTCCTTCCTGTGTCATGACCTAAAGTCTGACCAGGAAGTGAGGCAGAAGTAATGGAGCAGTGTCTCTTTTATTGGTATGGAGATGAGCAGGCCCTTCACCCGGTGACGGATATTCACAGTGCATGAAGACATTAGACACGGGGTGTTTTGAAACGATTGATGTTCTGCACATACTCACAGAGGAGTTAATATACACTCATTCAGTACACATCCGCAGATTAGATTTGTCATTTATGGGACTTTTTTGGACTGTTTAATATTATTGCTGCACTACACTAATATTTCTTTGATTCATTATTATAAGTGGAATCATTTACACGGTGCTCGGCTGTGCGGCATTTTTCACATAGAATATTCTTTCATCATTTTTTCACATTTATTTATTGTTTTATTGTAATCATCTTTTATCGGTTTATTTGCGCTGATTGTCATCACTATAAATATGCGTTACATCGTTAGCTTTAGTAATAACAAAGTTATTGCTGAATAAACAGGTCCATAGCAGAGATGTAAAAATTGCTCTGTTCCATGGGAGGTGGGGGGGATGGGTGTGAGAGGTGAAGGGGTTAAACACAAATGTTTGATTATTGTCTGTGCTCCTGATTGGAAGGTTCTGCACACTTTATGACTTTCTGCCTCAGTGACCACTAAGGATGAGCTCAGGCGTGTTCGCAGCTCCACGTGTGCCATGCACAGATCGGGAAATATCTCAGTGACTGTGATTAGCGCTGCGCAGTGCCAGCTTCCTGACAGGCGCGGACACGGGCAGCGGACACGCCTGAGCCCACCCTTAGTGACCACACAGGGAATAAAAGAAAAGATCAGTGGCTACACAAACAGCAACTCCCACTTTATCACTTTTTAAGGGTTGCAGCTGATGATATACAGTGCATCTGGAAAGTACTCACAGCGCTTCACTTTTTCCACATTTTGATATGCTACAGCCTTATTCCAAAATGGATTAAATTCATTATTTTCCTCAAAATTCTACAAACATCCCCCATAATGACAACGTGAGAGAAATTTGTTTGAAATCTTTGCAAATTTATTCAAAATAAAAAAGGAAAAAATCCCATGTACATAAGTATCACAGGCTCCTCCCATGTACATAAGTATCACAGACTCCTCCCATGTACATAAGTATCACAGACTCCTCCCATGTACATAAGTATCATAGGCTCCTCCCATGTACATAAGTATCACAGACTCCTCCCATGTACATAAGTATCATAGGCTCCTCCCATGTACATAAGTATCACAGACTCCTCCCATGTACATAAGTATCACAGGCTCCTCCCATGTACATAAGTGTCACAGACTCCTCCCATGTACATAAGTGTCACAGGATCCTTCACAGACTCCTCCCATGTACATAATTATCACAGACTCCTCCCATGTACATAAGTATCACAGGCTCCTCCCACATACATAAGTGTCACAGGCTTCTTCACAGACTCCTCCCATGTACATAAGTATCACAGGCTCCTCCCATGTACCTAAGTATCACAGACTCCTCCCATGTACATAAGTATCACAGGCTCCTCCCATGTACATAAGTATCACAGGCTCCTCCCATGTACATAAGTGTCACAGGATCCTTCACAGACTCCTCCCATGTACATAAGTATCACAGACTCCTCCCATGTACATAAGTATCACAGACTCCTCCCATGTACATAAGTATCACAGACTTCTCCCATGTACAGAAGTATCACAGGCTCCTCCCATGTACATAAGTATCACAGGCTCCTCCCATGTACATAAGTATCACAGGCTCCTCCCATGTACATAAGTATCACAGGCTCCTCCCATGTACATAAGTATCACAGACTCCTCCCATGTAAATAAGTCTCACAGACTCCTCCCATGTACATAAGTATCACAGGCTCCTCCCATGACACTCAGAATTGAGCTCAGGTCCCTCCTGTTTCCACTGATCATCCTTGAGATGTTTCTACAACTTGATTGGAGTCCACCTGTGGTAAATTCAGTTGATTGGACATGATTTGGAAAGGCACACACCTGTCTATAGAAGGTCCCACAGGTAACAGTGCATGTCAAAGCACAAACCAAGCCATGAAGTCCAAGGAATTGTCTGTAGACCTCAGAGACAGGTTTGTATGGAGACACGGATCGGGGGAAGGGTACAGAAACATTTCGGCAGCATTGAAGGTCCCAATGAGCACAGTGGCCTCCATCATCTGTAAATGGAAGACATTTTGAACCACCAGGACTCTTCCTAGAGCGGGCCGCCCGGCCAGACTGAGGGATCGGGGGAGAAGGGCCTTAGTCAGGGAGGTGACCAAGAACCCGATGGTCACTCTGACAGAGCTCCAGAGTTTCTCTGTGAAGAGAGGAGAACCTTCCAGAGGAATAATCATCTCTGCAGCTCTCCACCAATAAGGTCTGTATGGTAGAGTGCAGTGGCGGCTGGTGCTCTCAAAATTTTTGGGGGGTGCAAACAAACTGAAAAATACTGAAAAAAAACCCATCAGACGCAGGCACTGTTCCCATCAAATGCAGCCACTGTGACCCACCGCCCCCCCCCCCCCCCCCACCGGCTAGGCGGCTGCCGGCTGCCCGGCACTTAACCTGTCTTGGTGGGGCAACGGGTGACAGCGGCGAGCGGTGTCCTCCATGCGTCTCTTTCCGTCCTCTCCTCCCATCCTCTCCTCCAGTCAGGCGTCCAATCGCAACGCCTGTTGTTTCAGCCAATCAGGTGACGGGTAACAGACCCAAGCACCTGATTGGCGGAGAGGCGGTTCAGTATTAGGAAAGCAAATGTTCATTCACTTTTCTAACACACCTGGGTGGACTGCGAGCTCCAAGCATGGAGCTCGCAGGTCACCTTTTTTGATGCCTATTAGAGCCCATGGCCAATCCATTCATCCATCCATCTATCATATTCCATCCATGTCTCCATCCATCCATCCATGTCTCCATCCATCCATCCATCCATGTCTACATCCATCCATCCATCCATCCATCCATCCATGTCTCCATCCATCCATGTCTCCATCCATCCATCCACTCCCCAATCCATCCATCCATCCATCCATCCATGTCTCCATCCATCCATCCATCCATGTCTCCATCCATCCATCCATCCATCCATCCATCCATGTCTCCATCCATCCATCCATGTCTCCATCCATCCATCCAATTCCCAATCCATCCATCCATCCACTCCCCAATCCATCCATCCATCCATGTCTCCATCCATCCATCCACTCCCCAATCCATCCATCCATCCATCCATGTCTCCATCCATCCATCCATCCATGTCTCCATCCATCCATCCATCCATCCATGTCTCCATCCATCCATCCATGTCTCCATCCATCCATCCAATTCCCAATCCATCCATCCATCCACTCCCCAATCCATCCATCCATGTCTCCATCCATCCATCCATCCATCCATGTCTCCATCCATCCATCCACTCCCCAATCCATCCATTCATCCATCCATCCATGTCTCCATCCATCCATCCATCCATCCATGTCTCCATCCATCCATCCATCCATCCATCCATCCATCCATCCATCTATCCATCCATCCATGTCTCCATCCATCCATCCACCAACTCCCCAATCCATCCATCCATCCATCCATCCATGTCTCCATCCATCCATCCATGTCTCCATCCATCCATCCACTCCCCAATCCATCCATCCATCCATCCATCCATGTCTCCATCCATCCATCCACTCCCCAATCCATCCATCTATCCATGTCTCCATCCATCCATCCATCCATCCATCCATGTCTCCATCCATCCATCCATGTCTCCATCCATCCATCCACTCCCCAATCCATCCATCCATCTATCCATGTCTCCATGCATTCATGTCTGACATTGCCCCCCCCCCCAGCATTTCTAGCTGCGCCGCCATCCAGAGTAAGGGCAGATGATTCATGTAGCATTTACTTCCTGAAATCTATCTCCTGCAAGCAGGAGGGTGTGCATAGCTGAGAAAGCCCCTCCTCCCATGAAGGCTCCTGGGATGGATGACACCATTGTGGCCTAGGCCAGAAACCAGGAAGACACTGAAGAAATATAAAATAAAAGAAGTAAATCTGATGTCCCTTCCTATCTATTAGTAATGATGTCGGGGTGGTGAGGATCACAGGGAGATCCATCGAGGAGACGGAGAGAGGGAAGTTCTGCTTTAAGAAATGAAGCCGAATCTATCAGAAGATATTTGTGTGCGGAATTCTCAGACGACATTCTGTAGAATGATTTAAATATTCAGTTGTTCTCTGTAACAAATTAAATTAGTCCTTGTGTTACAGAGAGAGGAATCAATTCACAGACAGCACACAATAGAGGAACGCAGAGAACAAACTTCCCAACATTTCCCTCCAAAATGTCCAGAAGCCAAAAAAAAAAAAAATTCAATTTTTATTGTCTGTAGCGAGAGAAGCGAAATCTCCACATTTCACTCTTTTCACTTCATTCTCTTTTTCTTCAAGCCGTAATAAACCCAAATATCTCTTATGCTGCGTACACACGAGCGGACTTTACGGCAGACTTTGCCCGGCGGACTTTTCGACGGACTTTATGACGGACTTTCTGAACGAACGGACTTGCCTACACAAGGGGGTCAGGAAGGAATTTTTTCCTCTGCTGCACAATTGGCAATCACAGCTAGGGGTTTTTCGCCTTCCTCTGGATCAACAAGAGGGTGGTAGGCAGCCTCACCTCCTCCAGTACCTCCGCACCAACACCCAGCCCGTCACCCACACCACTCCAGAAGCAGTGGTAGCCATCTGATCCCTCCATCCTTCAGCAAGCTCGTCATCGCTTCATCAGTACCATCATTAGATCACCCTTCCTTCAAGCAACTCTGTCTTCCTCATCATGTGCAACTTCAAATACACAGCAGACGCCCTCCACAGGCTAAGAAACACTGCCTCAACTTTACCAACCGCCACTCAAAAAAGAATAAAAAAAGAACAATTACTAAGGACCAACCCACAATCAACCATCAAATACAGGGAGACACTGATCCAACCACAACAACTAGCATGCGCCCTGATCAACACCAGATGTGCAGTCAAGCACAGGCTGGAAATCCACGACTTTATCATCGAAAACAACATAGACTGCCTCTTCATTACAGAAAGCTGGCTAACATCCGACTGCAAGACCATCCTAACTGAATTGGTGCCCGAGAACTACAGTATCCTAACCGAGCATAGAATAGGAAAAAAAGGAGGAGGCCTAGCAGTGATTTTCAAATTGCACCTGGGGTTCACCAAACCAACTTTACAGAACCCAGTGCCTTTCATGGAAACACTCTCACTGCATCTTCAAACAACACCTCAAGACACCATTCACATACTACTATGCTACAGACCACCAGGACCAAAGACCAATCTCCTTACTCCACTCACTGAATTCTTCTCAATACACACCCTGAAAACCAAAAACCTTCTGGTACTTGGGGATTTTAACCTCTGGGCTAACTCTTCCCAAGACTTTATCGCAACCCCCTGCGTCAACCAAATGGAAGAACTAGGCCTTCAACAGCTGATAAATGCTCCCACGCACGGTTCAGGACACACTCTAGATCTCATCTTCAAACAGAATATGGACATCAACATATTTGACAACACTCCACTACCATGGACGGACCACCACGCTATCAAATTTAAAATCACCACTAACACCACCCTCCAAAAACAGAAACGCGCAACAACAACGCACTGGAATAGATCTCAGAAGAAACTACACTCCGAACTCTTCAAAACTACAAACAAAACAAAATACTTTTGCTAAACTCAAACCTCTCAATGGAACAAACACTCAACTCCCTAAACAAGGTATTACTACAAACAGCAGACTCAGTGGCGCCAAAACGCAGAACACTCGTCCGCAAAAAAAACTTGAGATGGTTTAATGGCACTCTCACCCTACTCAAGCAAGAACGTAGAAGAACTGAAAGAGCATGGAGAAGAAATCCTACCAAGGAAAACCATACAAACTACAAAGTACTCACTGTGAAATACCACAAGGCAATCTTCAAAGCCAAAAAAGAACATTTCTCGGACACCATCTCAACTGCCTTAAACCGTCTGCGGGAACTTTTCAAAATAGTCGCTCAGTCAATGAACCCGACATGCTTAGAGCCCCCAGCAAACGATACTCAAGAATTCTACAATGAGTTATCAGATTTCTTCATCGACAAAATCGACAACATTCGGATATTAATTCATCAGAAAATAACAACCAACCTCACTCAACCAAAGCAAAAAGAGGATATCGACACGAACATCACACAACCACCGAATTTCTCTTTGTCCCCAATCACCACTGACACGACTAAAAACATCATCAGAAGCCTTCGAGACAGCACATCACCAAACGACATCATTCCCACTAAACTCCTGAAAGAATGTTCTGACATCTTGGCCCCTACCCTAACACACCTCATAAATCAATCATTCAAAGAAGGGACTGTGCCAACCTCCCTCAAGAAAGGCATCGTCAAACCCCTGCTAAAGAAACCCAATCTTGACCCTAAGGACCCTAACTGCCGCAGACCAATAACTAGCCTCAACACCATCTCCAAGATTATGGAGAAAGCAGTAGTACAGCAGCTACAACGCCACCTGGACACACACCAACTCCTGGACCCTCTGCAATCAGGCTTCCGCCCAGGCCATGGCTCAGAAACAGCACTTCTCAAAATATGGGATGACGCCCTTGAAGCAGCAGATGATGGAGAATCGTGTCTCCTGGTACTGTTAGACCTCAGAGCAGCATTCGATACAGTGGACCACAATACTTTACTTGTCCGCCTCGCAGAAGTTGCAGGAGCTACAGATTCTGCTCTAAAATGGTTTACATCCTTCTTAGAGAATCGCTCTCAGATAGTGAAACTAGGAACACACCTTGGAAACCCGGGCAATCTTCTGTGGAGTCCCTCAGGGCTCGCCCCTGTCACCAGTGCTATTCAACATCTACATCCGCCCACTTCTCAATATCATCAGGAAAACGGACCTCTGCTTCCACTCATACGCTGATGACACCAAACTCTACCTTTGCATCACCGGACAAAAAGACCTTCATCAACAATTAGAGAAATGCCTCACTTTAATAGATGACTGGATGACCATTAGCTCCCTCAAACTCAACGGATCAAAAACAGAACTTCTTCTCCTACACGCTAACAAAAATTCCAAAATTAAGACTCCGTGGACACCTCCCACCATCCTCGGACAGACCATCTCTCCAAGCACCAAAGCCAAGAGTCTCGGAGTCATCTTTGACTCAGGAATGACAATGGATGCACAAATAGGATCAGTAGTTAGCGGATCCCACCATCTCCTCCGCCTCCTACACAGACTCATCCCCTTCATCCCAGAAGAGGACAAAGCGGCAGTTGTTGGAACAATCATCAATTCCCGACTCGACTACGCAAACTCGCTCTACGTAGGATTACCCCAATATCAGCTTGCGCGCTTGCAACTCATCCAAAACACGGCAGCAAGACTGTTAACAGGAAAAAAACCCTGGGAATCCATTTCCCCTTCCCTAAAGAGCCTACACTGGCTAACCGTAAAGAATAGGATCACATTCAAGACCCTCTGCCTCACCCACAAATGCATACAAGGAAAGGCTCCGCTATATCTCCGGGAGAAGATAAAACACTATACACCTAATCGCAGTCTTCGATCAGCTAACCAAAACCTCCTCCTCATTCCCAAATACCGCTACAAAGCAAAGGGAGAACGAAGATTCGCAGTCCAAGGACCTCAGCTATGGAACACTCTTCCAACCAACATCCGCATGGAAGAAAACCATCAGGCCTTCAGGAAAAAACTAAAGACCTTCCTTTTCTAAGAAGCTGACAACAGAGAATGCATCTAGCGCCTTGAGGCGATTCAGTTCGCATTTGCAGCGCTTTACAAATCATTCATTCATTCATACAATCCACCAAAGTCCGTCGAATTCGTACGTGATGACGTACACCGGACTAAAATAAGGAAGTTGATTCGGCACATCACGGATCTTGTGGACAGATTACTGGAAGGGGCTGGGGAAGACCCGGCTGTCATGGTGCACGTTGGCACCAATGACAAAGTCAGAGGCAGATGGAGTGTCCTAAAGAACGATTTTAGGGACTTAGGTGCTAAATTGAGGAAAAGGACCTCCAAGGTAGTGTTCTCAGGAATACTACCGGTACATCGAGCCACACCAGAAAGGCAGAGGGAGATTAGGGAAGTAAACAAGTGGCTGAAGAGCTGGTGCAGTAAGGAGGGGTTTGGGTTCCTGGAGGACTGGGCCGACTTCTCAGTCGGTAACCGGTACTATAGAAGGGACGGACTGCACCTAAATGAGGAGGGTGCAGATCTGCTGGGAATGAAGATGGCCAAAAAGTTAGAGGGGTTTTTAAACTAGGCGATGGGGGGGGGGGGTCCAGAGACAGTGATAGCCAGCGCGGAAGATATTCCAGAGGGTAGTATTGGGGGCATTAGTGGTAGGTTAACCAAAGCACAAAAGCACAAGGTGAGTATAGTAGCAAGTCCTAGTTGCAATTTTGAAACACCCAATACGAGGACAATATGCGACCGGTCTAAACTATGTGGCATGTTCCCCAATGCCAGGAGCATGGCGGACAAGATGGGTGAACTAGAGATACTGTTGTACGAGGAGGATTTGGATTTTGTGGGAATTTCAGAGACCTGGTTCAACAGCTCTCATGATTGGCTGGCAAACATTCAAGGGTATACCCTATACCGCAAGGATAGAGAGGGTAAAAAAGGGGGAGGGGTATGCCTATATATCAAGAATAATGTAAACGTGAATGTGAGAGATGACATCACTGAGGGAGCTAGAGAGGAGGTGGAATCCTTATGGGTAGAGCTCCAAAGGGATGAAGCTAAGGGGAAAATAATACTGGGAGTATGCTATAGGCCCCCTAACCTGAGGGAGGAAGTGGAGACGGATCTCCTATCACAAATTGGATTAGCAGCAAGGATGGGAAGTGTTATCATAATTGGGGATTTAAATTATCCAGACATAGACTGGGCGGAGGGAACCGCGCATTCATTTAAGGCTCGCCAGTTCCTTAATGTCTTGCAGGACAATTTTATGGGTCAGATGGTAGACGCACCAACTAGAAATAAAACATTACTGGATCTACTGATTACCAACAATACAGACCTGATCACGGATGTGGAAATACGGGGCAATTTAGGTAACAGCGATCACAGGTCAATTAGTTTTAGTATAAATCACACAAATAGGAAACATAAAGGGAATACAAAGACACTGAATTTCAAAAGAGCCAACTTCCCTAAACTACAAACCTTGCTAAAAGGCATAAATTGGGATAAAGTATTAGGAACAAAGAACACGGAGGAGAGATGGGTTTGCTTTAAGAGCATATTAAATAAGGGCATTAGCCAGTGTATCCCATTGGGTAATAAATTTAAAAGAGCGAACAAAAATCCTGGATGGCTTAACTCCAATGTAAAAATGCATATAAAAGCAAAGGAGAAGGCCTTCAAAAAACACAAGGTTGCGGGATCATCATCAGCATTCAGACTTTATAAAGAATGCAATAAGAAATGTAAGGGTGCAATTAGGACGGCTAAGATAGAACATGAAAGACACATAGCGGAGGAGAGCAAAAAAAATCCCAAGAAATTCTATGTATGTAAACAGTAAAAAAGGGAGGACAGACCATATTGGCCCCATAAAGAATGAGGAAGGACATCTGGTTACAAAGGATGGGGAGATGGCAAAGGTATTGAATTTATTCTTCTCCTCAGTCTTCACGAGTGAATCGGGGGGCTTCAGTAACCAAAACTGCAGTGTTTATCCTCATGACACAACACAGGAAGCACCTCCATGGTTAACAGAGGACGGAATTAAAATTTAGACTTGAGAAACTTAACATTAATAAATCACCGGGACTAGATGGTTTGCATCCGAGGGTACTTAGGGAACTCAGTCAGGTGATTGCCAGACCGTTGTTCCTAATTTTTACAGACAGTCTATTGACTGGAATGGTACCAGCTGATTGGAGAAAAGCCAATGTAGCACCAATATTTAAAAAGGGCCCAAAAAACATCCCTGGGAATTACAGACCAGTTAGCCTAACATCAATAGTATGTAAACTCTTGGAGGGGATGATAAGGGACTATATACAAGATTTTAGTAATAAGAATGATATCATTAGCAGTAATCAGCATGGATTCATGAAGAATCGTTCTTGCCAAACCAATCTATTAACCTTCTATGAGGAGGTGAGTTGCCATCTAGATAAAGGAAGGCCCGTAGATGTGGTGTATCTGGATTTTGCAAAAGCATTTGACACAGTTCCCCACAGGGGCGGATCCAGGGGGGGGGGCAACGGGGCAATTGCCCCCTCCGAGAGATGCGGGTGACAGAGAGCAGGGTGTGAGAGAGAGCCCGCCGGCGGGCGGCTCCGTAAGTGAGAGAGCCGCCAGGCGGCTCCGTGAGTGAGTGACAGAGCCGCTGGGCAGCTCCGTGAGTGAAAGAGCCGCCGGGCGGCTCCGTAAGTGAGAGAGCCGCCGAGCGGCTCCGTGAATGAAAGAGGAGCCGGGAGGCTCCGTGAATGAAAGAGGAGCCGGGCGGCTCCGTGACTGAGGGAGCCGCTGGGCGGCTCCGTGACTGAGGGAGCCGCTGGGCGGCTCCGTGACTGAGGGAGCCGCTGGGCGGCTCCATAGGTGAGAGAGCCGCTGCTGACATGTGCCGCTCAATGTGGGCGGGCTGCTGCCCGCTGGCCAATCAGGGAGCCGGCGGGCAGGGGAGCAGAGAGATGACATCATCTCTCACCGCCCGGCGCCCGCCCTGCATCCCTTCAGTTCAACTTCCCCCCCTCCATGCAGGCAGCTGCGGCAGCAGAGAGATTACATCATCTCTCTGCTGCCTGTCTCTGGGACACAAGAGACCACCTTAGCAGGTGGCAAGTGACAGGCGACGTGGCAAGTGACAATCCGCAACATGTGGCAGGCGACGTGGCAAGTGACAATCCGCAACATGTGGCAGGCGACGTGGCAAGTGACAATCTTCATCTGGTGGCAGGCAACGTGGCAAGTGACAATCTGCATCTGGTGACAGGCGACGTGGCAAGTGACAATCCACAATATGTGGCAGGCGACGTGGCAAGTGACAATCTGCATCTGGTGACAGGTGACGTGGCAAGTGACAATCTGCAACATGTGGCAGGCGACGTGGCAAGTGACATGACAAGTGACAATCCGCAACGTGGCAGGCGACGTGGCAAGTGACATGGCAAGTGACAATCTGCATCTGGTGACAGGTGGTATGGCAAGTGACAATCTGCAACATGTGGCAGGCGACGTGGCAAGTGACAGTCTGCATCTGGTGACAGGTGACGTGGCAAGTGACACACTCGGGGCTCCCACTGATTCTGCATTATGGTGAGTTAAACTATTTAATTTTTTTATAACAATGTAATTATAGTATTAATGCGCTTCAATCATCCTGACACCATAACAACCATGGTGCCGTGATGATTGAAGCGCCAACACCAGCCATTTCCCCGATAGATGTACCCCAAAAGAATATATTTTCTGGCAGTGCCCCTCCCAAGACTAGGCTCTGGATCCGCCCCTGGTTCCCCATAAACGTTTACTGTACAAAATAGGGTCCGTTGGCATGGACCATAGGGTGAGTACATGGATTGAAAACTGGCTACAAGGGCGAGTTCAGAGGGTGGTGATAAATGGGGAGTACTCAGAATGGTCAGGGGTGGGTAGTGGGGTTCCCCAGGGTTCTGTGCTGGGACCAATCCTATTTAATTTGTTCATAAACGATCTGGAGGATGGGATAAACAGTTCAATCTCTGTATTTGCAGACGATACTAAGCTAAGCAGGGCAATAACTTCTCCGCAGGATGTTGAAACCTTGCAAAAAGACCTGAACAAATGAATGGGGGAGGGGCGACTACATGGCAAATGAGGGTCAATGTAGAAAAATGTAAAATAATGCATTTGGGTGGCAAAACTATGAATGCAATCTATAGACTGGGGGGAGAACCTCTGGGGGGATCTAGGATGGAAAAGGACCTGGGGGTCCTAGTAGATGATAGGCTCAGCAATGGCATGCAATGCCAAGCTGCTGCTAATAAGGCAAACAGAATATTGGCATTAAAAAGGGGATCAACTCCAGAAATAAAACGATAATTCTTCCGCTCTACAAGACTCTGGTCCGGCTGCACCTGGAGTATGCTGTCCAGTTCTGGGCACCAGTCCTCAGGAGGGATGTACTGGAAATGGAGCGAGTACAAAGAAGAGCAACAAAGCTAATAAAGGGTCTGGAGGATCTTAGTTATGAGGAAAGGTTGTGAGCTCTGAACTTATTCTCTCTGGAGAAGAGACGCTTGAGAGGGGATATGATTTCAATATACAAATACCGGACTGGTGACCTCACAATAGGGATAAAACTTTTTCGCAGAAGAGAGTTTAATAAGACTCGGGGCCACTCATTACAATGAGAAGAAAAGAGGTTTAACCTTAAACTACGTAGAGGGTTCTTTACTGTAAGAGCGGCAAGGATGTGGAATTCCCTTCCACAGGCGGTGGTCTCAGCGGGGAGCATTGATAGCTTCAAAAAACTATTAGATAATCACCTGAATGACCGCAACATACAGGGATATGTAATGTAATACTGACACATAATCACACACATAGGTTGGACTTGATGGACTTGTGTCTTTTTTCAACCTCACCTACTATGTAACTATGATATCAGGTAGCCAATAGCTGCCCTAGCGTGGCTTTTTGTCCATCGAACTAGCATACAGACGAGCGGACTTTTCGACCGGACTCAAGTTCGACGGATAGATTTAAAACATGTTTCAAATCTAAGTCCGTCCAACTTTTGAGAAAACAATGTCCGCTGGAGCCCACACACGATCGAATAGTCTGACGAAATCCCGTCCTCCGGGCAAAATCTGCCGTAAAATCCGGTCATGTGTACACGGCATTATAGTGCAGCTTACTGATTCTTAGATGTGGTGGCTGCATTTGTTTTCTTTTTTAGAGGCTTTGCATGTGTCTATGTAACTATGTATCTATGTATGTAACTATATACAGTGCCTTGAAAAAGTATTCATACCCCTTGAAATTCTCCACATTTTATCATGTTACAACCAAAAACGTAAATGTATTTTATTGGGATTTTATGTGATAGACCAACACAAAGTGGCTCATAATTGTGAAGTGGAAGGAAAATGATAAATGATACAAATAAATATGTGAAAAGTGTGGGGGGAGGGCATTTGTATGGCGCCCCCCGGAGTCAATACTTTGTAGAACCCCCTTTCTCTACAAGTCTTTTTGGGGATGTCTCTACCAGCTTTGCACATCTAGAGAGGACATTTCTGCCCATTCTTCTTTGTAAAATATCTCAAGCTCTGTCAGATTGGATGGAGAGCGTCTGTGAACAGCAATTTTCAAGTCTTGCCACAGATTCTCAATGGGATTTAGGTCTGGACTGTGACTGGGCCATTCTAACACATGAATATGCTTTGATCTAAACCATTCCATTGTAGCTCTGGCTGGATGTTTCGGGTCGTTGTCCTGCTGGAAGGTGAACCTCCGCCCCAGTCTCAAGTCTTTTGTAGACTCTAACAGGTTTTCTTCTAAGATTGTCCTGTATTTGTCTCCATCCATCTTCCCATCAACTCTGACCAGCTTCCCTGTCCCTGCTGAAGAAAAAGCATCCCCACCACATGATGCTGCCACCACCATGTTTCACGGTGGGGATGGTGTGTTCAGGGTGATGTGCAGTGTTAGTTTGCCCCACACATAGCGTTTTACTTTTAGACCAAAAAGTTGAATTTTGGTCTCATGTGACCAGATCACCTTCTTCCACATGTTTGCTGTGTCCTCCACATGGCTTCTCACAAACTACAAACAGGACTTCTTATGACTTTCTTTCACCAATGTCTTTCTTCTTGTCACTCTTCCATAAAGGGCAGATTTGTGGAGAACACGACTAATAGTTGTCCTGTGGACAGATTCTCCCACCTGAGCTGTGGATCTCTGCAGCTCCTCCAGAGTTACCATGGACCTCTTGGCTCTTCTCTGATGAATGCTCTCCTTGCCCGGCCGGTCAGTTTAGGTGGACGGCCATGTCTTGGTAGGTTTGCAGTTGTGCCATACTCTTTCCATTTTCCGATGATGGATTGAACAGAGCTCCGTGAGATGTTCAAAGCTTGGGAGATTTTTTTTTATAACCTAACCCTGCTTTATACTTCTCCACAACTTTATCCCTGACCTGTCTGGTGTGTTCCTTGGCCTTCATGATGCTGTTTGTTCACTAAGGTTCTCTAACAAACCTCTGAGGGCTTCACAGAACAGCTGTATTTATACTGAGATTAAATGACACACAGGTGGACTCTATTTACTGATTAGGTGACTTCTGAAGGCAATTTTAGTAAGGGACATCAGAGTAAAGGGGGCTGAATACAAATGCCCCCCCACACACACTTTTCACATATTTATTTGTATCATTTATCATTTTCCTTCCACTTCACAATTATGTGACACTTTGTGTTGGTCTATCACATAAAATCCCAATAAAATACATTTACGTTATTTTGGTTGTAACATGACAGAATGTGGGAAATTTCAAGGGGTATGAATACTTTGAATACTTTTTCAAGGCCCTGTATGTAACAATGTATCTATGTATATATGTAATTATATATCTATGTAAGTAAAGTGCAACATTTCACACTAAATAGACTAAGAAAATATTTGAAGTGTATTTTTTTAGCCTTGAGTATAATAACACAGAACATCTGTACAGCAATAGACGTTGTCTTTAATTCTATAGCTTCTTCTGCGGAATCTCTTGTATCTCCGGCGCACATTGTTGTCACACGCCGGGATCCTGCCGAGTCTCCATATGGTGCTCGATCTGTCCCCAGAGATTCCACAGACAAGAACTCTCATTTTATTACATATCTGAGCACAGGTCTATTCTGAAGCCGGATTATTACTTTATATTATGGATTTTATAATATTTTCTAAAGATATGATGGTTTATAATGGTGCACTCGGTGTTTATTGCATTATTTTTTATTACTGTCGCCCCTTTACCAGCTGTCAAAGCGTCTCTTGAAGATTTGACATTATAAAGGGGGGAAATACCATTCCATAGAAATGCTAATGAATGTTTAAAGGGTAACTCCACTTTCATGGAAAATCATAGAAATTAAAAGAAATAACATGTACAATAGCTACAAAACCATGTTGTGATTCACTGTTCAAATATACTGTACACTCACCGCCCACTTTATTAGGTCCACCTTGCTAGTAGCGGGTTGGACCCCCTTTGGCCTTCATTCTTGGTGGCATAGATACAACAAGGTGTTGGAAACGTTCCTCAGAGATTTTGCTCCATAGTGACCTGATAACATCACACAGTTGCTGCAGATTTGTAGGCTGTACATCCATGATACCAATCTCCCATTCCATCACATCCCAAAGGTGCTCTATTGGATGAGATGTGGGGAGTGTGGAGTCCATTGGAGGACAGGGACCTCATTGTCCAGTGGTGAGATGATCAGAGCTTTGTGACATGGTGCATTATCCTGCTGGAAGGAGCCATCAGAAGATGGGGAAACAGTGATATCCCATCCCCCACACCATTACACCCCCACCACCAGCCTGAACCGGTGATATCCCATCCCCCACACCATTACACCCCCACCACCAGCCTGAACCGGTGATATCCCATCCCCCACACCATTACACCCCCACCACCAGCCTGAACCGGTGATATCCCATCCCCCACACCATTACACCTCCACCACCAGCCTGAACCTGTGATACCCCATCCCCCATCCCCCACACCATTACACACCCCCCACCAGCCTGAACCGGTGATACCCCATCCCCCATCCCCCACACCATTACACCCCCACCACCAGCCTGAACCGGTGATATCCCATCCCCCACACCATTACACCCCCACCACCAGACTGAACCAGTGATATCCCTTCCCCCACACCATTACACCGCCACCACCAGCCTGAACCAGTGATACCCCATCCCCCACACCATTACACCCCCACCACCAGCCTGAACCAGTGATATCCCATCCCCCACACCATTACACCCCCACCACCAGCCTGAACCGGTGATATCCCATCCCCCACACCATTACACCCCCCACCACCAGCCTAAACCGGTGATATCCCATCCCCCACACCATTACACCCCCACCACCAGCCTGAACCGGTGATATCCCATCCCCCACACCATTACATCCCCACCACCAGCCTGAACCGGTGATACCCCATCCCCCACACCATTACACCCCCACCACCAGCCTGAACCAGTGATATCCCATCCCCCACACCATTACACCCCACCACCAGCCTGAACCGGTGATATCCCATCCCCCACACCATTACACCCCCACCACCAGCCTGAACCGGTGATATCCCATCCCCCACACCATTACATCCCCACCACCAGCCTGAACCGGTGATACCCCATCCCCCACACCATTACACCCCCACCACCAGCCTGAACCGGTGATATCCCATCCCCCACACCATTACACCCCCACCACCAGCCTGAACCGGTGATATCCCATCCCCCACACCATTACACCCCCACCACCAGCCTGAACCGGTGATATCCCATCCCCCACACCATTACACCCCCCACCACCAGCCTGAACCAGTGATATCCCATCCCCCACACCATTACACCTCCACCACCAGCCTGAACCGGTGATATCCCATCCCCCACACCATTACATCCCCACCACCAGCCTGAACTGGTGATACCCCATCCCCCACACCATTACACCCCCCACCACCAGCCTGAACCGGTGATATCCCATCCCCCACACCATTACACACCCCACCACCAGCCTGAACCGGTGATATCCCATCCCCCACACCATTACACCCCCACCACCAGCCTGAACCGGTGATATCCCATCCCCCACACCATTACACCCCCACCACCAGCCTGAACCGGTGATATCCCATCCCCCACACCATTACACCCCCCACCACCAGCCTGAACCGGTGATATCCCATCCCCCACACCATTACACCCCCACCACCAGCCTGAACCGGTGATATCCCACCCCCCACACCATTACACCCCCCACCACCAGCCTGAACCGGTGATACCCCATCCCCCACACCATTACACCCCCACCACCAGCCTGAACCAGTGATACCCCATCCCCCACACCATTACACCCCCACCACCAGCCTGAACCGGAGATATCCCATCCCCCACACCATTACACCCCCACCACCAGCCTGAACCGGTGATATCCCATCCCCCACACCATTACACCCCCACCACCAGCCTGAACCGGAGATACCCCATCCCCCACACCATTACACCCCCCACCACCAGCCTGAACCGGTGATACCCCATCCCCACACCATTACACCCCCACCACCAGCCTGAACCGGTGATATCCCATCCCCCACACCATTACACCTCCACCACCAGCCTGAACCGGTGATACCCCATCCCCCACACCATTACACCCCCACCACCAGCCTGAACCGGTGATATCCCATCCCCCACACCATTACACCCCCACCACCAGCCTGAACCAGTGATACCCCATCCCCCACACCATTACACCCCCATCACCAGCCTGAACCGGTGATACCCCATCCCCCACACCATTACACCCCCACCACCAGCCTGAACCGGTGATATCCCATCCCCCACACCATTACACCCCCCACCACCAGCCTGAACCGGTGATATCCCATCCCCCACACCATTACACCCCCACCACCAGCCTGAACCGGTGATATCCCATCCCCCACACCATTACACCCCCACCACCAGCCTGAACCGGTGATACCCCATCCCCCACACCATTACACCCCCACCACCAGCCTGAACCGGTGATATCCCATCCCCCACACCATTACACCCCCCACCACCAGCCTGAACCGGTGATACAAGGCAGGATGGATCCATGCGCCAAATTCTGACCCCACCATCTGAATGTCGGAGATGAAATCCATCAGACCAGGCAACGTTTTTCCAAATCTTCTATTGTCCAGTTTTGGTGATCCTGTGCCAATTGTAGCCTCAGTTTCCTGTTCTTAGCTGACAGGAGTGGCCCCCGGTGTGGTCTTCTGCTGCTGTAGCCCATCTGCTTTAAAGTGGAGTTCCACCCAAAAATGGAACTTCCACTTTTTGGATTCCTCCCCCCCTCCGGTGTCACATTTGGCTCCCACTTCCTGGCATAGATCACCGCGACGCTTGTGGTGTCCTACGCCACTTCCGGCACCTACACTGTCCTCCACCGTTGTATTTTGTGAGACACAGAACACAGCAGGGACCAGAGAGGGCCGTCAGCGCGACTCGCGCATGCACAGTAGGGAACCAGGAAGTGAAGCCGCATGGCTTCACTTCCTTATTCCCTTACCGAGGATGGCGGCGGCAGCAGCCTAAAGCCGACGGACGGATTGGCTTCGGCTGCCGACATCGCGGGCTCCCTGGACAGGTAAGTGTCCATATATTAAAAGTCAGTAGCTGCAGTATTTGTATCTGCTGGCTTTTAATATTTTTTTTTCAGCGGAACTCCTCTTCAAGGTTGGATGTGTTGTGTGTTCAGAGATGGTATTCTGCATACCTTGGATGTAACGAGAGGTTATTGGAGTTACTGTTGTCTTTCTATCATCTGGAACCAGTCTGCCCATTCTCCTCTGACCTCAACAAGGCATTTTCCTCCACACAACTGCCGCTCACTGGATATTTTCTCTTTTTCCCACCATTCTCTGTAATCCCGAGAGATGGTTGTGTGTGAAAATCCCAGAAATACTCAGACCAGCCCGTCTGCCACCAACAACCATGCCACGTTCAAAGCCACTTCAAACCCCTTTACTTCCCCAGTCTGATGTTTGGTTTGAACTTCAGCAAGTCGTCTTCACCACATTTAAATGCCTACATGCATTGAGTTGTTGCCATGTGATTGGCTGATTAGCAATTTGTGTTACCAAGCAATTGTACCTAATAAAGTGGCCGGTGAGTGTACATGACTCTTCCAGTACTATACATACACATGACTCTTCAAGTCATTCTACAGCCTTCCATGGTGTGGCGCTCATCCCTGACTGACATGGCCACACTACAGCTGTTAATAGAAGTCTAATTTCCCTCCGGAGAGGGACACTCATTTGACACATCTCAGGCTCTCCATCCTTAATTACCAAATTTTGTCCACCTACTGACATCAAGAGCGTCCGTCTATCTCACTTGAGCCGCCCGTCGATTTAATTTGTATAGTTCCATGATGACAGGGAGGAGGAAGGAAGAGCATTGTCTGACTCAGCCCGGGGATGAAAAGGATTATTGAGCTGTCCTTTAAAATGTTCCTTGATCGTCTTACACAGACCTGGAATATAACAATGGGCTATAATTGAATAAATAATGAGTACAGCAACTGGATTTAATTAAACACAGATAAGAAGAGGATCTTATGGAAAAGTGCCAGTAGCCGGGGGCTTTTTTTTTAACTATTACCCGTGAAAATGGAGGTGGAAACAAAGATGGATCACGTCATCAGGAGATCGATTTTAGGAAACTCTCCACCAATCTAAAAACAAAAAAACAATTAATTACAAAGTTAAAGCATTAGTGACATATCACTAAGAGACTCTTACAGTAATCGTCACATGCCTGTCCATAGAGCTTGAGATGATGAGGGTGGCCTCCTACAAAATTCACATCCAAGCACCCCTGGTGGCGAAGACAGGGACTGCTAAAGCAGCGGAAGGTTCAGGTGCCAGGAAGTTGGATCAGCGAGGTTGAGATTGGAAGCACTGTGGTCTGATGAGCAGAAGCATGGCGTCAAGTCACTAGCTAAGTGCAGGTGCCAGGAAGTTGGGTCAGCGAGCTTGAGATTGGAAGAGCTGTGGTCTGATGGGCAGAAACATTGAGTCAAGTCACCAGCACATGGAGTCAAGTCATCAGCCAAGTTCAGGTTCCAGGAAGTTGGATCAGCGAGCTTGAGATTGGAAGAGCTGTGGTCTGATGGGCAGAAGCATTGAATCAAGTCATCAGCCAAGTTCAGGTTCCAGGAAGTTGGATCAGCGAGCTTGAGATTGGAAGCGCTGTGGTCTGATGAGCAAAAGTGTGGAGACAAATCACCAACTAAGTTCAAGTGCCAGGAAGTTGGGTCAGTGAATATGAGATCTGAAGTGCTGTGGTCTGATGAATAATAGACACATGGAGTCAGGTCACCAGCTAAGTTCAGGTGCCAGGAAGTTGGATCAGCGAACTTGAGATTGGAAGCGCTGTGGTCTGATGAGCAAAAGTGTGGAGACAAATCACCAACTAAGTTCAAGTGCCAGGAAGTTGGGTCAGTGAATATGAGATCTGAAGTGCTGTGGTCTGATGAATAATAGACACATGGAGTCAGGTCACCAGCTAAGTTCAGGTGCCAGGAAGTTGGATCAGCGAACTTGAGATTGGAAGCGCTGTGGTCTGATGAGCAAAAGTGTGGAGACAAATCACCAACTAAGTTCAAGTGCCAGGAAGTTGGGTCAGTGAATATGAGATCTGAAGTGCTGTGGTCTGATGAATAATAGACACATGGAGTCAGGTCACCAGCTAAGTTCAGGTGCCAGGAAGTTGGGTAAGTGAACTTGAGACTGGAAGAGCTGGTGTCTGATGAGCAGAAATGTGGAGTTAAGTCACCAACTAGGTTCAGGTGCCATGAAGTTGTGTCAGTGAACTTGAAATTGGAAGTGCTGGGGTCTGATGAGAAGACACATGGAGTTAAGTCATCAGCCAAGTTCAGGTGCCAATAAGTCGGATCAGCGAGCTTGAGATTGGAAGTGCTGTGGTCTCATGAGCAGAAGTGTGGAGTCAAATCACCAACTAAGTTCAAGTGCCAGGAAGTTGGGTCAGTGAACTTGAGACTGAAAGCGCTGTGGTCTGATGATTGGACACATGGAGTCAAGTCACTAGCCAAGTTCAGGTGCCAGGAAGTTGGATGGAAAACTGGAGATTGGAAGAGCCGGGGTCTGATGAGCAGACGCATGGAGCCAAGTCACTAGCCAAGTTCAAGTGTCAGGAATTCGGATAGCAAATTGGAGATTGGAAGAGCTCGGGTCTGATGAGTAGTAGATACATGGAGTCAAGTCATCAGCCAAGTTCGGATACCAGGAAGTTGGGTCAGTGAACTTGAGATTAAAAGCATTGCGGCCTGATGAGTAAACACATGGATTCAAGTCACTAGCCAAGTCCAGGTGCCAGGAAGTTGGGTCAGCAAACTTGAGATTGGAAGAGCTGGGGTCTGATGAGCAGAAGTATGGAGTCAGGTGATCAGCCAAGTTCCGATGCCAGGAAGTTGGGTCAGTGAACTTGAGATTAAAAGCATTGCGGCCTGATGAGAAAACACATGGAGTCAAGTCACTAGCCAAGTCCAGGAGCCAGGAAGTTGAGTCAGCAAACTTGAGATTGAAAGTGCTAGGGTCTGATGAGCAGACGCGTGGAGTAAGGTCACCAGCTCGGTAACAGCCAGGCAGATAAGTACAGAATCACATTCTGGTTTCAGGTCAGAGATTGTCAGGGGTCAGCAGTGAGCTGGTAGAGAAGTATAAAATCAGAAGGAGGAATCTGAAGTCCAGGCCGGGGTTGATATTACAGATGAACGTAAAGCGAGAGCAAATGGATGGCTGCACACTGGTGTAAGGAAACTCCAGGAAGCTTTAGTCTAAAGAAGTCCACAAAATAAATATGAATGAAAAGCATCAACATATCTCCTTGAGGTTCGATTCTGTGATGTTTTTATTTGTGGATTTCTTTCCAATAAAGCTTCATGGAGTTTCCCTTCACCAGTGTGCAGCCATCCATTTGATGTCTGAAGATTTCATGGTTACAAAATGGACCGGAACCTTTCTGTAAGGTTCCTGTGAGCAGATAGCAGGTGGACCGACCTAGAGAGGTGCTTTACAATTGCTTTAGTGCCCCATAATTGGTGTCAGTGGGAGAAATAGTGCCCCATCATTGGTATTAGTGGGAAGAATAGTGCCCTATCGTTGGTGTCATTGGGAGGAATAGTGCCCCATCAATGGTATCAGTGGGAGAAATAGTGCCCCATCATTGGTGTCATTGGGAGGAATAGTGCCCCATCATTGGTACCAGTGGGAGGAATAGTGCCCCATTATTGCTATCAGTTGGAGGAATAGTGCCCCATCATTGGTATCAGTGGGAGGAATAGTGCCCCATCACTGGTATCAGTGGGAGGAATAGTGTCCCATCATTGGTATCAGTAGAAGGAATAGTGCCCCATCATTGGTATCAGTGGGAGGAATAGTGCCCAATCATTGGTATCAGTGGGGGGAATAGTGCCCCATCATTGGTGTCAATGGGTGGAATAGTGCCCCATCATTGGAGCACAGGTGTGTCAGGAGGAAGGTGTCTTTCCTGCTGTGATTTTGAAGCTTTCTCCAGGTGATCCGTGTGAGAGGGGAGTGATGGTGAAATCTCTCTCAGTTCTCCTGGCCCCTTTCTGGGGAAGCCATGGAGGCCAATGGGGCCTCTCCTGCTGGAAGCTCTCAGCCATCTCCTGGGCCGTCGGGTGACATGCCTGCCCCTGTACAAGCCATGGCTGGTGATCTCTCTGCCCCTGGTGAGGGTGAAGGCTCGGAGGCCATTCGGGAATGAGTGGTGGCCGGGATTAAGGTCCTGAATAGGGAGAGAGACAAGCTCTATAAACTGAGAGCGGAGCTGAAGCGTTTGGGAAGGCAGTGTGAAGACTTGCATAGCCGGAATCGCGGATCGATGGATTCAGAGATCCAACTGGCTAAGGTCCGGGTGGAACACCAGGAGACCATTGTGACCATGATGGAAGGAAGAAATGGGCCTTTCAAGGAAAAGTTTGGCAATGATCAAAGGTTTACAAGGATGGCAAAGGTGGAGGTGGAGGAGGAGACCCCCAGTTCAGACCCCCTGCCCCCTCAGGGAGAGGTAAGCAGCCCCATGCCTTCCCAGGACTCGAGAGGCATGCTGAGGGCCATCGAGGCAATGGAGTCTCCTATGTTGGGGGATCAGCTGGCGCTTGGTGATGAGGATATAACTGATGATGTGCCTGATAATGTCAAGCCTCAAGCAGGGGATAAAACTGTTTTTGTGTCATATAGCACCATGGGTAATACTGAAAGTGTACCCAGTGACAATCAAGTTGTGAATCCTATGTGTAGCAATGCTGTGGCTGCTGATGCTGCAGTGCAGCAAAAGTTGCATGTAAAAAATGACATTCCTGCAGAGGAACTATAAGTTTCAGCTCAGCCTATTAACCCTCCTTTAGCTGAGTCCAAATCTGTTTACCCCACAGCTGCTGAAGACTCTACAGCACAGCTTCAGGAGACAGCTGGTATTGCAGCAGAAACTGTGACTATTCCTCATAGGAAATTAAATGAGTGTTTAACTGATAACAATCATCCCAGTACAAGTGTGATGAACAATCGCCCCAGCTCAGCCCAAGCAATTAATAATAATATACAGACTACTGTGACATCAGTGTGGGGCCTTGGCCCTGATAAGCCTACATTTGCTGAGGTGGTACCCTGTGTTCCTGGTAACTCCACTTCAAAGCAGGTTTTCCCCCTACACCCCAGGATTGAGCACCCCAGGATCTGGTCTTGGGTCTCTGGCTTCTGCTGGGGGTCCGAGAAGAAATGTAGTGATTCCTAAATGGGAAGGTGGTGCAATCCCTCAAGCACGGCGTGCAGTGGTGGACATGATTTTGGAGA
The DNA here is from genome assembly GCF_042186555.1 of Aquarana catesbeiana. Lineage (NCBI taxonomy): Eukaryota > Metazoa > Chordata > Amphibia > Anura > Ranidae > Aquarana > Aquarana catesbeiana. Next base: position 4,401,954 of record NC_133326.1, on the reverse strand, counting down.
TGGGTTTTGGGGCAAACGACCTGTATGCCCTAATACATGTAGCTGGGACAAGGGAATATACTATTAGCTTCACCAGGCCAGAGGGTCTTGACCTGTTCTGGGAGCGATATGAGGCTCGGTGCAGGTCAAAACCCAAATGGGAAGGTCTGGCCCCAGTTGCGGTTTCACAAAGGTCAACAGTGAAAAAGATCACAATTATTCTCACTAATGAGAGTTTTCCTGCTCGAGATTTAGAGGTCTGGTTAAAGAATTATGGTGAGGTATTGACTAAGGCCGATAAAATACTTGATGAACGTAACATCTGGACTGGGGGTTGGTCAGTAACAGTCAGGTTGGCCAGGGATGGGAATGTTGTCCGTCACCTGCCCTCCTCAGCTTTTATAGGGAGGGATAGGATGACTATTTTCTACCCTGGTCAGCCGAAGCTGTGTCACCGCTGTGGACAAAAAGGGGCATTTGAGCTCCTCCTGTTCAGCCTTGATATGTTCAGTGTGTCGGGGTCAGGGTCATATGGCTAAGGACTGCACTGAGATGATCAGGTGCAACCTGTGCCTGCGCCTTGGCCACCCCTACAGCAGATGTCCTGAAGCCTGGCACAATATGGCGAAGGAGGTAATAGATGACCTTTTGAGGCTGGACAGGTTGGAGGGAGAGGCCCCTGGTGTACCATCCTCCTCTGTGGTGGCCAACTCCCCTGGTCTTGTTCAGGATCCCTCCCCAGTTCCTGTGGCCACCCCTCCTGTGTCTGTAAGTATTCTTTCTGTGTCTGTCTCTGTGTCCCCCCGCCTACTGTACCCGCTCCTCTTGTATCAGAACCTTCCAAGTCTGAGCCCCCCGAGTCATTCAGCCCCCATGAGACTTCACCTCCTAAGTCTGACTTAATGGAAGCCCCCCCCACCAGGAGTGGTAGCAAGTACTAAAAAGGGTGCTTCTTCTTCATCTGTAAAGAAATAAGCAAGAGATGAGAGCATCTCTGAAGCTGACCTGCAGTACCTGGAGGAGAGAAGGAAGGTCGGGCAGCAGAAGAGGCAGGCGGTGAGGACGAAACGGGGACGGGAAGCTCCAGTGCCTGTCTCCAACTGTCATAGTCTCTAAGGTCTCTAAGTTAGATATTTCCTCATGCTGGAAGTATACGAATAAATCCGGACAGCCGCACACCGGGAAAAATGCAAGTGTCTTTATTATAAAATCAGGATCATAGAGCATACAGGACACTGTAGCGGAAAAGTACAGGCAAACAGCTAACGCGTTTCGCACTTATGCTAAGTGCTTACTCATAGCTCAGTTAGATATTTCCTCATCTGAGGCTTCTTCGGAGCAAAGTTCAGATTCAGAAATGGAGTTGGAGGTGGCCTCAAGAAAGAGAGAGGCTTCTGGTGATGAGCAGCAGAGGGGAGCTAAGAAGCAATCCACCAAATAACCCAAATGGTGGTTCCCCCTCCGTTAAAAGTGGTGACAATAAATGTCGCCAGGATTAAGTCAGTAAGAGCTCGTTCTATGGCCTTCTTTTTGTTCAGCCAATTAGATGCTGAAATTTTATTTTTGCAAGAGACTAGGCTCACCTCCTTGGCAGATATTCATATGGCCAAGAGAGAGTGGAGGTATGGTCCATCTTACATGGTCTCTTGCGGTCGAGCCTTACGGCGGTGTGGCGGTGTTGTTTAAAACCGGCATGGTAACTGTCCGGCGGGTTATTGAGGTGGAGATTGGGAGATGTATGGTCTTAGACGTCCTTGTGGGAGGGCAGGACCTGCGCCTAATTAATGTTTATGGGCCGCACACCAAGTGGGACAGGAAATGCCTTTTTACAAGGATCAAGCCATTTATTTTTACATCCCGGCAAGTAGTCTTTGGAGGTGACTTTAACACAGTAACTAGGCCCAAGGACAGGAAGGACATCAAGGACAGGCTGGGATATGATACCATTTTTTTAAATAGTATGGTTAGGGATGCTGGTCTTGTGGATGTGCACATTAAGCACTTCCCGGATGACACTGGGTTCACCTTTCATCAAGGTAATAGTCAGAGTAGGATAGATAGGTTTTTTTTAAGGAAACCTCTGCTTTCTCGCCCCCAGCGGTCCTGAATGCTTCAGACACCCCTCAGAGGGGCAGAGGCATCTGGAGATTTGACTCTACTCAAGGAAGAACATGTTAGACAATTCTTTGAGGAATTCTTTCAGGTACAGGTGACCATTCTGGACTTGTAGCAGCAAGGCTGAGTGGTGGGAGTTGACTAAAAAGAGGATCGCTGGATTCTTCAGGGGCCTAGCCAATAGAAAACAGTTTAATAAATACATGACCTACGAACGTTTACGTAGGAAGCTGGATATTCTTGTCTCAAGAGGATGAGATCCTGAGGCAGTCTCCAAAGTGAAACTCCTTCTCAGGAAGTGTCAATATGACCGGCATGCCTCTTTGGTTCTGGAGAGGGACTACAGGAAGTACCACTCGCCTGACCCTTACCAGAACTGCAAACAAGGTGTAGCTGTTAAAACGATTGTTGGCCTTAAGGATAGTACAGGTTTCTTGACAAAGTCCAGGTCAGGGATCCTGGAAGTCGTGAGGTCCTTTTATGCTGACCTTCTTGGAGGAAAGAGCTTGATGACAGGATGGAAAGCCTATTCGGATGCTACTCCAGGTCTAAATGATGGAGATGTGCCATTGATGAATTTGACAGAGGAGATCACAGTTGAAGAGGTGACGAGGGCAATTGAACAGTTTGCCATTAAAAAGTCATCTGGTCCGGATGGCTTTGGAAAGCCTTTAAGTCGATTCTGGCCCCACATTTGGTAGAGGTTTTTAACAGTTGCCTTGCTGAGGGGGTGTTTTCCCCTTCCATGAGGCACTCGGCTGTGATTATTCTTTCAAAATGTAAAGATCCTTAGATGATTGAGAATTGGTGCCCCATCAGCATTCTCAATGTCAATAGAAAGGTGCTGGCAAAGATATTTTTCTAGCGCCTATTGTCTTTGATTTCTCCCCATCAGCACTGTTTGGTCCAGGGTAGGAGCACCTTCACAGCGGTTTTAGCTGTCTTAGCTGAGGCTTTGGAACGGTGGAGGGCTGCAGGCTGGAGAAAGTATTTGCTGACATTGGATCAGGCAAAGTCTTTTGATCGTGTTAACCATGAGTACCTGTGGTTGCTCCTTAGTAAGTATGGTCTGCCGGGTGGTTTTCTTGATTGGTTGAAAATCTTGTATAAGGGAGCAGACAGTTTTCCTCTTGTTAATGGTTGAGTTGGGCAGTCCTTTGATGTTGGCTCTGGGGTGCACCAGGGTTGTCCCCTGAGTCCCCTGCTCTATGTGTTTGCAATCGACCCCTTCATCTGGAAACTAGAGAGCAGCATTTTGTGTGGTGTACCAGTGGGGCTCCCGGGCGAGCCGCCATTGAGGGTTGTTGCCTATGTGGACGATGTGTCGGTGATTGTCACTGGGACAGATGAAGCAGAGGAGGTGGTCTCTCTGACATCACATTACTCTGAAGCATCAGGCTCCAAGATTAATCAGGAAAAGAGTGAAGTTTTCTGGATGGGAAAGGAAGGTGAGGGGTTTGATCTCCTGGACACCTTTCCAGTGCCCCAAGAAAAAATTAAGATACTAGGCATTGAATTTGGACCCGGCGATTATGGCCTCAAAAACTGGGAAGGGAGACTGGAAATTGCCAATACTAAGGCGGTCAGCTGGAAGAGATGGAAGTTATCTCTGAGGGAAAGGGTTGATCTGATTAAGACTTACCTGATCCTGATCTTCTTGTATGTCAGCTTTGTCTCCATCTTGCCAGTGTCTCTCTATGCTAGGGTCAGTAGTGTGTTCTTCCAGATGCTGTGGGGGAACAGACTGAACCCCATCAAGAGGAATGTCACCTATCTATCAGGAGGGAGGGTGGCTTAGGTATGGTCAACCCAGTTCTTTTCTTTTCGCTGCTTTTTCTCAAGTTTAACATTGGTAATATGCTTGCAGTGGAACCTCCTGCATGGGTAGGCATATTTAGATCTTGGTTTAGGCCTTTTCTATGACTTTGGGAAGAAGGTGGCCAAGTGAAGAATCTAAGGGGTCAGCTACCAGCCTATGTCGCTCCATGCCTGAAGTTACTGCGGCAGTGGCGACTGTCTGCTGAAGATCTCAGATCAGTTCAGAGGAAAAACCTTATGAGCCGAGTCATGAGCGAAGTCTTTCATGACCCACTGGCCTTAAGGGATTGCCCAGGCCCAGTTTTGAGGGCAGGGTTAAGACTGATTAATTTGGATAGAGTCCCCCTTAAATTTAGGGATCTGGCCTGGTTGTGCTTCCATGGGAGGCTCTATGTTAGGGGCAATTTGAAATTCCGCAGTGGGATGGATGGTAGCTGTCCTCGGGAGGAGTGTGCACATGAGGAGGAGACTATGGACCATTTTCTGCTTCATTGCCCTTTTAACATAGAGGTGTACAAACAGGTGGGACGGGCCCTCGGTGTTCCTTTCCTCTCCAGGCTGGGTTATGCTGAGTGGGTGTACGGAGCATTCAATACTGGTGGGGTTTTTTGTTTAGTTAGCCTAGTAGTCCGTTATTTCACTTGGAATGCACGGTGTCAGGTCAGCATTCGGCATAAAATCCTTCCTTGTTCAGGTGGTGGTGTATGACATTCTGCATGAGGTGGAGAAGATTTGGGTACTTGAGAGAGACAAGCGGAGTCAGGAGGCTTGGTTGAAGGCGTGGAGGGGTTTCAAGCCTCCCTGACTGCCAGGAGTCTCTTTCCCGGGTGTGGCTGTCTATCTCTTATCACCCTAGATTATTATTTTTTGGATTAATTTTTGATAAATGGCTGCGTACATAGGTGATGGGTTGTGCCTCTTAGGCCCTCTCTGCTGCTTTATGTAAATAATTTTGGTAGTGGATTATGTATATATTGTATATATTCTGAACATGGATGTGTATTCCTTGGATTTCTGTTGAAGTTTTGTACTATGGTTTTGTTTTTTACTTTTGTATAAAATTGGTTGCTTGATTCTTTTCAATAAAAGATCAATAGTGTCCCAAGGACCACAAAGGGCGGCGGTTTGGAGACCATTGAAATCGTTTGTATCGTATTATAATTCATTTACAAATCTTTACATAAAATTTCTATTCTACTTTAAAACAGTAATGCCGCGTACACACGGTCGGACTTTTCGTCTACAAAAGTCCGACAGCCTGTCCGACAGACTTCCGACGTACCTTCGGCGGACTTGCGGCAGACTTTCTTACGAACGGACTTGCCTACACACGACCACACAAAAGTCCGACGGATTCGTACGTGATGACGTACACCGGACTAAAATAAGGAAGTTCATAGCCAGTAGCCAATAGCTGCCCTAGCATGGGTTTTTGTCCGTCGGACTAGCACACAGACGAGCGGATTTCGGGGTCCGTCGTACTTACGACGTAAAGATTTGAAGCATGTTTCAAATCTAAAGTCCGTCGGATTTGAGGCTAAAAAAGTCCGTTGAAAGTCCGGAGAAGCCCACACACGATCGGATTACCAGCCAGCTTTAGTCCGTCAGCGTCCGTTGGACTTTTGTAGACGAAAAGTCCGACCGTGTGTACGCGGCATTAGAGATATTCGCACACGCCTTATAAACGCCGGACTTTTTCACTAATGCTCCATAATTCCTATTAAAGAATGTGAATTATAATAGCGGTATGTTTAGGATTTGCGCTGTTTTCACACTCTGTATGTTTTTCTTAAATAAGAGACTTCCGTATCTTTAGAGACGCAGGAAGCCGCATGATGTAGAAATATTAAATAAAAATTCAAATGTGTCTTTTTTATTTTTTTTTTTTCAAACATCAGATTCATGCAAATAATTCTCGTTCTGACATTTTCCTTCCATTTTACCTCTTAAATGAATTCCGTGTATTGTTAAAAAATGGTAATTTTCTTGACAAGCACATTTTTAAAAACCATTTCCTCCTAAAGTCAATCTCGGCGATCCGACCATCGAATTCCTGTCTACATTTTACAGAATATAAAGAGTGCCGGAAAGAAGCTTCTGTGTGTGGCTCGTGTAGTGTGCGCCGGCAGGGGCCGCCCGCCGCGGAATCACACATTCCACAATAATGGCGGAACGCAGGAGAGGATTGCTTCCCGTATGATGCGTCAGTCGAAATATTCCAGTCAGCATTAGGTAAGGCTTGACCAACACTTGATTGTCAAAAGTATTGAGACGCCTGACTTTACACACACATGAACTTTAATGGCATCCTCCATACTCCTCCATACAACTTCATACTCCTCCATACTCCTCCATACAACTTCATACTCCTCCATACTCCTCCATACAACATCATACTCCTCCATACTCCTCCATACAACTTCATACTCCTCCATACTCCTCCATACAACTTCATACTCCTCCATACAACTTCATACTCCTCCATACAACTTCATACACCTCCATACTCCTCCATACAACTTCATACTCCTCCATACTCCTCCATACAACTTCATACTCCTCCATACAACTTCATACTCCTCCATACAACTTCATACTCCTCCATACTCCTCCATACAACTTCATACTCCTCTATACAACTTCATACTCCTCCATACAACTTCATACTCCTCCATACTCCTCCATACAACTTCATACTCCTCCATACAACTTCATACTCCTCCATACTCCTCCATACAACTTCATACTCCTCCATACAACTTCATACTCCTCCATACAACATCATACTCCTCCATACTCCTCCATACAACTTCATACTCCTCCATACAACTTCATACTCCTCCATACAACTTCATACTCCTCCATACTCCTCCATACAACTTCATACTCCTCCATACAACTTCATACTCCTCCATACTCCTCCATACAACTTCATACTCCTCCATACTCCTCCATACAACTTCATACTCCTCCATACAACTTCATACTCCTCCATACTCCTCCATACAACTTCATACTCCTCCATACAACTTCATACTCCTCCATACAACATCATACTCCTCCATACTCCTCCATACAACTTCATACTCCTCCATACAACTTCATACTCCTCCATACTCCTCCATACAACTTCATACTCCTCCATACAACTTCATACTCCTCCATACAACATCATACTCCTCCATACTCCTCCATACAACTTCATACTCCTCCATACAACTTCATACTCCTCCATAGAACTTCATACTCCTCCATACTCCTCCATACAACTTCATACTCCTCTATACAACTTCATACTCCTCCATACAACTTCATACTCCTCCATACTCCTCCATACAACTTCATACTCCTCCATACAACTTCATACTCCTCCATACTCCTCCATACAACTTCATACTCCTCCATACAACTTCATACTCCTCCATACAACATCATACTCCTCCATACTCCTCCATACAACTTCATACTCCTCCATACAACTTCATACTCCTCCATACAACTTCATACTCCTCCATACTCCTCCATACAACTTCATACTCCTCCATACAACTTCATACTCCTCCATACAACTTCATACTCCTCCATACTCCTCCATACAACTTCATACTCCTCCATACTCCTCCATACAACTTCATACTCCTCCATACTCCTCCATACAACTTCATACTCCTCCATACAACTTCATACTCCTCCATACAACTTCATACTCCTCCATACTCCTCCATACAACTTCATACTCCTCTATACAACTTCATACTCCTCCATACAACTTCATACTCCTCCATACTCCTCCATACAACTTCATACTCCTCCATACAACTTCATACTCCTCCATACTCCTCCATACAACTTCATACTCCTCCATACAACTTCATACTCCTCCATACAACATCATACTCCTCCATACTCCTCCATACAACTTCATACTCCTCCATACAACTTCATACTCCTCCATACTCCTCCATACAACTTCATACTCCTCCATACAACTTCATACTCCTCCATACAACATCATACTCCTCCATACTCCTCCATACAACTTCATACTCCTCCATACAACTTCATACTCCTCCATACAACTTCATACTCCTCCATACAACTTCATACTCCTCCATACAACTTCATACTCCTCCATACTCCTCCATACAACTTCATACTCCTCTATACAACTTCATACTCCTCCATACAACTTCATACTCCTCCATACTCCTCCATACAACTTCATACTCCTCCATACAACTTCATACTCCTCCATACTCCTCCATACAACTTCATACTCCTCCATACTCCTCCATACAACTTCATACTCCTCCATACAACTTCATACTCCTCCATACAACTTCATACTCCTCCATACTCCTCCATACAACTTCATACTCCTCCATACTCCTCCATACAACTTCATACTCCTCCATACTCCTCCATACAACTTCATACTCCTCCATACTCCTCCATACAACTTCATACTCCTCCATACCACTCTATATCCCTCCAAAGCGTTGCCTAAGGAGATTTTTAAGTACTGTAGTCTGTCGCTATGCCACGAGTGTGCGCAATTTTAAAGCAATTTTAAAGCGTGATATGTTAGGTATCTATTTACTCAGCATAACATCAGCTTTCACATTATACAAAAAACGAGGCTAACTTTACTGTTTTTTTTTATTCATTAAAGTGTATTTTTTCCCCAAAAAAATTGCGTTTGAAAGACTGCTGCGCAAATACAGTGTGACATAAAAAATTGCAATGACCACCGTTTAATTCTCTAGGGTCTCTGCTAAAAAATATATATATGTAGTGTTTGGGGGTTCTGAGTAATTTTCTAGCAAAAAAATGATGCTTGGCTTGGATGGTGGTTAAAAGTATGAGATTTTTTTTTTTTTTAATCATGCTTACCTAGGTGGATGCTGCATCTGTCCCCCGCCGGCTCTAACATTGAGAACTGAGAGACCAAATACCACTGATCCCTCGGTTCTCTGAGTGAAAAGTTGGTGACCGGCTCTCTGCTCTGCCCCCCCCCCCTTTACTCACTGGAGCTGGTTCCGGTCCAGGCTTGTGGGCGGATTCTGACCACATGGTCAGCTATGAGTAAGCGCTCGAACTAGAGTGCGAAATGCGTCAACTGTGTCTGTACTACCCGCCTGATTGTCCGGTTTTTATGATCCAAGTTTTATAATAAAGAAGATGTTTTCAACTTTATCCGGTGTGCGGCATCCAGATTTTCCTGTTTCAAACCCTGCTTCAATTTGCATTTAGCCAGCCCCTGGGACTCCCCTCCTCTGAAGGATTCACTAATACACACCTGAGAGCGGGTTCTCCTGAGCGGTGATTCATTTTCATGGTCAAGACCTTTCCCGAGCCTGGACCGGCTCTCTGACATCAGCCAACAGTGGGCTTCAGCTTGCTGTCTGCTAAAAACGGGTCACTGGAGTGCAGAACGAACTACATACTTGTGATCCATAGGAGAAGTACAGCCAACCCTTGGCTTTCCCTGAACTTCTCCTTTAACCACTTGTCTATACGGCGGGCGGGAGGTGGTTAGAGTGTCTTTAATTCCTCCATAGCCCCATTGAAGTGACTGCCCTTAGGTGATACACAGAGATGAAGCAAATCCTCCCACATAAGTTGTGCCTGTTTATTTGCAGCCCTCTCTTGTCTACAGCCATTCATAGTCCAGAATTTATAAAGCTTGTCTGAGCTTTCAGGAAAAAAAGGGGGCAAAAAGCTAAAATTACACTCTGCAGAGCTCAGTAAGAGCTGATTGGAGGGAAGGGACACACCCCCTGCACATGGCACACAGGAATAGAGCTGAGGCTGTCAATCACAGGCTGTGTGATGGAGTTTCCTCCCCGTCACCTTTTTTTTCTTGGTGTCAGGAAAACTTGTCCGAAGAGACTCTGCTGATAGCAGAGGAAGGAGGCAGCAGACAGAAATGACACTTAGTGCTCTGGACTGAGACAAGTACACACTATAGAGGGATAAGCTTTGTTCATATTCTATGTCTGAGGACTTTTCAAAAAATATAAAAATGCATCTGCCTTTTATTTATTATTATTATTTTTTTTTATAATGTCCAGCAATAAATGTGATCACATTGAAGATCTCTGTAATTCAGCTGTACATCTCTCTACAAGCTCAGCTGACAATGGTGGGACTTATGGGACAAAACCTTCCAACATGGATGAAAATCACATTTCCTCTCCATTGCCGATGAAATAATCCCAAACCTGAGAACAGCGATCTGCAACCCAACTGAGTGCGGAATACATAACGGGGGGAACCGACGCGTTGCGGAGTTCAGATGCTCACCAATGATAATTCCCAATTCCAGGAAATCAGATCTGGGATGGTGCGAGGTCTGGCAGAGAGCAAATACTCTACTGCAGAGTGATAGATAGGAGATTCACAGAAGGCTGCCTATCGCTGTATACATCAGGAGGACACCACCGCTGTATATGAAGCTCGGCATTATAACCGCAGCCTGCATGCTATCGCCATACCCCTCCATACCACTTCATACCACTTCATACCACTTCATACTCCTCCATACCACTTCATACTCCTCCATACCACTTCATACCCCTCCATACCACTTCATACTCCTCAATACCCCTCCATACCACTTCATACTCCTCAATACCCCTCCATACCACTTCATACCACTTCATACTCCTCCATACCACTTTATACCCCTCCATACCACTTCATACTCCTCAATACCCCTCCATACCACTTCATACTCCTCAATACCCCTCCATACCACTTCATACCACTTCATACTCCTCCATACCACTTTATACCCCTCCATACCACTTCATACCACTTCATACTCCTCCATACCACTTCATACCCCTCCATACCACTTCATACTCCTCAATACCCCTCCATACCACTTCATACTCCTCAATACCCCTCCATACCACTTCATACCACTTCATACTCCTCCATACCACTTTATACCCCTCCATACCACTTCATACTCCTCCATACCACTTTATACCCCTCCATACCACTTCATACTCCTCCATACCACTTCATACCACTTCATACCACTTCATACCACTTCATACCCCTCCATACCACTTCATACTCCTCAATACCCCTCCATACCACTTCATACTCCTCAATACCCCTCCATACCACTTCATACCACTTCATACTCCTCCATACCACTTTATACCCCTCCATACCACTTCATACTCCTCCATACCACTTCATACCACTTCATACCACTTCATACCACTTCATACTCCTCCATACCACTTCATACCCCTCCATACCACTTCATACCCCTCCATACCACTTCATACTCCTCCATACCACTTCATACCCCTCCATACCACTTCATACTCCTCCATACCACTTCATACCACTTCATACTCCTCCATACCACTTCATACTCCTCCATACCACTTCATACCACTTCATACTCCTCCATACCACTTCATACTCCTCCATACTCCTCCATACCACTTCATACCACTTCATACTCCTCCATACCACTTCATACCACTTCATACTCCTCCATACCACTTCATACTCCTCCATACCACTTCATACCACTTCATACTCCTCCATACCACTTCATACTCCTCCATACCACTTCATTCCCCTCCATACCACTTCATTCCCCTCCATACCACTTCATACTCCTCCATACCACTTCATACCCCTCCATACCACTTCATACTCCTCCATACCCCTCCACACCACTTCATACCACTTCATACTCCTCCATACCACTTCATACCCCTCCATACCACTTCATACTCCTCCATACCACTTCATACCCCTCCATACCACTTCATACTCCTCCATACCACTTCATACCACTTCATACTCCTCCATACCACTTCATACCCCTCCATACCACTTCATACTCCTCCATACCACTTCATACCCCTCCATACCACTTCATACCACTTCATATTCCTCCATACCACTTCATACCCCTCCATACCACTTCATACTCCTCAATACCCCTCCATACCACTTCATACCACTTCATACTCCTCCATACCACTTTATACCCCTCCATACCACTTCATACTCCTCCATACCACTTTATACCCCTCCATACCACTTCATACTCCTCCATACCACTTCATACCACTTCATACCACTTCATACCACTTCATACTCCTCCATACCACTTCATACCCCTCCATACCACTTCATACTCCTCAATACCCCTCCATACCACTTCATACTCCTCAATACCCCTCCATACCACTTCATACCACTTCATACTCCTCCATACCACTTTATACCCCTCCATACCACTTCATACTCCTCCATACCACTTCATACCACTTCATACCACTTCATACCACTTCATACTCCTCCATACCACTTCATACCCCTCCATACCACTTCATACCCCTCCATACCACTTCATACTCCTCCATACCACTTCATACCCCTCCATACCACTTCATACTCCTCCATACCACTTCATACCACTTCATACTCCTCCATACCACTTCATACTCCTCCATACCACTTCATACCACTTCATACTCCTCCATACCACTTCATACTCCTCCATACTCCTCCATACCACTTCATACCACTTCATACTCCTCCATACCACTTCATACCACTTCATACTCCTCCATACCACTTCATACTCCTCTATACCACTTCATACCACTTCATACTCCTCCATACCACTTCATACTCCTCCATACCACTTCATTCCCCTCCATACCACTTCATTCCCCTCCATACCACTTCATACTCCTCCATACCACTTCATACCCCTCCATACCACTTCATACTCCTCCATACCCCTCCACACCACTTCATACCACTTCATACTCCTCCATACCACTTCATACCCCTCCATACCACTTCATACTCCTCCATACCACTTCATACCCCTCCATACCACTTCATACTCCTCCATACCACTTCATACCACTTCATACTCCTCCATACCACTTCATACCCCTCCATACCACTTCATACTCCTCCATACCACTTCATACCCCTCCATACCACTTCATACTCCTCCATACCACTTCATACCACTTCATACCCCTCCATACCACTTCATACTCCTCCATACCACTTCATACCCCTCCATACCACTTCATACTCCTCCATACCACTTCATACCACTTCATACTCCTCCATACCACTTCATACTCCTCCATACCACTTCATACCCCTCCATACCACTTCATACCCCTCCATACCACTTCATACTCCTCCATACCACTTCATACCCCTCCATACCACTTCATACTCCTCCATACCACTTCATACTCCTCCATACCACTTCATACCCCTCCATACCACTTCATACCACTTCATACCACTTCATACTCCTCCATACCACTTCATACCACTTCATACCCCTCCATACCACTTCATACTCCTCCATACCACTTCATACCCCTCCATACCACTTCATACTCCTCCATACCACTTCATACCACTTCATACTCCTCCATACCACTTCATACTCCTCCATACCACTTCATACTCCTCCATACCACTTCATACCCCTCCATACCACTTCATACCACTTCATACCACTTCATACCCCTCCATACCACTTCATACTCCTCCATACCACTTCATACTCCTCCATACCACTTCATACCACTTCATACCACTTCATACCCCTCCATACCACTTCATACCCCTCCATACCACTTCATACTCCTCCATACCACTTCATACTCCTCCATACCACTTCATACCCCTCCATACCACTTCATACCCCTCCATACCACTTCATACTCCTCCATACCCCTCCATACCACTTCATACCCCTCCATACCACTTCATACTCCTCCATACCACTTCATACTCCTCCATACCACTTCATACCCCTCCTTAGCACTTCATACTCCTCCATACCACTTCATACCCCTCCATACCACTTCATACCCCTCCACACCACTTCATACCCCTCCATACCACTTCATACTCCTCCATACCCCTCAGGGGCGTAACTAGAAATAGCAGGGCCCCATAGCAAAATGTTGTATGGGGCCTCCCTGCAAACAGCCACCCCCCCCCCACAGCTGCCCTAGTGTCAATGTAGCGTGACCTGTGCCACATACAGCGTGACCTGTGCCCAATACAGCATGACCTGTGCCCAATACAGCCTGGTCTGCCTGTGCCCCATACAGCCCCACCTATGCAGAGGAAGAGGCAAGCCACCCAGATCAGCGGAGAGCAGGATTGCCCACTGTAATAGCTTTCATTTGAATTTCCTGTCTTTCCGGGGCTCATCACATAGCCCCACCTCTTGGCCCGACGCCTTTGATGACATCACATGTCCCGCATTGGATCGGCGTTCTGTCTATCAAAGGCACCGGGCCAAAAGGTGGAGCTATGTGACGTGAGCCCCGGGAACACTGGAAGTTCTAATGAAAGCTCTTACATCGGGCAATTCAGCTGTCTGCTGATACGGACAGCTCGCCTCTTCTTTTCCTCTCTCTTCCCCTGGCTGGGAGACTGTGCCGGCAGTGCTCTTATCCTCACTGGGCCCCACTGGTCTGCGGGCCCCATAGCGCCCACATGGGTCGCTATTGTGGTAGTTACGCCCCTGATACCCCTCCAAACCACTTCATACTCCTCCATACCGCTTCATACCCCTCCATACCACTTCATACCCCTCCATACCACTTCATACTCCTCCATACCACTTCATACTCCTCAATACCCCTCCATACCACTTCATACCCCTCCATACCACTTCATACTCCTCCATACCACTTCATACCCCTCCATACCACTTCATACCCCTCCATACCACTTCATACTCCTCCATATCACTTCATACTCCTCAATACCCCTCCATACCACTTCATACCCCTCCATAACACTTCATACTCCTCCATAACACTCCATATCCCTCTATACCACTCAAAACCATTCTATACACCTCCATATCCCTCAATACCACTCCATACCACTTCATACTCCTCCATACCACTTCATACTCCTCCATACTCCTCCATACCACTTCATACGCCTCCATACCACTTCATACGCCTCCATAACACTTCATACGCCTCCATACTCCTCCATACCACTTCATACTCCTCCATACTCCTCCATAACACTTCATATTCCTCCATACCCCTCCATACAACTTCATACTCCTCCATACCACTTCATACAACTTCATACTCCTCCATACCACTTCATACCACTTCATACTCCTCCATACTCCTCCATAACATTTCATACTCCTCCATACCCCTCCATACAACTTCATACTCCTCCATACCACTTCATACTCCTCCATACCACTCCATATTCCTCCATACAACTTCATACTCCTCCATACCACTCCATACACCTCCATATTCCTCCATACCATCCCATACTACTTCATACTCCTCCATACTCCTTCATACCCCTCCATACCACTTCATACCCCTCCATACCACTTCATACTCCTCCATACCACTTCATACCCCTCCATACAACTTCATACTCCTCCATACCACTCCATACACCTCCATACTCCTCCATACCATTCCATACCACTTCATACTCCTCCATACCCCTTCATACCCCTCCATACCACTTCATACCCCTCCATACCACTTCATACTCCTCCATACTCCTCCATAACACTTCATACTCCTCCATACCCCTCCATACAACTTCATACTCCTCCATACCACTTCATACAACTTCATACTCCTCCATACCACTTCATACCACTTCATACTCCTCCATACTCCTCCATAACATTTCATACTCCTCCATACCCCTCCATACAACTTCATACTCCTCCATACCACTTCATACTCCTCCATACCACTCCATATTCCTCCATACAACTTCATACTCCTCCATACCACTCCATACACCTCCATATTCCTCCATACCATCCCATACTACTTCATACTCCTCCATACTCCTTCATACCCCTCCATACCACTTCATACCCCTCCATACCACTTCATACTCCTCCATACCACTTCATACCCCTCCATACAACTTCATACTCCTCCATACCACTCCATACACCTCCATACTCCTCCATACCATTCCATACCACTTCATACTCCTCCATACCCCTTCATACCCCTCCATACCACTTCATACCCCTCCATACCACTTCATACTCCTCCATAACACTCCATATCCCTCCATACCATTCCATACCCCGCAATACCACTCCAAACCATTCCATACACCTCCATATCCCTCAATACCACTCTATACTACTTCATACTCCTCCATACTCCTCCATAACACTTCATACTCCTCCATACTCCTCCATACAACTTCATACTCCTCCATACCACTTCATACTCCTCCATACCACTCTATATCCCTCCAAAGCGTTGCCTAAGGAGATTTTCCCCCCAAAAAAATGCGTTTGAAAGACTGCTGCGCAAATACAGTGTGACATAAAAAATTGCAATGACCACCGTTTAATTCTCTAGGGTCTCTGCTAAAATATATATATATGTAGTGTTTGGGGGTTCTGAGTAATTTTCTAGCAAAAAAATGATGCTTGGCTTGGATGGTGGTCAAAAGTATGAGATTTTTTTTTTTTAATCATGCTTACCTAGGTGGATGCTGCATCTGTCCCCCGCCGGCTCTAACATTGAGAACTGAGAGACCAAATACCACTGATCCCTCGGTTCTCTGAGTGAAAAGTTGGTGACCGGCTCTCTGCTCTGCCCCCCCCCCCCCTTACTCACTGGAGCGCTGGGCTGTGGAGGGGGGCGAGAACAGCTGGCTCAGGCGCTCAACGGATCGCTGGTGCCGGTCCAGGCTTGTGGGCGGATTCTGACCATATGGTCAAGACCTTTCCCGAGCCTGGACCGGCTCTCTGACATCAGCCAACAGTGGGCTTCAGCTTGCTGTCTGCTAAAAACGGGTCACTGGAGTGCAGAACGAACTACATACTTGTGATCCATAGGAGAAGTACAGCCAACCCTTGGCTTTCCCTGAACTTCTCCTTTAACCACTTGCCAACCGCCTAATGTACTTATACTGCGGCAGGTCGGCTCTATTGCTCGAAATAACATATCTGTATGTCATTTTGCGCATTAGACACTGGGGGGGGGGCGCGCACAATGGCACCCTGATAGGACAGAGTGGGAGCGGGTCTCAATGCCTACCGGCCACCTGGGATCGTTCCCAAGAGAGGCAGAACAGTTATCTGCCTATGTAAACAAGACAGATCGCCGTTCTGTTCCACCAATCTCTGTCTTCACCCAGTCAGACAATCCCCCCACACAGTTAGCAAGCACCAGCTAGGCACACAGTTAACCCTTTGGTCGCCCCTAATGTTAACCCCTTCCCAGCCAGTGTCATAAGTACAGTGACAGTGCATATTTTTAGTACTGATCACAGTAATAATGTCACTGGTTCCCAAAAAAGTATCAAAAGTGTCAGTTACAGTAGGTGACCGCGATATTGTGTCAATCTCGCCGCAGTTATCGGCGAGATTTGACACCTGCGAGCCCCGTCGCGGGAGCCAGCGCCGAGATGGCTCACTCATCGGGAAAGGGAAACTTTTTTTTCCTTTCGCGATGAGCGACAGGCAGTGCTGACAGCTGTCTGGTATGAATCCTGTGGAGGAACGCCGTGCCAAATTTTAAATGAAAAAAAACGGCATGGGTCCCCCCCCAGGCGCATACCAGGCCCTTAGGTCTGGTATGGATTGTAAGGGGAACCCCCTACGCCGAAAAATCGGCATGCGGGTCCCCCCAAAATCCATACCAGACCCTTATCTGAGCATGCAGCCCGGCCGGTCAGGAAATGGGGTGGGGACGAGCGAGCCCCCCCCCTCCTGAGCCGTACCAGGCTGCATGCCCTCAACATGGGGGGGTGGGTGCCTTGGGGGAGGGGGGCGCTCTGTAAATGAGTACCCCTAGCCATTCACCTAGGGAAAAAAGTGTCAATAAAAAAAAACACAGTACACAGGTATTAAGAGTAATTTATTAGGCAGCTCCGGGGTCTTCTTCCGACTTCGGGGGGTCTTCATCCGACTTCTCCCGGTGTTCCGCCTCTTCTCCCGGGCCCCTTCGCTATCTTCTTCCAGCTCTTTTGCCAGCGGGGGGCCCGGTCTGCTGCCGCTGTCTTGTTGCTGCTGTCTTCTCCCGGGCCCCTCCGCTGTCTTCTTCCAGCTCTTTTGCCAGGGAGGGGCCCGGTCTGCTGCCGCTGTCTCGCCGCTTCTTCTCTTCTTCTCTTCTTCTGATGTTGACACGACGCTCTCTCTGGCTAGAATGCTGTGTGCGAGCTGCGGAGCCACACGTCATAAGGGGGCGTGACCCCAGAGTCCCTGCGCATGCTGGGACTGTGACGTCACAAGGGGCGGGGTCACTATAAATGGCTCCGCAGCTCGCACACAGTATTCCAGCCGGAGAGAGCGTCGTGTCAACATCGGAAGAAGAGAAGAAGAGAAGAAGCGGCGAGACGGCGGCAACAAGACCGCGGCAACAGACCGGGCCCCCGCTGGCAAAGGAGCTGGAAGAATATAGCGGAGGGGCCCGGGAGAAGAGGCGGAACACCGGGAGAAGTCGGATGAAGACCCCCCGAAGTCGGAAGAAGACCCCGGAGCTGCCTAATAAATTACTCTTAATACCTGTGTACTGTGGTTTTTTTTTTATTGACACTTTTTTCCCTAGGTGAATGGGTAGGGGTACCCCATACTCATTCACATAGGGTGGGGGGTCGGATCTGGGGGCCCCCTTATTAAAGGGGGCTCCCGGATTCCGATAAGCCCTCCGCCCGCAGATCCCGACAACCAACGGCCAGGGTTGTCGGGAAGAGGCTCTTGTCCTCATCAACATGGGGACAAGGTGCTTTGGGGTGGGGGGCCCGCAGGGCCCCCCTCCCACAAGGCACCCACCCCCCATGTCGAGGGCATGCCGCCTGGTACGGCTCAGGAGGGGGGGGGGGGGCGCTCGCTCGTCCCCACCCCCTTTCCTGACGGCCGGGCTGCATACTCGGATAAGGGTCTGCTTTGGATTTTGGGGAGACCCCCACACCGATTCTTCGGTGTAGGGGGTTCCCCTTACAATCCATACCTGACCTAAGGGCCTGGTATGCCCCTGGGTGAGGAACCCACGCCGGGTTTTTCATTTAAAATTTGGCGCGGCGTTCCCCCTCAGGATTCATACCAGACAGCTGTCAGCACTGCCTGTCGCTCATTGCGAAAGGAAAAAAAAGTTTTCCTTTCCCAATATGTGAGACATGCACAGTACCCTGTCACAGAGAACCAGCGCGATGGGATCGCGCTGCAAACACAATCTCGCGGTCAGATACTGTAGGTGTCCAATTTGCCCGCCGCAATGTCGCAGTTCCGCTAAAAATCGCTGATGGCTGCCATTACTAGTAAAAAAATAAATAGAAATGCCATAAAAATATCCTTGTCAGAAACCATGAAATCAGGCCGAGACAGAAGGACAGTTAAATCACACTTGTTTAATAACAAAAGTTAAACAAACAAATGTAGACAAAACATAGCCAGAGTTCAGTAACTGGAACGGATAGTCAGCCAAGCCAGAAGTCAGGGATCAATGTAGTGGAACAGCAAGTAGGATCTGAAGCCAGAAGGGATGTCAGCAAAGCAAGTCTTGAACAGGATCGCAGAAGATAGTTTCTGTGATGTTGACCAAGGCGAAGGCAGAGATCCTCTGGACTGGACGGCCTAAGACTCCATTCACACAGGGGCAACACGACTTCCAGCGCGACTTTGGGAGGCAACTTGGACACGACTTGAGTATGAATCACAGCACAACTTGGGGCGACTTCAGCGAGACTTGGGGCGACTTCAGCGTGACTTGGGGCGACTTACAACATGACTTGAAGTCGCCTCCAGGACAGGGAGTAGTCGTATATCATATAAAAATATAACATTCTTTCATTAAATTGGTTAAAACGTGTCTCAAAAAACATAAGACACTACATTAAAACATAATGTACCAACATCATACTACTTTACCCTATACATTCCCCTTTGTCTCCAAAAGGTATAAACCCTCCAGTGACTGGTCAGATACAACATAGATATCAAAAGTAGTATCGGTGGGAGGGAATTGAAACCAAGGAGACAACCTCAACTCAACGCGTTTCGCCTTGTTGGCTTCTTCAGGGGTCTTTCGATGGCAGAGGGGTAAGTAGAGATGCGGTAAAAGAAATAGACATACATAATATACATTCATAAATATACAAATTTGTATATTGAAAATCATGGCATACGTATGATATAAACACTAACATTTATTATATACTGATTCTGGGGTACCCAAAGAGGACATGAACACACTTTTATCCAAAGCACTATATGTGAATCAGGTGTCTGTCCAAAATCAAATGGGCGGGCAGATCAACCCGAGAGAGGGGGTCCCTCACCAAAATGAGCCAAGAGGAGATCCGATGCATAAGTATTGACAATTTTTTATGCCCTCCAATAATCAAAAGGCACTAAAAGGAAAAAAATGGTAAAAAAGTAAGATGAACCACCATGATATTGTCATCCATCAAGATAGCAGCAAAACCATTGGGCAAAACTTCTAAACCAAACATACCTACCTTTTTTTTTTTTTTTATAACGTAAAAAATAAAAACTGCAGATCAAATTCCACCAAAAGAAAGCTCTATTTGTGGGGAATCGTCAATTCTATTTGGGTACAGCGTCGCACGACTGCGCAATTGTCAGCTAAATGTAACGCAGTGCCGTATAACAAAAAAAGGCCTGGTCATGAAGGGTGGGGGGGGTAAAACCTTCCGGAGCTGAAGTGCTTAATACACACTACTTGTGGTCTGAATGTTTTTTTAATTTCCCATTATAGAGCAATATAAAGCTACAAAACCACAGAGGTGATCAAATACCACCAAAAGAAAGCTCTATTTGAGGGGAAAAAAGGACATCAATTTTGTTTGGGTGCCACGTAGCACGACCGCGCAATTATCAGTTAAAACGATGCAATGCCGTATCGCAAAAAGTGCTCTGGTCAGGAAGGGGGTAAAATCTTCCAGGGCTGAAGCGGCTAATCTGCTTTTTTTTATTTTATCTGCTCTCTGCTCCTCCTTCACCCACACCACTGTACACCCTCTCAAAATGGCGTACAGGGGGCGGAGACTATAGCCGCGTGTCGAAAACGAAACTAAAATACGAGATTGCGAATCATTACGAACGACCGCAATGTATTTTACGAAAGTACGAATCCG
The DNA here is from genome assembly GCF_042186555.1 of Aquarana catesbeiana. NCBI lineage: Eukaryota > Metazoa > Chordata > Amphibia > Anura > Ranidae > Aquarana > Aquarana catesbeiana. The sequence continues at coordinate 4,380,876 of NC_133326.1, read as the reverse complement.
TCTGAAGCACGGTAGTAGACATTAGTACATGTACATTACATAAAATTACGAAATGTCTTCCGATTACGAATAAACAAAACAATGTAACAAAAGTACGAATCGATGAAAAGGGCGATCTCACAAAAGTAACAAATACTAAGTGACGAGTAGTGTACCGAATAAACAGAAACTATTATCTATCAACATTACGATTTTCGATTCAAGGAAAATTAGACGGAATTACGAATCATTTTGAATCAACGAAAATATAACTGTTACGAAAATACGAACGAGTCCGAATATGAAAACCCGCGCCTTATGCCCCGTACACACGGTTGGATTTTCCGATGGAAAATGTCCGATCGGAGCGTGTTGTCGGAAATTCCGACCGTGTGTGGGCTCCATCGGACATTTTCCATCGGATTTTCCGACACGCAAAGTTGGACAGCAGGAGATAAAATTTTCCGACAACAAAATCCGATTGCGTCAATTCCGACCGTGTGTGGCCTGTTCCAACGCACAAAGTGCCACGCATGCTCAGAAGAAATTCCGACACGGGACAGCTCGTTCTGGTAAACTTAGCGTTCGCAATGGATACAGCACTTTCGTCACGCTGCAATGTTAAAAATGGTTTAATACAGCGCACTCTCTTCTTCTTTATAATGTGACAAGAATTAAGTCGTTTTGCTGCTCATATTCACACACACTTCTCACAAACTTTTATTTGTGTTTTTTTAGTGGGATTCCCTCAATATATTGTTATTAGTTGTCACATCTGACAGTTTTATATTATTTATTTATTTTTTTTTTTTTGGATTTTCAGCCTTTTTTTTCTTTAATGTTTGTATTTTGTCCAAGGCTGATCTTTGTTCAATGTTATTTTTATTTTTACTCCAGAATATTTTTGGGTGTGTTTTGTGTGTCAAGTTACCCCAACACCATTGATATCTTTTATTATTTAATCTCAAGGAGATTGTTTGGTGTTGGTGTCCCTTGTTCATTTCACATTGTATATTTGAAATGTACCTGAATCCTCACAAACAAACTGTCCTTTTTGAAGTAAAACACATAGGAGAGTATAATTCAAAACAAAAATCCTTTATTAAGGTATCAGAACCAAACAAAGAGGGAGGCAACACTGGATCAACATGAGAAATTAGCGAAGCCTGGGACCCCCACGGCAGACATCAATTCTTCAACACCAAAATTGGTAGCCTGAGGAGTCCATATGTAAGGGAGGGCAGTCTGGTCCAGAATTCGCAGAGATCCGGATAGCAGCAGATGACATCTGTGTCCCCAGGCTGTGGTACCACAAGAGGCTGCATCTTTTGGCCGACCAGACTGAACCCAGGGCAATCACTGTCTGGTCTTCCTTCCACGCTTCCTTCCGGGCTGTGGCTGTGCAGTTGGAGATGTGGCAGGAGGAGGAGTAGGACCTGGAGGAGGAGGAGGACTGGGAGGACCTGGAGGAGGACTGGGAGGACCTGGAGGAGAGGGAGGAGGAGGACCTGCAGGAGGAGGAGGAGGACCATCCCAAAGGTGTATCTGAGGTGTCATTTGGCCCCTCATACCTTTCTCAAGAGCCTCCAATATGAGGGCCTCACACATGACTTGTTGTCCCTCCTCCATCCTCTGCATTTTATATGCAATGAAGGCAGCAATGTTCTCCTCCATGGTGTGGGGTGCTCCCAGGACCTCTGTAGCCCTCCAAAAGAATCCTATAGCAGCCTCCTCTAGGGCACTCCTCCTACTGCCACTTTCTCTTTTCAGGGGGAGTGGAGGGACCTGCAGATCAGCCAGCCGGCTCGGCCCGGCCACCTCCTGGCTGAGACTTCCCTGTGTATGAAAAAGGGACATGGTTGCAATGTTTTGCTTCATCAATCCCAATCCTAAATTAGTACTCCCAACTAACATCTAGTTAACATCATTGATTGGACAAGCAGAAATATTTAGAGAAATGCTATACCTGGCTCAATCTGGGCTCCTCCACATGTGGCCTGGAAGGCCCAGGTTGGGCGTCAGAAGCCTCAGCCGGGGGGGGGGGAGGAAGCGTGGAAGGAAGACTGGAGAGGGATGACCTGGGTTCAGTCTGGCCTGCCAGAAAATGCAGCCTGTCGTAGTACAACATCCTGGGGACATAGATGTCATCTGCTGCTCCGGATATCTGTGAATCCAGGACCTTGTTGCGCTCCCTTAGATATGTGCTCCTCAGGCAACCAATTAATATCTTTAAATAGGTGATGTCTGCCTTGGGGATCACCTGCTTCACAATTTCACACAATTGCTCCAGTGCTGCCTTCCTCTTTGCTTGGTTCTTGAAATGGGGGTGTTTAATCTCCCACAGACAGGGCAGCTCCCTTAGCATCTCTAGGAATACTGATATGAAGTCAGTATCTTTTAATAAGATATCCATGTTCACTGCAAGACACAACACAAGACAAAGCCTAATGTCAGACAAAACTCTCCTAATCTTGTTACAATATAGGCCTCAATCTATAAGCAGTATAGGCACAAGTTTGTCTCTTACCTTGGTTCTTACGATCGGCGCGTCCAATGCTCCTTCCTCCGCTCACAGATCGTACGTAATACGCACGCGTGTTACGCTTTATACACACTGCGCATGCGTATAACTCCGCCCGCCCCTGACGTTCTTTCTAGTCTATTCCCCGCCCCTTTTCGTTCGGCGCAGTGGGTGAAGAGCACATGGCGGAGTTACAGCAGGTGCATGCTAATTCTAGCAACGAGGAGGAGGAAAGCCCGGATCCGGACACGTCCCGATCCAGAAGGAGACGTTTTAAGGCCACAAATATGTCCTTTGGGGAGATGATGGAGATGGTCGACATCATGAAGAAGTCCGACTATGACGGAAAGTATGGGCCTTACCCCAACCCCAACATCAGAAAGGCAAAGATCATGGCGAAAGTGGTCAAAAGCCTTCACAGGAATTTCGGGGTACGAAGATCGAAAGATCAGCTCAGAAAGCGGTGGTCGGACCTGAAGTCAAGAGAGCCCGAGCAGTACCGAAAGATCCGGAGAGTGCTGCAAAAAAGTAAGTAGTTGTGCTGTGTTCCTATTCTTTCTGTCTTTATTCCGTTCGTGCTGCTCCATGTGCTTTTATTAATTGTAACGTTTAAAAGGGCAACTTTAATGTTCATGGGCCCATTATTCGTTCGTATCAAACATTTTTCTTTCGGCCTCTAAAACACCATTGTTTAGGCCATATGCATTTTCCCACATTTTTTTTGGGCCTACTTGGATGCCAAATATTTGTTTGTGTAGATGGGTTTGTTACTAGAATGAAATGCCAACTAGATTGTGTGTAAGGAGAGGACACTGAGCAGCTGTTTTCACATCTGGACACTGGAGCACTAGTGTGGGACCCCAGAACACCATTTTTATTAGGGGGCCACACAGGTGCTCCAGTGTATGCTATAGGGGGGTCTCCATCTGTGAAGCTTGTACTAAACAGGTAAAGTATTGCAGCTTGACAAAGGGCAATAAAAAAAAGACATCTTTGAACTCGGCTAAAATAGACAATTGTACCCCACTTCCAAGCAATGTTTCCTATTTCTAGTTCGGCCATCAAATATCTGTGTGCTAAGTATACCATTTTTGTTTTACATAGGGGAGAAAAGACTCGGAGGGCACCCCTCATCCGAGGAGACCAGAGACCCCCCACCTCTGGAAGAAGGTGAAATACCCCAAACCCAAGCTGATCAGGAGGAAGAAGAAGATGTGGTGGAGATTGGCACCACAACAGGTGAGTGTCTGCGACCACAGGCTCAGGTAAAAGAGATGGATGGTGGCAGATTTTTGAGACCTGTTTTTTTTTTTTTCTCTCTTTTTAGGTGATCGTGATGTGAGGGATAGAGAACGCTTTACTTCAGAAAGTGCCCAGATCCTGATCGGGGAGATCATGGGGTGTAATGCCGAACTGCAAAACATCCAGCAAAAAATCAATGATGTTATTAAAAAAAATAATAACATCATTGATGTTTTGGGGCGAATTTAAAACCCCACAAAATCACTTTTTGGATTGTGGTCCAATCTTTTAAATTTTTTTGCAATGTTTTGAAAAGCCAAATTTGGAGGATGCACACAGTGTGCCAACATGTGCTATCTGCCATCACGGGAGATCAATGGACGCGTTTTGGGGGTGCAACCCCTTCCTCAATTATAAAGTCGCGTTGAGGAAGGGCTTGCTCCCCCAAAACACGTCCCTTGATCCCCCCTGATGGCAGATAGCACATGTTGACATTCGTAAATTGGTGTGCATCTTCCAAATTTGGCTTTTCCAGGGGTGATTTCCCCCCATCCGAACGCTATATCAAACCCAGTTCCTAAATACTGATGTCTGATATAGCCTTCAGGTTTTACCATATGTGAACTTTGTAAGTTAAAGTTTTTTGGCTTTCTTGTTGGTTTTACACAGGCCTGTTTTATCTGAAATGGATATTTCGAATTTTGCTAATGCTACTGCAAAAATTGTTATACAACAAACATGTTGGTTTGTTTTAAAAACCTTTGGTAAATGCACATGTGATTGTGCAGGTATAAAAAAGTGGCTTACTCAAGAATGTGTGGATTATTGTCTCAACACTAGGGATGAGCCGAACACCCCCCTGTTCGGTTCGCACCAGAACATGCGAACAGGAAAAAAGTTCGTTCGAACACGCGAACACCGTTAAAGTCTATGGGACACGAACATGAATAATCAAAAGTGCTAATTTTAAAGGCTTATATGCAAGTTATTGTCATAAAAAGTGTTTGGGGACCTGGGTCCTGCCCCAGGGGACATGGATCAATGCAAAAAAAAGTTTTAAAAACGGCCGTTTTTTCAGGAGCAGTGATTTTAATAATGCTTAAAGTCAAACAATAAAAGTGTAATATCCCTTTAAATTTCGTACCTGGGGGGTGTCTATAGTATGCCTGTAAAGGGGCGCATGTTTCCTGTGTTTAGAACAGTCTGACAGCAAAATGACATTTTGAAGGAAAAAACTCATTTAAAACTACCCGCGGCTATTGCATTGCCGACAATACACATAGAAGTTCATTGATAAAAACGGCATGGGAATTCCCCAAAGGGGAACCCCGAACCAAAATGAAAAAAAAAAAATGACGTGGGAGTCCCCCTAAATTCCATACCAGGCCCTTCAGGTCTGGTATGGATATTAAGGGGAACCCCGGCCAAAATAAAAAAAAAAAAATGACGTGGGGTTCCCCCTAAATTCCATACCAGACCCTTCAGGTCTGGTATGGATTTTAAGGGGAACCCCGCGCCAAAAAAAAAAAAAAAAACGGCGTGGGGTCCCCCCAAAAATCCATACCAGACCCTTATCCGAGCACCGCACCCATGGCATGGGGGGAGGCTCCCGCTCTTTTCTTCTTCTTCATCTTCTTCTCTTCTTCTCTTCTTTTCTTCTCTTCTTCATTTTCTTCTCCGGGCCGCTCCGCATCCATGCTGGCATGAAGGGAGGCTCCCGCTGTGTGACGGTGCTTCTCGTCTGACAGTTCTTAAATAACGGGGGGCGGGGCCACCCGGTGACCCAGCCCCCCTCTGACGCACGGGACATGACGGGACTTCCCCGTGGCATTCCCCGTGACGTCACAGGGAAGTCCCGTCAAGTCACCGTGCGTCAGAGGGGGGCGGGGTCACCGGGTGGCCCCGCCCCCCGTTATTTAAGAACTGTCAGACGAGGAGCGCCGTCACACAGCGGGAGCCTCCCTTCATGCCAGCATGGATGCGGAGCGGCCCGGAGAAGAAAATGAAGAAGAGAAGAAAAGAAGAGAAGAAGAGACAGCAACCCAGGGAGTTGTTGGAAATTGAGTTAAGGGGCCTGTGCCTGCATCTGAACATGATGAGTAAATGGGCAATCCACTATATTCCACTTCAGTGTCAGTCTGAGTGCTGACACTCTGCAGAGCAGACCTCTATCTAGCAGCTCCGTGAAGAGCTCGGCCTGTGGCCACCCCTTCCTCGGCTCTCCCCCCCTCCTCTAACCCACATCCCCTACTTCCTATCCCCCTACCGACCTACTCCAGACGCCGTTCTTAGTCGGCCAGCCGCTCAGGACACTCCGCGGCTCCGGCCCAGCCCCCCCCCCCCCCGCATTACCACGCCAGTCCCTCTCCCATCTGACTCTCCGGCGGCCACCTTCAGCAGCCGGTCGGCCGCTCAGGACACTCCGCGGCTCCGGCCGCCCTCGGCTGGCTAGCCCGCAGCTCTCCACTTCTCCCCCCTGCAGCATTCAGCCGGTCCCCCCTCTATCCATCCGGACGCCGCCTAGTCAGCTGGCCGGCCGCCCGGGACTCTTCGCGGCTCCTGGTCGGCAGATTACAGCACTTACCGTCCCCTCTACTGACCAACCGCTCCGGCGGGTCCGCACCCCTCTTCCAACTGATCATCTCCACCGGACGGTGTGGGCAACAACGTTAGGACAGCCCGCGGCTCGGGCCTAGCCGGCGGCCATCTTGGTACTCCCTCTGCCGGCCAGCCGCGGCTTAGCCCCAGCCGGCGGCCATATTGGCACACCCAGGAAAACGGTGCAGCATCCTAGGACTTCCTCCTGAGGCCATCAGCCCCCAGCCATCACCGCCCGATTGGACCCACTACCCCCTAGTCATCTATCCAGCCACACCCCCCCTCCCCCCTCTGTGGCCTCCACCGCAGCCGCGGTCTCAATCACCACGTTCTAGCCACTAGAGTCGGTGGGACGGACCACGGCTGCAGCCTAGCCCAGCCAGCTTGCCACCACAACCCCTCACTGTTGTCCAACAGAGCCCCGTGCCCTCTGCACCGAGAATCGCCCCTCCTGCTACTGGACCTCACTGCGGGGGCACTAGAGATTCACCGGGGGCCAGTCTACCTCAAATCGCCTGAGACGCAGCCACCGCACCACCCACCGCACCAGCTCCCCCTCCTTCACCTTCGGGACCTTCAGCACAGGTAAGCCACCGGGGGCACTCGAGAAGTTGATCCAGGGGCCCTTGTCCGATCGCCCCTCGGGGGGGTCAGGAAGGAATTTTTTCCTCGACTGCACCATTGGCCTACGCAGCCAGGGGTTTTTTTTTTTTTTGCCTTCCTCTGGATCAACGAGAGGGAGGTAGGCAGCCTCCTCCCTCCAGTACTTCCGCTCCAACACTCAGCCGTCACTCTCACCACTCCAGAGCAGTGGTCAGCCATCCGATCCCTCCATCCCCCTGCAAGGCTAGCATCGCCACACCAGTGCCTTCGTCATACAAATTTCTTTTCCAGCAACGCCGCCTTCCGCATCATGTGCAACTTCAAGTACACAGCAGATACCCTCCACAGGCTAAGATACACGGCCGCAACTTTACCGACCACCACGCAAAAAAGACTAAAAAAAGAACAATTACTAAGGACCAACCCACAATCAACCATCAAAGGCAGGGAGACACCGATCCAACCACAACAACTAGCATGTGCCCTGATCAACACCAGATCTGCAGTCAAGCACAGGCTGGAAATCCGCGAGTTCATCACCGAAAACAACATAGACTGCCTCTTCATTACAGAAAGCTGGCTAACTTCCGACTGCAACACCATCCTAACTGAATTGGTGCCCAAGAACTACAGTATCCTATCTGAGCATAGAATAGGAAAAAAAGGAGGAGGTCTAGCAGTGATTTTCAAATCGCACCTGGGGCTCACCAAACCAAACTTACAGAACTCAGTGCCTTTCATGGAAACACTCTCACTGCACCTTCAAACAACACCTCAAGACACCATTCACATACTACTATGCTACAGACCACCTGGACCAAAGACCAATCTCCTCACACCGCTCACTGAATTCTTCTCAATGCACACCTTGAAAACCAAAAACCTTCTGGTACTTGGGGATTTCAATCTATGGGCAAACTCCGCCCAAGACCCTGTGGCAACCGCCTGCGTTAACCAAATGGAAGAACTTGGCCTGCAACAACTGATAAATGCTCCTACGCATGGTTCAGGACACACTTTAGATCTCATCTTCAAACAGAATATGGACATCGAAGTATTGAACATCACCCCACTACCATGGACGGACCACCATGCTATCAAATTTAAAATCACCACCAACACCACTCTCCAAAAACAGAAACGGGCAATAGCAACACACTGGAATAGATCTCAGAAGAAACTACACTCTGAACTCTTCAAAACTACATTGTCGAGCAAAATTCTTCTGCTAAACCCAAACCTCTCAACGGAACAAACACTCAACTCCCTAAACAATGCTTTACTACAAACAGCAGACTCCGTGGCGCCAAAACGCAGAACACCCGTCCGCACAAAAAACTCGAGTTGGTTTAATGGCACTCTCACCCTACTCAAGCAAGAACGCAGAAGAGCTGAGAGAACTTGGAGAAGAAACCCCACCAAGGAAAACCATGCTAACTACAAAGCACTCACGGTGAAATACCACAAGGCAATCTTCAAAGCCAAAAAAGAACATATTGCAGACACCATCTCATCCGCCTTAAACCGCCCACGGGAACTTTTCAAAATAGTTGCTCAATCAATGAACCCGGCCTGCCTAGAGCCCCCCGCAAACGATACTCAAGAATTCTGCAATGAGTTATCAGATTTCTTCATCAACAAAATCGACAACATTCGGAAAGCAATTCATCAGAAAATAACAACCAACCTCACCCAACCGATGCAAAAAGAGGATATCGACACGAACATCACTCAACCACCAAAGTTTTCTTTGTCCCCAATCACCACGGACACGACTAAAAACATCATCAGAAGCCTTCGCGACAGCACATCACCGAACGACATCATCCCCACCAAATTGTTCAAAGCATGTTCCGACATCCTGGCCCCCACCCTAACACATCTCATAAATCAATCATTCAAAGAAGGGACCGTGCCAACCTCCCTCAAGCAAGGCATCGTCAAACCCCTGCTAAAGAAACCTAATCTCGACCCTAAAGACCCTAACTGCCGCAGACCAATAACAAGCCTCAACACCATCTCCAAGATTATAGAGAAAGCAGTAGTACAGCAGCTACAACACCACCTGGAGACACACCACATCCTGGACCCTCTGCAATCAGGCTTCCGCCCAGGCCATGGCACAGAAACAGCACTTCTCAAAATATGGGACGATGCCCTTGAAGCAGCAGATGACGGGGAACCGAGTCTCCTGGTACTGTTAGACCTCAGCGCAGCATTCGATACAGTGGACCACAATACTTTACTTGTCCGCCTCGCAGAAGTTGCAGGAGCCTCAGATTCTGCCCTAAAATGGTTTACATCCTTCTTAGAGAATCGCTCTCAGACAGTGAAACTGGGAACATTCACCTCGGAATCTCGGGCAGTCTCCTGTGGAGTCCCTCAGGGCTCACCCTTGTCACCAGTGCTATTTAACATCTACATCCGCCCGCTTCTCAATATCATCAGGAAAACGGACCTCTGCTTCCACTCATATGCAGACGACACCCAACTCTACTTTCGCATTAATGGACAGAAAGATCATCATCAGCAACTACAGAAATGCCTCACTTTAATCAATGACTGGATGACCGCTAGCTCCCTCAAACTGAACGAATCAAAAACAGAACTTCTTCTCCTGCAAGCCAACAAAAATTCCAAAATTGAGACTCCGTGGACACCACCCTCCATCCTCGGACAGACCATCCCCCCCAGCACCAAAGTCAAGAGTCTCGGAGTCATCTTTGACTCAGGAATGACAATGGATGCACAAATAGGATCGGTGGTGAGCGGATCTCACCACCTCCTCCGCCTACTTCGCAGACTCATCCCCTTCATCCCAGAAGAGGACAAAGCGGCAGTTGTGGGAACGATCATCAATTCCCGACTCGACTACGCAAATTCCCTCTACGTAGGTCTACCCCAATACCAGCTTGCGCGCTTGCAACTCATGCAGAACACGGCGGCAAGGCTGTTAACAGGGAAAAAGCCCTGGGAATCCATCTCCCCATCCCTAAAAAGCCTACATTGGCTAACGGTGAAGAATCGGATCACATTCAAGACCCTCTGCCTCACCCATAAATGCATACAAGGAAACGCTCCGCAATATCTCCGGGAAAAAATAAAACACTACACACCGAATCGCAGTCTTCGATCAGCTAACCAAAACCTCCTCCTCATTCCCAAATACCGCTACAAAGCAAAGGGAGAACGTAGATTTGCAGTCCAAGGACCTCGACTATGGAATGCTCTCCCAACCAACCTCCGCATGGAAGAAAACCACCAGGCCTTCAGGAAAAAACTAAAGACCTTCCTTTTCTAGAAGCTGGCTACAGAGAATACATCTAGCGCCTTGAGGCGATTCAGTTCGCAATTTGTAGCGCTTTACAAATTATTCATTCATTCATTCATTCAGAAGAAGATGAAGAAGAAGAGAAGAGCGGGAGCCTCCCCCCATGCCATGGGTGTGGAGCGGCCCGAGGAGAAGAAGATAGAAGACACCGCGGAGGAGATGCTGGACGAGAACGCCGGAGGAAGAACCAGAAGAGCCAGAAGAACCAGAAGAACCAGAAGATGAAAGAAGATAGAAGAAAGAAGAAGTATTTAAATAAAGGAATTGTCAAAAACTGTCTCTTGTCATTTTTAACATTTTTGACAGTTTTTTAGTGAAATGGTAGGGGTACTTTTGTACCCCCTTACCATTTCAAACAGGGGGGGGGCCGGGATCTGGGGGTCCCCTTGTTAAAGGGGGCTTCCAGATTCCGATAAGCCCCCCGCCCGCAGACCCCCACAACCACCGGCCAGGGTTGTGGGGATGAGGCCCTTGTCCTCATCAACATGGGGACAAGGTGTTTTGGGGGGCTACCCCAAAGCACCCTCCCAATGTTGAGGGCATGTGGCCTGGTACGGTTCAGGAGGGGGGGGGGGGCGCACTCTCGTCCCCCCCTCTTTTCCTGCGGCCTGCCAGGTTGCGTGCTCGGATAAGGGTCTGGTATGGATTTTTGGGGGACCCCACGCCGTTTTTTTTTTTTTTTTTGGCGCGGGGTTCCCCTTAAAATCCATACCAGACCTGAAGGGTCTGGTATGGAATTTAGGGGGAACCCCACGTCATTTTTTTTTAAAATTTTGGCCGGGGTTCCCCTTAATATCCATATCAGACCTGAAGGGCCTGGTATGGAATTTAGGGGGACTCCCACGTCATTTTTTTTTTTTAATTTTGGTTCGGGGTTCCCCTGTGGGGAATTCCCATGCCGTTTTTATCAATGAACGTCTATGTGTATTGTCGGCAATGCAATAGCCGCGGGTAGTTTTAAATGAGTTTTTTCCTTCAAAATGTCATTTTGCTGTCAGACTGTTCTAAACACAGGAAACATGCGCCCCTTTACAGGCATACTATAGACACCCCCCAGGTACGAAATTTAAAGGGATATTACACTTTTATTGTTTGACTTTAAGCATTATTAAAATCACTGCTCCTGAAAAAACGGCCGTTTTTAAAACTTTTTTTTGCATTGATCCATGTCCCCTGGGGCAGGACCTGGGTCCCCAAACACTTTTTATGACAATAACTTGCATATTAGCCTTTAAAATTAGCACTTTTGATTTCTCCCATAGACTTTTAAAGGGTGTTCCGCGGCATTCGAATTTGCCGCGAACACCCCAAATTGTTCGCTGTTCGGCGAACTTGCGAACAGCCAATGTTCGAGTCGAACATGAGTTCGACTCGAACTCGAAGCTCACCCCTACTCAACACTACAACACTTTTGGGATGATGTAATAGCTGTTTAATGCAAAAATGGGGGTTATTTCCTAAGGGCAAATCCTCTTTGCACTACAAGTGCAGTTTCAAGTGCACTTGTAGTGAAATGTGTTTTTGCATTTAGGAGATACCAGCCAACAGTGCTTTGTATAAGGTTACCCAATCACGACATTTTCTGCACTCAAAACATTTATGTCAGGGTCAGCTAAAACAAACACAAGCAGTAAATGTCCACAAAGAATTTCTTTTTTTTTTTAATTATGAAAAGGCTTCACAGATTGTCTGGCATATTGATAGCCCCCCTACCCGCAAAGAACTCCAGGTAGCGTAACCGGACATCACGGGCACTCAGGGAGGGCAAGCCAGGACGGCCACTTTCAAGCGCTGTCAGTGTGGTTTGATGTAGGATTCCGGCCTCAGGCCCAACTGAGCCAGCATAGTTGGCCGAATGTTTCCGTAAAAAGTTATGGAGAACACAGCACGCAAGTATTATATGGTTCAGTTTATACTCCGCCATATGGATAGGTGTCAGAAATAGGCGGAACCGGCTGGCCAGGATTCCAAATGTGTTCTCCACCACTCTTCGGGCTCTGGCCAGCCAGTAATTAAAAACCCTCTGTTCCGGGGTGAGGGTCCTCATCGGGAATGGCCGCATCAGGTGGTCCCCCAGCGCAAATGCTTCATCAGCAACGAACACAAATGGGAGTCCTTCCACATTGTCCTCTGGAGCTGGCAAGTCCAAGCTGCCATTCTGGAGACGCCTGTAGAACTCCGTCTGGGCGATCACTCCACCATCGGACATCCGGCCATTCTTCCCCACGTCCACATACAAGAAGTCCTAATTAGCCGACACCACCGCCAACATCACTATACTATTAAACCCCTTGTAATTATAATAGTACGCCCCCGAGTTGGGTGGTGGGACAATGTGGACGTGTTTCCCATCAATTGCCCCAGTTAGGAAAGTCCCACCGCTCGGCAAAGTGGGAGGCCACAGTCTGCCATTCCTGTGGCGTGGAAGGAAACTGTTGAGGAAAAAACAATAAACATTACTATTTTTACTCTGAAACATGGCAAGCAGATTAGACACAAACATTATGGGGCAACCTCCAGATAGCATTTATTAAGGGGAATTTAACAACACCAAAGTATAAGGTACACCTATCATATTCCCCCTCCCCCCCTCTCATGGGCCATTTCTAACATTATAAGGGGGGGGGGACTCTTGGACAGGTAACCCTCTTCACTTCATTGAGAGATGAATGCCTAAATACAGGGTATTACTTGGAACAGCCCCTCCTTAGTTACACTATTGGCAGACCACTGGACAGGTAAGAAGTGTCTGAATACAAAGATATAAATACACACTGTACACATTTGAGGACATTTGAACATTCTGCTATTACCTATCAAGATAATAATAGGATACAAAAACTTTAAACAGTACCATTGGAAAGTATACAGGCAGGCCCTTGCACTACATGCTTTGGGTAATTCATCCATAAATCTGACCAGTAAAGAGATGGGTATAGTGTGTATGGGTTTGGCAAAGTCCGCAGATAGATGATTGAGGATAGATAGAGAATTGGGATCAGCTGACTTAGCAGTTGGGGGAGGGAGGGTTACTAAAAATTATTTGGGGACACCACAAAAAAAAGCCTCTGGCACTCTGCCTGAATTTAAAGAAAAAATAACATTTCCAAACATTTTAGGGGGTGTTTGGGGTAAAGCACTACTATGGAGCTGATAAAATACATTGTTAAGTGACTACATGAGGTGAATATAGGGCAGGAGACACCATGCTGGGGAGGTTAGTGAAGGGCAAATATGTATGAAGGACCTAAAATAATAATTACATAAAAATCCAGCATGCATGAGAACAAAGGGGACATTCACAGCATATTACAATCATGGTAATTAGGGAATGAGGAAGAAATACAATATATTATCAAACATTCAATACAATAAAATGTGATATTAAAGGATAAAAATCTTACCTTCATATACTCCTTCTGCAGGACCTGGATGATGGCAGAACAGGTCTCTGGGATAATGATCCCCAGAGCCTGGGGGGAGATGCCTGTCGAGAACTTCAAGTCCTGCAGACTTCTCCCTGTGGCCAAATACCGCAAGGTAGCGACCAACCTCTGCTCCGGAGTGATGGCTTGCCTCATGCAGGTATCCTGCCTGCTGATATAGGGGGTCAGCGAAGCCAACAGACAGTGAAATACGGGGTCCATCATCCTGAGAAAGTTCCTGAAATCATCAGGATTATTCTCACGGATCTCACGGAGCAAAGGCATATGAGAGAACTGGTCACGCTGAAGCAACCAATTCTTGGTCCATGAACTCCTCCCCACCCTGTTCATGGACTGGACTTGTGTCAAGGTCAGGGCCCCAACACCAAGCCCCCCGCACAGCACAAACTCTACGAGGAGTACGCATACGCAACATGGCTAGAAAACGGTCGGCTGCTCAGAACGAAGTAACAGAACGCACTGAAGAACAGCAAGGCCTGTGAAGAGCGACCTGAAAAACAGTAACGAACGAACAAGAATACAATGACTACCTAAAGTCACGTGGAACTTGCTTGCACGCACTGAAGAGCAGGTACAAACCCACAAGCACAAACTGAACGCCAGAAAACGATCTGAAAGCCACGAGTCTGAAAAAGCGCGAATCGTCTCTCACCAAACTTTTACTAACACGAGATTAGCAAAAGGAGCCCAAAGGGTGCCGCGCTTGGTTCTGAACCGGCCTTTTCTAGTCTCGTCGTACGTGGTGTACGTGACCGCGTGGTTGGCAATCGGAAATTCCGACAACTTTTTGCGACCGTGTGTAGACAAAACAAGTTTGAGCCAACATCCGTCGGAAAAAATCCGAGGATTTTGTTGTCGGAATGTCCGAACAAAGTCCGACCGTGTGTACGCCCTATTACGAAATTACGAATCGTTTTGAATCAACGGAATCGAAAAGAAGCTAAACAAAATGTTTTTTTTTTTTTTTGTTGTGCGCATGTCTAGTGGCAACTGATGTTGCGGGGCGAGAGGGGCGAGTCCTGACGGTAATGGATTCTGCCGGGGAAGCGGTTTGATGAGGTTTAATCTCCGCCAACAAAGTAACTGAAGCGGTGACCTTTAAAGCTCCTATCAATCCGTGTCTTGTACTCATTTCTTTATAGACGTCGGGCAGATTTTTTATTTTCTGTGCCAAACGCTTTGAAACTCAAGGTAAGGTCTGCGGCGCCGAGCCCAGCTAACTCCTTCCCGGCCGCCAACAAAACTGAATGGAACTTTATTTAATATGGATGACATTTGTTCGCTACATTGTAGATGAGAAAAGCGACCGAGAGACCTGAAAACAAACGTTTCTTATATTGCAGCTCCCCGATTCTTAGACATGATGGCTGCATTCGTTTTATTTTTGCCTTTCTTTTGTCTATTTTCACCTGCTGGAAGGCTGCGTTCACACCTGAGCGTTGCGGTTTCGAGCATTCTTGTACGTTTTTGTAAAGCGCTTTTAACTTCAGCCCTGGAAGGTTTTACCCCCCTTAATGACAAGGCCATTTTTTTTGGCACTGCATCGCTTTAACTGACAATTGCGCGGTCGTGCGATGTTGTACCCAAACAAAATTGACGTTCTTTTTTTCCCCACAAATAGAGCTTTCTTTTGCTGGTATTTGATCACCTCTGCGGTGTTAATTTTTTGTGCTATAAACAAAAAAAGAGCGACAATTTTGAAAAAAATTATATATATATATTTTTTGCTATAATATATATCCCCAAAAAAATCTAACCTTAACCCCAACAAAATAAGTAATTAACTAAATAAATAAAAATAAAAAAAATAATATAGAGTGGAAGACCCTCACCTTGCCAACATCCAAAATAGATAGAAAAAAAGGGAGAATCTACAACAGTTTCTCAAACAACGTACTTTGTAGGCACAGCATGAGGCGGTTTGTATAAAAAGATTAAAACATTTTTTTGATATACAGTAAAATACAAAAAAACCCATGAAAAACAAAAAGGGATTAAAAAAACAGTGGCGACTCCAGCTTTCATATTTAGGGGGGGCAGAAAACAAGAGATATATGTCACCAGCATACCAAGAAAATATAAGGGTCCAAAGCAGTGGAAGAACTATCAGGGTTGCAAAGGTTGTCTTGTCACCGGGCCCTGGTGTTCTGCCACTGTGGGGTTCCCCAGCCTCCTCTTGCTGTCCTGCCCCTGCTATTGACTGCTCTGGTCTGGCATCTCTTGGAATTTACAGGCTGGTTCTCCTGTCCTAAGGACGGGAGAAATCAGTCTGTTTTTTCAGTAACTGAGAGTCCTGGTGGAGTCCTTCCTGCAACTCGCTCTTCTCCCTGCCAATGAGGATGCAGGGGAAGGAGCAGATCGGGCGGCCGTGGTTGTGTGAGCGCTCGCATTATGCAGTGTCAGCGAGCAGAGGGAGGGGGGAGGAATCACCCGCAGGAGCTGACTGGGGACGCTCTCCCTCTCAGTAGAGACTGTGTTACTCCAGCGGCAGCCCGGGTAAGATGCGGCACATCCGCTACGAATGCAAACAAACAGACATTGCCTTTTTGTAAAAAAAAATTTTTAACTGGGGGGGGGGGGCACAGCATAATGTTGGGGGGGCCAGGGCCCCCTCTGCCCCCCCCCCTAGTGACGCCTTTGTAAAAGAACACCCTCCATCTACAGGAAGTCAACAGATACCCAATCACATTGTATGGAGGAAAATAGCCGCAATGTATCATGGAGTGTAGAAGGTCCAATAGTGGAATCAAATGTCAATGTGGATCACAGGAAGGCGGCTAAAGTGTTGCTCCATACTAAAATGTCAACGCGTTTCGCAAGCTATACTTGCTTCTTCAGGACTGATTGGGTGGGTGCTGTTTATAAATGTATAAAAAAAACAAAGTTATACACATAGCAAAATCATATATAATAGAAATATTTTCAATTATTACATTGTATCTGCAAATATTCTTTATATACACTAATGTGTGCATACATATGTGAACAAAGAATTATGCTTGCCTGATCGACCTCGAAGGCAGAGAAGAGGACGGTATATGGCCAGGGGGTGGACATAGAGGACACCACAAAGAAAGGATGGCGCAGGAGACTGGAACTCTCCCAAAGGAATGGGGGGGGGACCCAAACCTTATTGAGCATCTGTGGGAAATCCTCAAACGGAAGGTGGAGGAGCGCAAGGTCTCTAACATCCACCAGCTCCGTGATGTTGTCATGGAGGAGGGGAAGAGGACTCCAGTGACAACCTGTGAAGCTCTGGTGACCTCCATGCCCAAGAGGGTTAAGGCAGTGCTGGAAAATAATGGTGGCCACACAAAATATTGACACTTTGGGCCCAATTTGGATATTTTCACTTAGGGGTGTACTGACTTTTGTTGCCAGCGGTTTAGACATTAATGGCTGTGTGTTGAGTTATTTTGAGGGGACAGCAAATTTACACTGTTATACAAGCTGTACACTCACTACTTTACATTGTAGACAAGTGTCATTTCTTCAGTGTTGTCACATGAAAAGATAGAAGAAAAGATTTACACAAATGTGAGGGGTGAAGAAATTCGATTTTTTACATTTTTTTTTTTTATTGTAAATGTTTTGTAGCAAAAAGCAAAGTAAAAAATATAGTTTTTATTTCAAAATTGTCACTCTTTCTTTGTTTATATGCACTTTTTTTTGGATATTGTATTTCCCATAGTTTTGTGGACTCTATAACTTTCCATCACACTAGATAATATACACTGATTTTTATTTTCACCAAAGAAATGGAGCAGAATACATTTTGGCCGAAATTTATGAAGAAAGATTATTTGTTTGCAAAATTTTATAACAGAAACCAAAAAAAAAAAAAAAAAGTTATTTTTTTTTTGTTTGGTCTTTTTTCATTTATTCAGCAAATAAATAAAAAAAAAATCCAGTGGTGATTAAATACCACCAAAAGAAATCTCTATTTGTGTGAAAAAAAATGATAAAATGTCTAATGTGTACAGTGTTGTATGACCGCGTAATTGTCATTCAAAGTGTGACCGCGCTGAAAGCTGAAAATTGGCCTGGGCAGGAAGGGGGTAATAGTGCCCGGTATCGAAGGGGTTCAAAAAAATGAAATAATTTTTTGTAAGAAGTAGCGGATACAGATTTCCACTAACATAAAAAGCTACATGGAGTTACATTGTAATTGCACACCAGCATTTGGCTTCACCGGCTGCCTAAATCTGATCCCATTCCGGGCCGGCTCTATAGACGATGTGGGACTCAGTGGAGCCGCTATTTGCATTCTGATATCCGGGTGACACGCGACGCGCTCCTCGCTTCACATATGTGACAGAATCACTTTTAATAATTTTATGATTGAGCCCTGAATATGTCTTAAAGGGTGACTCCAATTTTTTTTTTCAAAAGAGATATGACATATAATTGCTAAAAAATCCTGTCTTGGTAGACATCCACCTGACCAAACCTAATTTGTCACCCTATTCCTAAAATATATCATCAAAATATATATATATAGAGAGAGAGAACAGTGCAGAAGCAGATTATGTCCTTGGCCAAAATGTGATTCCCATTAAAAGTATCATACAAAACCCATTAAAACCCATCCCCCATGGCCACGGGTTTAAAGCTGAACTCCAATAAAAGCAAAAGTTGTATAAATCCATCGGTCTTCTTCTGGAATCTCGTGATCTTTGGTGTAATAAAGACCGCCCACTGTTGCCCTCTCTCCTAGTGCAGGGTGACTGGTCTTGTCTCCGCCCCCTCCTGTAGTGGGTGAATCCTCCTGGGCCCCTCCCACAGCTCTGCTCTCTCGCCTTGTGCAGGGTCACTGGTCTTGTCTCCGCCCCACCTGTAGTTTTACGTAGGCAGCCTGTGGTGGGCGGAGCCTGATGGGCCCCTCCCACAGCTCTGCTCTCTCTCCTTGTGCAGGGTGACTGGACTTTTCTCCCCCCCGCCCCTCCTGTAGTTTTCTGTAGGCAGCCTGTGGTGGGTGGCACCTGATGGGCCCCTCTACAGCTCTGCTCTCTCTCCTAGTGAAGGGGCACTGGTCTTGTCTCCGCCTCCTCCTGTAGTGGGTGAATCCTCCTGGGCCCCGCCCACAACTCTCTCTCTCCTTGTGCAGGGTCACTGGTCTTATCTCTGCCCCTCCTGCAGTTTTCCGTAGGCAGCCTGTGGTGGGTGGCGCCTGATGGGCCCCTCCCACAGCTCTGCTCTCTCTCCTTGTGCAGGGGGACTGGACTTGTCTCCGCCCCCCTCCTGTTGTTTTCTGTAGGCAGCCTGTGGTGGGCGGAGCGTTTTGGGCCCCACCCACAGCTCTGCTCTCTCTCTCCTTGTGCAGGGGGACTGGTCTTGTCTCCGCCCCCTCCTGTAGTTTTTCCGTAGGCAACCTGTGGTGGGCGGAGCCTGATGGGCCCCTCCCACAGCTCTGTTCTCTCTTCTTGTGCAGGGGGACTGGCCTTGTCTCCGCCCTCCTCAGACTGCCTGTAATATGTGGAGCCTGCTGAGCCCCTCCCACAGCTTCCCTCCCACAATATACATATTGTAGCACCCTACTACTGGGTAGGTTGCTATGTTGTTTTTTTTTGGCTCCTCTGGAATTATTGGAGCAGCTATTGATTTCTCTTGGCTGTTTGAACTCCAATAAAAGCAAAAACTGTATTAATCTATCGGTCATGTGTCTTCTTCTGGAATCTCGGTGGCCTTTTGTGTATTTCTTCCAGATCTGTGCAGTAATCCAGTGTGAGACTTTTTGTAATAAAGACCGTTCACTGCTGCCCTCTGTCCTTGTGCAGGTGGGCTGGTCTTGTCTCCGCCCCCTCCTGTAGTTTTCCGTAGGCAGCCTGTGGTGGGCGGAGCCTGATGGGCCCCTCCACAGCTCTGCTCTGTATCCTTTTGCAGGGTGCCCTGAATGTAGATGTTAAGATTTTGACAAAGCTTATTTCTAGGCGATTACAAGCACTGCTGTCTAATGTTATTGATTCAGATCAGATGGAGTTTATATCTGGTAAGACTACAAATGTTAATCTGAGGAGATTATATACACCAATATTCATGCCTCACATCTTCATGCAGGTTCTAGGGTTATTGTTTCCCTGGATATAGAGAAGGCTTTTGACACTTTGGAGTGGCCCTTTTTGTGGGAGGTACTCCGCAGAATGGGCTTTCCAATGGTGTTTATAAAATGGTTGCAGGTCTTATATAGAAATCCAACATCTGCCGTGAAGATGGGGGAGGATTGCCAACTGCCTTCTCATTGTTTAGGGGAACTCGACAGGGCTGCCCTCTCTCTCTCCGTCCCTCTTTGCTATTGCTATGGAGCCTGTGGCGGAGCCTTTACGCGCCTCCCCCATTTTTTAAGGGACTGCGGATTGGGTGGTTGGAGGAGGGGGTAGCCTTGTACACAGATGACCTTTTACTATTTTTAAATGATGCTGGACCCTCTCTCCAAGGGGCTTTGAAGATATTGGCCTTTTTTTTTCAATAGTCACAGGGTTGAAGGTAAATTGGAGTAAGTCTATGTTGTTTTCAATAGGGGGGCCCGCATTATGGCTTTGAATGATATCCCATTGCAGTGAGTGAAGAATTTCAAATACTTAGGAATTGTAATTTCCCGCCAAGCGTCTGAATTTATCCCCTTGAATTTGACTCCGATTTCGGGAGACATTGGGTCAAAATTGAAAGTATGGAAGTCTTTACCATTGTCTTTATTGGGATTATTTATTTATTTATTTATTAATCTTTTAAAAATGAAAATTATACCAAAATTCATGTACTTATTTAGACACTCTCCCCAGTGGCTTCCTATGTCCTTTCTTACAAAATTAAGTCAACTTTTTTCATCGTTTTAATGGGGATCGAAGAACCCCAGGTATAAATTAACCACTCTGATGCGTCCTTGTGAGCAGGGAGGACTAGCTTTTCCGGATTTGTATAAATACTTTATGGCCACCCAGCTGGTTACGGCTGCATGGTGGCTAAATCCTGATATATATGTAGCAATAACTCTCGGTGGAGCTGCTGGTTTATTATTGGGCCTGTCCTCTATTCTCTTCACCCCTCTTAAGTTGTTCAATCCCCTTGACACAGTTGTAGTGCAGTGTTGTAAAGATATCAATACCAACTTTAACCCACAATACACACTTATAGGTATATTTACCTCTACCTGGGTGCTTGTAGCTCCACCTACAGGAGAAATAACAACACTGCACATAAACTTCTGTAATAATCTAAATAACTTTTTTGTTTGAGTAAATGATATATTTATATAAAGAATTATTACAGTGACTACACTATCACACCAACGTAGTGCAACAGTATAGTAGACAGTTATGACAATCTTGGTAATAAACACAAATATATTTTAAAAAATATATATATATCTGTACCAGGGAGCTCCCCCTGCTCTAAACCGTAAAGTCACTACCCTTTGTAACTAAATGCAGGGCCCTGCAATAAAAGAGATAGTCTTGATGTCTTCAATCTTCGCTAGCTACAAATTTGTAATTGTAATCCACAGAGGGTTCTTCTTGGGTGTCGCGCAGTGTAAGGTAATACACTAAGACAATTATAATCCAAAAGATTAATTAAGTGTTCTTATAGGAAGAAGACAGACATCTAGTATCAGTTCTTGAATACTGAAATCTATGCAAATGTAATGTTCTCCAACTTAACTTGTTCCGTGGGACTATCAGTCCCAGCAATGCTCTGTAACCTTCCTAAGTGTGTGTAGTATTAAACAAAGTTCCGGGTGTTAACCCTCTCACCACACAGGATCCGGGCAGATGGATGTCTCCGTTTCAGCAGTTCTCAGTCCATATGGAGCCACCAACACGCCGTCACACTGTTCCGTTTACTAACGACCGGGAGTCCTCGGTTACCTCCCCCACGGGTCTCCTGAACAATCACTTCTGCTGCTTCAGCACACTGTGATACGATAGCAGGATCCTTGCCGCTGCTCCGCTCCTTCACAAGGTAGGCCGCAAACCCTGTGGGACACACACACCCACCGAGTCCTGCTGGCAGGCCACGCGTCCCAGGAACAAGAGACCTAAGATGGCTGCTCCCAGCCCTTTTATATCCTCCCATAATGCAGTTCAGTTCTTCTCTTGTCCAGGAGCATTGTGGATAGGTCATAGTTAATGTTCAGAAGTAAACAATCAATCACTTCCATGTCACTTCTCTTAATCATAAAATAAACGTGTTGTACCTTTTCAATTGTCCACTAGATGGCACTAGATCAACTTATATTCTTTTACAACACACATATGACTAACAACAAAAGTTGTCAGCGCTACATACTCCCCCTGCTTTAAATCTTTGGTCCCCAAAGATATGCAAGACCTTGTTTCTGCTACACATCTTAGCCTCTAAACGAGTGCACAGGACCGACAGAGGAGCCTCCCACCAATTTTCAGGTGTTGGAAAGCTATTCTGTGTACCCACAACTGTCACCTTAATATCAGATACAGATGTGTCAAGGGGTGAAACAGGGCTCTTATTGTCCAGGTTGACTGAAGAAAGACTAGGCTCCTCAACATTCCTTTTGCTGGTAACCTTTGTTATTTCAGAACACTCGCCCAATGTATCATATGTCAGTCTTTTGGGTGGGCGAATGCTCCTCTTTCCCCTTTGCTCTTTTGGTGTGTCCTCTATTTCTGAATGAACACTATTTCCTTCTACTTCAGAGGGAGATAAACATGTTTCACCTCTTTCGGACAATGGTATAAACTCTGGAGCTTCTGGCCTGAGGGCCTCACTACCCTCCTCAGTTGTCGGGGATGAAACACTCTTTTCAGCTTCAGGTATATCAGATGACCACAACCAGCTAATGTCCATGTCTCTTTCCTCACTATCTTCAGTTGTTAAAGTCCCAGACTGAGACCTAGTTACAGGCCTTTGTTTAACCTCTGATGGAGATGATAACTCCTCCTCGGGGACTATCCTGACTGCATCAGTAAGGGGCAAAAGGTGATTCCGATGCCAAGTCTTAGTTGGTCCAGCACTTCCTTCTGGTCTGGTTTCAAAGACTGGAAGTCCTGGGAGCTGTTTACATACAATGTATGGCTGTGACCTCCAGCGATTTGCCAGATTGTGCTTCCCAGGAATACCCAAATTCCTTAATAGAACTCGGTCACCAGGTTGTATATCTTGAATCCTTACTTTGAGGTCAAAGATGGTCCAGAGAAGTTCCGAAAGCCAGTTCCACTGGTAATCTAGCCTCTCGCCCAAACATCAGCCGATAAGGTGAATATCCTGTGACGTCACTCTTGGTGCTGTTATATGCATGTACTAAAGCGGCAATATGCTTACTCCAGTTGGGCTTTTGCTCAGAGGTCAGTGTCCCCAACATATTTAGAAGAGTTCTATTGAACCTCTCCGGCTGAGGGTCTCCTTGTGGATGATAGGGTGTAGTTCTCGACTTCTGAATTCCCAACAGATCCAATAATCTCCTGATGAGCGTACTCTCAAAGTCTCTTCCCTGATCTGAATGAATCCTCTGTGGTAGGCCATAATGGACGAAGAACTTCACCACTAGTGTCTTTGCCACTGTGACTGCCTTCTGATCTTTCGTGGCGAAAGCTTGAGCATATCTGGTAAAATGGTCAGTGACTACCAGAATATTTCCTTGCCCACTCAGGTCAGATTCTAGACACAGGAAATCTATGCAAACTAAATCCATAGGACCTTGGCTTGATAAATGACCCATTGGAGCTGCCCGTTGCGGCAAAGTCTTTCTCTGGATACACCTATGACAGGAATGGCAGTAACTCTCCACCTCTTTCCTAATGTAAGGCCAATAGCATCTATTCTTTATCAATTGAAGAGTTCTTTCTGCCCCCAGATGTCCATGACAATCATGCAGAGCGATTAACACTGTCTCTCTGTGTTTCTCTGGCAGAAATAGTTACCACTTCTCCTCCAAATCTTCACAGGGGCCCCTTCGGTAGACCACCCCCTGCTGCAACTGCAACCGTCTCCACTCTTTATGTAACAACAGAGCTTCTTTCCGAGCAATTTTCAAAAGAAAATCAGGGTGTTGACTCTCCAGAGCGTCCAATACCAGGCTGCAGAGTGGATCCTCCTGTTGGTCTCTCCTAAGGTCTTTTCTTGATAATTTTGGCAGATCTTCTGCTGCAATCTGAGAGACATTACAGTAATACCTAGGTACCCCTGCTGTAGTCACTCCAAGCTCTTCAGCTCTGGCTCCACGTTTCTCCTGCTTTTCTGCTCCTTCACAAAGGGCTCTTACCCCTTCGGGGGCAAGCTGAATCCAATCCTCTTGAGAGCTCAGGGGACTGTGAGGTCTTCTGGATAGCGTATCTGCATCTCTATTGCCCACTCCTGGTCCGTATTTTAAGCTGAAGGAGAATGTTGAAAGAGCAGCCAACCACCTATGGCCTGTGGTATCCAACTTCGCGGTGGTAAGCAAGTATGTGAGGGGATTGTTATCAGTTTTAACTACGAACTCTGCAGTATATAGGTAATCTCTCAACTTGTCTACCACAACCCATTTTAAGGCCAGGAACTCAAGCTTATGAGTAGGGTAGTTCTTCTCGGCGGGAGACAGGCTCAGGCTCACATAAGCAATGGGCCTTTAATGTCCATCATGATCTTGGTAGAGTACTCCACCTAGTCCATCTCGGCTAGCATCCACATGCAGTTCATAGGGCTTGGTAGGATCCGCATAAGCTAACACTGGAGCAGTGGTAAGGCTCCACTTCAATTGTCTGAATGTCTCCTCACACTGCGGAGTCCACTGATCCAGGATAGACTCCTTTTTCTTCTGAGGCCCTTCCTTTCGCCTCCCAGGCTCCTCCGAATCCACATCAGCCGCTTCCTGATTCTTCAGTAGCTCTGTAAGGGGGTGGGCTATCTTCGCAAACCCCTCCACAAACCTCAGATTGTAGGAGCAGAATCCTAGGAATGATCTGAGCTCAGTCACATTCGTGGGCTTGGGCCAAGAAGTAACAGCTTCCAACTTCTCAGGGTCAGTTGCTATCCCTTCTTCAGACACAATGTGCCCCAAATAGTTCACTGAAGATTGATAGAACTGACATTTCTCCATTGAAAGTTTCAAGCCCATATCATGCAATCTCTTCAGAACCTTTTCCAGACGCTCTTCGTGCTCCTCAAGTGTTCGGCCAAACACTATGATATCGTCTAAGTATACTAAGACCTCAATCAAGTTCATGTCGCCTACTGTCTTCTCCATAAACCGCTGGAAAGTTGCTGGGGCTCCAGACAAACCTTGTGGCATCCGGTTAAATTCATAGAATCCCACGGGGGTAATGAAAGCAGTCTTTTCCTTATCCTCAGGACTCATGGGGATCTGATAATAACCACTCTTCAAATCTAATACACTGAACCACTTTGCCCCTGACAAGCTCTGTAGGGCATCTTCTATACGAGGGGTAGTGTATTGATCGGGAATGGTCCGTCGGTTCAGGATCCTATAGTCAATACATAGCTGTAGTGACCCATTTTTCTTCCTTACTACTACTATAGGGGAGGCGTATGGACTCCTGGACTCCCTGATAATCCCAGTCCTTTTCGGTTCAGCCAGCTGTTCTCGAAGGTCCTCAAGATCTCCCAGTGGGATCCTCCTGACCCTTTCTCGAAAAGGTTTGTCTTCCTCCAGCCGAATCTGGTGCTCCACACTCTTGCCATACCCCACATCAAACTCACTCTTTGAGAAAAACTCTTTCCACTTCATAAGCTGGGCTTTGGCCCTCTCCATCCAATCAGGCGTAAGGGAGGTGTTCTTCGGGTAGAAGTTCTCTATGGGAATCTCCTCTTCGGGTCCTCTTTTGACATCACTTGAGGAAACCGGGGTTACTTGATTCGCCTGCCCCAGCAACATTCTCGCTGGTATCTTCACAGGCAAGGCTGTTATGTTCCGAACACTCACTGAAACCCTCCCTCTGCTTCTCTTGAGTGCCTTAGTTGATAACACTTTTGGGAGTATTTCCAGACCCACATCCTCTTCTTGGGTGTCTGTCTCCAAGACAACAAAAGGACCCGGTTGTCTCCAACTCAAATTGATGGAGGCCCTCATGCATATAACTTCACCTGGTTGTAGCAGTTCCTCATCTCGGTCTAAACGCCAAACTTTTCCCACCCCTTCTGTTGGGGCCTGTTCGTGTACCATATCCTTGTACACTTGGGTTAGCATGGGATGTACCTTCATGGCCGGGGCACTTTCCTTCTGTACAAGCGGTGTCAGGAGTCTCCTGACCAGATCAGTATTTGTCCCGATGATAAGGGAACTTTTATGAGCCCCAGGGGGCCGAGGACACACAACCGCTAGGGTATCGAAAGTCTCTGCCTTTCCAGCCACACTCGGGTCAAAGGTAAGTTTGATAGGGATATACCCCTCATAAGGGAAGCTCTGGGTACCTAGACCCCATATCTCCAACTCTTCTAACTTTTGCAGGGGCAGATGCTTGAGATGCTTCATGTAGAAATCTTTATATAATAAAGTCACTTGGGCTCCGGTATCCAGCAGAGCTTTGGTGTATATTCCTTCTACCTGGATGGGAATGATCGGAGAGGGTCCCACTAGGTTGGGGGGAAATTCACCATGAGTGTTCGGCTTCTTTTGCTTGTTAGTGCGCGTCCTGACTCCTTGTTTCCATGGACGCTCACTCAACTTCATTCCTCCTCTTACTCTCTAAACTTTGTGAATGTGGGTTTCATTGGAGTTGACGACCAGTACAGGGCACCCAGTTGACTCCTTCACTGGGGCCCTTTGAAGTTTTCCGCTGGCTTTTGACATTGTACTGCTGCCCTTGAGCTTGGGCACACTCTCCCAAAATGTCCAGCCACTCCACAGTTGTAACAAAGTCCAGATTCCCTTCTAAATGTGAAGTCTGATATTTTTTTATTTTCTTTAGTTCCTCCATTGGGCGGATCAGAGGAACTTGCAGGCAGCAAAGCCATCATCTCCATTAACTGAGCCACCTGAGTCTTAAGAAACGCAATCTGAGGATCCTCTTCCATCACACTAACCGTCCTAACTCCAACAGGGTTTTGGTTCTTGGATTTTTTCCTTCTTCCTTTCTAGGATAGCTTCTTCCTCCCGTACAATCCGAATTAGATCTGGGTACTTCAATATGCCTCCATCTTGACAAGTTCTTAACTGGAGAGTGATGGGATCCAAAGGCTGGGCACCTCTTAAAACTTCGAACTTCGTCCACCTTACTAGGATCTAATCCCTTCTTTAACAATATCTGGTGAATGACCTTGTCGAACTGTCTCATATATTCTGACAACTTCTCTCCTGTTTCTTGATAGGTGTGTTCTAATTGATAAATTAGGTCAGAAACCTTCTCGGTGCGTTTGAACACATCTTGCAGGATATCTAAGTAGTCTTGGGCTACACAGTTTTGTTTGCTAAGCTTCAGATTTCGAATAACCTCCGAAGCAGGCCCTTTCAGACTTTCAGTAATCCGCTGTTTTTTTTTGCGTTTCAGGGATGTCCCACTCATCCAACACTTGCGTGGCCTGTTCCAACCATTCTTCAAAGGTGTCTTCTCCTTTGGGTACAGGCTGTTGGCCCGAGAAAAGGCCCAGTTTTCGGTACCCAGTCCCTGAGTATGTTGGGTTCCCTTTTTGACATTGGGACACCAAATTTCCCAGGGCTGTAACAAGTTCTGGCTCAATTGCAGCTGGTGCTGACTGTGATGGAACCTTGGTTTCTGCTGAACTCATCTGGGGGAAAGTGGCAAGATTCTCCCCTTCTTCCCTTGGGTGGGTCAGATAAAAATTTGGTCTTGTCAGCGAGTTCAACACTGGTACCCCTGAAATTTTCCAGAACTCCCTTCCTCCACTCCAATAATGCATAAGTACGGAATGTCTCATGATTGGGTCTTACTGCGACCACCTTGGCTCTTTGTTCTGGGGATAGTGTTTTTACCACTCGGCTAATGTGTTCTTTCTCCCAGATATCTCCCCAGAGTTCCATGGGCACACTCGCTTCTGAGCGGGTGCCTTCCGCCTCACACCACTGTGCCACAGTGGGGGGATCCATTCTATGTTCTTAAGGGGGTGCTTGACTTGAGAGTGACAGTTATCCCAGACGAGCCCCCACATGTAGCAATAACTCTCGGTGGAGCTGCTGGTTTATTATTGGGCCTGTCCTCTATTCTCTTCACCCCTCTTAAGTTGTTCAATCCCCTTGACACAGTTGTAGTGCAGTGTTGTAATGATATCAATACCAACTTTAACCCACAATACACACTTATAGTTATATTTACCTCTACCTGGGTGCTTGTAGCTCCACCTACAGGAGAAATAACAACACTGCACATAAACTTCTGTAATAATCAAAATAACTTCTTTGTTTGAGTAAATGATATATTTATATAAAGAATTATTACAGTGACTACACTATCACACCAACGTAGTGCAACAGTATAGTAGACAGTTATGACAATCTTGGTAATAAACACAAATATATTTAAAAAAATATATATATCTGTACCAGGGAGCTCCCCCTGCTCTAAACCGTAAAGTCACTACCCTTTGTAACTAAATGCAGGGCCCTGCAATAAAAGAGAGAGTCTTAATGTCTTCAATCTTCGCTAGCTACAAATTTGTAATTGTAATCCACAGAGGGTCCTTCTTGGGTGTCGCGCAGTGTAAGGTAATACACTAAGACAATTATAATCCAAAAGATTGATTAATGTTCTTATAGGAAGAAGACAGACATCTAGTATCAGTTCTTGAATACTGAAATCTATGCAAATGTAATGTTCTCCAACTTAACTTGTTCCGTGGGACTATCAGTCCCAGCAATGCTCTGTAACCTTCCTAAGTGTGTGTAGTATTAAACAAAGTTCCGGGTGTTAACCCTCTCACCACACAGGATCCGGGCAGATGGATGTCTCCGTTTCAGCAGTTCTCAGTCCATATGGAGCCACCAACACGCCGTCACACTGTTCCGTTTACTAACGACCGGGAGTCCTCGGTTACCTCCCCCACGGGTCTCCTGAACAATCACTTCTGCTGCTTCAGCACACTGTGCTACGATAGCAGGATCCTTGCCGCTGCTCCGCTCCTTCACAAGGTAGGCCGCAAACCCTGTGGGACACACACACCCACCGAGTCCTGCTGGCAGGCCACGCGTCCCAGGAACAAGAGACCTAAGATGGCTGCTCCCAGCCCTTTTATATCCTCCCATAATGCAGTTCAGTTCTTCTCTTGTCCAAGAGCATTGTGGATAGGTCATAGTTAATGTTCAGAAGTAAACAATCAATCACTTCCATGTCACTTCTCTTAATCATGAAACATAAACGTGTTGTACCTTTTCAATTGTCCACTAGATGGCACTAGATCAACTTATATTCTTTTACAACACACATATGACTAACAACAAAAGTTGTCAGCGCTACATATATAATTTCTCTACCCGGCTGGAAGCGGCAGTAGTAGGCTCTATGGATGCTCTTGAGGCTCTTTTATTTAGGGGCCGTAGGGCACCATATCAGTTGACTCCTTTAATGCTCATCACTATGTGAGCCTGGAAGGCTGGTCTTAGATGTGAGGGCGCTTTTTTCTCCAAATGCCCCTTTATGGCTTAACCCTACTCTTCCTTAATTTTTTTTAAAACATCAGAGCCTATTGCATGGACTAAATATACTTTTTCAGGTGATCACTGATCGGAAATTATCCACTTTCTCTACACTCACTTTTAATGTTCCAAATTCTCATCTATTCAGATATTTTCAGCTTCATCGAACTTTCCATACACAATTTCCACGGGATAGTTTAACGATTAGACCATCTACTTTAGAACCAGCACTTAGGTTTCCGAGTGTCTCGATAGGCCTACTTCGAGATTGTACTCTCACCTTATATTAATTTCTAACTTGCCATTAGAGGCCCTCAGAGCTGGATGGGTGCGAGACATACCAGATTTAGATATGGCGGATTGGAGGGGTGTGTGGGGATTTCCCTTTGCGTTCTTTGACATCTTTGAGAGTATGATCCAATAGAAGTTGGTACATAGAGCATGTATCACGCCACACAGACTTAAAAAAGATAAATCCTGCGTGCTCTTCAGAGTGTTGGAGATGTGGAGCGATCCGGGGGGACTTTACACATATCTTCTGGACCTGCCCATCTGTAGCTATTTGTTGGGTGGAAGTGGTGGATTTATTGAATTCTATCACCTCTGCTCCTTTACCCGTTTCAATGTCTGTTTGTTTATTGGGTTTTAATAGAGACTATTCTTCCTACAGTGTCTGAGCGAGTGTTTGCCAATATAACATTATTTTACGCAAGAAAAGGCATGGCGCTGCATTGGAAGAAACCTCGGTCTCCTACGCTCTCATACTGGAAACAATTGGAAAATAATAATCTCCTATTATATAGAGATACTTGCATGAATAGGGGTTGCCTTAGTAAATATAATAAAGTGTGGGCTAAGTGGCTGGATAAACCGTTTACAGCATCGAATGCCCATGGGGGCCTCTATCCGTAATACGTGCACTTCCATATGAGTATAGGTTTGGAGCCATTGGGGAGAAAAGGAAATAATGTTTGCCCTTCTGTTTTTTTTCCTTTTCCTTTCCCTTCTATAGATGAATCATTGCTATATTGAATTCTGAAACAGTTTGTATTCATATTCTTGGCTCAGTGTTTATGATGTTTTGTTGTGTTTTGTTTTGTTTGTTTTTTAAGAAACTTAATAAAAAAAAAGATTTGGAAAGTTACACCCAAGCACATAAAATCTCCCGCCCCCCCCCCAAAAAAAAGGTCCCTCACCCCCACAGATACGCACATACGAATGTAAACGCATGCATGGGGGGTGGGGGTGGGGCACCTATGCATTAAAACGTTGATTGCAATGCGCATGATATATATCGCCGGAGTAAGGCCCCTTTCACACTTTGGCGGGGGTGGCGGTAAAATGGCGATATTTTTTAGCGCTGCTTTACTGTCGTTTTAGCGGCGGTATTCGGCCGCTAGCGGGGCGGTTTTGCTAGTGGCCGAGAAAGGGTTAAAACCACTGCAAAGCGCAGCTGCAGCAGCGCTTTGACGGCAGTATAGCCGCAAATTGATTTCAATGGGCAGGAGCTGTGAAGGAGCGGTGTATACACACCGCTCCTTCACCGCTCCAAAAGACGCTGCTGGCAGGACTTTTTTTCCCATCCTGCCAGCGCACCGCTCCAGTGTGGAAGCCCTCGGGGGCTTTTACACTGGAGAGACAGCAGCGGCTCTTTCAGGGCACTTTGCAGGCGCTATTTTTTAGCGCTGTAGCGTCTGCAAAGCGCCCCAGTGTGAAAGGGGTCTTAGAGCAATAATTCTAGCACCAGCCCCCCCTCTATAACACTAAACTGATGACCTATACGGAGCTTTTGAAGCGACCCTTATAGAGAACATTGGGCACTGAAGTTTGTCGCCATTTTACGGATACACGCAAATTTAAGGTTTGGCGTGTTGGGCTTTCCCCGACTTGCTGATACCCCGACTTAGTTGGGGTAGGCGGAACACTTTGGTGGGGGTGGGTCAGCCACACCTCTTGACCTTTGACCTCTGTGGGACACGCCTGTGACCTTTGACCTTTGGGGGTGGTCCCTAACCCTAAGTCTAACCCTAACCCTAACCTAACCCCAACCTCATCTTTTATATTTTACTAAAAATTTTGATAATTTATTGTGTTTGCGTTTCCTAGACCTTTATCGCGTGACATAAAAAATTGGAACTTCCACTATTTTATTCTCTGGGGTGTCTGCTTTCAGAAAATATATCATGTTTTGGGGGTGTGGTGTAATCTTCGGGCCTAAAATGATTTTTTAAACATGAGTGCAAAACCGTCTCTGGTTAGTGGAGTGAATGGACTGTAGCCTGTGAGAATGGTGGCCCCTTCACTGCTTTGGGGAAGAATCAGTTGAACAGCGACGGCCCGTCCATATTGGGTGCAGGGGGCGCCGCCCACCTAATCCATGCGCCCAGCTCCTAATCAGTGGTGGTGCATCCATAAGGGCCCCTCTCTCCTGCCACCCTCCTGTAGCACCAATAGATAGATTCATGCATTGCATGAATCTATCCATGGCCGCCGCTGCTACTCCCTATTCATCAGCAGGACGCCTGAATTACAGCCACGGGGGGTGGCACTGGCAGCATTTGATATGGCACAGTGGGAGCAATTTATGGGCACAGTGGCTGCATTTGATGGCACAGTGGCTGCGTTTGATGGCACAGTGGTGGCAATCGATGGGCACAGTGGCTGCGTTTGATGGCACAGTGGTGGCAATCGATGGGCACAGTGGCTGCATTTGATGGCACAGTGGCTGCGTTTGATGGCACAGTGGTGGCAATCGATGGGCACAGTGGCTGCGTTTGATTGTACAGTGGCTGCGTTTGATGGGCACAGTGGTGGCAATCAATGGGCACAGTGGCTGCGTTTGATGGTACAGTGGTGGCATATGATGGGCACAGTGGCTGCGTTTGATGGGCACAGTGGTGGCAATCAATGGGCACAGTGGCTGCGTTTGATGGTACAGTGGTGGCATATGATGGGCACAGTGGCTGCGTTTGATGGCACAGTGGTGGCAATCGATGGGCACAGTGGCTGCGTTTGATGGCACAGTGGTGGCAATCGATGGGCACAGTGGCTGCGTTTGATGGTACAGTGAGGCTGCAATTTTTTTTTCAGAAATTTCAGAGTTTTTTTTCAGAAATTTTCAGTTTGTATGCACCCTCCCAAAAATTTTGAGCACCAGCCCCCACTGCCCCTAATTTGCATGCAGGGCACCGGTCGCATGGATTCCAATGTTTTTTTGTTTTTTTTGGTTTATTTTTTAGAAGTACATGATTAGAGCCCGAGGCTCTAATTGGCTTAAAAAAAAAATGGTGGGCTCAGGACGCAGAGCACTGCACCCTGAGCCCACCCAGTTGTGTGTCAATATTCACTATTGTCTTCCTAATTCTCCTCCTGGCCAATCAGGAAGTGGGTCCTGAGACCCGTCACCTGATTGGCTGAGAGGAGAAGTGATCCTATTGGCCGCCTAGGAGGAGGAGGGGGAAGGAGATGCACATGATGCCAAGGAGGAGGAGACACAGGGGAAGCCGCCGCCCTCCGGACCAGAGGAAGCGCTGCCCATGACCTAGATGGGGTAAGTGCGGGGCTGGTGACCGAACGACCGGGGAGGGGGGGGGGTAGGTGCGGTTCACCCGACCAACCTAGGGGCGAGGGGGGTTGGGTGGTTGTGGGTGCATTGTCTGCCACCTCCCCCCAAAATATATACCACCAGCCGCCACTACAGTTGAATCCAGTGGCACTACACCAAGTCACCGTGACCCGTTCCACTGTCAGCTGTGAGGAGTACTGAGGATGGATTGTGTATTCCGAGGTTCTGCAGACCAATACAATTAAATGCATTTGATAAAAAAAAGATATTTCTGAAGGCCGAAAACATCGAACACGATTTTTAAGTTGTATATTTTGAGAAGAAAGAAGAGTTGTTAAAAAAAAAAAAATACTGACATCTTGGATCTTTCCAGGATGGAAGACCTTTTATTTGTCAAAATTATTATCATTATTAGAACTGAAAAAAGAAAATCATTTCAGAAAAAGGTAAAAGTTTAAAACACGGCTAAATGTGTTCTCTCAGTCAGAGGCTAAGTACTTCTTGGCGTTTGGAATCACCGGCTTCCCAACTGTTATTACAACTTTTCCCACCTTCTGTAGGGACTACACTGCAGGGAGCCGGCGCCACTTAAGTCTGTTTCCAAGGTTTATGGCACATAGATAACATTTGTATTCGTATCCTTATTTTACTTTGTAGGGGTGTAACTGGCCATTGTACATCATTGCTCTGGACATTTTCTTTTATACATTGTATTACCAAAAGTATTGTGACGCCTGCCTTTACACACACAAGAACTTTACTGGCACCCCAGTCTTAGTCCGTAGGGTTCAATATTGCGTTGACCCACCCTATAACAGCTTCAACTCTTGAAGGTTTAGGAGGGTGTCTATGGGAATGTTTGACCATTCTTCCAGAAGCGCATTTGTGAGGTCAGGCACTGATGTTGGACGAGAAGGCCTGGCTCGCAGTCTCCGCTTTCATTCATCCCAAAGGTGTTCTATCAGGTTGAGGTCAGGACTGTGCAGGCCAGTCAAGTTCCTCCACCCCAAACTCACGCATCCATGTCTTTATGGATGGACCTTACTTTGTGCACTGGTCCAAATCATTTAGTAGAGGGGGGATTATGGTGTGCGGTTGTTTTTCAGGGGTTGGGCTTGGCCCCTTAGTTCCAGTGAAGGGAACTCTTAAGACATTTTGGACAATTTCATGCTCCCGACTTTCTGGGAACTGTTTGGGGATGACCCCTTCCTGTTCCAACATGACTGCACACCAGTGCACAAAGCAAGTTGTAGTCTTCTGGCTGGTCGCTAGGGATGAGCTGAACACTTCCCCCGGTTCGGTTTGCAGCAGAACATGCGAACAGGCAAAAAAATTGTGCGAACACGCAAACTTCGTTAAAGTTTATGGGACGCGAATATGAAGACTCAAAAGTGCTAATTTTAAAGGCTTATATGCAAGATATTGCCATAAAAAGTGTTTGGAGACCCGGGTCCTGCCCCAGGGGACATGGATCAATGCAAAAAAAAGTTTTAAAAATGTCTGTTTTTTTCAGGAGCAGTGATTTTAATAATGCTTAAATTGAAACAATAAAAATTAAATATTCCTTTAAATATCGTGCCTGTGGGGTCCCCTTAGTCTGCCTGTAAAGTAGCACATCTTTCCCATGTTTATAACAGTACCACAGCAAAATGACATTTCTAAAGGAAAACATGTCATTTAAAACTGCTCGCGGCTGTAATGTATTGTTGGATCCCGGCCAATATAGATAAAAATCATTTAAAAAAATGGTGTGGATGCCCCCCAAAATCCATACCAGGTCCTTCAGGTCATGTATAGATATTAAGGGGAACCCCGCACCAAAAAGTTTTTTAAAAAAAGGCATTGGGGTCCTGTATATATATATGTATCCTATATACTCTGAACAGCAGTATATAGGATACACCAGCACAGGAACGGGCCCTGGTATGAAATATTGTATTAAAAATTTTAATGACATGCCCCTGTGTCACAGACTCACCTGGGACAGAGGCTTTTGGAGGGGACTGAATGCCAGCCTCTTGCCTACCCATTATGGGCCCTGGCATTTGGGAGAATGGTGCACTTTGTGAGCTGCATGCCTAGGGACCCTTGAGGTGGTGTTACTTTGGATTTGGGTTCTTGTCCCTCAGGACACACAGACTCTGGGAACCCTGTGTATGCCAAATTGGAAATGGTGACTGGGAGGGAATGTCTTGGATTACTTAAAATGGGACAGTAATATTTATCCACAATATCTTTCAGGATATATGTAAAGACTATTCTTGTTTTTTTGATTCTGAACTCCACATGTTAGTTGAGAGAGCTGATAACATTGTCCTCTAGAACTGGGTAGAAGTCGGACAGTCTACTCATACTATAGTTTGTTGCCTACTAGGCTGAGGAGGGGGGGATCACTGTTTGTATTGTTAATTGTAATTAGCTCCTGCTATTGTGTTTATACTACTGTGTGAAGCTCGGTGACCACAAGTCTGCCCCAAAGGTCATGTCTCTTAGTCACCTAGGCTGTCTAAAGGATTAGATAATTAGCCCATGTTAATTAGGTTTGGTTTTAGTCATCCTGCTGTATATATTTGTGTGAGATCTCAAATAAAAGGCTATTCCTGATGTACTCCAAGACTGGTCTTGTTCTTCAGGGTTCCCATAGCCAGATCCATTGGACTCGTGTTCCAGAACTTAGGAAGCGGTATACTGATGGAAGCACTCAAGGGGAGTGTGGGACATTTTGTTACACCCTGTTAAACAGGGGCAGAAAAATTGGGCCTTGGGTGAACCAAAAATATTGTTGGAAGCTAGCATAATCAAGATTGAGGAGGAATAGGATAGTCAACATAGGCAGTCTTCAAGGGATCCCAGATCCATAGCAAATTCAATCAGTTACATCAGTATTGGGTGCTTGATAGCTGCTGATCCAAGACTGATTCATTTTTATGAATGTGAGCCTATCAACAGAGTCTGTGGACAGGCACACTCTTTGATCTGTTACAAACCCTCCAGCAGCACTGAATGTGCATTCAGAAAGCACGCTGGATGCAGAACAGGCCAGTAGCTCAATTGCATATTGAGCAAGTTCTGGCCAGTGGTCCATCCTCAAGACTCAGTAACCCAGTGGATGCTCTGTTTGAAAGGTCTCCAAGTCTGCTCTTGCCCCTAGATATTTCTGCACCATATAATGCAGACGCTGATCGATGGTTGCTTGAACGGTTTAGACCTTGGCGCTGAGGACTGAAAAATTGTTTAAAGGCATTAGTCAGCCGGCCACCTTCTCCACCGCTCTTCACTTTCTGTTTTAATGGGTTTAGATCATCCTCCACCAAGCTCATTCTTCCTTCCAGGGCCGTCGTTCATTCACAAACTTTCTCATGTCTTGAAAAATGTATCTCTTCTCTTATCACTTTAAGTTGCATAGCCATTTTACAAAGAGAGGATTTGCAAAAATTCACTGCCAGCAGTAGTTCCTTTAATGAGGGTTCTTCCCCACCCCTAGCACACCCTTACGAGGCTAGTATTGAATCCTCCATTGTTGATGGTATTTCTGTACTTATATCAATTTTTTGCTGGCCCTGGCTTTTTCTTGTTCCTGCCCCCCCCCCCGATTTCTAACTTGTGAGGAGGTTTGAGGGTTTTTAACCGGTGTGTGCGCATATTTTTCTTGTTTAGCTGCTGCTTGACTTCCTTTGTTTTTTACTGTGCGCTGCATTTGTGAATTTGTACCCTCCTGTCGCAGAGCTTCCTCACCTTTCTTCTTTTTCATCTTCTCCCTATTCATACCTCAATCAACTGTGTTTACTCTTTTAAAATCATAATCACAACAGAAACTACCCAAATGACCTTGATCAAAAGTTTACATACCCCAGTTCTTAATACTGTGTGTTGCCCCCTTTAACATCAATGACAGCTTGAAGTCTTGTGTGGCATTTGTGGATGAGGCTGTTTATCTTAGATGGTAAAGCTGCCCATTCCTCTTGGCAAAAAGCCTCCAGTTCCTGTAAATTCTCGGGCTGTCTTGCATGAACTGCACATTTTGAGATCTCCCCAGACTGGCTCAATGATATTGAGGTCAGGAGACTGAGATGGCCACTCAAGAACTTTCACTTTATTCTGCTGTAGCCAATGACAGGTTGACTTGGCCTTGTGTTTTGGATCATTGTCATGTTGGAATGTCAAAGTGCGCCCTATGCACAGCTTCCTGGCTGATGAATGCAAATGCTCCTCCAGTATTTTTTGATAACATACTGCATTCATCTTGCCATCAATTTTGAGCAAATTTCCTGTGCCTTTGTAGCTCACACATCCCCAAAACATCAGCGATCCACCTCCGTGTTTCACAGTAGGAATGGTGGACCTTTCATCATAGGCCTTATTAACTCCTCTGTAAATGAAGCGTTTATGGTTGTGGCCAAAAAGCTAAATTTTGGTCTCATCACTACAAATTACTTTGTGCCAGAAGTTTTGAGGCTTGTCTCTGTGCTGTTTGGTGTATTGTAAGCGGGATACTTTGTGACATTTGTGTAGTAATGACTTTCTTCTGGCGACTCGACCATGCAGCCCATCTTTCTTCAAGTGCCTCCTTATTGTGCATCTTGAAACACCACACCACATGTTTTCAGAGAGTCCTGCATTTCACCTGAAGTTATTTGTGGGTTTTTCTTTGCATCCCGAACAATTTTCCTGGCAGTTGTGGCTGAAATTTTAGTTGGTCTACCTGACCGTGGTTTGGTTTCAACAGAACCCCTCATTTTCCACTTCTTGATTAGAGTTTGAACACTGCAGATTGGCATTCTCAATTCCTTGTATATCTTTTTATATCCCTTTCCCTTTTTTATACAGTTCAACTACCTTTTCCCAAAAGATCCTTTGACAAATCTATTGCTTTACCCATGACTCTGAATCCAGAAACGTCAGTGCAGCACTGGATGAAAGATGCAAGGGTCTGTCAGGAGTCCAGAAACTCATTGACCTTTTATACACACACACTAATTACAAGCAAACAGATCACAGGTGAGGATGGTTACCTTTACTAGCCATTTAAACCCCTTTGGGTCAACTTGTGTGCATGTTATCAGGCCAAAATCACCAGGGTATGTATACTTTTGTTCAGGGTCATTTGGGTAGTTTCTGTTGTGATTATGATTTAAAAAGAGTAAACACAGATGACTGATAATAAATGGCTTAAATGGCTTCAGCCAAACACTAACCATGAGTGAAAGAAAAGTTTTTGTTAGAATTCATATTCTCTGAAAGATGGCCAAGAAATCATAAATTCTGCCAGGGTATGTAAACTTATGAGCACAACTGTATATATATATATATATATATATATATATATATATATATATATATATATATATATATATTAATAAACCGCCTGAAGTGTATTAGAAACAGTACACCACGGAATGCACTGTAGATATAGGCTACACTGGATGCAGAATATATCTATATATACTGGATTGTATATATATATATTAATACACTGCCTGCACTGACTGAATATAGAGTAAACACTGAATATAAAGTTTTTTTGCTAAATACAGAGTATATATATATATATATATATATATATATATATATATATATATATATATATACATATATACTAGACTGTCTGTATATATCAAAAACACTACCTGAAGTAGATTAGAAAATGTACCCCACAGAATGCACTGTGGAATTTAGATCTAGGCTACACTGACTGGATATATATATATACACACTAGACTGACTGTATGTATATATATATATATATATATATCAAATACACTGCCACTAACTAAATAACCTGCCTGCTTAACCTAACTCAAGCCATCTCTCCACCCACGCCAACAACACTACACACGGCTGCTATATAAGCAGCCTTATATAGTGTGGGGCGTGGACTTAGTCCCCCTGAGCCATGATTGGCCAAAGGCACCCTGCCTTCAGCCAATTATAGCTCTCTCAGCAGAGCGTGTTGTGATTGGCCAAAGCATGCAGGTCAGGTGGATGCTTTGGCCAATCATCATACAGCAATGCACTGCGATCTCGCAGTGCATTATGGGGCATTCCCCGGCACTCGAATTTCCCACAAACGCCTCATATGTTCGGTTCATTTTAGAACAAACTAACACCCGATCGCAACTTATGAACGACTCGAATCGCTGGTTCATCCCTAGTTTTGTCATATAAAAAGATAGAATAAAAGATTTACAAAAATGTGAGGGGTGTACTCACTTTTGTGAGATGCTGTACATCTAAATGTGGAGGAAAATATAAACTAAAGTCATGTGAAATAGAAAGGAATTCATGGACTGAATATTATCATTATAAGTATGAACTGCAGAAAGGATATAATGTAACAATGTCTTTCTATTTAACTGATACTGTAAATTCCATGGTGTTATTTCTCATCATCCGTGACCTCCTAGCAGAATAATTGATGAAATCGGAGACATAAAACTTCTCTTAGAAAGATGTCACTGTGCCACCGATCTGCTGTCCTTCATCTCTCTATAGACCACATACAAAACAACAGCCATTAGTGGGAAGATTAGTGTGAAGAGGAGGACAGCAGATCTCACTCCGGAGGGTCCAGCTCTGGATGAGCGACTTTTATTTCCAGGTCACAGCTCTGGCTCCAGTCTAGCTTATAATTGACTGAAAATGATTATTTCATGGAAAAAGCCCACAAGCCTTGGTTACCAGGCAAACCGGATGCCAAAATCATTAGTGCCAACCATGCCCAGAGTGACCGTCAATCGGGACGTATTCCAGACGCGGACATCTTCCTGTGTTAGGAATCAGATGGACGCCATTAATGGATGTGTCCTGGAATGTCAGTGTGGACCATGGCACAGATATTTGAGCCCCTGAATGTGTAGTGACCTCACTGAGCAATGTTCTTCAAACAAACCACGTAATGGCTAACACAACGTCAGAGATGGCTGACATTGGGGGGTGGTTTAGTAAAGACAAATTGACTGTTCGCTCTGTAAGGGAAGTTGCACTTTGCAAGGCAATTTTTTCCCCAGATCTTAGTCCAATGGGGTGACAGTAGAAGGCTGATTAGGCTACTCTCAAAAAGCCAACAACTTCAGGAGCCTCCTTGCGTTCTGAAGCATTCAACCTCTTGGGGCCCAAGCCCAGGAGACCCGAAAATACATTAAAGCGGCATGTTTTCCAGATCTTAGTGAATGAGGTGAAAATGGAACTAAACTGTATCTGAGCACCACACACTAATGCCCCGTACACAGGGTCGTGTGTGATCGGAGCTTGTAGTCGGAAGTTCCTACCGTGTGTGGGCTCCATCGGACAGTTTCTATCGGAATTTCCGACACACAAAATATGAGATCTGGTTCTCAAATTTTCCGACAAAAAATTCCGTTTTCATAAATTCCGATCGTGTGTACACAATTCCGACGCACAAAGTGCCATGCATTCTCAGAATCAAGCAGAAGAGCCGCACTGGCTATTGAACTTCGTTTTTCTCGGCTCGTTGTACGTGTTGCACGTCACTGCGTTCTTCACATTCGGAATTTCCAACGAAATTTGTGTGACCGTGTGTATGCAAGACAAGTTTGAGCCAACATCTGTCGGAAAAAATCCATGGATTTTGTTGTCGGAATGTCCGATCAATGTCCGATCGTGTGTATGGGGCATAAAAAGGCTATTTGATACATTTTTAAGCAAAGCAATGCCTCCCCCCCCCCCATATATCCACCTCTCCGTGCTTTATTTTGTTGAGGAATCGTTAGAATTTCTAGCTGCGGCCATCTTGAATAAGGGCAGAGCAATGTATGTAGCATTTACTTCCTGGAATCCATCTGCTCTTAGCTGAGGCATGCAGGCAGGAGGGTGTGCTTAGCTGAGAAAGCCGCTCCGCCCATGAAGACTCCTGGGATGTATGACATCATTTTTGCCAAGCCCGGAAACCAGGAAGCCACTGAAGAAATGTAAAAAAAAAAAACGTTTAAAATTAACCACTTATGGAGCGCCGCACGCCGATATACGTCCTGAATTTGAAGAGGAATATCTTTGTTATGGCACAGCTAGCTGCCATAACCCCGGTATCCTCTTCTTCGGCCGGTGGTCCGCTTTCAGATAAAAGTGGTCTCTGCGCTTTATTCGCCGCAAGATCACTTTTATCGGCGGCGGGAGAGGCCCCCCCTCCTGCCGTACTCTGGTGCCCTCTGCCGCTTACCGGAGCCGTCAGCAGCGGCGGAGGTGATCGGATCCTTGTCCTTCCTGGGTATGGAGACGAATGAGGGGAAGATGGCCGCCACCCGTCTCCATACCATTGCAGGGCTGAATGGGCCGTCAACACGTCACTTCCACCCATAGCTCTTAAAGGGCCATTTTTTTTTAATTGACAATTTTTTTATTTTATTGCATTTTATTGCATTTTAGTGTAAATATGAGATATGAGGTCTTTTTGACCCCAGATCTTAAATTTAAGAGGTCCTGTCATGTTTTTTTTTTTTTTATTACAAGGGATGTTTACATTCCTTGTAATAGGAATAAAAGTGACAGATTTTTTTTTTCTTTTCAAAAGAACAGTGTAAAAATAAAAAAATAAAAGGTAAAATAAACAAGAAAAAAAATGTAAACGCGCCCCGTCCATCTGAGCTCGCATGCAGAATCCACACATGTGAGGTATCGTCGCGACCGGTAGAGCGAGAGCAATAATTCTAGCATTAGACCTCCTCTGTAGCTCAAAACATGGAACCTTTAGATTTTTTTTAAACGCCGCCTATGGAGATTTTTAAGGGTTAAAGTTTTGTCGCCATTCCACGGGCGGGCGCAATTTTGAAGCGTGACATGTTGGATATCAATTTACTCTGCAAGTGCAGTGCACTTGTAAGACCTCTGCGCGAATACGGTGTGACAGAAAGTTTTGCAGGGACCACCATTTTATTCTCTAGGGTGTTAGATAAACAAATGTACAATGTTTGGGGGTTCTAAGTAATTTTCTAGCAAAAAAAAATGTTTTTAACTTGTAAGCAACAAATCTCAAAAAGAGGCTCGGCCCTTAAGTGGTTAAAAATAGTTCATGTTGATTGAAAGGGTTTAGTTCTGCCTAAAATAGATATAAATGGCGCTGGAGGACGTGTGTACTACCAACATTCAAAGTTAAAAAAGTCCTCATGTATTAAAGTCCGTAATAGTACAAAGCTTTCATAGCAGAAAGGGGCAGCAGCTTCATAGAGTGAAGCAAGCTCTATCAATATGGAAAAGGAACATGGCGGGGGGGGTGGGGGTGGGGGAAGGGGGGGACACTTTTTTAAAAAGCCAATGGGCAACTCACATGTAAAAAGAGAAAAAAGCAGGCATGTCCGATTTTTTTTTTTTTTAGCAATCTGATGGTGGGCACAAGTGAAGTTCTCCAACTGGTCTTATGTTTCTGCTCCTCACTGTGCTCAAAGACCAAAGGCCCTGCTACAACCGGTCACGATCCTCCATGGTCTTTGAGCGCGGTGTCACACTGGGTCTGGTGAGAGGACCTTAAGACAATGACTTGTTGGTACCATTAGAGACTGAGCCTTTAGGATCTAACTACCCAACCGCTTCATAGCTCTAGTACTGCTTGCAGGCTTTATTGACTGTCCTCAAGTGCACCAATGGTAATCAGGCCCCAACTCTAGCTGGCCGAAGAGTCAGGACTAAAGATTTCTCTTTACCATTGCTACCCAGAGACCCTTGCTTAGTTAAGAGCTACCTCTCCGGGTATGCTGTATCATACCCTAGCCATTCCATTAGAGTAATGTAGAGCAATGTAATGTTTTACGAACTGTTTAATGCTGAATCTGCTGATTCATGTATTGATTCCAGTTTAGTGATATGGAACCTGATTCTAAGTTACTTTGGCACAGCTATAGCTCTGTCTAGCAGACTGTGTTCAAATGTACTTGCAACCTGCATTGAGTTTAACCCAAATTAATACAGGAATTTCTCTGCCACTAAAAGGTTTTGTGTCTGTTTTCTGGAAGTAACCCCAAGCCGGGTTAAAGGTATTTCTTTGTTGTTTACAAACTATTAAAGTATATAAAATACATAATATCATGACAATATACAAAAGAGGATATAGAGTATCTCAAATTGGTCTGCATATGCCCCAACATTCTCCAATACTGGTTGGGGATATTCAATATCATATCTGACATCACTAAAACCAAAATATCACCTAACCCAGCACTTGCTATACTTTCTATAGGCATTGAGGACTATCCTCCTAAACTCCATAACACCATTATGAATATACTTCTAGCGGCAAGACTGACCCTAACTAGACACTGGAAAGACCACACATCCCCAAAGGTCTCTGAGGTAATAGACCTCATAAATTTACACTGCTCATATGAACAGATCATGATGACCTGCTCCGGACATGTCCAATCCTACACCACTCAATGGTCTCCTTGGTCCTCCTGGTTTCGGAACACTGACTTGCTCCCTCTCCACTGACACCTCCTACTAATACTCCTGACAACATTGAAGATGCTGAGCTCTCTTCCACACAATTAGATCCCAATAGGGGATTTAGGGAGAGTTGACCCAGCCCAATACGTAGACATACTACTTACTGTTAATAAACCTTGAAGAAGTTTATCGCTGCAAGTCCCTTCCTACACTACCCTTGTTATTTGGACCTGAAACACTGGTCTCATAGTTATCTTTACACCTGTACTCTAAACTCTATTGTGTAACTGTTTTGACGAACTATTGTTACTGACTACTACTGCTCTTTACTAAAATAACTAAACTATTGAAGTATAATTGACTATGATTCCAATTTAACGTGAACACAGTCTGTTCCCAGTAGGGGTGCATAGGATAAGTGACAGTACCTCAACTATAAGATAAGTATTGTGGTTACCTCCACAGCTCAAGTTAAAGTTACTGTATTTGGTATGGTATACTATGTGTGCTCTTTTCACAAAGATGTACTGTACAAAATGTATCACATTTCTATTTGTATGTACCCTTCTCTATAAATACTCAATAAAAAAATTATTGAAAGAAAATTGGTCTGCATGGCTGTCATCCCAGAAGGAAGCCATCTGGCATTGGGGCACCAATAAGGCACATTGGCATTGTAAGATTTAAATTGAGGCTACAGCGAATATCTTGCTCCACACTGAAGAAAGTTGCCCGCATTCTCAGAAGGTATGTTTAAAGGAACCTATAATTTGACAACCAGGAAAACAGAGACCAGAGGTTCCA
This sequence comes from Aquarana catesbeiana, assembly GCF_042186555.1. Classification (NCBI taxonomy): domain Eukaryota; kingdom Metazoa; phylum Chordata; class Amphibia; order Anura; family Ranidae; genus Aquarana; species Aquarana catesbeiana. The sequence continues at coordinate 4,336,839 of NC_133326.1, read as the reverse complement.
GGAAAGATAGCTTGGAGTTTAGAGGGGGCGCAATACCACCTGGTCAGTACTTTAAATGCGGTCTCTCTAATTGAAAGAGATTTAGTACATTTCCACAAATTATCCAGCATAATATTCCAGTCCTCTGCAGCAAATTGTGTATCACAGTCAGCCTCCCACTTGCTCATATAAGGGAGCGTAGTAGTAAAATTGGAAGCGATAGCTGATTTGTAGAGGTCTGAGATGAGAACCTTATCTCTGGGAGAGTCACGGCAAAGCCTTTCATAGAATGTAGTTGGGGAGGTTGGGAAAGGACCATGATGGGAGATATAGAATATATATATATATAAAAGAAGGTTGTTGGATCAATTCTAGGGACAGATTGTCATCTCCACATCACTGAAACTTTAGTTAAAACAAAGAGAGCACCACTCCCCCATGAGGTGATAGGACTTTCCCGGATATGTCACTGTCTCTGAGGTAAGCACATACACAATGGATTATAATAAAATATGAATTTATTACAAAGTATACACAATATACAAATTTAATCGATGGTAGCATTAGGCCATATACAAAGTTGACCAAAAATTATACTCAATCCATAAAAGATTGAGAGATGCGTTTCGCAGACTTCTTGTCTGCTTCTTCTGGGCAGCTCAACATGCATCTATATCAATATTTAAGTTACAAAAAGATAACTTTAGTATCAATTACAATGAATTTACTCATCATATATATACAAAATTTGTTCAACAATAAAATCAGTGCTCACCAAATTCTATGACATTAACTCTGTACTGACTGCATCATCAAAATAGAGGGAACGGACCCTCATCCGGTAATTAAACAGTGACGTCAGAGTCACCGCAACGATCTGGTGGGCATCGGATCGTATCCAAGGCAGGATAGTATTAAACCAATGATTATCTATAGGGCCAAACATATGTATTCAGATGCAAGATCCCTCACATCATCATATAAAATAACAATTCCATCATATCTCATCTATTACATCTCATTTCTCCAAATTGTTACATTAGTAATGTTCCTCCGTCAGCATATTTTCATCTACGTAAAATCAATCTTCTCCGTCCATTTCTCACACCCAACAGCACTGCCATTCTCATTCGTAATCTGGTCACTTCCCGCATATATTACTGCAATTCCCTTCTTTTTGGTCTCCCTATAGTCCCTCCAAAAAACTGCAACCAGTTCAGAACTCTGCTACTCGCATCATCACTAGGACCCCCTCCTTGAGGTTGCATGCACACTGGACTTAAAAAACGTTGATTCTACAGGCATTTGACGTTTTTTTCACCTGCCTCTGGAAGCTTTCCATTGTGTTCTATGTGTCTTTGCACATTATGACTACTACAGGCGTTTTCTTTCAGGGACGTTCAGCGGTAGGGAAAAACCCTTCTCTATTGCATTTTCTGGAGAAGTTTAGGAGCTGTAAAAACGTTAGTCTCTCCTAAACTTATCTCTTCTGAACGTCAAGTTTCAACGTTTTTTTAGTAAAAAAAAAGGTGTGTTGTTACTGTACATCATTTCCTAGCTTTCGCAGAGGGGCGTGTAGTGCAAAAAATGCCTCTAAACGAAATGCTCTTAAACTCTCAAAGACTCGCCTAAACTTTGTGCGATATGCTTTCAATTTGCGTCTTTTATGCCACATTTTTAAGATTTTGTTACTTACCATAACCTCGCTCCTCTATACCTTTCTGAACTCCTGCATATCAATGGACCCTCCCGCATTTTCAGGTCTTCTTCTTCCATCCTCCCACCTGACCACTGTGGGATTGAGAGCCTTTAGCTGCTTAGCCCCCCCCCCCCCCGACATTGGAACACCCCTGACATCTGCAATATTGAGTTTCTACCCATCTTCAAATCAAGTTTTAAAACGTATCTTTTTAAAGTAGCATACTCTGTCTGACTTCATTGTTTTGTTTTTGTAATGATTATGTAATTTATTTTATTTGTTTACTTTTTTGCTTTGTTATCTTTGTAAGGTGATGTGTTCGGAAAGGCGCTTATAAATAAAATGTATTATTATTATTGTTACACACCGTAGGCAAGGCAACATGTTAGCACACACGGCAGTACTCCTCCTCTCCTTTATAGAAATCTTATGCTGCTACTATGCTAGGTTTGCTGTGGTGCTCGTACCCTTAGTCTGTGCAAGTTCCCAAACAGAATTTCAGTTTCGACTTTTCAGTCCCATTTCAGGGTCCTGCTAAGGGGTAGCCCCACTCTTGATGCAACGCTATACCCCTGTGTATGGTTTATCCAACTTCTGCAACCAGCAACAATCCACTGGCCCCAGGGCCGGGGATAAGGGGGTACCGCCAGTCCTCCTGTATGGGGCCCAGGCCAGTAGGGGGGCCCAGGCAGCAGGGTGAATCAAAAGTGGGCAGGAAGGGTGATCGTTGTGTGGCAGGGGGGGCAATTACTGGCCAAATTCCCTGTATGGCTCACTCTGCAGCACTGCAGGGGTGGGGGTGGGGGCACACTGGGGGCCTGGGTAGCAGAGTGAATCAGATGTGGGCAGGGAGAGTGATCAGGGGGGTGGCAATTACTGAAACTGATCCCCTGTATGGCTCTCTGTGCAGCAGCTGAAAGCCGGCTTCTTCTTCTTTCCCTCCCTGTTGGCTTTCAGCTGCTGCAGAGTTAGCCATACAAAGGATCGTCCCCCCACACCAATCACCCTCCCTCCCTGTGCACCATATGTGTCCCCCTGCTGCCCAGGCCCCCTGTGTGACCCCCCCCCCCCTGAAGTGCTGCTGGCTTCCCTCCTCTCCTTCCTGCCGGCAGCTGCAAGCACAGAATAGGACCCTTCAAGATTGAGAGTGGGGGAAGGGTCCAGTAAATATGTCATATTTACTAAACCTTTTCTTTCCTGAATGAACACAATGAGTGAATGGTACTGATCACTCAACTGTCTTCATTCATAACTGAAGCATTGCATAGGGCCCCATGTCAGGTTGTCTGTATGGGGCCCCTTGTCAGGTTGTCTGTATGGGTCCCCTTGTCAGGTTGTCTGTATGGGGCCCCGTGTCAGGTTGTCTATATGGGGCCCAGTGTCAGGTTGTCTATATGGGGCCCAGTGTCAGGTTGTCTGTATGGGGTCCCTTGTCAGGTTGTCTATATGGGGCCCAGTGTCAGGTTGTCTATATGGGGCCCAGTGTCAGGTTGTCTGTATGGGGCCCCGTGTCAGGTTGTTTGTATGGGGCCCAGTGTCAGGTGGTCTGTATGGGGCCCCTTGTCGGGTTGTCTGTATGGGGCTTCTTGTCAGGTTGTCTGTATGGGGCCCCTTGTCAGGTTGTCTGTATGGGTCCCCTTGTCAGGTTGTCTGTATGGGGCCCCGTGTCAGGTTGTCTGTATGGGGCCTCATGTCAGGTGGTCTGTATGGGGCCCCTTGTCAGGTTGTCTGTATGGGGCCCCTTGTCAGGTTGTCTGTTTGGGGCCTCGTGTCAGGTTGTCTATATGGGGCCCAGTGTCCGGTTGTCTATATGGGGCCCAGTGTCAGGTTGTCTGTATGGGGCCCCTTGTCAGGTTGTCTGTATGGGGCCTCATGTCAGGTGGTCTGTAGGTGGTCCAGTGTCAGGTTGTTTTTATGGGGCCCCTTGTCAGGTTGTCTGTATGGGGCCCCGTGTCAGGTTGTCTGTATGGGGCCCCGTGTCAGGTTGTCTGTATGGGGCCCCGTGTCAGGTTGTCTGTATGGGGCCCCGTGTCAGGTTGTCTGTATGGGGCCCCGTGTCAGGTTGTCTGTATGGGGCCCCGTGTCAGGTTGTCTGTATGGGACCCCTTGTCAGGTTGTCTGTATGGGGCCCCTTGTCAGGTTGTCTGTATGGGACCCCTTGTCAGGTTGTCTGTATGGGGCCCCTTGTCAGGTTGTCTGTATGGGGCCCCTTGTCAGGTTGTCTGTATGGGGCCCCTTGTCAGGTTGTCTGTATGGGGCCCCGTGTCAGGTTGTCTGTATGGGACCCCTTGTCAGGTTGTCTGTATGGGGCCCCTTGTCAGGTTGTCTGTATGGGACCCCTTGTCAGGTTGTCTGTATGGGGCCCCTTGTCAGGTTGTCTGTATGGGGCCCCTTGTCAGGTTGTCTGTATGGGGCCCCTTGTCAGGTTGTCTATATGGGGCCCAGTGTCCGGTTGTCTATATGGGGCCCCTTGTCAGGTTGTCTGTATGGGGGTCCCATGGTTTCTAACAGCAGCTCTGACTGGTCCCACCCCTTATTGCTACACAGCCCTATCACAGGAAGCACTACAGACCACTAAGGGTTGATACACCACAGCACATTAACCCCTGCACTGCCAACCATTAATATATAATACACCAGCACAATAAGGTGCCTGCCTATGTATCCATCCATCTTCCTACCCATCCATCTGTCTGTATATCATCCATCATTTTTGATCGTCACTTTCTAAGCTCGGATCCTCGGATGTCAGAATGGTATATGATATGTAAGTGAAACCTGAGGGAGGCCATATGGAAACGGCTCGTCTATTAATTCTCTTCTTAAATGTTCTGTGTCTGGTTAGTCAAGGATTTCAGCCAAACAGAGAAAGTATGTGCGGAGAATTTCCTCGCCAAACATAAATCTTCCCATCCCCCTGATAAATAAAAAGTGTTTTCACATCTGCACATTCATCTGACAAATGAGAGGGATGGAGGGACCATCTAAGCTGGAGATGTGACCGGGAAGGTGCTTTTATCTACAATGCAGATCATATTTTAGAAACAATCGATGAGCAAACAATGTACAAGTGCTGGAAAAGGTCCTCGGCCCGTTCAACCCAATGCATTGTGGGAACAGGTTACTGCGATACAGGACAATGTGGTGCTGCGCCCAATACGGGACAATGCACGCCGCGTGGTGCCGCGCCCAATACGGGACAATGCACGCAATGTGGTTCCGCAGTCGATACGGGACAATGCGATATGGGACAATGCACGCCATGTGGTGCTATGCCCGATATGGGACAATGCACGCCGCGTGGTGCCGTGCTCGATATGGGACAATGCAAGCTGGGTGGTGCCGCGCCTGATATGGGACAATGCACGCCGCGTGGTGCCACGGCCAATACGGGACAATGCACACCGCGTGGTGCCGCGCCAAATATGGGAAAATGCACGTCGCATGGAGCCGCGCCAAATACGGGACAATGCATGCCGTGTGGTTCCGCAGTCGATACGGGACAATGCGATATGGGACAATGCACGCCATGTGGTGCCGCGCCCGATTTGGGACAACGCAGGCTGTGTGGTACCGTGCCCGATATGGGACAATGCACGCCGTGTGGTGCCACACCCGATATGGCACAATGCATGCCGCGTGGTGCCGCGCCCGATATGGGACAATGCACGCCATGTGGTGCCACGCCCGATATGAAACAATGCACACCGTGTGGTGCCGTGCCGGATATGGGACAATGCACGCCGCGTGGTTCCGCAGTCGATACGGGACAATGCACGCCGCGTGGTGCCCCGCGCGATACGGGGCAATGCGATATGGGACAATGCACGTCATGTGGTGCCGCGCCCGATATGGGACAATGCACGCTGTGTGGTGCCGTGCCCGATATGGGACAATGCACGCCGTGTGGTGCCGTGCCGGTTTTGGGACAATGCACGCCATGTGGTTCCGCAGTCGATACGGGACAATGCACGCCGTGTGGTGCCCCGCCCGATACGGGACAATGCGATATGGGACAATGCATGCCATGTGGTGCTATGCCCGATATGGGACAATGCACGCCGTGTGGTGCCGCGCCCGATATGGGACAATGCACGCCGTGTGGTGCCGTGCCTGATATGGGACAATGCACGCCGCGTGGTGCCGCGCCTGATATGGGACAATGCACACCGCGTGGTGCCGCGCCTCATATGGGACAATGCACGCCGCGTGGTGCCACGGCCAATACGGGACAATGCACGCCGCGTGGTGCCGCTCCAAATATGGGACAATGCACGCCATGTGGTGCCGCACCCGATATGGCACAATGCACGCTGTGTGGTGCCGTGCCCGATATGGGACAATGCACGCCATGTGGTGCCGTGCCGGTTTTGGGACAATGCATGCCGTGTGGTTCCGCAGTCGATACGGGACAATGCATGCCGCGTGGTGCCGCGCCCGATACGGGACAATGCGATATGGGACAATGCACGCCATGTGGTGCTATGCCCGATATGGGACAATGCACGCCGTGTGGTGCCGTGCCCGATATGGGACAATGCACGCTGTGTGGTGCCGTGCCGGTTTTGGGACAATGCACGCCGTGTGGTTCCGCAGTCGATACGGGACAATGCACGCCGCGTGGTGCCCTGCCCGATACGGGACAATGCGATATGGGACAATGCATGCCGTGTGGTGCCGCGCCCGATATGGGACAATGCACGCCGTGTGGTGCCGCGCCCGATATGGCACAATGCACGCCGTGTGGTGCCGCGCCCGATATGGGACAATGCACGCCGGGTGGTGCCGCGCCTGATATGGGACAATGCGATATGGGACAATGCATGCCATGTGGTGCTATGCCCGATATGGGACAATGCACGCCATGTGGTGCTATGCCCGATATGGGACAATGCACGCCGTGTGGTGCCGTGCCCGATATGGGACAATGCACGCCGTGTGGTGCCGCGCCCGATATGGGACAATGCACGCCGTGTGGTGCCGTGCCTGATATGGGACAATGCACGCCGCGTGGTGCCGCGCCTGATATGGGACAATGCACACCGCGTGGTGCCGCGCCTGATATGGGACAATGCACGCCGCGTGGTGCCACGGCCAATACGGGACAATGCACGCCGCGTGGTGCCGCTCCCAATATGGGACAATGCACGCCATGTGGTGCCGCACCCGATATGGCACAATGCACGCCGTGTGGTGCCGCGCCCGATATGGGACAATGCATGCCGCGTGGTGCCATGCCCGATATGGGACAATGCACGCCGTGTGGTGCCGTGCCGGTTTTGGGACAATGCACGCCGTGTGGTTCCGCAGTCGATACGGGACAATGCATGCCGCGTGGTGCCGCGCCCGATACGGGACAATGCACGCCATGTGGTGCTATGCCCGATATGGGACAATGCACGCCGTGTGGTGCCGTGCCCGATATGGGACAATGCACGCTGTGTGGTGCCGTGCCCGATATGGGACAATGCACGCTGTGTGGTGCCGTGCCGGTTTTGGGACAATGCACGCCGTGTGGTTCCGCAGTCGATACGGGACAATGCACGCCGCGTGGTGCCCCGCCTGATACGGGACAATGTGATATGGGACAATGCACGCCATGTGGTGCCGTGCCCGATATGGGACAATGCACGCCGTGTGGTGCCGCGCCCGATATGGCACAATGCACGCCGTGTGGTGCCGCGCCCGATATGGGACAATGCACGCCGCGTGGTGCCGCGCTGATATGGGACAATGCACGCCGCGTGGTGCCGCGCCTGATATGGGACAATGCACGCCATGTGGTGCCGCGCCTGATATGGGACAATGCACGCCGCGTGGTGCCGCGCCTGATATGGGACAATGCACGCCATGTGGTGTCGCGCCTAATATGGGACAATGCACGCCGCGTGGTGCCGCGCCTGATATGGGACAATGCACGGTGTGTGGAGCCGCCCCATCCATTCTGAAGGCCTCTCTGATGCATCGGGAGGATTGAAAAAAAGTTCACGGTGGTCAAACTAGTAAAACTTTCTTCCAGCAGAAGTCCAAGCCGCAATTCTTTTTCCCCACTCCACATCAATTTCCGTTCACAGTAGTGTTCTCAGAACCCCTGCATATCATCCCCACCCCCCTTTACAATTGTGTCCTGAACCCCCTTCACTTCCCTCCCCCACGGTACTATCCTCTGCCCCCCTTCACTTCCCTCCCCCACAATACTGTCCTCTACCCCCTTCACATCTCCCCCATAGTACTCTCCTCTGCCCCCTTCACACCCCTCCCCCACAGTTCTGTCCTCTACCCCCCCTTCACACCCCTCCCCCACAGTACTGTCCTCTGCCCCCCCTCCACATCCCTCCCCCACAGTACTGTCCTCTGCCCCCTTCACATCCCTCCCCCACAGTACTGTCCTCTGCCCCCTTCACATCCCTCCCCCACAGTACTGTCCTCTGCCCCATTAACATCCCTCCCCCACAGTACTGTCTTCTGCCCCCCTTCACATCCCTCCCCCACAGTACTGTCCTCTGCCCCCTTCACATCCCTCCCCCACAGTACTGTCCTCTGCCCCTTCACATCCCTCCCCCACAGTACTGTCCTCTGCCCCATTAACATCCCTCCCCCACAGTACTGTCCTCTGCCCCCCTTCACATCCCTCCCCCACAGTACTGTCCTCTGCCCCCTTCACATCCCTCCCTCACAGTACTGTCCTCTGCCCCCCCTTAACTTCCCTCCCCCACAGTACTGTCCTCTGCCCCCCTTCTCATCCCTCTCCCACAGTACTGTCCTCTGCCCCATTAACATCCCTCCCCCACAGTACTGTCCTCTGCCCCCCTTCACATCCCTCCCCCACAGTACTGACCTCTGCCCCCTTCACATCCCTCCCCCACAGTACTGTCCTCTGCCCCTTCACATCCCTCCCCCACAGTACTGTCCTCTGTCCCCCTTCACATCCCTCCCCCACAGTACTGTCCTCTGCCCCGCTTCACATCCCTCCCCCACAGTAATGTCCTCTGCCCCCCTTCACAACCCTCCCCCACAGTACTGTCCTCTGCCCCCTTCACATCCCTCCCCCACAATACTGTCCTCTGCCCCCTTCACATCCCTCCCCCACAGTACTGTCCTCTGCCCCCCTTCACTTCCCTCCCCCACAGTACTGTCCTCTGCCCCCCTTCACATCCCTCCCCCACAGTACTGTCCTCTGCCCCCCTTCACATCCCTCCCCCACAGTACTGTCCTCTGCCCCCTTTCACATCCCTCCCTCACAGTACTGTCCTCTGGCCCCCCTTCACTTCCCTCCCCCACAGTACTGTCCTCTTGGTATGGGACAATGCACGCCGCGTGGTGCCGCGCCTGATATGGGACAATGCACGCCGCGTGGTGCCGCGCCTGATATGGGACAATGCACGGTGTGTGGAGCCGCCCCATCCATTCTGAAGGCCTCTCTGATGCATCGGGAGGATTGAAAAAAAGTTCACGGTGGTCAAACTAGTAAAACTTTCTTCCAGCAGAAGTCCAAGCCGCAATTCTTTTTCCCCACTCCACATCAATTTCCGTTCACAGTAGTGTTCTCAGAACCCCTGCATATCATCCCCACCCCCCTTTACAATTGTGTCCTGAACCCCCTTCACTTCCCTCCCCCACGGTACTATCCTCTGCCCCCCTTCACTTCCCTCCCCCACAATACTGTCCTCTACCCCCTTCACATCTCCCCCATAGTACTCTCCTCTGCCCCCTTCACACCCCTCCCCCACAGTTCTGTCCTCTGCCCCCCCTTCACACCCCTCCCCCACAGTACTGTCCTCTGCCCCCCCTCCACATCCCTCCCCCACAGTACTGTCCTCTGCCCCCCTTCACATCCCTCCCCCACAGTACTGTCCTCTGCCCCCTTCACATCCCTCCCCCACAGTACTGTCCTCTGCCCCCTTCACATCCCTCCCCCACAGTACTGACCTCTGCCCCCTTCACATTCCTCCCCCACAGTACTGTCCTCTGCCCCCTTCACATCCCTCCCCCACAGTACTGTCCTCTGCCCCATTAACATCCCTCCCCCACAGTACTGTCTTCTGTCCCCCTTCACATCCCTCCCCCACAGTACTGTCCTCTGCCCCCTTCACATCCCTCCCCCACAGTACTGTCCTCTGCCCCTTCACATCCCTCCCCCACAGTACTGTCCTCTGCCCCATTAACATCCCTCCCCCACAGTACTGTCCTCTGCCCCCTTCACATCCCTCCCCCACAGTACTGTCCTCTGCCCCCCTTCACATCCCTCCCCCAAAGTACTGACCTCTGCCCCCTTCACATCCCTCCCCCACAGTACTGACCTCTGCCCCCCTTCACATCCCTCCCCCACAGTACTGTCCTCTGCCCCCCTTCACATCCCTCCCCCACAGTACTGTCCTCTGTCCCCCTTCACATCCCTCCCCCACAGTACTGTCCTCTGCCCCCTTCACATCCCTCCCCCACAGTACTGTTCTCTGCCCCCCTTCACATCCCTCCCCCAGAGTACTGTTCTCTGCCCCCCTTCACATCCCTCCCCCACAGTACTGACCTCTGCCCCCTTCACATCCCTCCCCCACAGTACTGACCTCTGCCCCCTTCACATCCCTCCCCCACAGTACTGTCCTCTGCCCCTTCACATCCCTCCCCCACAGTACTGTCCTCTGTCCCCCTTCACATCCCTCCCCCACAGTACTGTCCTCTGCCCCCCTTCACATCCCTCCCCCACAGTAATGTCCTCTGCCCCCCTTCACAACCCTCCCCCACAGTACTGTCCTCTGCCCCCCTTCACATCCCTCCCCCACAATACTGTCCTCTGCCCCCTTCACATCCCTCCCCCACAGTACTGTCCTCTGCCCCCTTCACATCCCTCCCCCACAGTACTGTCCTCTGCCCCCCTTCACTTCCCTCCCCCCACAGTACTGTCCTCTGCCCCCTTCACATCCCTCCCCCACAGTACTGTCCTCTGCCCCCTTCACATCCCTCCCCCACAGTACTGTCCTCTGCCCCCCTTCACATCCCTCCCTCACAGTACTGTCCTCTGCCCCCCCTTCACTTCCCTCCCCCACAGTACTGTCCTCTGCACCCTTCACATCCCTCCCCCACAGTACTGTCCTCTGCACCCCTTCACATCCCTCCCCCACAGTACTGTCCTCTGCCCCCCTTCACATCCCTCCCCCACAGTACTGTCCTCTGCCCCCTTCACGTGCCTCCCCCACAGTACTGTCCTCTGCCCCCTTCACATTCCACCCCCACAGTACTGTCCTCTGCACTCTTCACATCCCTCCCCCACAGTACTGTCCTCTGCACCCCTTCACATCCCTCCCCCACAGTACTGTCCTCTGCCCCCCTTCACATCCCTCCCCCACAGTACTGTCCTCTGCCCCCCTTCACTTCCCTCCCCCACAGTACTGTCCTCTGCCCCCTTCACATCCCTCCCCCACAGTACTGTCCTCTGCCCCCCTTCACATTCCTCCCCCACAGTACTGTCCTCTGCCCCCTTCACATCCCTCCCCCACAGTACTGTCCTCTGCCCCCTTCACATCCCTCCCCCACAGTACTGTCCTCTGCCCCCCTTCACATCCCTCCCCCACAGTACTGACCTCTGCCCCCTTCACATCCCACCCCCACAGTACTGACCTCTGCCCCCTTCACATCCCTCCCCCACAGTACTGTCCTCTGCCCCTTCTCTTCCCTCCCCCACAGTACTGTCCTCTGCCCCCTTCACATCCCTCCCCCACAGTACTGACCTCTGCCCCCCTTCACATACCTCCCCCACAGTACTGTCCTCTGCCCCCCTTCACATTCCTCCCCCACAGTACTGTCCTCTGCCCCCTTTCACATCCCTCCCCCACAGTACTGTCCTCTGCCCCCCTTCACATCCCTCCCCCACAGTACTGACCTCTGCCCCCTTCACATCCCTCCCCCACAGTACTGACCTCTGCCCCCTTCACATCCCTCCCCCACAGTACTGTCCCCTGCCCCTTCACATCCCTCCCCCACAGTACTGTCCTCTGCCCCCCTTCACATCCCTCCCCCACAGTACTGACCTCTGCCCCCCTTCACATCCCTCCCCCACAGTACTGTCCTCTGCCCCCCTTCACATCCCTCCCCCACAGTACTGTCATCTGCCCCCTTCACATCCCTCCCCCACAGTACTGTCCTCTGCCCCCCTTCACTTCCCTCCCCCACAGTACTGTCCTCTGCCCCCCCTTCACTTCCCTCCCCCACAGTACTGTCCTCTGCCCCCTTTACATCCCTCCCCCACAGTACTGTCCTCTGCCCCCTTCACTTCCCTCCCCCACAGTACTGTCCTCTGCCCCTTCACATCCCTCCCCCACAGTACTGTCCTCTGCCCCCCTTCACATTCCTCCCCCACAATACTGTCCTCTGCCCCCTTCACATTCCTCCCCCACAGTACTGTCCTCTGCCCCCTTCACATCCCTCCCCCACAGTACTGTCCTCTGCCCCCTTCACATCCCTCACCCACAGTACTGTCCTCTGCCCCCCTTCACATCCCTCCCCCACAGTACTGACCTCTGCCCCTTCACATCTCTCCCCCACAGTACTGACCTCTGCCCCCTTCACATCCCTCCCCCACAGTACTGTCCTCTGCCCCCCTTCACTTCCCTCCCCCACAGTACTGTCCGCTGCCCCCCCTTCACTTCCCTCCCCCACAGTACTGTCCTCTGCCCCTTCACATCCCTCCCCCACAGTACTGTCCTCTGCCCCCCTTCACATCCCTCCCCCACAGTACTGTCCTCTGCCCCCCTTCACATCCCTCCCCCACAGTACTGTCCTCTGCCCCCTTCACATCCCTCCCCCACAGTACTGTCCTCTGCCCCCCCTTCACTTCCCTCCCCCACAGTACTGTCCTCTGCCCCCCTTCACTTCCCTCCCCCAAAGTACTGTCCTCTGCCCCCTTCACATCCCTCCCCCACAGCACTGTCTTCTGCCCCCTTCACATCCCTCCCCCACAGTACTGTCCTCTGCGCCCTTCACATCCCTCCCCCACAGTACTGGCCTCTGCCCCCTTCACATCCCTCCCCCACAGTACTGACCTCTGCCCCCTTCACATCCCTCCCCCACAGTACTGTCCTCTGCCCCCCTTCACATCCCTCCCCCACAGTACTGTCCTCTGCCCCCCTTCACATCCCTCCCCCACAGTACTGTCCTCTGCCCCCTTCACATCCCTCCCCCACAGTACTGTCCTCTGCCCCCTTCACATCCCTCCCCCACAGTACTGTCCTCTGCCCCCCTTCACATCCCTCCCCCACAGTACTGTCCTCTGCCCCCCTTCACATCCCTCCCCCACAGTACTGTCCTCTGCCCCCTTCACATCCCTCCCCCACAGTACTGTCCTCTGCCCCCTTCACATCCCTCCCCCACAGTACTGACCTCTGCCCCCTTCACATCCCTCCCTCACAGTACTGTCCTTTGCCCCCTTCACATCCCTCCCCCACAGTACTGTCCTCTGCCCCCCCTTCACTTCCCTCCTCCACAGTACTGTCCTCCCCCCCTTCACATCCCTCCCCCACAGTACTGTCCTCTGCCCCCTTCACATCCCTCCCCCACAGTACTGTCCTCTGCCCCCCCTTCACTTCCCTCCCCCACAGTACTCTCCTCTGCCCCCTTCACATCCCTCCCCCACAGCACTGACCTCTGCCCCCTTCACATCCCTCCCCCACAGTACTGTCCTCTGCCCCCCTTCACATCCCTCCCCCACAGTACTGTCCTCTGCCCCCCTTCACATCCCTCCCCCACAGTACTGTTCTCTGCCCCCTTCACATCCCTCCCCCACAGTACTGTCCTCTGCCCCCCTTCACATCCCTCCCCCACAGTACTGTCCTCTGCCCCCTTCACATCCCTCCCCCACAGTACTGTCCTCTGCCCCCTTCATATCCCTCCCCCACAGTACTGTCCTCTGCCCCCCTTCACATCCCTCCCCCACAGTACTGTCCTCTGCCCCCCTTCACATCCCTCCCCCACAGTACTGGCCTCTGCCCCCCTTCACATCCCTCCCCCACAGTACTGGCCTCTGCCCCTTCACATCCCTCCCCCACAGTACTGTCCTCTGCCCCCTTCACATCCCTCCCCCACAGTACTGTCCTCTGCCCCCTTCACATCCCTCCCCCACAGTACTGGCCTCTGCCCCCCCTTCACACCCCTCCCCCACAGTACTGTCCTCTGCCCCCCCTTCACTTCCCTCCCTCACAGTACTCTCCTCTGCCCCCTTCACATCCCTCCCCCACAGCACTGACCTCTGCCCCCTTCACATCCCTCCCCCACAGTACTGTCCTCTGCCCCCCTTCACATCCCTCCCCCACAGTACTGTCCTCTGCCCCCTTCACATCCCTCCCCCACTGTACTGTCCTCTGCCCCCTTCACATCCCTCACCCACAGTACTGTCCTCTGCCCCCCTTCACATCCCTCCCCCACAGTACTGTCCTCTGCCCCCCTTCACATCCCTCCCCCACAGTACTGTCCTCTGCCCCCTTCACATCCCTCCCCCACAGTACTGTCCTCTGCCCCCGTTCACATCCCTCCCCCACAGTACTGTCCTCTGCCCCCTTCACATCCCTCCCCCACAGTACTGACCTCTGCCCCCCCTTCACTTCCCTCCTCCACAGTACTGTCCTCTGCCCCCTTCACATCCCTCCCCCACAGTACTGTCCTCTGCCCCCTTCACATCACTCCCCCACAGTACTGTCCTCTGCCCCCGTTCACATCCCTCCCCCACAGTACTGTCCTCTGCCCCCTTCACATCCCTCCCCCACAGTACTGACCTCTGCCCCCCCTTCACTTCCCTCCTCCACAGTACTGTCCTCTGCCCCCTTCACATCCCTCCCCCACAGTACTGTCCTCTGCCCCCTTCACATCACTCCCCCACAGTACTGACCTCTGCCCCCTTCACATCCCTCCCCCACAGTACTGACCTCTCCCCCCCTTCACTTCCCTCCTCCACAGTACTGTCCTCTGCCCCCCCTTCACTTCCCTCCTCCACAGTACTGTCCTCTGCCCCCTTCACATCCCTCCCCCACAGTACTGTCCTCTGCCCCCTTCACATCCCTCCCCCACAGTACTGTCCTCTGCCCCCTTCACATCACTCCCCCACAGTACTGACCTCTGCCCCCCCTTCACTTCCCTCCTCCACAGTACTGTCCTCTGCCCCCTTCACATCCCTCCCCCACAGTACTGACCTCTGCCCCCTTCACATCCCTCCCTTACAGTACTGTCCTCTGCCCCCTTCACATCCCTCCCTTACAGTACTGTCCTCTGCCCCCTTCACATCACTCCCCCACAGTACTGACCTCTGCCCCCCCTTCACTTCCCTCCCCCACAGTACTGTCCTCTGCCCCCTTCACATCCCTCCCCCACAGTACTGTCCTCTGCCCCCTTCACATCCCTCCCCCACAGTACTGTCCTCTGCCCCCTTCACATCCCTCCCCCACAGTACTGTCCTCTGCCCCCCCTTCACTTCCCTCCCCCACAGTACTCTCCTCTGCCCCCTTCACATCCCTCCCCCACAGCACTGACCTCTGCCCCCTTCACATCCCTCCCCCACAGTACTGTCCTCTGCCCCCCTTCACATCCCTCCCCCACAGTACTGTCCTCTGCCCCCCTTCACATCCCTCCCCCACAGTACTGTCCTCTGTCCCCCTTCACATCCCTCCCCCACAGTACTGTCCTCTGCCCCCTTCACATCCCTCCCCCACAGTACTGTTCTCTGCCCCCCTTCACATCCCTCCCCCACAGTACTGTTCTCTGCCCCCCTTCACATCCCTCCCCCACAGTACTGACCTCTGCCCCCTTCACATCCCTCCCCCACAGTACTGTCCTCTGCCCCCCTTCACATCCCTCCCCCACAATACTGTCCTCTGCCCCCTTCACATCCCTCCCCCACAGTACTGACCTCTGCCCCCTTCACATCCCTCCCCCACAGTACTGTCCTCTGCCCCTTCACATCCCTCCCCCACAGTACTGTCCTCTGTCCCCCTTCACATCCCTCCCCCACAGTACTGTCCTCTGCCCCCCTTCACATCCCTCCCCCACAGTAATGTCCTCTGCCCCCCTTCACAACCCTCCCCCACAGTACTGTCCTCTGCCCCCCTTCACATCCCTCCCCCACAATACTGTCCTCTGCCCCCTTCACATCCCTCCCCCACAGTACTGTCCTCTGCCCCCTTCACATCCCTCCCCCACAGTACTGTCCTCTGCCCCCCTTCACTTCCCTCCCCCCACAGTACTGTCCTCTGCCCCCCTTCACATCCCTCCCCCACAGTACTGTCCTCTGCCCCCTTCACATCCCTCCCCCACAGTACTGTCCTCTGCCCCCCTTCACATCCCTCCCTCACAGTACTGTCCTCTGCCCCCCCTTCACTTCCCTCCCCCACAGTACTGTCCTCTGCACCCTTCACATCCCTCCCCCACAGTACTGTCCTCTGCACCCCTTCACATCCCTCCCCCACAGTACTGTCCTCTGCCCCCCTTCACATCCCTCCCCCACAGTACTGTCCTCTGCCCCCTTCACGTGCCTCCCCCACAGTACTGTCCTCTGCCCCCTTCACATTCCTCCCCCACAGTACTGTCCTCTGCACTCTTCACATCCCTCCCCCACAGTACTGTCCTCTGCACCCCTTCACATCCCTCCCCCACAGTACTGTCCTCTGCCCCCCTTCACATCCCCCCCCCACAGTACTGTCCTCTGCCCCCCTTCACTTCCCTCCCCCACAGTACTGTCCTCTGCCCCCTTCACATCCCTCCCCCACAGTACTGTCCTCTGCCCCCCTTCACATTCCTCCCCCACAGTACTGTCCTCTGCCCCCTTCACATCCCTCCCCCACAGTACTGTCCTCTGCCCCCTTCACATCCCTCCCCCACAGTACTGTCCTCTGCCCCCCTTCACATCCCTCCCCCACAGTACTGACCTCTGCCCCCTTCACATCCCACCCCCACAGTACTGACCTCTGCCCCCTTCACATCCCTCCCCCACAGTACTGTCCTCTGCCCCTTCACATCCCTCCCCCACAGTACTGTCCTCTGCCCCCTTCACATCCCTCCCCCACAGTACTGACCTCTGCCCCCCTTCACATCCCTCACCCACAGTACTGTCCTCTGCCCCCCTTCACATTCCTCCCCCACAGTACTGTCCTCTGCCCCCTTTCACATCCCTCCCCCACAGTACTGTCCTCTGCCCCCCTTCACATCCCTCCCCCACAGTACTGACCTCTGCCCCCTTCACATCCCTCCCCCACAGTACTGACCTCTGCCCCCTTCACATCCCTCCCCCACAGTACTGTCCCCTGCCCCTTCACATCCCTCCCCCACAGTACTGTCCTCTGCCCCCCTTCACATCCCTCCCCCACAGTACTGACCTCTGCCCCCCTTCACATCCCTCCCCCACAGTACTGTCCTCTGCCCCCCTTCACATCCCTCCCCCACAGTACTGACCTCTGCCCCCTTCACATCCCTCCCCCACAGTACTGACCTCTGCCCCCTTCACATCCCTCCCCCACAGTACTGTCCCCTGCCCCTTCACATCCCTCCCCCACAGTACTGTCCTCTGCCCCCCTTCACATCCCTCCCCCACAGTACTGACCTCTGCCCCCCTTCACATCCCTCCCCCACAGTACTGTCCTCTGCCCCCCTTCACATCCCTCCCCCACAGTACTGTCATCTGCCCCCTTCACATCCCTCCCCCACAGTACTGTCCTCTGCCCCCCTTCACTTCCCTCCCCCACAGTACTGTCCTCTGCCCCCCCTTCACTTCCCTCCCCCACAGTACTGTCCTCTGCCCCCTTTACATCCCTCCCCCACAGTACTGTCCTCTGCCCCCTTTACATCCCTCCCCCACAGCACTGTCCTCTGCCCCCTTCACATCCCTCCCCCACAGTACTGTCCTCTGCCCCCTTCACATGCCTCCCCCACAGTACTGTCCTCTGCCCCCTTCACATTTCTCCCCCACAGTACTGTCCTCTGCCCCCTTCACTTCCCTCCCCCACAGTACTGTCCTCTGCCCCCTTCACATCCCTCCCCCACAGTACTGTCCTCTGCCCCCCTTCACATTCCTCCCCCACAATACTGTCCTCTGCCCCCTTCACATTCCTCCCCCACAGTACTGTCCTCTGCCCCCTTCACATCCCTCCCCCACAGTACTGTCCTCTGCCCCCTTCACATCCCTCACCCACAGTACTGTCCTCTGCCCCCCTTCACATCCCTCCCCCACAGTACTGACCTCTGCCCCTTCACATCTCTCCCCCACAGTACTGACCTCTGCCCCCTTCACATCCCTCCCCCACAGTACTGTCCTCTGCCCCCCTTCACTTCCCTCCCCCACAGTACTGTCCGCTGCCCCCCCTTCACTTCCCTCCCCCACAGTACTGTCCTCTGCCCCTTCACATCCCTCCCCCACAGTACTGTCCTCTGCCCCCCTTCACATCCCTCCCCCACAGTACTGTCCTCTGCCCCCCTTCACATCCCTCCCCCACAGTACTGTCCTCTGCCCCCTTCACATCCCTCCCCCACAGTACTGTTCTCTGCCCCCCCTTCACTTCCCTCCCCCACAGTACTGTCCTCTGCCCCCCTTCACTTCCCTCCCCCAAAGTACTGTCCTCTGCCCCCTTCACATCCCTCCCCCACAGCACTGTCTTCTGCCCCCTTCACATCCCTCCCCCACAGTACTGTCCTCTGCCCCCTTCACATCCCTCCCCCACAGTACTGGCCTCTGCCCCCTTCACATCCCTCCCCCACAGTACTGACCTCTGCCCCCTTCACATCCCTCCCCCACAGTACTGTCCTCTGCCCCCCTTCACATCCCTCCCCCACAGTACTGTCCTCTGCCCCCCTTCACATCCCTCCCCCACAGTACTGTCCTCTGCCCCCTTCACATCCCTCCCCCACAGTACTGTCCTCTGCCCCCTTCACATCCCTCCCCCACAGTACTGTCCTCTGCCCCCCTTCACATCCCTCCCCCACAGTACTGTCCTCTGCCCCCCTTCACATCCCTCCCCCACAGTACTGTCCTCTGCCCCCTTCACATCCCTCCCCCACAGTACTGTCCTCTGCCCCTTCACATCCCTCCCCCACAGTACTGACCTCTGCCCCCTTCACATCCCTCCCTCACAGTACTGTCCTTTGCCCCCTTCACATCCCTCCCCCACAGTACTGTCCTCTGCCCCCCCTTCACTTCCCTCCTCCACAGTACTGTCCTCCCCCCCTTCACATCCCTCCCCCACAGTACTGTCCTCTGCCCCCTTCACATCCCTCCCCCACAGTACTGTCCTCTGCCCCCCCTTCACTTCCCTCCCCCACAGTACTCTCCTCTGCCCCCTTCACATCCCTCCCCCACAGCACTGACCTCTGCCCCCTTCACATCCCTCCCCCACAGTACTGTCCTCTGCCCCCCTTCACATCCCTCCCCCACAGTACTGTCCTCTGCCCCCCTTCACATCCCTCCCCCACAGTACTGTTCTCTGCCCCCTTCACATCCCTCCCCCACAGTACTGTCCTCTGCCCCCCTTCACATCCCTCCCCCACAGTACTGTCCTCTGCCCCCTTCACATCCCTCCCCCACAGTACTGTCCTCTGCCCCCTTCACATCCCTCCCCCACAGTACTGTCCTCTGCCCCCCTTCACATCCCTCCCCCACAGTACTGTCCTCTGCCCCCCTTCACATCCCTCCCCCACAGTACTGGCCTCTGCCCCCCTTCACATCCCTCCCCCACAGTACTGTCCTCTGCCCCCTTCACATCCCTCCCCCACAGTACTGTCCTCTGCCCCCTTCACATCCCTCCCCCACAGTACTGGCCTCTGCCCCCCCTTCACACCCCTCCCCCACAGTACTGTCCTCTGCCCCCTTCACATCCCTCCCCCACAGTACTGTCCTCTGCCCCCTTCACATCCCTCCCCCACAGTACTGTCCTCTGCCCCCTTCACATCCCTCCCCCACAGTACTGGCCTCTGCCCCCCCTTCACACCCCTCCCCCACAGTACTGTCCTCTGCCCCCCCTTCACTTCCCTCCCTCACAGTACTCTCCTCTGCCCCCTTCACATCCCTCCCCCACAGCACTGACCTCTGCCCCCTTCACATCCCTCCCCCACAGTACTGTCCTCTGCCCCCCTTCACATCCCTCCCCCACAGTACTGTCCTCTGCCCCCTTCACATCCCTCCCCCACAGTACTGTCCTCTGCCCCCTTCACATCCCTCCCCCACAGTACTGTCCTCTGCCCCCCTTCACATCCCTCCCCCACAGTACTGTCCTCTGCCCCCCTTCACATCCCTCCCCCACAGTACTGTCCTCTGCCCCCTTCACATCCCTCCCCCACAGTACTGTCCTCTGCCCCCGTTCACATCCCTCCCCCACAGTACTGTCCTCTGCCCCCGTTCACATCCCTCCCCCACAGTACTGTCCTCTGCCCCCTTCACATCCCTCCCCCACAGTACTGACCTCTGCCCCCCCTTCACTTCCCTCCTCCACAGTACTGTCCTCTGCCCCCTTCACATCCCTCCCCCACAGTACTGTCCTCTGCCCCCTTCACATCACTCCCCCACAGTACTGTCCTCTGCCCCCGTTCACATCCCTCCCCCACAGTACTGTCCTCTGCCCCCTTCACATCCCTCCCCCACAGTACTGACCTCTGCCCCCCCTTCACTTCCCTCCTCCACAGTACTGTCCTCTGCCCCCTTCACATCCCTCCCCCACAGTACTGTCCTCTGCCCCCTTCACATCACTCCCCCACAGTACTGACCTCTGCCCCCTTCACATCCCTCCCCCACAGTACTGACCTCTGCCCCCCCTTCACTTCCCTCCTCCACAGTACTGTCCTCTGCCCCCCCTTCACTTCCCTCCTCCACAGTACTGTCCTCTGCCCCCTTCACATCCCTCCCCCACAGTACTGTCCTCTGCCCCCTTCACATCCCTCCCCCACAGTACTGTCCTCTGCCCCCTTCACATCACTCCCCCACAGTACTGACCTCTGCCCCCCCTTCACTTCCCTCCTCCACAGTACTGTCCTCTGCCCCCTTCACATCCCTCCCCCACAGTACTGACCTCTGCCCCCTTCACATTCCTCCCTTACAGTACTGTCCTCTGCCCCCTTCACATCCCTCCCTTACAGTACTGTCCTCTGCCCCCTTCACATCACTCCCCCACAGTACTGACCTCTGCCCCCCCTTCACTTCCCTCCCCCACAGTACTGTCCTCTGCCCCCTTCACATCCCTCCCCCACAGTACTGTCCTCTGCCCCCTTCACATCCCTCCCCCACAGTACTGTCCTCTGCCCCCTTCACATCCCTCCCCCACAGTACTGTCCTCTGCCCCCCCTTCACTTCCCTCCCCCACAGTACTCTCCTCTGCCCCCTTCACATCCCTCCCCCACAGCACTGACCTCTGCCCCCTTCACATCCCTCCCCCACAGTACTGTCCTCTGCCCCCCTTCACATCCCTCCCCCACAGTACTGTCCTCTGCCCCCCTTCACATCCCTCCCCCACAGTACTGTTCTCTGCCCCCTTCACATCCCTCCCCCACAGTACTGTCCTCTGCCCCCCTTCACATCCCTCCCCCACAGTACTGTCCTCTGCCCCCTTCACATCCCTCCCCCACAGTACTGTCCTCTGCCCCCCTTCACATCCCTCCCCCACAGTACTGTCCTCTGCCCCCCTTCACATCCCTCCCCCACAGTACTGGCCTCTGCCCCCCTTCACATCCCTCCCCCACAGTACTGGCCTCTGCCCCTTCACATCCCTCCCCCACAGTACTGTCCTCTGCCCCCTTCACATCCCTCCCCCACAGTACTGTCCTCTGCCCCCTTCACATCCCTCCCCCACAGTACTGGCCTCTGCCCCCCCTTCACACCCCTCCCCCACAGTACTGTCCTCTGCCCCCCCTTCACTTCCCTCCCCCACAGCACTGACCTCTGCCCCCTTCACATCCCTCCCCCACAGTACTGTCCTCTGCCCCCCTTCACATCCCTCCCCCACAGTACTGTCCTCTGCCCCCTTCACATCCCTCCCCCACAGTACTGTCCTCTGCCCCCTTCACATCCCTCCCCCACAGTACTGTCCTCTGCCCCCCTTCACATCCCTCCCCCACAGTACTGTCCTCTGCCCCCCTTCACATCCCTCCCCCACAGTACTGTCCTCTGCCCCCGTTCACATCCCTCCCCCACAGTACTGTCCTCTGCCCCCCTTCACATCCCTCCCCCACAGTACTGGCCTCTGCCCCCCTTCACATCCCTCCCCCACAGTACTGGCCTCTGCCCCCCTTCACATCCCTCCCCCACAGTACTGGCCTCTGCCCCTTCACATCCCTCCCCCACAGTACTGTCCTCTGCCCCCTTCACATCCCTCCCCCACAGTACTGTCCTCTGCCCCCTTCACATCCCTCCCCCACAGTACTGGCCTCTGCCCCCCCTTCACACCCCTCCCCCACAGTACTGTCCTCTGCCCCCCCTTCACTTCCCTCCCCCACAGCACTGACCTCTGCCCCCTTCACATCCCTCCCCCACAGTACTGTCCTCTGCCCCCCTTCACATCCCTCCCCCACAGTACTGTCCTCTGCCCCCTTCACATCCCTCCCCCACAGTACTGTCCTCTGCCCCCTTCACATCCCTCCCCCACAGTACTGTCCTCTGCCCCCCTTCACATCCCTCCCCCACAGTACTGTCCTCTGCCCCCCTTCACATCCCTCCCCCACAGTACTGTCCTCTGCCCCCGTTCACATCCCTCCCCCACAGTACTGTCCTCTGCCCCCTTCACATCCCTCCCCCACAGTACTGTCCTCTGCCCCCCTTCACATCCCTCCCCCACAGTACTGTCCTCTGCCCCCCTTCACATCCCTCCCCCACAGTACTGGCCTCTGCCCCCCTTCACATCCCTCCCCCACAGTACTGGCCTCTGCCCCTTCACATCCCTCCCCCACAGTACTGTCCTCTGCCCCCCTTCACATCCCTCCCCCACAGTACTGGCCTCTGCCCCCCCTTCACACCCCTCCCCCACAGTACTGTCCTCTGCCCCCCCTTCACTTCCCTCCCCCACAGCACTGACCTCTGCCCCCTTCACATCCCTCCCCCACAGTACTGTCCTCTGCCCCCCTTCACATCCCTCCCCCACAGTACTGTCCTCTGCCCCCTTCACATCCCTCCCCCACAGTACTGTCCTCTGCCCCCTTCACATCCCTCCCCCACAGTACTGTCCTCTGCCCCCCTTCACATCCCTCCCCCACAGTACTGTCCTCTGCCCCCCTTCACATCCCTCCCCCAAGTACTGTCCTCTGCCCCCGTTCACATCCCTCCCCCACAGTACTGTCCTCTGCCCCCTTCACATCCCTCCCCCACAGTACTGACCTCTGCCCCCTCTTCACTTCCCTCCTCCACAGTACTGTCCTCTGCCCCCCTTCACATCCCTCCCCCACAGTACTGTCCTCTGCCCCCGTTCACATCCCTCCCCCACAGTACTGTCCTCTGCCCCCTTCACATCCCTCCCCCACAGTACTGTCCTCTGCCCCCCTTCACATCCCTCCCCCACAGTACTGTCCTCTGCCCCCTTCACATCACTCCCCCACAGTACTGTCCTCTGCCCCCTTCACATCCCTCCCCCACAGTACTGTCCTCTGCCCCCGTTCACATCCCTCCCCCACAGTACTGTCCTCTGCCCCCTTCACATCCCTCCCCCACAGTACTGGCCTCTGCCCCCCTTCACATCCCTCCCCCACAGTACTGTCCTCTGCCCCCTTCACATCCCTCCCCCACAGTACTGGCCTCTGCCCCCCTTCACATCCCTCCCCCACAGTACTGACCTCTGCCCCCCCTTCACTTCCCTCCTCCACAGTACTGTCCTCTGCCCCCTTCACATCCCTCCCCCACAGTACTGACCTCTGCCCCCTTCACATCCCTCCCTTACAGTACTGTCCTCTGCCCCCTTCACATCCCTCCCTTACAGTACTGTCCTCTGCCCCCTTCACATCCCTCCCCCACAGTACTGACCTCTGCCCCCCCTTCACTTCCCTCCCCCACAGTACTGTCCTCTGCCCCCTTCACATCCCTCCCCCACAGTACTGTCCTCTGCCCCCTTCACATCCCTCCCCCACAGTACTGTCCTCTGCCCCCTTCACATCCCTCCCCCACAGTACTGGCCTCTGCCCCCTTCACATCCCTCCCCCACAGCACTGACCTCTGCCCCCTTCACATCCCTCCCCCACAGCACTGACCTCTGCCCCCTTCACATTCCTCCCCCAAGTGTGAATGGAGTCTAAAGGTGAACTTATCCTTTAAATGTGTGTTCCAGCCATGGACAGGAGTTCTGTATTAGACATGTTGTTTGAATATTTGGTTTTCTGGGGTGTTGTCCCCCTGAACTTCTCTACGGCCTCCACAAGGGACCGCTGTGGCAGTTTTCTCTCCTTTCCTCCTTTCCTGCTTCACTGGCCATGTGGGGTGGGGGGACAGGGGGAGCCTTGCTGCAAAATAATGATCTCTGGACCTTTCCGAAATCCAGTGTCCATGATTGCAAAACATGGCTGGTATTCTCCATGGATCCCAGGTCTCCTTTGTCACCCAATATATCTCTGGGGATGTTATGTTGGGGCCCTAGCTGAGTACCAGAATGTACCTTGTACCTCAATTCCCGGGGCAAATTTGTGAAAAGTCATCTAAGTCCTGCCTATAGTGGGAGAACTGATATATCGGCTGCCGAAAATGATCTATCAGCCAAAAATAGGGTTATAGATGTTTTGCCAATAGAAAAGAAAGGGTGCCGATAATGGCATGCTGCATCCTATTGGCTTCAATGCAAAATCACGTCCCATTGAATTCAATGCAAAAACACCCCTTATTAACTGCAATGCAAAATCACGTCCTATTGACTTCAATGCAAAATCGCGTCCCATTGACTTCAATGCAAAAACACCCCCCATATTAACTGCAATGCAAAATCGTATCCCATTGACTTCAGTACAAAATCGCGTTCCATTGACTTCAATGCAAAATCGCACCCCATTGACTTCAATGCAAAAACGCCAGCCACATTAATTAAACCGGTTTCCATTTTCAGGCCAAGTGCACCTTCATTTTTGGTTTTGGCACTGGAATTTGCATTGTGGTGCACCACTACAGCACACCGTTTGTTTTTTTTACCGTATTTCATTCATTACAGGGGGGAATATAATGATTGTCTCCCCTGCAGATTGTGTAAGTTCTGCCCACTTACATAGAAATGAAGGGTCTATAATTTTTATCATAGGTGTATTTTATATCATAGAGACAGAATATCAACCAAAAATCCAGAAATAACACAATACAAATGTTATAAATGGAGTTGCAGTTCAGTGAGTAAAATAAGTATTTGATCCCCTACCAACCAACAATAATTCTGCCCCCCACAGACTGTCTACAGTAGGTGCTCATGTGGTACACAGATTAGTCCTGTCAATGTAAGAAGGTTCTCCTAACGACAACTCGTTATGTGTATAAAAGACACCTGTCCACAGAATCTCTTTCTTCCATTCAATCCTCACCATCATGGGGAAGACCAAAGATCTGTCAGAGGACGTCAGGGAGAAGATTGTAGACCTGCACAAGGCTGGAATGGGCTACAAGACCATCAGCAAGAAGCTTGGTGAGAAGGAGACAACTGTTGGAGCGATTATTCACAAATGGAAGAAATACAAAGTAACCATCAATGGCCTTCGGTCTGGAGCTCCATGGAAGGTTTCTCCTCATGGGGTGAGGATGGTCATGAGAAAAGTGAGGGATCCGCCCAGAACTACACGGGAGGAGCTTGTGAATGATCTAAAAGGACCGCAGCCACCAAACAAACCATTGGTAACACAATACACCGCCATGGATTGAAATCCTGCAGCACCCGCAAGGTCCTCCTCCTCAGGAAGACACATGTACAGGCCCGTCTGACATTTGCCGATGAACATCCAAATGATTCAGAGAAGGATTGGGAGAAAGTTCTGTGGTCAGATGACACCAAAATTGAGCTCTTTGGCATGAACCCGACAGTGTTCGGAAGGAAGAAAAACACTGTCTATGACCCCAAGAACACCATCCCTACAGTCACACACGGAGGTGGAAACATGATGCTTTGGGTCTGTTTCTCTGATAAAGGTACAGGTCGACTTTGCCGCTTTGCAGGGCCAATGGACGGGGCCATGTATTGTAAAATCTTGGATAAGAACCTTCTTTTCTCAGCCTGAACACCGAAGATGGGTCATGGATGGGTCTTTCAGCATGACAATGACCCAAAACATACCGCCAAGGCAACAAAGGAGGGGCTCAAGAAGAAGCACATTAGGATGGAGTGGCCTAGCCAGTCTCCAGACCTTAATCCTATAGATAATTTATGGAGGGAGCTGAAACTTCGAGTTGCCAAGCGACAGACAAAAAACCTGAAGGATTTAGAGAATCCTTAAGCCTCCTGAGATGTGTGCAAACCTGGTCACCATCTACAAGAAACGTCTGACCTCTGTGATCGCAAACAAGGGTTTCTCCACCAACTACTAAGTCATGTTTTGTTTGAGGATCAAATACTTATTTTACTCACTGAACTCCATTTATAACATTTGTATTGTGGGATTTTTCTGGATTTTTGGTTGATATTCTGTCTCTATCATATAAAATACACCTATGATAAAAATTATAGACCCTTCATTTCTATGTAAGTGGGCAAAACTTACACAATCTGCAGGGGAGACGATCGTTATTTTCCCCTCTGTATGAAGGTGTAAAAGTAAGATGACCTCTACATTTTATGTAAACTGCGAGGTGCTGATAAATGATTGTGTGAAATAAGTGGGATTCCAAGAAAAATATATTGTATGTTGGCTGAAAGGAAACCCCGGACTCGTCATATTTCCTTACAGTGAGGAGAAATGAGCAGTGAACGGTCACATCAGCTTTTGTCATTCTTTGTGTTTATTGTATTCATGAAGAACTTATCCATGGAGGAGGACGGTGGCAATGACACATGAGAGGGCATGAGTCAAGAACATCACAGTCTATAGAATGAAGTGATATATAATGTGAAATGTGTCTGAGACTTCCAGCTGTCCCAATCTAAAACCATTAGATGGCACTAGAATCTATTTTTCCCTCAATATTCAGTAAAGTGTTATACAGTGCCTTGAAAAAGTATTCATACCCCTTGAAATTTCCCACATTTTCTCATGTTACAACCAAAAAACGTAAATGTATTTTATTGGGATTTTATGTGATAGACCAACACAAAGTGTCACATAATTGTGAAGTGGAAGGAAAATTATAAATGATACAAATAAATATGTGAAAAGTGTGGGGGGGGGGGGATTTGTATTCAGCCCCCTTTACTCTGATACCCCTAACTAAAATCTAATGGAACCAATTGCCTTCAGAAGTCACCTAATTAGTAAATAGAGTCCACCTGTGTGTCATTTAGTCTCAGTATAAATACAGCTGTTCTGTGAAGCCCTCAAAGGTTTGTTACGAATCCTTAGTGAACAAACAGCATCATGAAGGCCAAGGAACACACCAGACAGGTCAGGGATAAAGTTGTGGAGAAGTATAAAGCAGGGTTAGGTTATAAAAAAATCTCCCAAGCTTTGAACATCTTACGGAGCTCTGTTCAATCCATCATCACAAAATGGAAAGAGTATGGCACAACTGCAAACCTACCAAGACATGGCCGTCCACCTAAACTGACCGGCCGGGCAAGGAGAACATTCATCAGAGAAGAGCCAAGAGGTCCATGGTAACTCTGGAGGAGCTGCAGAGATCCACAGCTCAGGTGGGAGAATCTGTCCACAGGACAACTATTAGTCGTGTTCTCCACAAATCTGCCCTTTATGGAAGAGTGACAAGAAGAAAGACATTGGTGAAAGAAAGTCATAAGAAGTCCTGTTTGTAGTTTGTGAGAAGCCATGTGGAGGACACAGCAAACATGTGGAAGAAGGTGATCTGGTCACATGAGACCAAAATTCAACTTCTTGGCCTAAAAGCAAAACGCTATGTGTGGGGGGAAAACTAACACTGCACATCACCCTGAACACACCATCCCCACCGTGAAACATGGTGGTGGCACATCATGTGGTGGGGATGGTTTTCTTCAGCAGGGACAGGGAAGCTGGTCAGAGTTGATGGGAAGATGTATGGAGACAAATACAGGACAATCTTAGAAGAAAACCTGTTAGAGTCTACAAAAGACTTGAGACCGGGGCGGAGGTTCACCTTCCAGCAGGACAACGACCCGAAACATCCAGCCAGAGCTACAATGGAATGGTTTAGATCAAAGCATATTCATGTGTTAGAATGGCCCAGTCACAGTCCAGACCTAAATCACATTGAGAATCTGTGGCAAGACTTGAAAATTGCTGATCACAGACGCTCTCCATCCAATCTGACAGAGCTTGAGATATTTTACAAAGAAGAATGGGCATAAATGTCCTCTCTAGATGTGCAAAGCTGGTAGAGACATCCCCAAAAAGACTTGTAGAGAAAGGGGGTTCTATAAAGTATTGACTCCGGGGGGCGCCATACAAATGTCCCCCCCCACACTTTTCACATATTTATTTGTATCATTTATCATTTTCCTTCCACTTCACAATTATGTGACACTTTGTGTTGGTCTATCACATAAAATCCCAATAAAATACATTTACGTTTTTTGGTTGTAGTATGACAAAATGTGGGGAATTTCAAGGGGTATGAATACTTTTTCAAGGCTCTGTATATACACTATATTTTCAAAAGTATTGGGACGCCTGCCTTTACACACACATGATCTTTAATGGCATCCCAGTCTTAGTCCGTAGGGTTCAATATTGAGTTGGCTCCGCCCTTTGCAGCTATAACAGCTTTAACTCTTCTGGGACGGCTGTGCACAAGGTTTAGGAGGGTGTCTATGGGAATGTTTGACCATTCTTCCAGAAGTGAGGTCAGGCACTGATGTTGGACGAGAAGGCCTGGCTCGTAGTCTCCGCTCTAATCCATCCCAAATGTGTTATCGGGTTGAGGTCAGGGCAGTCAAGTTTCTCCACCCCAAACTCGCTCATCCTTGTCTTTATGGACCATATATTTTTTCAGCTGGAAATTGGTTAGAACTCAGTTCCACCATCTCTGGCTCAGGCCCTCTCCTCCCTGCTCACCACGATCACTTGTAAACACTGGAGTCTGGTTTCTGTGTTTACAAGTGACAGCTCGTCTCCCAACGACTCCCACAGATCTGATCTCCTGAGCGGCTCCCACTGAGTGCAGGATGGGGACAAGGGAGAAGCAGGTGCCCGGGGTGCAATGCAAATTCCAACATCCCTACTGGTTGTAAGTGACAGAGGTGGAGCCACCTACAGTGTGTGGGGAGGTGCTAGAACCGGCTGGGTGCTTTAAATTACTACAGCAACAAAAGTATGCGGAAGATGGTGGAGCTTTTAAGGAGTGTGGGGAGGGGGAAGGGGGGTTATGGGGGCAGTGGAGGGGGATGCACGCAGAGGTCAGAGCTGAAGAGGGGTGAAAGCAGCTGTGGAAGAAGGCTGAACTCTGCACTCTGTACGTAATACACCCCTGAACTCTGCACTCTGTATGTAATACACCCCTGAACTCTGCACTCTGTATGTAATACACCCCTGAACTCTGCACTCTGTATGTAATACACCCCTGAACTCTGCACTCTGTATGTAATACACCCCTGAACTCTGCACTCTGTATGTAATACACCCCTGAACTCTGCACTCTGTATGTAATACACCCCTGAACTCTGCACTATGTACGTAATACACCCCTGAACTCTGCACTCTGTACGTAATACACCCCTGAACTCTGCACTCTGTACGTAATACACCCCTGAACTCTGCACTCTGTACGTAATACACCCCTGAACTCTGCACTCTGTACATAATACACCCCTGAACTCTGCACTCTGTATGTAATACACCCCTGAACTCTGCACTCTGTACGTAATACACCCCTGAACTCTGCACTATGTACGTAATACACCCCTGAACTCTGCACTCTGTACGTAATACACCCCTGAACTCTGCACTATGTAAGTAATACACCCCTGAACTCTGCACTCTGTACGTAATACACCCCTGAACTCTGCACTCTGTACGTAATACACCCCTGAACTCTGCACTCTGTACGTAATACACCCCTGAACTCTGCACTATGTACATAATACACCCCTGAACTCTGCACTATGTACGTAATACACCCCTGAACTCTGCACTCTGTAC
The DNA here is from genome assembly GCF_042186555.1 of Aquarana catesbeiana. NCBI lineage: Eukaryota > Metazoa > Chordata > Amphibia > Anura > Ranidae > Aquarana > Aquarana catesbeiana. Next base: position 4,306,982 of record NC_133326.1, on the reverse strand, counting down.
GTAATACACCCCTGAACTCTGCACTCTGTACGTAATACACCCCTGAACTCTGCACTCTGTACGTAATACACCCCTGAACTCTGCACTATGTAAGTAATACACCCCTGAACTCTGCACTCTGTACATAATACACCCCTGAACTCTGCACTCTGTATGTAATACACCCCTGAACTCTGCACTCTGTACGTAATACACCCCTGAACTCTGCACTATGTACGTAATACACCCCTGAACTCTGCACTCTGTACGTAATACACCCCTGAACTCTGCACTATGTAAGTAATACACCCCTGAACTCTGCACTCTGTACGTAATACACCCCTGAACTCTGCACTCTGTATGTAATACACCCCTGAACTCTGCACTCTGTACGTAATACACCCCTGAACTCTGCACTATGTATGTAATACACCCCTGAACTCTGTACTCTGTACGTAATACACCCCTGAACTCTGCACTATGTAAGTAATACACCCCTGAACTCTGCACTCTGTACGTAATACATCCCTGAACTCTGCACTATGTACGTAATACACCCCTGAACTCTGCACTCTGTACATAATACACCCCTGAACTCTGCACTCTGTACATAAAACACCCCTGAACTCTGCACTGTGTACGTAATACACCCCTGAACTCTGCACTGTGTACGTAATACACCCCTGAACTCTGCACTGTGTACATAATACACCCCTGAACTGTGCACTATGTACGTAATATACCCCTGAACTCTGCACTCTGTACATAATACACCCCTGAACTCTGCACTCTGTACATAAAACACCCCTGAACGCTGCACTGTGTACGTAATACACCCCTGAACTCTGCACTGTGTACGTAATACACCCCTGAACTCTGCACTGTGTACGTAATACACCCCTGAACTGTGCACTATGTACGTAATACACCCCTGAACTCTGCACTATGTACATAATACACCCCTGAACTCTGCACTATGTACGTAATATACCCCTGAACTCTGCACTCTGTACATAATACACCCCTGAACTCTGCACTCTGTACGTAATACACCCCTGAACTGTGCACTATGTACGTAATACACCCCTGAACTCTGCACTCTGTACATAATACACCCCTGAACTCTGCACTATGTACATAATACACCCCTGAACTGTGCACTCTGTACGTAATACACCCCTGAACTGTGCACTATGTATGTAATACACCCCTGAACTCTGCACTCTGTACGTAATACACCCCTGAACTGTGCACTATGTAAGTAATACACCCCTGAACTCTACACTCTGTACATAATACACCCCTGAACTCTGCACTCTGTACGTAATACACCCCTGAACTCTGCACTATGTACGTAATACACCCCTGAACTCTGCACTATGTAGGTAATACACCCCTGAACTCTGCACTATGTACGTAATACACCCCTGAACTCTGCACTCTGTACGTAATACACCCCTGAACTCTGCACTCTGTATGTAATACACCCCTGAACTCTGCACTCTGTACGTAATACACCCCTGAACACTGCACTCTGTACGTAATACACCCCTGAACTCTGCACTCTGTACGTAATACACCCCTGAACTCTGCACTCTGTATGTAATACACCCCTGAACTTTGCACTATGTACGTAATACACCCCTGAACTCTGCACTCTGTACATAATACACCCCTAAACTCTGCACTATGTACGTAATACACCCCTGAACTCTGCACTATGTACGTAATACACCCTTGAACTCTGCACTATGTACGTAATGCACTCCTGAACTCTGCACTCTGTACATAATACACCCCTTAACTCTGCACTCTCTACGTAATACACCCCTGAACTTTGCACTATGTACGTAATACACCCCTGAACTTTGCACTATGTACGTAATACACCCCTGAACTCTGCACTCTGTACATAATGCACTCCTGAACTCTGTACGTAATGCACTCCTGAACTCTGTATTTAATGCACTCCTGGTATTTAAAGTGGATGTAACCCCAATTCATGACATTTTCCCTAAGCACATATATCTGTAGTGTTTTCTTTTCTCTCTCCAAAGCCCTAAGTGCCGTGTCTTTATTCTGTTTCTGGTTCATTGCTCTGTTATCAGCATGATAACTTCTGACAAGTTCTCAGACAACCGAGATAAAACCAGCCTGAAATTTGTGTCGGGGTGGGTGCTATAAATAGATTAGCAGAGAGCTGGTCTATTCACAGTATATACCTACCTTCCTCTTCCTATGTGGGAGGGGGGTGCCTTTCCTCCAATCAGCTGTCACAACACAGTGTATGCCCAGACTCCCCTCCCTCTCCTGAACAGGAAGAGAAAATCTCTAACAAGATCTGCACTTTCTAAAGAATATATAAAGCTGAAGACTGCAGATATACATGTAATACTTATATAGGGAGATTTGTTTCATTCCTGTGTATCATCTGAGGCTGTTCACTTCACTGGGTATAGGAGAGGGTTCACATCCACTTTAGGCCCCTTTCACACGATCAGACCATTCGTCCGTTTTTTCATCAATCCATTGATGGATGAAAAACGGATATCAATGCATCTCTATGGAAAAACGGATGATCATCAATTTTCATCCAGTTCCATCATCTTTCGTCAACATCCGTTCAAAAAAAAAATGGATGAAAGGCCTATTTTTCATCTGTTAAAAAGCCAGATCGGATGAAAAATGGATGAAAATGGAAGAACGGTCCGTTTTTGCATAAAAAAATTACTTTGGGACTCAAGTGGTTAAGGACTCTAGCTAGCAGATGGAAAAAAAAAATGATGGAAAAAAAAAATGAAAATGGAAGTAAACTTCACCCGTTTTTTCTTTGGAAAAAAGTGACTGAACTGATCAAACGAATGGTCTGCATGTGTAAAAGGGCCTAATGCTCCCTTCAGACCCTCCTACTGTAAATTAGATTTGACCACACCCACTATTTAATGCGGTTTGGAATGTGTGTGTGTGTGGGGGGGTTGTGGCTGAGTTCCGACCAGTGGCAGCTGGTGTTTTTTTGTTTGGGGGGGCAAACAACTGAACCCCCCTTCCCCCCTGCAGCAACTCAAACCCCCCCTTCCCCCCCGCTGTCTGCCTGTCGGTTCACCGGCCCTTACCCCATCTAGGCGGCAGGCATCGGCAGGCATCTGATGAGCAGCGGCTGGGATTGGGCATCCAAGGAGCGGTGGAGATCAGGGCACCAAGCAGCAGCTAGAATCGGACATCCGAGGAGCAAAGGGGATCAGGCCACCAAGCAGCAGCTGGGATTGGGCATCCGAGGAGCGGCGGGGATCAGGGCACCAAGCAGCGGCTGGAATTGGGCATCCGAGGAGTGGAGGGGATCAGGGCACCAAGCAGTGGCTGGGATTGGGCATCCGAAGAGCGGCGGGGATCAGGGCACCAAGCAGCGGCTGGAATCGGGCATCCAAGGAGCGGAGGGGATCAGGGCACCAAGCAGCAGCTGGAATAGGGCATCCGAGGAGCGTCAGGGATCAGGCCACCAAGCAGCGGCTGGGATTGGGCATCCGAGGAGCGGTGGGGATCAGGGCACCAAGCAGCGGCTGGAATAGGGCATCCGAGGAGCGGCAGGGATCAGGTCACCAAGCAGCAGCTGGGATTGGGCATCCGAGGAGCGGTGGGGATCAGGGCACCAAGCAGCAGCTGGAATCGGGCATCCGAGGAGCGGAGGGGATAAGGGCACCAAGCAGCGGCTGGAATAGGGCATCCGAGGAGCGGAGGGGATCAGGGCACCAAGCAGCTGCTGGGATTGGGCATCCGAGGAGTGGAGGAGATCAGGGCACCAAGCAGCGGCTGGGATTGGGCATCCGAGGAGCGGCGGGGATCAGGGCACCAAGCAGCGGCTGGAATCGGGCATTCGAGGAGCGGAGGGGATCAGGGCACCAAGCGGTGGCTGGGATTGGGCTTCCGAGGAGCGGCAGGGATCAGGGTACCAAGCAGCGGCAGGGATTGGGCATCCAGGCATCGGCCAGCGGGGATCAGGGCACCAAGCAGCGGCAGCGATCAGGTATCAAGGCATCGGCCAGCGACTCTTCTCCTCCCTGCTTTCGCCGTGCATCTCCTCCCCTCCCCTCCTCCTAGGCATCCAATAGGATTAATAAAAAAGAAATAACCGCGCTAAATATAAATGAAACACGTGAATCAATCTCAAAGACTTCCGTGAGGAAGTACATATATAAATACAAAAATGTTGAAAATTATTAAAAATTAAATTATGAAAAGTACATGGGTCAACACATGTATGTATGAATCAAACATGAGTGTCCATACGTAATATTTGTGAATAAAAATAAGTGTCCATATATAGTAACAGAAAATAAAAATGTGAAGTAATGACCTGAAAACAGTCCAAGAAAGACCCCTTGGGTGAATCCAACCGGAGTCAATGGTGTAAAAAATATGAGTGACAACCCATACAGTATCCGCAAATACCCAATAATTGCGCTTACCGCAAGGCAAGCGAACACCAGCCTGTATCACGTCTTGGGTTGGAGAATCCAGATGGTGCTCTTAGACTGTATACATCGTAGCTGAAAGGATGTAACGAGGACACCAAACTTCCATCTCATGGACATGTAAATAAAAGGAAACTGGCCATAGTGTAATACTGCCAAACTAATTAAAGTTTAGAAAAGGTAGAAAACTTACACTAGTGCATAAAGATACAGCAAGAAAAAAAGGGAACTTAGAGTGAACACTAGCAAACTCAGTAGTGAAGATGAGACCCCACACGCCGTGCAAATATTGCGCTTACCACAAGGCAAGCCAACAACAGCTTGTGTTCAGTATTGGTTAACCACACCACACTACGTGATCCACCACCAGGCAAATAATGCGCTTATCGCAAGGCAAGCCAACCACAGCTTATGTTCAATCGCAGTATGAGAGATCCATTGGCGTTCTGGACTGCTTGCGGCAGGAAACGGGGGATACAGCAGAGACTCCAAAATGACATCTCACAAGCATGTAAATAAAAAGGAACTGGCCATAGTGTAATACTGATAAAAACGATTTAATAGATAGAGGTAGAAAACTCACATGAGTATGTAAAAATACAGCAAACAGCCGGCCGGCATAACAAGCACCCGTCCACACTGAAAATGGCGATGACGTCAGAGCGTCAACCTCCCGACGTACGTTTCACCACAAATGGCGTCGTCTTTTTTGTATCCAGTAGGATTGCCTGCCCTTTCAGCTTTTCAATTGGGTGACAGGTGTCAGATCCGCTTCCTGATTGGAGGAGGATCAGAGTTGAAACAGCGAATATTCATTCTCTGTTGCAACACAACTGGGTGGGCTCCAGACGCAATTCTCTGAATGCAGAACCCACTCTATTTTGAAGCTTATTAGAGTTTCTGGCTCTAATCAGGTGCTTCAAAAAAAAAAAAAACAGCTGCTGGATTGGGGGGCAGTGCCTAAATGCCCACAATGGGCGGGCCGCCCCTAGTTCCAGCACCTCTTATCTGAGAAAAAAAAGCCCTGTATGTACACAACAAGCTGCTAGTGTTACATGAATGTACTTTTCTAAGATTGTAGGAGAATGCACCACTGAGCACTTCCTACTCTGAATACAGAATTTTTATTTGATACTTTTTATCTTTTTACAGCTTTTTCCTTGTTGTTGAGTTCCTCCGGGCTCTGAACTCCGTCCACTCACCCTGAAACAAACAAGGATAACATGTTTAAATGTATTTCTTATCTGCGGCATTTATGTGCTTTGAATTATTCTGCATAAATTTCTGACAAGCAAAAAATAACAAAAAAACAAAAAAAAAACAAAGTAGCAAACCCTTAAAATATGGAGCTTCATAGTCACTTCTCATTGAACTTTTTTTTTTTTTTTTGTATCGGTTGACCATGAAATTTGTATCGTGATTAAATTTTCATTAGTGGTGTTTTTCACTGCGCATTAATGAGACCGCTCCCTCACACCAAAATAAGTACGGCGAATTAAATATTAATCGGTCTGCTCCCCGAAGCCGGGAGGAATGTGCAGACTTTGGTTCAATGTTAGTTTTTTACTTCTCAGAATAAAAAATATCCGGACTAATAAGATGACCGCTGGACGGCTTCTAATTACTATGGTGAGGAGATGTATTCCCGCTACTCAGACACGGACTACACTGTACATGTGTGGTTTTCCTCAAACATACAATATATATATATATATATATATATATATATATATATATATATATATATATATATATATATAATACAGTTCTGTGCAAACATTTTAGGCAGGTGTGAAGAAATGCTGTAAAGTAAGATTGCTTAAAAAATTATAAATCTATTAATTGTTTCATTTTTATTTATCTTTTAATTTAATTAAATTTATCTTTTTAATTTGAAAAATGCAAACAGAAGAAAAATCCAAATCAAATCAATATTTGATTTGGAGGAAGGTGAAAAAAAACTTTGAGGCTTTAGATCCACTTTCATAAAGAAAGGCGAGTGAATTTCTTGATTCGAGCCCATTGAAAGTTCCTAACTGCCTTCATACATACAGGTGATACTCGAAAAATTAGAATATTGAGCAAAAGTTTCATTAATGCAACTTAAAAGGTGAAACTAATATATGACACTCATTACATGCAAAGCCAGATAGTTCAAGCCGTGATTTGTCATAATTGTGATGATTATGGCTTACAGCTCATGAAAACCTCAAATCCACAATCTCAGAAAATTAGAATATTGTGAAAAGGTGGAATATTCTAAGCTGAAAGTGTCCCACTCTAATCAGATAATTAAGGCATAACACCCTCAAAGGGTTCCTGAGCCTTTAAATGGTCCTCAGTCTGGTTCAGTAGGAATCACAATCATGGGAAAGATGGCTGACCTGACAGTTGTGCAGAAAACCATCATTGACACCCTCAATAAGGAGGGAAAGCCTCAAAAGGTCATTGCAAAAGAAGTTGGATGTTCCCAAAGTGATGTGGAAGGGAAAAGTGTGGAAGAAAAAGGTGCACAAGCAGCAGGGATGACCACAGCCTGGAGAGGATTGTCCGGAAAAGGCCATTCAAAAGTGTTGGGGACTTTCGCAAGGAGTGGACTGAGGCTGGAGTCAGTGCATCAAGAGCCACCAGACACAGACGGATCCTGGACATGGGCTTCAAATGTCGTATTCCTCTTGTCAAGCCACTCCTGAACAACAAACAACGTCAGAAGCATCTTACCTGGACTACAGGAAAACAGACCTGGTCTGTTGCTCAGTGCTCCAAAGTCCTCTTTTCTGATGAGAGCAAATTTTGCATCTCATTTGGAAACCAAGGAGCCAGAGTATGGAGGAAGAATGGAGAGGCACCCACTGCAAGATGCTTGAAGTCCAGTGTGAAGTTTCCACAGTCTGTGTTGATTTGGGGAGCCGTGTCATCTGCTGGTGTTGGTACACTGTTGTTCATTAAGTCCAGGGTCAATGCAGCCGTCTACCAGGAGATTTTGGAGCACTTCATGCTTCCTTCCACAGACGAGCTTCATGGGGATGCTGACTTCATTTTCCAGCAGGACTTGGCACCTGCCCACACTGCCAAAAGCACCAAAACCTGGTTCAAAGACCGTGGGATTACTGTGCTTGATTGGCCAGCAAACTCGCCTGACCTGAACCCCATAGAGAATCTATGGGGCATTGCCAAGAGAAAGATGAAGACATGAGACCGAACAATGCAGAAGAGCTGAAGACCACTATTGAAGCATCCTGGTCTTCCATAACACCTCAGCAGTGCCACGGGTTGATAGCTTCCATGCCATGCCGCATTGAGGCAATAATTGCTGCAAAAGTAGCCCAAACCAAGTACTGAGTACATACAGTGTGGACGGGAAGTATTCAGACCCCCTTAAATTTTTCACTCTTTGTTATATTGCAGCCATTTGCTAAAATCATTTAAGTTCATTTTTTTCCTCATTAATGTACACACAGCACCCCATATTGTACACACAGCCCCCCATATTGTACACACAGCCCCCCATATTGTACACACAGCACCCCATATTGTACACACAGCCCCCCATATTGTACATACAGCACTCCATATTGTACACACAGCACCCCATATTGTACACACAGCCCCCCATATTGTACACACAGCCCCCCCATATTGTACACACAGCACCCCATATTGTACACACAGCCCCCCATATTGTACACACAGCACCCCATATTGTACACACAGCACCCCATATTGTACACACAGCACCCCATATTGTACACACAGCCCCCCATATTGTACACACAGCACCCCATATTGTACACACAGCCCCCCATATTGTACACACAGCACCCCATATTGTACACACATCACCCCATATTGTACACACAGCCCCCCATATTGTACACACAGCACCCCATATTGTACACACATCACCCCATATTGTATACACAGCACCCCATATTGTACACACAGCACCTCATATTGTACACACAGCACCCCATATTGTACACACATCACCCCATATTGTACACACAGCACTCCATATTGTACACACAGCACCCCATATTGTACACACAGCACCCCATATTGTACACACAGCATCCCAAATTTGACCACACAGCCCCCCATATTGTACACACAGCACCCCATATTGTACACACAGCCCCCCATATTGTACACACAGCACCACATATTGTACACACAGCACCCCATATTGTACACACAGCCCCCCATATTGTACACACAGCCCCCCATATTGTACACACAGCACCTCATATTGTACACACAGCCCCCCATATTGTACACACAGCACCACATATTGTACACACATCACCTCATATTGTACACACAGCACCCCATATTGTACACACATCACCTCATATTGTACACACAGCACCCCATATTGTACACACAGCCCCCCATATTGTACACACAGCACCCCATATTGTACACACAGCCCCCCATATTGTACACACAGCACCTCATATTGTACACACAGCCCCCCATATTGTACACACAGCACCCCATATTGACAGAAAAACACAGAATTGTTGACATTTTTGCAGATTTATTAAAAAAGAAAAACTGAAATATCACATGGTCCTAAGTATTCAGACCCTTTGCTCAGTATTTAGTAGAAGCCCGTTTTGATGAGTCTTTTTGGGAAAGATACAACAAGTTTTTCACACCTGGATTTGGGGGTCCTCTGCCATTCCTCCTTGCAGATCCTCTCCAGTTCTGTCAGGGGGGATGGTAAACGTTGGTGGACGGACATTTTTAAGTCGGGGCTCTGGCTGGGCCATTCAAGAACAGTCACGGAGTTGTTGTGAAGCCACTCCTTCATTATTTTAGCTGTGTGCTTAGGGTCATTGTCTTGTTGGAAGGTAAACCTTCGGCCCAGTCTGAGGTCCTGAGCACTCTGGAGAAGGTTTTCATCCAGGATATCCCTGTACTTGGCCGCATTCATCTTTCCCTCGATTGCAACCAGTCTTCCTGTCCCTGCAGCTGAAAAACACTCCCACAGCATGATGCTGCCACCACCATGCTTCACTGTTGGGACTGTATTGGACAGGTAATGAGCAGTGCCTGGTTTTCTCCACACATACCGCTTAGAATTAAGGTCAAAAAGTTCTATCTTGGTCTCATCAGACCAGAGAATCTTATTTCTCACCATCTTGGAGTCCTTCAGGTGTTTTTTAGCAAACTCCATGCGGCTTTCATGTGTCTTGCACTGAGGAGAGGCTTCCGTCGGGCCACTCTGCCATAAAGCCCTGACTGGTGGAGGGCTGCAGTGATGGTTGACTTTCTACAACTTTCTCCCGTCTCCCGACTGCATCTCTGGAGCTCAGCCATAGTGATCTTTGGGTTCTTCTTTACCTCTCTCACCAAGGCTCTTCTCCCCCGATAGCTCAGTTTGGCCGGATGGCCAGCTCTAGGAAGGGTTCTGGTTCTCCCAAACGTCTTCCATTTAAGGATTATGGAGGCCATTGTGCTCTTAGGAACCTTAAGTGCAGCAGAAATTTTTTTGTAACCTTGGCCAGATCTGTGCCTTGCCACAATTCTGTCTCTGAGCTCTTCAGGCAGTTCCTTTGACCTCATGATTCTCATTTGCTCTGACATGCACTGTGAACTGTAAGGTCTTATATAGACAGGTGTGTGGCTTTCCTAATCAAGTCCAATCAGTATAATCAAACACAGCTGGACTCGAATGAAGGCGTAGAACCATCTCAAGGATGATCAGAAGAAATGGACAGCACCTGAGTTATATATATGAGTGTCACAGCAAAGGGTCTGAATACTTAGGACCATGTGATATTTCAGTTTTTCTTTTTTAATAAATCTGCAAAAATGTCAACAATTCTGTGTTTTTCTGTCAATATGGGGTGCTGTGTGTACAATATGGGGTGCTGTGTGTACAATATGGGGTGCTGTGTGTACAATATGGGGGGCTGGGCTGTGTGTACAATATGGGGAGCTGTGTGTACAATATGGGGGGCTGTGTGTACAATATGGGGGGCTGTGTGTACAATATGGGGTGCTGTGTGTACAATATGGGGAGCTGTGTGTACAATATGGGGTGCTGTGTGTACAATATGGGGGGCTGTGTGTACAATATGGGGTGCAGTGTGTACAATATGGGGTGCAGTGTGTACAATATGGGGTGCTGTGTGTACAATATGGGGTGCTGTGTGTACAATATGGGGTGCTGTGTGTACAATATGGGGTGATGTGTGTACAATATGGGGTGCTGTGTGTACAATATGGGGTGCTGTGTGTACAATATGGGGTGCTGTGTGTACAATATGGGGTGATGTGTGTACAATATGGGGTGCTGTGTGTACAATATGGGGTGCTGTGTGTACAATATGGGGTGCAGTGTGTACAATATGGGGTGATGTGTGTACAATATGGGGTGCTGTGTGTACAATATGGGGTGCAGTGTGTACAATATGGGGTGCTGTGTGTACAATATGGGGAGCTGTGTGTACAATATGGGGTGTTGTGTTTACAATATGAGGTGCTGTGTGTACAATATGGGGGGCTGTGTGTACAATATGGGGGGCTGTGTGTACAATATGGGGAGCTGTGTGTACAATATGAGGTGCTGTGTGTACAATATGGGGTGTTGTGTTTACAATATGGGGGGCTGTGTGTACAATATGGGGGGCTGTGTGTACAATATGGGGGGCTGTGTGTACAATATGGGGTGCTGTGTGTACAATATGAGGTGCTGTGTGTACAATATGGGGGGCTGTGTGTACAATATGGGGTGCTGTGTGTACAATATGAGGTGCTGTGTGTACAATATGGGGTGCTGTGTGTACAATATGAGGTGCTGTGTGTACAATATGGGGTGCTGTGTGTACAATATGGGGGGCTGTGTGTACATTAATGAGGAGAAAAAAATCAACTTAAATGATTTTAGCAAATGGCTGCAATATAACAAAGAGTGAAAAATTTAAGGGGGTCTGAATACTTTTCGTCATCACTGTATGCATGCTTATACTTTTCAGAGGTCCGATATTGTTCTATGTACAATCCTTGTTTTATTGATTGCATGTAATATTCTAATTTTCTGAGATTGTGGATTTGGGGTTTTCATGAGCTGTAAGCCATAATCATCACAATTATGACAAATCACGGCTTGGACTATCTTGCTTTGCATGTAATGAGTCTATCTCATATATTAGTTTTAACTTTTAAGTTGCGTTAGTGAAATAAATGAACTTTTGCATGATATTCTAATTTTTCGAGTATCACCTGTATATAGTTACATAGTTACATAGTAGGTGAGGTTGAAAAAAGACACAAGTCCATCAAGTCCAACCTATGTGTGTGATTATGTGTCAGTATTACATTACATATCCCTGTATGTTGTGGTCATTCAGGTGATTATCTAATAGTTTCTTGAAGCTATCAATGCTCCCCGCTGAGACCACCGCCTGTGGAAGGGAATTCCACATCCTTGCTGCTCTTACAGTAAAGAACCCTCTACGTAGTTTAAGGTTAAACCTCTTTTCTTCTAATTGTAATGAGTGGCCACGAGTCTTATTAAACTCTATTCTGCGAAAAAGTTTTATCCCTATTGTGGGGTCACCAGTCCGGTATTTGTAAATTGAAATCATATCCCCTCTCAAGCGTCTCTTCTCCAGAGAGAATAAGTTCAGAGCTCGCAACCTTTCCTCATAACTAAGATCCTCCAGACCCTTTATTAGCTTTGTTGCCCTTCTTTGTACTCGCTCCATTTCCAGTACATCCCTCCTGAGGACTGGTGCCCAGAACTGAACAGCATACTCCAGGTGCGGCCGGACCAGAGTCTTGTAGAGCGGGAGAATTATCGTTTTATCTCTGGAGTTGATCCCCCTTTTAATGCCAATATTCTGTTTGCTTTATTAGCAGCAGCTTGGCATTGCATGCCATTGCTGAGCCTATCATCTACTAGGACCCCCAGGTCCTTTTCCATCCTAGATTCCCCCAGAGGTTCTCCCCCCAGTCTATAGATTGCATTCATATTTTTGCCACCCAAATGTATTATTTTACATTTATCTACATTGAACCTCATTTGCCATGTAGTCGCCCACCCCATTAATTTGTTCAGGTCTTTTTGCAAGATTTCCACATCCTGCGGAGAAGTTATTGCCCTGCTTAGCTTAGTATCGTCCACAAATACAGAGATTGAACTGTTTATCCCATCCTCCAGATCGTTTATGAACAAATTAAATAGGATTGGTCCCAGCACAGAACCCTGGGGAACCCCACTACCCACCCCTGACCATTCTGAGTACTCCCCATTTATCACCACCCTCTGAACTCGCCCTTGTAGCCAGTTTTCAATCCATGTACTCACCCTATGGTCCATGCCAACGGACCTTATTTTGTACAGTAAACGTTTATGGGGAACTGTGTCAAATGCTTTTGCAAAATCCAGATACACCACGTCTACGGGCCTTCCTTTATCTAGATGGCAACTCACCTCCTCATAGAATAGATTGGTTTGGCAAGAACGATTCTTCATGAATCCATGCTGATTACTGCTAATGATATCATTCTTATTACTAAAATCTTGTATATAGTCCCTTATCATCCCCTCCAAGAGTTTACATACTATTGATGTTAGGCTAACTGGTCTGTAATTCCCAGGGATGTTTTTTGGGCCCTTTTTAAATATTGGTGCTACATTGGCTTTTCTCCAATCAGCTGGTACCATTCCAGTCAGTAGACTGTCTGTAAAAATTAGAAACAACGGTCTGGCAATCACCTGACTGAGTTCCCTAAGTACCCTCGGATGCAAGCCATCTGGTCCCGGTGATTTATTAATGTTAAGTTTCTCAAGTCTAATTTTAATTCCGTCCTCTTTTAACCATGTAGGTGCTTCCTGTGTTGTGTCCTGAGGATAAACACTGCAGTTTTGGTTACTGAAGCCCCCCGATTCACTCGTGAAGACTGAGGAGAAGAATAAATTCAATACCTTTGCCATCTCCCCATCCTTTGTAACCAGATGTCCTTCCTCATTCTTTATGGGGCCAATATGGTCTGTCCTCCCTTTTTTACTGTTTACATACTTAAAGAATTTCTTGGGATTTTTTTTGCTCTCCTCCGCTATGTGTCTTTCATGTTCTATCTTAGCCGTCCTAATTGCACCCTTACATTTCTTATTGCATTCTTTATAAAGTCTGAATGCTGAGGATGATCCCTCAACCTTGTATTTTTTGAAGGCCTTCTCCTTTGCTTTTATATGCATTTTTACATTGGAGTTAAGCCATCCAGGATTTTTGTTCGCTCTTTTAAATTTATTACCCAATGGGATACATTGGCTAATGCCCTTATTTAATATGCTCTTAAAGCAAACCCATCTCTCCTCCGTATTCTTTGTTCCTAATATTTTATCCCAATTTATGCCTTTTAGCAAGGTTTGTAGTTTAGGGAAGTTGGCTCTTTTGAAATTCAGTGTCTTTGTGTTCCCTTCATGTTTCCTATTTGTGTGATTTATACTGAAACTAATTGACCTGTGATCGCTGTTATCTAAATTGCCCCATATTTCCACATCTGTGATCAGGTCTGTATTGTTGGTAATCAGTAGATCCAGTAATGTTTTATTTCTAGTTGTTGCGTCTACCATCTGACCCATAAAATTGTCCTGCAAGACATTAAGGAACTGGCGAGCCTTAAATGAATGCGTGGTTCCCTCCGCCCAGTCTATGTCTGGATAATTAAAATCCCCCATTATGATAACACTTCCCATCCTTGCTGCTAATCCAATTTGTGATAGGAGATCCGTCTCCACTTCCTCCCTCAGGTTAGGGGGCCTATAGCATACTCCCAGTATTATTTTCCCCTTAGCTTCATCCCTTTGGAGCTCTACCCATAAGGATTCCACCTCCTCACTAGCTCCCTCAGTGATGTCATCTCTCACATTCACTTGTACATTATTCTTGATATATAGGCATACCCCTCCCCTTTTTTTACCCTCTCTATCCTTGCGGTATAGGGTATACCCTTGAATGTTTGCCAGCCAATCATGAGAGCTGTTGAACCAGGTCTCTGAAATTCCCTCAAAATCCAAATCCTCCTTGTACAACAGTATCTCTAGTTCACCCATCTTGTCCGCCATGCTCCTGGCATTGGTGAACATGCCACATAGTTTAGACCGGTTGCATATTGTCCTCGTATTGGGTGTTTCAAGATTGCAACTAGGACTTGCTACTATACTATACTATACATTGCTCACCTTGGCCTGGCCATGGCTCAGTCTCCATATTCCTGATGGATAACGCACATGCATTAAAATCGCCATGTTGTGTGAGAGTCAAACACTCGGCGGTATTGTAGAACTTCCAGTTTTTTTTAGAGGGCCAGGGCAAATATTTTTCCTTTCATATTGTAATTCCGGCAACGACAAATCTGACACATAAAAAAAAAAAAAAAAAAAGAAATAGCCATTGTACACATTTACGCTCTACAAAGGTGGACCTTTCTTTGAAAGCTTCCATGAGCACCATGCTAATCGCTAGCAAGGTAACCTTGAGTCCGATTGTTTGCGGGCTTTGTGATTAAATGACAACAATAGCGGAGAATGTAACTGTTAGTTGACACAATGTAACATTTTATCTCGGCAGAAGAAGCTACTAATGCAGTGAGCAGTCGCTGATCAGATTTTGGCTCCAAGCACTTCAAGTCCTAAGAGGGATTTGTGTTACAGAAAATTGTATGTAATTGTATGGATTCTTCTCCCTGAGGGATTCCTTGGCATTATTTTTTTTAATCTTAAAATAAAATGATGCCGGACACAGAAATATCCCTGTGACATAATTCATTACAGGGGGGAGGTCAAGTTGAAGTCAGATATGCTGCTACTCTCAGTCATGTGCAAATCATAGAGTTTAATGGAATGACCTGAACACCCCACCAAGAGCCAACATTGAGCATGAAATTCAATAGTTTTACATACATAAATGATAGAGGAACATTGTTACATAGTTACATAGTTAGGCAGGTTTTAAAAAAAAGACACAAATCCATCCAGTTCAATCTATAAAAAAGAAATATAAAATATCATACAATCTGTAACGACACCCCGAGTATGAAAGAGATTAAAGTCGTTTAAGACATTCCATTTCCGAACACAAAGGTAGCTACGAACACTACGATCAGCAGCACAAAAAAAACCCATACGAATAATTAACCCATACGAGAGAGAGGTACAGTATATACAGAGAGAGAGAGAGGGGGTCCAGTATATACAGAGAGAGAGAGAGGGGGATACAGTATATACAGAGAGAGAGAGAGGGGGGTCCAGTATATACAGAGAGAGAGAGAGAGGGGGATACAGTATATACAGAGAGAGAGAGAGGGGGATACAGTATATACAGAGAGAGAGAGAGGGTACAGTATATACAGAGAGAGAGAGAGGATACAGTATATACAGAGAGAGAGAGAGAGAGAGGCGGTACAGTATATACAGAGAGAGAGAGGGTACAGTATATACAGAGAGAGAGTGGGGGTACAGTATATACAGAGAGAGAGAGGGTACAGTATATACAGAGAGAGAGAGGGTACAGTATATACAGAGAGAGAGAGAGGATACAGTATATACAGAGAGAGAGAGAGGCGGTACAGTATATACAGAGAGAGAGAGGGTACAGTATATACAGAGAGAGAGGGGGGTACAGTATATACAGAGAGAGAGGCGGTACAGTATATACAGAGAGAGAGTGGGGGTACAGTATATACAGAGAGAGAGGCGGTACAGTATATACAGAGAGAGAGGGGGGTACAGTATATACAGAGAGAGAGAGGGGGGTACAGTATATACAGAGAGAGAGGGGGGTACAGTATATACAGAGAGAGAGGGGGTACAGTATATACAGAGAGAGAGGGGGGTACAGTATATACAGAGAGAGAGAGGGGGTACAGTATATAGAGAGAGAGGGGGTCCAGTATATACAGAGAGAGAGAGAGGGGGGTCCAGTATATACAGAGAGAGAGAGAGAGGGGGATACAGTATATAGAGAGAGAGGGGGTCCAGTATATACAGAGAGAGAGAGAGGGGGGTCCAGTATATACAGAGAGAGAGAGAGAGGGGGATACAGTATATACAGAGAGAGAGAGAGGGGGATACAGTATATACAGAGAGAGAGAGAGGGTACAGTATATACAGAGAGAGAGAGAGGATACAGTATATACAGAGAGAGAGAGAGAGAGAGAGAGGCGGTACAGTATATACAGAGAGAGAGAGGGTACAGTATATACAGAGAGAGAGTGGGGGTACAGTATATACAGAGAGAGAGAGGGTACAGTATATACAGAGAGAGAGAGGGTACAGTATATACAGAGAGAGAGAGAGGATACAGTATATACAGAGAGAGAGAGAGGCGGTACAGTATATACAGAGAGAGAGAGGGTACAGTATATACAGAGAGAGAGGGGGGTACAGTATATACAGAGAGAGAGGGGGTACAGTATATAGAGAGAGAGGGGGTCCAGTATATACAGAGAGAGAGAGAGGGGGGTCCAGTATATACAGAGAGAGAGAGAGAGGGGGATACAGTATATACAGAGAGAGAGAGAGGGGGATACAGTATATACAGAGAGAGAGAGAGGGTACAGTATATACAGAGAGAGAGAGAGGATACAGTATATACAGAGAGAGAGAGAGAGAGAGGCGGTACAGTATATACAGAGAGAGAGAGGGTACAGTATATACAGAGAGAGAGTGGGGGTACAGTATATACAGAGAGAGAGAGGGTACAGTATATACAGAGAGAGAGAGGGTACAGTATATACAGAGAGAGAGAGAGGATACAGTATATACAGAGAGAGAGAGAGGCGGTACAGTATATACAGAGAGAGAGAGGGTACAGTATATACAGAGAGAGAGGGGGGTACAGTATATACAGAGAGAGAGGCGGTACAGTATATACAGAGAGAGAGTGGGGGTACAGTATATACAGAGAGAGAGGCGGTACAGTATATACAGAGAGAGAGGGGGGTACAGTATATACAGAGAGAGAGGGGGGTACAGTATATACAGAGAGAGAGAGGGGGGTACAGTATATACAGAGAGAGAGGGGGGTACAGTATATACAGAGAGAGAGGGGGTACAGTATATACAGAGAGAGAGGGGGGTACAGTATATACAGAGAGAGAGAGGGGGTACAGTATATACAGAGAGAGAGGGGGTACAGTATATACAGAGAGAGAGAGAGGCGGTACAGTATATACAGAGAGAGAGAGAGAGAGGGGGTACAGTATATACAGAGAGAGGGGGGTACAGTATATACAGAGAGAGAGAGGGGGTACAGTATATACAGAGAGAGAGGGGGGTACAGTATATACAGAGAGAGAGAGGGAGGGGGTACAGTATATACAGAGAGAGAGAGGGGGGTACAGTATATACAGAGAGAGAGAGGGGGTACAGTATATACAGAGAGAGAGAGGGGGGTACAGTATATACAGAAAGAGAGAGGGAGGGGGTACAGTATATACAGAGAGAGAGAGGGGGGTACAGTATATACAGAGAGAGAGAGGGGGGTACAGTATATACAGAGAGAGAGAGGGGGTACAGTATGTACAGAGAGAGAGAGGGAGGGGGTACAGTATATACAGAGAGAGAGGGGGGTACAGTATATACAGAGAGAGAGAGGGGGGTACAGTATATACAGAGAGAGAGAGGGGGTACAGTATATACAGAGAGAGAGAGGGAGGGGGTACAGTATATACAGAGAGAGAGAGAGGGGGGTACAGTATATACAGAGAGAGAGAGGGAGGGGGTACAGTATATACAGAGAGAGAGAGGGAGGGGGTACAGTATATACAGAGAGAGAGGGGGTACAGTATATACAGAGAGAGAGAGGGGGTACAGTATATACAGAGAGAGAGAGGGAGGGGGTACAGTATATACAGAGAGAGAGAGGGAGGGGGTACAGTATATACAGAGAGAGGGAGGGGGTACAGTATATACAGAGAGAGAGAGAGGGGGGTCCAGTATATACAGAGAGAGAGAGGGTACAGTATATACAGAGAGAGAGGGGGGTACAGTATATACAGAGAGAGAGGCGGTACAGTATATACAGAGAGAGAGTGGGGGTACAGTATATACAGAGAGAGAGGGGGTACAGTATATAGAGAGAGAGGGGGTACAGTATATACAGAGAGAGAGGGAGGGGGTACAGTATATACAGAGAGAGAGGGAGGGGGTACAGTATATACAGAGAGAGAGGGGGTACAGTGTACAGACAAATATATAATTGTATAATTATATATAATATCAATAAATGAAAAGTATTTTTTCTATCTTATCTTCTTAACATTTGGTAGTCATATCCCAAAAAATTCCAAGAAATATTTATATATATTTTTTATCTCATGGATGAAATGTGAGAAATAACGTATATATGATACAATCATTCCATAAACACATCCCACATACACCACATTTATCATTGGAGGGAAATATGCTTATAAAATAGTTTACCATTTGCCAATAAAAAAAAAAAATGTCTCCGGATTTCACTTTAAAAATCTGGTCACCTTACCATAGCAGGCCGCGTGTCCCCGGAGCCGATGCGCATGCCTGCGGGACCAGATGTCCGCCGGGCACCCGCGATCGCTCGTAACAGAACGGGAATGTGTGTTTGTTCTCTCAGGGGAGAGAAGACAGATCTTCTACTAAGTATGAACATCGATCTCCTCCCCCAGTCTGTCCCATCCCCCCACAGTTAGAACACACCCAGGGAACAAACATTTAACCCCTTGATCGCCCCCTAGTGTTAACCCCTTCCCTGCCAGTGACATTTATACAGTAATCAGTGGCTATTTTTAGCTCTGATTGTTGTATAATTGTCACTGGTCCCAAAAAAGTGTCAAAAGTGTCCGATCTGTCCGCCGCAATGTCGCAGTCCCAATAAAAATCGCAGATCACCCCTATTACTAGTAAAAGCAATAAAAAAATAATAAAAATTACATAAATATTTCCCCTATTTTGTAGACGTGATAAATTTTGCGCAAACCAATCAATATACACTTATTGCGATTTTTTTTTTTTTCTTTACCAAAAATATGTAGAAGAATACATATCGGCCTAAACTGATTTAGAATTTTAAAAAAAAATATTTATCATAGCAAAAAGTACAAAATATTGTGTTTTTTCTTTCAAAATTGTCGCTCTTTTTTTGTTTATAGCGTTAAAAATAAAAACCACAGAGGTGATCAAATGCCACCAAAAGAAAGCTCTATTTGTGGGGAAAAAAGGACGTCAATTTTGTTTGGGTCACACGACCGCGCAATTGTCAGTTAAAGCGACGCAGTGCCGTATCGCGAAAAATGGCCCGGTCAGGAAGGGGGCAAATCTTTCCGGGGCTGAAGTGGTTAACTAAAAAATACACACGAAACAGCTATATACTGTATACTGTATATAGGCCTTGAGTCATGATTTAATTGTGGCAAAGAGGCGGAGACTGCAAAGAAGGAAATCATTAACAGATGTTGATGAATCCTCCCAGCGGTTACATCCTAATGACAGGATAATAGAAAAGAAACACAACAATATAATGATAAATAAAAATAAAACAAAAACAATGTATTCAAAAGAAAAACAAAATAAACACAAAAGTGGAATAATTAAAATAACATCCTCAAATATCCACCAACTGAAAAAAAAAAAGTGAAACAAGATGACGATTCCTAGAAATAGAACAAATATAGCTGTCTTCCGGAATTCGAATGCATCGATTAGAAAAATAATGAGTATTAAAAAACGAATCCAAATATACAAAAACAAATTCCGAAAATAAATTATTCTAACATAACGAATACGATGAACCAAAATTTGAACTTAACCGCTTGCCGACCAGCCGCCGTCATTGAACTGCGGCAGGTCGGCTCGTTCCCACAAATCGCCGTCATTGAACTGCGGCAGGTCGACTCGTTCCCGCAAATCGTTTTCATTGAACGGCGGCAGGTCGGCTCGTTCCCGCAAATCGTTTTCATTGAACTGCGGCAGGTTGACTCGTTCCCGCAAATCGTTTTCATTGAACTGCGGCAGGTCGACTCGTTCCCGCAAATCGTTTTCATTGAACGGCGGCCGGTCGGCTTGTTCCCGCAAATCGCCGTCATTGAACTGGGGCAGGTTGGCTCGTTCCCGCAAATCGCCATCATTGAACTGCGGCAGGTCGGCTCGTTCCCGCAAATCGTTTTCACTGAACTGTGGCAGGTCGGCTCGTTCCCGCAAATCGCCGTCATTGAACTGCGGCAGGTCGGCTCGTTCCCGCAAATCGTTTTCATTGAACTGTAGCAGATCGGCTCGTTACCGCAAATCGTTTTCATTGAACGGCGGCAGGTCGGCTCGTTCCCGCAAATCGTTTTCATTGAACGGCGGCAGGTCGGCTCGTTCCCGCAAATCGCCGTCATTGAACTGCGGAGGGTCGGCTCATTCCCGCAAATCGTTTTCATTGAACGGCGGCAGGTCGGCTCGTTCCCGCAAATCGCCATCATTGAACTGCGGCGGGTCGGCTCATTCCCGCAAATCGCCGTCATTGAACTGCGGCAGGTCGGCTCGTTCCCGCAAATCGTTTTCATTGAACTGTAGCAGATCAGCTCATTCCCGCAAATCGCCGTCATTGAATGGCGGCCGGACGGCTTGTTCCCGCAAATCGCCGTCATTGGACGGCGGCAGGTCGGCTCGTTCTCGCAAATCGTTTTCATTGAACGGCGGCAGGTCGGCTCGTTCCCGCAAATCGCCGTCATTGAACTGCGGCTGGTCGGCTCGTTCCCGCAAATCATTTTCATTGAACGGCGGCAGGTCGGCTCGTTCCCGCAAATCGCCGTCATTGAACTGGGGCAGGTTGGCTTGTTCCCGCAAATCGCCGTCATTGAACTGCGGCAGGTCGGCTCGTTCCCGCAAATCGTTTTCATTGAACTGTAGCAGATCAGCTCATTCCCGCAAATCGCCGTCATTGAACGGCGGCCGGTCGGCTTGTTCCCGCAAATCGCCGTCATTGGACTGCGGCAGGTCGGCTCGTTCCCGCAAATCGCCGTCATTGAACTGCGGCGGGTCGGCTCGTTCCCGCAAATCGTTTTCATTGAACTGCGGCAGGTCGGCTCGTTCCCTCAAATTGCCGTCATTGAACGGCGGCAGGTCGGCTCGTTCCCGCAAATCGCCGTCATTGAACTGCGGCAGGTCGGCTCATTCCCGCAAATCGCCGTCATTGGACTGCGGCAGGTTGGCTCGTTCCCTCAAATCTCCGTAATTGAACTGCGGCAGGTCGGCTCGTTCCTGCAAATCGCCGTCATTGTACGTCGGCTCGGGTACTCTATTTTGTTGCCAGCAGGGGAGTTCCCCCCATATTGACAGAACGGGGATCGGCCTGTGTAAAGAAGACAGATCTCCGTTCTGACAGGGGAGATCACACAGATCCTGTGTTTCCTCAGGCAGCCCATCCCCCCCATACAGTTAGAAAACACAAACAGGGAACACATTTAACTCCTTTGATCGCCCTCTGATGTTAACCCCTTTCCTGCCAGTGTCATTAGTACAGTGACAGTGCATATTTTTAGCACTGATCACTGTAATACAGTGTTAATTTTTGGCAGCAAATTTCAATGTAGCTTTAGTCTTAGTCATAGGACTAAAATGGCATTTAATTTTAGTCCCATTTTAGTCTTCTCCAGTACATTTTAGTCGTCTAAAATTGGACGGGTGTAATTAAATTGTAATGCCTTAGTTAACATTTCTCTACAATTTCCAAACTTATTATATACGGCTGGAGTAAAAAATGTAATATGCTATTCTTTCTGGTATTGAGTTCTGAACATGCACTACTACAGACCAGTGTTAATTTGGGAAGTCGGATTTAGTTTTAGTCTAATGTCCTGTACACACGATCGGAAATTCCCCCAGCAAAAGTCCGATGTGAGCTTTTGGTCAGAAATTCTGACCGTGTGTACGCTCCATCGCACTTTTGCTGGCGGAATTTCGGTCAGAAAAAGATTGAGAGCGTGTTCTCAGTTTTTCGGTCGGAAAAAGTTCCTATCGGAAATTCCTGTTGTCTGTACAAATTCCGATGCGCAAAAATTCCTATGCATGCTCGGAAACAATTCGACGCATGCTCGGAAGCATTGAACTTCATTTTCTCGGCTCGTCGTTAGTGTTGTACGTCACCGCGTTCTTGACGGTCGAAAGTTCAGAGAACTTTTGTGTGACCCGTGTGTATGCAAGGCATGCTTGAGCGGAATTCCGTCGGAAAAACTGTCCAAGTTTTTTCCGACGGAAAATCCGATTGTGTGTTTACGGGGCATTAGTCTTTTGACTAAAATGGCATTTTAGCTTTAGTCGTATTTTAGTCATCTCAATTGTTTTAGTTTCATTCGTATTTTAGTCGACTAAAATAGTATTCATTTAGTCGACTAAAATGTTTTAGCCGTTTTAGTCGACTGAATTAACACTGCTGTAATAATGTCACCGGTCCCCCAAAAATTGTAAAAAACGTCAGTTAGGCGTCCGATGTGTCTGCCGCAGTGTCGCAGTCCCACCAAAAATCGCAGATCGACGCCATTACTAGTAAAAAAAAAAAAAAAAAATTATAATAAAAATGTCATAAATCTATCCCCTATTTTGTAGTTGCTATCACTTTTGCGCAAACTGAGTTGGACATTTTGACGATAGGCAACTCCTATCCTTATATTGATTAGTGGTTCCAAATGAATAATAACTACTGCAGTAGGGAACAGACACAAAAGATACGCTCCGCATCTTTCCAAATAACTGTTCTGCTTTATTATGACGCAATTGAATCTTTTTATACACATGATTACATAGGTATCACATTAATATTACAATTGTACTTTGTATGGTAACAAGGGGCGTAACATAGGCAGGCTAATTCTAATCAGAACTCGAAAGAATGTAAACATGTACTGAAAACATTATTAGTGCCGTGAGGGCAGTGTGCAATACATACAAAATACAATACAATTATATACAGAACTGACAAATTTCCATTACAAAATATACGCTTATTGCGATTTTTTTTTCTTTTTTCTACCAAAAATATGTAGAAGAATATCGGCCTAAACTGAGGAAGAAATTATTCTTTTTATATTTTTTTGGGGGGGGGGTGATATTTTTTATTATAGCAAAAAGTAAAAAATATATTTTTTTTTTTTTCAAAATTTCGCTCTTTTTTTTAGCTTATAGCGCAAAAAAAAAACCCGCAGAGGTGATCAAATACCACCAAAAGAGATCTCTATTTGTGTGGGGAAAAAGGGACATAAGTTTTGTTTTAGTACAACGTCGCACGACCGCGCAATTGTCAGTTAAATCGACGCATCGCCGTATCGCAAAAAAACGGCCCGGTC
The DNA here is from genome assembly GCF_042186555.1 of Aquarana catesbeiana. Lineage (NCBI taxonomy): Eukaryota > Metazoa > Chordata > Amphibia > Anura > Ranidae > Aquarana > Aquarana catesbeiana. The sequence goes on along the minus strand of NC_133326.1, from coordinate 4,283,208 downwards.
ATTAAGGGGGCAAATCCTTCCGGTCCTTAAGCGGTTAACGAACAAATCTGCAAACAAAACAAAACACGTCTTTCCGTTGTGCACATCGTGTCGATGTAAATAGAGTTTCGTTGGTTGTAGTTATTATTACGTTGTATCTAAATGTACAAATACTCGTTGTCGAGGGCTCTTGTCTTGACGAGCAATTATGCGTTGATATTTATACGTGTTATATAACGGCTCATGTGTGTAATGAAGGGCGCGGGGTCTCAGAAGCGGTATAAGAATCTCCTCTCCATTAGCTGATAGATGGAAACAAAGCTCCAGCGGTTACAGATATATATCGCTATGGTATCAGTCGTAGAAGCGGGCCCTATCCAGGCAGTATCGTGCCCAAGGTAAGGTGTGAAGATGAAGGTGGAAGTCAAGGCATGACTACTCAATCAGACGAAGAACCGGTTGTGTCTTGTTTAGGGATGAGCTTCGTGTTCGAGTCGAACCCATGTTCGACTCGAACATCGGCTGTTCGATCGTTCGCCGAATTGCGAACGTTATGGGCCGTTCGCGCTAAATTCGTGTGGCGCGTCACGGCCCATAATTCACTGCGGCATCGCAGTGCATTGCTGGCTGATGATTGGCCAAGCATGCACTATGACCCGCATGCTTGGCCAATCACAGCGCTGTCAGTAGAGAGAGCTGTAATTGGCCAAAGCCAGGGTGGCTTTGGCCAATTACGGCTCAGGGCATTTAGTACACACCCCACACTATATAAGGCCGCCTGCACGGCGGCCCTGTGTAGTGTGTGTTCCGGTGTGCTGAGAGATAGAGAGAGAGAGAGACAGTGTCATTTGATTTGAGTTAGATAGATTAGGCAGAACAGTCAGTCAGTTAGCTGCACTTACAGTGTATTGTGTATATATATGCATCCCAGGTGTTGCATATATATATATACACTGTATTCAGTTTAGCTAGATCCGTTCCTGTTATCTTCTATCTAGACTATTTACATTTAATGCAGTGCGTCCTGCTCACAGTGTTCAGCTAGATCCGTTCCTGTTAAATTCCTACTGACCGGCAGGCTTGTCTGGTTACAGTATATAAAGCTACCTGAAGAAAATTACAGGTGTTCTATTTGATCCTATTAGTACCACGGTCAGGCAGCTAGACTATTTACATTTAGTACAGTGCGTCCTGCTCACAGTGTTCAGCTAGATCCGTTCCTGTTATCTTCCTACTGACAGGCAGGCTTGTCTGGTTACAGTATATAAAGCTACCTGAAGAAAATTACAGGTGTTCTATTTGATCCTATTAGTACCACGGTCAGGCAGCTAGACTATTTACATTTAGTACAGTGCGTCCTGCTCACAGTGTACAGCTAGATCCGTTCCTGTTATCTTCCTACTGACAGGCAGGCTTGTCTGGTTACAGTATATAAAGCTACCTGAAGAAAATTACAGGTGTTCTATTTGATCCTATTAGTACCACGGTCAGGCAGCTAGACTATTTACATTTAGTACAGTGCGTCCTGCTCACAGTGTTCAGCTAGATCCGTTCCTGTTATCTTCCTACTGACAGGCAGGCTTGTCTGGTTACAGTATATAAAGCTACTTGAAGAAAATTACAGGTGTTCTATCCCAGCTTAGTGCAGCTACAGGCCATTAGTATGTCTGGAAGGCCAAGAAGGAGAGGCAGACAGTCACAAGCCAATAAGAGAGGGCAAGCAGGCTCTGTGTCTAGTGCTGGTCGTGGAGACGGTGCATCCTCATCAGCACGTGGCCATGGGACACGCTTGGCCTTTTTTTCGGCAGCTGGCCATGTTGAGCCGCAACATGCGGAAGACTTGGTCGAGTGGATGACCAAGCCGTCCTCATCCTCCTCATCCTCTCTCACCCATGCCCAGGGTGCTTTGTCTGGCAAAGCAGCGGCCTCTTCCCTCAGCTCAATGTCATCAGTGACTCCTTCCCTAGCTCCACCATGTCCTCATGAGGATTCCCTCGAACTGTTTGACCACAGTGTTGGGTACATGCTCCAGGAGGATGCCCAGCGTTTGGAAGGCTCTGATGACGATACTGAGCTCGATGAAGGCAGTAACATGAGCGCGGACAGAGGGGGTGCCCAAGAAGGACAGCAATCTGGCAGTCATGCTCCCCCTGCTGCAGCATACTGCCAGGTTTGCTCCAGTGATGAGGAGGGAGGGGATGATGAGGTCACTGACTCAACGTGGGTGCCTGATAGGAGAGAGGAGGAGGAGGAGGAGGAGGAGGAGGAGGAGGAGGAGGAGGCGGCAGCACATCACCAACGAGGCAGGATGCCCTCCAGGGGCCAGCCTAAGGGCAACACATTGACTGCATCACACCCCAAAGCTCCACATGTGCAGGGCGCTGCAGTCTCTGCGCGTTATTCAAAAAGTTCTTTGGTGTGGGCCTTTTTTGAGACGAGTGCATCAGATCGCACCGCTGCTATTTGCAACATATGTCTCAAGCGTATCTCGCGTGGCCAAAATATCTCCCGCTTGGGTACCACATGCTTGACCAGACATATGTTGACCTGCCATGCAGTTCGTTGGCAAGCGTATCTAAAAGACCCACACCAAAGAACAAAGAGGATCTCTCCTTGCTCCTCATCAGCTGAGATTTCCAACCCCACTAGACCTTCAGTCCTCTCTGAGACCTGCAGTGAGAGGAATGAAGGTGTAGAATTAGGTGTGTCACAGCCAAGTACTTGTGGGCAATCTGCTTTTGGTACACCGACGTCAGATTGTACCAGGCAAATTTCCCTGCCCCAGCTGCTGCACCGCCGAAAGAAGTTTGCTCCCAGCCATCCACATGCCCAGCGGTTGAATGCTAGCTTGGCAAAATTGCTAGCACTTCAACTGCTGCCTTTTCAGTTGGTAGACTCTGCCCCCTTCCGTGAGTTTGTGGAATGTGCGGTTCCTCAGTGGCAGGTACCCAAACGCCACTTTTTCTCACGGAAGGCGATTCCGGCTCTCTACCGGCATGTGGAAGGCAATGTCCATGCCTCGCTGGACAGGGCGGTCAGCGGTAAGGTGCATATTACCGCTGACTCATGGTCCAGCAGGCATGGACAGGGACGTTACCTAAGTTTCACGGCGCATTGGGTGACTCTGCTGGCAGCTGGGAAGGATGCAGGACAAGGTGCAGTAGTGTTGGAGGTTGTTCTGCCACCACGCCTCCAAAATGCTGATTGTGACACACCTCTCTCCTCCACCCCCTCCTCTTCTTCTTCCTCCATGGCCTCTTCCTCGGAACCAGCGGTGCTCCGTAGGCGTTCAAGGGGCTACGCAAGTACGCAGGCCAAAAGATGCCATGCGGTGCTTGAGCTGGTGTGCTTGGGGGACAGGAGCCACACTGGGGCAGAGGTTCTGTCAGCTCTGCAGGGGCAGGTTCAGAGGTGGTTGACGCCACGCCAACTTAAGGCAGGAATGGTGGTTTGCGACAATGGCACCAACCTCCTCTCTGCCCTCCGACAGGGACAAATGACCCATGTGCCCTGTTTGGCTCACGTCCTTAACTTGGTGGTGCAGCGGTTCTTGGGCAGGTACCCGGGCTTACAGGATGTCCTGAGGCAGGCCAGGAAAGTCTGTGTGCATTTCCGCCGGTCATATAATGCCAGTGCTCGGCTGACGGACCTCCAAAAGGAGTTTAACCTGCCCAAGAACCGCCTAATCTGTGACATGCCCACCAGGTGGAACTCAACGTTGGCCATGCTGCAGCGGCTGCACACGCAGCAGAGGGCCATCAATGAGTACCTGTGCGACTATGGCACCAGGACAGGGTCAGGGGAGCTTGGTTTTTTTTCCCCACGCCAGTGGGCCATGATCAGGGATGCATGCACTGTCCTGTCACCATTCGAGGAGGCCACGAGGATGGTGAGCAGTGACAGTGCATGCATCAGTGACACTGTCCCCCTTGTCCACCTGTTGGAGCACACGCTGCGTGGAATAATGGACAGGGCACTTGAGGCAGAACAGAGGCAGGAAGAGGAGGACTTCCTTAGCTCTCAAGGCCCCCTTTATCCAGACAGTGTTCCTGCGTGCCCGCCGATCACACAGGAAGAGGACGAGGAGGAAGAGGAGGAGGAGGAAGATTGTGTCAGTATGGAGGTGGAGCCTGGCACTCAGCATCAGCAGCAGTCTTTAAGGGATCAGTCCCAAGAAACACATGGACTTGTACGTGGCTGGGAGGAGGTGGCTGCGGACCATGTCGTTCTTAGTGACCCAGAGGACTCCGGACCGAATGCCTCAGCAAACCTACGCTGCATGGCCTCCCTGATCCTGCAAAGCCTGCGTAAGGATCCTCGTATTCGTGGTATCAAGGAGAAGGACCAATACTGGCTGGCAACCCTCCTTGATCCACGTTACAAGGGTAAGGTTGCGGACCTTATCTTGCCATCGCAGAGGGAGCAGAGGATGAAACATCTTCGGGAGGCCTTGCAGAAAGGTCTGTGCAACGCGTTCCCAGAGACTGGGAGGTTACAAACTCCTGTTTCTGGACAACGTGTTGCTGAGGCTTCGGTCAGTCAAAGAAGGAGCGGTGGAGAAGGTGGCCGTCTGACCGATGCGTTCAGACAATTTTTTGGTCCGCAGCCCCAAGGTATGATCGGTTCCAGCAACCATCGCCAGCGTCTGTTTTACATGGTGCAGGAATACCTAGGGGCAAGATCAGACTTGGACACCTTTCCCACCGAAAATCCTCTGGGTTACTGGGTCTTGAGGATGGATCACTGGCCAGAGCTTGCACAGTATGCAATTGAGCTACTGGCCTGTCCTGCATCCAGCGTTCTTTCGGAACGCACATTCAGTGCTGCTGGAGGCGTGGTAACCGATCACAGGGTGCGTCTGTCCACCGACTCGGTCGATCGGCTGACCTTCATAAAAATGAATGAGTCTTGGATCACCACCAGCTACCAAGCACCTGATGCTGATGTAACCGAATAATTTTTTTTGAAATCTCAGATCCCTTCAAAGACTGCCTATGCTGATGCTGAGTGACTATCCCTGAGTAATTATCCTCTTCCTCCTCAATCATCACGCTGATAGCTTGTAAGAACATTTTTGGTTCTGGGCGCCACCACCAGTGCCTAAGGCACAATTTTTCAGCCCCTGTTTAACAGGGGCGTGTAATTACAATTTTTGATGTAATACTTTGCAGCAGGGCTCGTTCCTGCATTCCAACTAGAGTGTCTGTGAGGGGTTGCAGTGTTGTGGCACCAGCACCAGTGCCTAAGGCCCAATTTTTCTGCCCCTGTCTAACAGGGGCGTGTAATTACAATTTTTGATGCAATACTTTGCAGCAGGGCTCGTTCCTGCGTTCCAACTAGAGTGTCTGTGAGGGGTTGCAGTGTTGTGGCACCAGCACCAGTGCCTAAGGCCCAATTTTTCTGCCCCTGTCTAACAGGGGCGTGTAATTACAATTTTTGAAGCAATAATTTGCAGCAGGGCTCGTTCCTGCGTTCCAACTAGAGTGTCTGTGAGGGGTTGCAGTGTTGTGGCACCAGCACCAGTGCCTAAGGCCTAATTTTTCAGCTCCTGTTCAACAGGGGCATGTAATTACAATTCTTGATCTAATATTTCACAGCAGGGCCCTGTGAGGGCTTACAGTGTTGTGGCCACAGCAACACCTAAGGCCCAAATTTCTGCTGAGTATATAGGGCAGGACCCTACTTTCAAACATCTAACTTACAAACGACTCCTACTTGCAAACGGAAGGAGACAACAGGAAGTGAGATGAAATCTACCCCTAGGAAGGGAAATTCTCTCCTGTAAGAGTTAATATGGGAAAACAATTTCTCCTTTCCACTGATGCTTTCCAATCCTTGTTCCACAAAAAAACCCAAATTTTCAAAAACATTTTTCATTGGGACAAAAAAGTGAGGTGAAATCTTCTGAAGAGGAGGAAAGACAGCAAAACAAATGTCACAGGGGTGATAACCCTTCCCTATGTTTTCCAAAAAGCTTAGAAAAGATTTTTTGGCTGGAGCTAAACACGTTAAAAATGTTCAAAATTACAAACAGATTCTACTTAACAACAAACCTACAGTCCCTGTCTTGTTTGCACCGCCTGTATACTGCTGTTCAGAGTATATAGGGCCTGGTGGCCCCACACCTTTCCTTATTTTAATTTGGGTGCGGGGTTCCCCTTAATATCCATACAAGACCCAAAGGGCCTGGTAATGGACTGGGGGGTACCCATGCCGTTTGTCTCACTGATTTTCATCCATATTGCCATGACCCGACATGACATTAAACCCGCAAGCAGTTTTAAATGAGATTTTTTCCTTTAAAAATGACATTTGGTGCAGGGACTGTTCTAAGCACGGGAAACACGCGTCACTTTACAGGCATACTATAGACACCCCCCAGGTACGATATTTAAAGGAATATTTCACTTTTTTTTTTTTACTTTAAGCATCATTAAAATCACTGCTCCCGAAAAAACGGCCGTTTTTAAAAGTTTTTTTTGCATTGATACATGTCCCCTGGGGTAGGACCCGGGTCCCCAAACCCTTTTTAGGACAATACCATGCAAATTAGCCTTTAAAATGAGCACTTTTGATTTCGAACGTTCGAGTCCCATAGACGTCAATGGGGTTCTAACGTTCGTGCGAACTTTCGGTCCGTTCGCGGGTTCTGGTGCGAACCGAACCGGGGGGTGTTCGGCTCATCCCTAGTCTTGTTCAGAGACACATTATATTTCGGGATATTTCTGTTTATTTGCGGCTCAGCTTGATTTTATTTACCAGGCATCTAAATTCCGAGGTGATCTCTGGTTCATCTTCACTTATTAACAAGCCTCAGGCAATGTGTACACCGGTATTTGGAGGATGGCTGAGCCTTGTCAGCATTTGTTTCTGTTAGAAAAACACAAGTAGAAATGCTCGATGTTTTGTGGAGATTCATCGGACTCTGCCACCTACCCGTACAAGGAGCTGGAGACGATGAGGGTGGCCTCTTGCACAATGCTCATCCCTGGAAGTTGGGACGGGGACTGCTAGGGGCGATGGAAGGGTGCAGGTCCTAGGAAGCTGGAACCACGGACTTGAACTTGGGATCTCTGGTGCCAGGAAAGCAGCAGCCTAGCAATGAGGACAACCCAAATTCACCCAGACCAGTGGAGGGCATAGCCGGGGTCACAAGCTGAGTTCAGTAGCAGCCAGGCAGGAAGGCACCAAATCACGAGCAGGATGAAGGTCAGAGACAAGTAGACATTGGCAGCGTGTAGGTAACGAGGTACAGAACCGTTAAGTAAAATCTTGGTCAAGAGTTCAGGCTGAGGTTGGTAACATGGATAGGTAAGTCCAAAAGGTAAGCTAGAAGAAAGTCAGGTCAGTAACAGAGTCAAGGAGATTCAGGGACTCCCTAGAGAGGGTTTTCCAGTAGGTGTCTGGAGAGCTTATAGGTGTTCTGAGGTCTGGCAGCAGGGTGCAAAATTCCAGGGTCCAGACTTCTGGAGCAGCCCCCTGTGAGGAGAAGCCTGAGGAGTCCCTTATGAAGACATCAAGGTCTCTGCTAGGCTTAGCTGGGGGGCCTACCAAAGAGAGAGCGAGAGAGACTGGATAAAGCCAGGAGAACAGGTGTGAGAAAGTTCCATTATTCTGGGACTGAGTGAATACTTAATCCTGCTACACAGAGAAGAAGTGACCGTGTGATGCTTTCCTTTACAAGCCAGTGCAGTGCAGCCAGGAGTTGAACAAGGTCAGCCAAGAGACAGAACAGTGCAGCTTAAAATTGATTGTAAACGATCACCTTGTAGAACAACCCATTCAGTTTAAAATAGAAATAAAAGGTAAAACACTTGTGTATAGATATAAAAAAACATTATAAATACCTTTTTTTCCCCTTGTTTATAAGTGATCACATTCCCTCTGTACTCAGCTGCATAAGGGCCGGGGGAAGGGGAAGCAACAGAACACTGAGCTTACCAGTGAATGGCTGTGTAGCGGGGGCATGTCAGGACAATTCCGATCATTGGAGTTGAGCACACTGAGTTCCTAGCCCAGCTGGAGAACTGACCACAGTGTGCTCTCCTGCTTACTGTGGTCAGTTTTTAAAAGGAAAGCAATGGGACTAGCAGGAACACTGGGGATTTCACACAAAGGAAACAATACAAAGAGAACAGGAGACTTTCTAATACCAATACATGGGACAGCAGGCTTATATCAGGAATACGAAGTGTTGGGGCAACAAACGCTTTAAGGTTGGGTAATACAGCCAGCATTTTGTACAGAGCAGTCAGAAGCCTAGTGCCCTGTACACACGGTCGGATTTTCCGATGGAAAAAGTGCGATCGGATTGTGTTGTCGGAAATTCCGATCGTGTGTGGACTCCATCTGACTTTTTCCGTCGGAATTTCCGACACACAAAGTTTGAGCGCAAGCTATAAAATTTTCCGACAACAAAATCCGATCGGTTAGATTTAACTGATCGTGTGTACACAAATCCGACGCACAAAGTGCCACGCATGCTCAGAATAAATTAAGAGACGAAAGCTATTGGCTACTGCCCCGTTTATAGTCCCGACGTACGTGTTTTACGTCACCGTGTTGAGAACGATCGGATTTTCCGACAACTTTGTGGGACCGTGTGTATGCAAGACAAGTTTGAGCCAACATCCGTCGGAAAAAGTCCATGGATTTTGTTGTCGGAATGTCCGATCAATGTCCGATCGTGTGTACGGGGCATAGCAGTCCTCACAGTTCTACAAGTTGGGGTATCCCATGCTTCCAATCCCTTTCCAAGTTCCTGTTCAATAAAACCCCAAAAAAGAAACCCCTAGACCGATTCGTGAGCAAGTAGAAGAGTGCCAAAAACCACCAAAGGTTCCCAGTCTTCCTTTCATGTACCTGGTAGAGGCTAAGCTGATTAGAGGGCTCTCCCTTACGCCTGTCCTGTTTTCCCCTGAGGTGGATGACAGGAGATGACATGACACGGAGTGACGCAGGTGATTATGGTAAGTCCTAACCAAAAAAGGGTCTGGAAGAATAATTCTGGGGTTCCAAGCTTCTTCGATTTGTGGATCAGACTCCTGAGTCACCACCAGACTTCTAATCACAGTACAGCTCCTGAGTCCCACCAGACTTCTGTCCACCTCACAGGACTGTTGTCATCACTGACTTCTGTTACTGAACCCGAAATGCCCTTCTAGTTGCTTGGACGGCACCAATATGTTGTCAATATCTCACAAAAGTGAGTACACCCCTCAGTGACATTTGTGTAAATCTTTTCTTCTGTCTTTTCATGTGACAACACTGAAGAAATGACACTTGTCTACAATGTAAAGTAGTGAGTGTACAGCTTGTATAACAGTGTAAATTTGCTGTCCCCTCAAAATAACTCAACACACAGCCATTAATGTCTAAACCGCTGGCAACAAAAGTCAGTACACCCCTAAGTGAAAATCTCCAAATTGGGCCCAATTAGCCATTTTCCCTCCCCGGTGTCATGTGACTCGTTAGTGTTACAAGGTCTCAGGTGTGAATGGGGAGCAGGTGTGTTAAATTTGGTGTTATCGCTCTCACTCTCTCATACTGGTCACTGGAAGTTCAACATGGCAGAAATATGCAGTGTCTGCAGAAGAGGGCTTTCTTTTTCTTTCTTTCTCTCCCCCCCATCTCTCTCTCTCTCTTTTTCCTTTTCTCTTCTCTCTCTCTCTCTCTTTGTTCTCTCTCTATCTGTCTCTCTCTCTCTCTCTCTCTCTCTCTCTCTCTCTCTCTCTCATACTGGTCACTGGAAGTTCAACATGGCACCTCATGGCAAAGAACTCTCTGAGGATCTGAAAAAAAGAATTGTTGCTCTACATAAAGGTGGCCTAGGCTATAAGAAGATTGCCAAGACCCTGAAACTGAGCTGCAGCACGGTGGCCAAGACCATACAGCGGTATAACAGGACAGGTTCCACTCAGAACAGGCCTCGCCATGGTCCACCAAAGAAGTTGAGGTCACGTGCTCAGCGTCATATCCAGAGGTTGTCTTTGGGAAATAGACGTATGAGTGCTGCCAGCATTGCTGCAGAGGTTGAAAGGGTGGGGGGTCAGCCTGTCAGTGCTCAGACCATACGCCGCACACTGCATCAAATTGGTCTGCATGGCTGTCGTCCCAGAAGGAAGCCTCTTCTAAAGATGATGCACAAGAAAGCTTGCAAACAGCACTAGGGAGCTACAGTTCATTGAGGAAACCATGAATACCAACATGTACTGTGACATACTGCAGCAGAGCATGATCCCCTCCCTTCAGAGACTGGACCGCAGGGCAGTATTCCAACATGATAACAACCCCAAATACAGCTCCAAGACGACTACTGCCTTGCTAAAGAAGCTGAGGGTAAAGTTGATGGACTGGCCAAGCATATCCCCAGGCCTAAACCCTATTGAGCATCTGTGAGACATCCTCAAACAGAAGGTGGAGGAGCGCAAACAGAAGGTGATGTCATCATGGAGGAGGGGAAGAGGACTCCAGTGACAACCTGTGAAGCTCTGGTGACCTCCATGCCCAAGAGGGTTAAGGCAGTGCTGGAAAATAATGGTGGCCACACAAAATATTGACGCTTTGGGCCTAATTTGGACATTTTCACTTAGGGGTGTACTGACTTTTGTTGCCAGCAGTTTAGACATGAATGGCTGTGTGTTGAGTTATTTTGAGGGGACAGCAAATTTACACTGTTATACAAGCTGTACACTCACTACTTTACATTGTAGACAAGTGTCATTTCTTCAGTGTTGTCACATGAAAAGATAGAAGAAAAGATTTACAAAAATGGGAGGGGTGTACTCTTTTTATTTATGTGATTAATTAGTATCTCCACAGCAACAGGCTCAAGGGTTCTTTCCCAGAGAGATGCATTTATTGGATCCAACATGGAACAGAGTCCACAGAGTATTTGCAACAGATGACAAAATCTAGTAGAGTATCTGTAAATATTACAATAAACAACAGCCTTCAAAGTCCAATTTGTCGTTCATGTCATAGCAAGTGTAGCACTACCCCCTAGAAAGCCGCTAGGTTATGGGCCCCCTAGTCATACACAGCCAGGCAATACGCATTTTTTCCAGCTTGCATTCTCAGTCAATATCCAGTCCTTGGGCTTTTTTTATGTTTTATTGAGGGAATATAAACTTGGACTAGGATAAAGGGTTATGAGATGTCCAAACTGAGTTCAGCAGCAACTTGAAGGACATCTTCTCTATGTACAACTTGCAGCAAAATGGATTCTAGACTGTACTCCCTCCAGAATATTGTCAGTCCTTGATGGATCAGTAGCGAATAGCCTATTTGCTTTCAGAAGCTCTATGTCATCTTTGTAGAAAAAGAAAAGTTCCAAATGTAGGCAGGAGCTCTATGTCCCCTTAGTGGAAATAACAAAGTCTCAACTGTATGTAGGAGCTCTGTGTCTCCTTAGTGGAAATAACAAGGTCTCAACTGTATGTAGGAGCTCTGTGTCTCCTTAGTGGAAATAACAAGGTCTCAACTGTATGTAGGAGCTCTGTGTCTCCTTAGTGTAAATAACAAGGTCTCAACTGTATGTAGGAGCTCTGTGTCTCCTTAGTGTAAATAACAAGGTCCCAACTGTATGTAGGAGCTCTATGTCCCCTTAGTGTAAATAACAAGGTCCCAACTGTATGTAGGAGCTCTGTGTCTCCTTAGTGTAAATAACAAGGTCTCAACTGTATGTAGGAGCTCTATGTCCCCTTAGTGGAAATAACAAGGTCTTAACTGTATGTAGGAGCTCTATGTCTCCTTAGTGGAAATAACAAGGTCTCAACTGTATGTAGGAGCTCTGTGTCTCCTTAGTGGAAATAACAAGGTCCCAACTGTATGTAGGAGCTCTGTGTCTCCTTAGTGGCAATAACAAGGTCTCCACTGTATGTAGGAGCTCTGTGTCTCCTTAGTGGAAATAACAAGGTCCCAATGGTATGCAGGAGCTCTATGTCCTCTTAGTGGAAATAGCAAGGTCCCAACTGTATGCAAGAGCTCTGCAAGGGGTTAAGGTAAGCTGTGACACTGTCCCTTTTAAGGCTAGCAAAATATTGCATCTGTCTGCCTCTTCCCTTTGTTGGCTCTGGGGGTGGTAGGTAGAGGTACTCACACTGTCCCTTGAAATCCTGCTGCCTGGAAAAGACTGCTGTTCAGGCCTCCTGCTGTATAGGTCCTTCGTTGCAATGCAGGGTGTCTCCTGGATGAGAATGAATGGTGGTGAAGATCCCTCTGGTCAAACTGCTCCTTTCCTTCCTTCCTCGGCTCCTGCCTGGAGGCAGAGCCCCCAGCCCCGGGGGGCCCCTCCAGGCCTCACAACCCTCGACTCAGCACAGCATCTTTCATCTGACAGCCCCTTCCCACTGGCCAGGCTCTTCCGTATTTATGTTCACATCTTACCACCCTGCTAGGCCTCCTGCCTGAGGATTGGACGAACTCCCATAAATATTCAAATCCCTGCCTCTGTACCTCCCACTACTAGCTTCTAGAAGTTTCTAGAAACTTCCAGAAACAGGGGGATGTGACAGAGGCCTGACCTGCAGAGCCCTCCGGCCTGACCTGAGCTTGAACCCCATATACATGCTCACTTTACTTACTTGTGAGCCAAACTAAATTTACCTAACTATTTACACCATGGGGTGCTGCACAAGAATAGAGTCACTACACTATCCAGCATATATGTCCAATCTATAATATGCACCTAGGTAGCTTCCATTAATGCAATATTGTGTGTTATAATCTAGACTTGTGCTTCCATAATAATGATGAATGAACCTTAACAGCTAACAAACTTCCCCTGGTATACTGTACCAGTGTCTGAAACTAGAGGTGTTTTCAAGCGAACATCAGATTCAGGAGACAAGGGCAGAAATGTAAACCAAGCCGAGGTCAGATTCAGGAGACAAGGGCAAAAATGTAAACCGGGCCGAGGTCAGATTCATGAGACAAGGGCAAAAATGGAAGCCAAGCGGACATCAGATTTAGAAGACAAGGGCAAAAATGGAAGCCAAGCAGATATCAGATTTAGAAGACATTGGCAGAATTAGAAGCCAAGCAGCCATCAGATTCAGGAGACAAGGGCAGAAATGGAAACCAAGCCGAGGTCAGATTCAGGAGACATGGGCAGAATTAGAAGCCAAGCTAAGGTCAGATTCAGGAGACAAATGCAAAAATGGAAGCCAAGCCGAGGTCAGATTCAGGAGACATGGGCAGAATTAGAAGCCAAGCCAAGGTCAGATTCAGGAGACAAGGGCAGAAATGGAAGCCAAGCAGACATCAGATTCAGGAGACAGGGGCAGAAACGGAAACAAGCCAAGGTCAGATTCAGTAAACAATGGCAGAGACAGAAGCCAGGCTTAGGTCAGATTCAGTAGACAAGGGCAGAAATTAAAACCAAGCCGAGGTCAGATACAGGAGACATGGGCAGAATTAGAAGCCAAGCCGAGGTCAGATTCAGGAGACAAGGGCAGAAATGGAAGCCAAGCAGACATCAGATTCAGGAGACAAGGGCAGAAACAGAAACAAGCCGAGGTCAGATTCAGTAAACAATGGCAGAGACAGAAGCCAGGCTTAGGTCAGATTCAGTAGACAAGGGCAGAAATGAAAACCAAGCCGGGGTCAGATTCGGGAAACAAGGGCATAAAAAGGAAGCCAGGCTGGGGTTAGTATCACGCGGGCAGGAGATGGTACCAAAACAACAGGTAAGAGGCGAAGTCAGATAACTAGCCAGGAGGTCAGGAAATGGAGGGGTCAAGATCAGTCAAAGGCAAAGCCGGTCTGGCACAGAAGACGCAGCAATCAGGGTCTGGTCACAGTTCACAGGAGCTGACATCCACTCAGCAACTACCTTTAGCTTTGTAGTGCTTTAAACAGACCACTGGGCACCAAAGTCAATGCCAACATACATGCTAATGTTCCTCAGCATGCTTGGCCCTTATCCTGCGCTCAGGTCTGCAGACCACTTCGTACTCCACTCTCTTGACACCTCCCCTGCGTCTCCTACTATTGAACATATCCCAAACCTGTAACAACAGCTTTAAAGAAAAAACATACGTTGAGCTGGTGGGATTAACAAACAGGTGAACAAATCCTCTGACCTTTCTGAAAAAAATCAAACATCGGCTTAGAAAACATGATGATGCAACAATATGCCCTCAAGGCACTACACCGTTATAAGTTCAGCTAAAACAGAAAGCCTGTAGAGCAATTGCAAATCATAAATATCATGCATGGATAAAAAAATCAAAAAAATCCAAAGAGCCTGCTTTAGTTTTCTATATATTCCCCAATGAGGTGAGCAGTACTTCAAAGATGATTGGCCTGGACAAGAACTGAGGACAGTATGCTGAAATCAGATCAAGTGATAGAATGCTGTTTCTGAACTCTTTGGACGCGTGTTATAAATCTTTCTCCTATTTTAAGACGTCCTTTCTTTTGTTTTTCTCTTCTCAGTGCACGCATGTGGTGTAGAAGGCAAAAGAGCAGCTGAGATCTTAGAAACAAAAAAAAAAGAAACGTAGAAAATGGTGCGAAATAGAAGAGAATCTGACCCAGGTGAGAGTTTGCGTTTGATGTGTTCAGTAAATGGCGGCTTTTGTTTGCGGAGAGCGTGTTTGTTTTGGTAAGTTCTGTTTAAGAAGTGAACTGGGAGCTTTTCAGAACAGCGTGAATCGTATTTCAAAGTTATAACACAGAAAGACGAGTTCAAAAAAAAAAGAAAAAGCGCCGAACGCTACAATATGTATTCAATAGCTCGTTGTGTAGATGTACAATTGACAAAGAGATGATTCCACCAGGTCACCAGTTACTGAAGAATAATAAAAAAAAAAAAATTCATTGAGTGGCACGATCGATTTTTAGCATGCTTTATATTTTACTGCAAAGACCTGCAGAGAAAGTCTATATTCTGATGGCACATTCCGTGTGATATAAAGGTAAACATTCCCTGCATCCAAGAAAATACCTTCCTACCTGTTAATAACCTTTTTCTAGCATTGTATGGTGTGGGAGTTGTGCTGACCTTACACCCGGAGAATTTTGTTTGAACGTTTAGATCAGAAAGTACAAAAATTGCCATTATTATTAATATTGACACAAAATATAAACTTGAACCACTTGCTGAGTGACATACTTTATGTATTAAAACTTCCTGTTGGCAAGTGATTATACCAGGTGGACATGTGCACTGCCGAAAAATGTGTTCATTTTTGTTTAATTTGTTTTTTGGGGTTTTTTTTTTTTTTTTCGTTTTTCGGGTCATTCTTTATGATCGCAATTCGTAAATTCGTAAATTCGAAAATTCGTAAATTCGTAAGTTTGTAAATTTGAAAATTCTTAAATTAGAAAATTCGCAAATTTGTAAATTAGAAAATGTGAAAATTCGTAAATTCCACATTCCAAAAATAAGAAAGAAAATCTGAAAATTTGAAAGAATAACTAACTAACTAATAATAACTAACTATTAAATTATAGGTATTGGAATTTCCTTTCAAATTTGGCTGTTAGTGAACGTAACGAATACCAATTTATCCGAAGTTACGATTGATCCGAAATAACGATTGCCGCATCTAAACAAATGAAACGTAACGAATGAATAATAATAAATAACAATAATAATAATAAAAACTTTTTATTATTATTATTTATTATTAATTTGTTCCGTTTCATTTGTTTAGATGCAGAACAAATGATAATAAATAATAATAATAAAACGTTTTTATTATTATAATTGTTATTTTTTATTATTCATTCATTACGTTTCATTTGTTTAGATGCGGCAATCGTTATTTCGGATCAATCGTAACTTCGGATAAATTCGTATTCGTTACGTTCACTAACAGCCAAATTTGAAAGAAAATTCCAATACCTATAATTTAATAGTTAATAATAGTTAAGTTTCCGAATTTCCGAATTTACAATTTTCGAATTTATGGATTTAAGGATTTACAAATTTGCGAATTTATGAATTTACGAAATTAACAAATTTACAAATTTTTTAATATTCAAATTTATGAATATTTGGAAAAATTTGTTAAACGGGTTTTCGTTAATTTGGATAATTCCGAATTAATAATATTGTCTAAATCCGTTAAAAAAATAATTTGGAACAAAACGAAATGGCACATGTCTAATACCAGGATCATGGCTACAACTCCCATGATCCTAGTACTGTACTTGTACTGTTTTCTCAGGAGCTCGTGCTTCTATAGAACCCTCTATTGTGCTAGAATAGGTAAGGTGTTAAGGTTTTTGTTAGAGTAGGAAAAATGTTCAGACTTGGCTGGCAGCCAAGCCTGTGTTTTATCTGGGTCAGGGGAGTGACTCAGGGAGGCTGATATGACTCACAGGCAGACAGATACCTCCCCCTACCTCTAGAAACTTGCAGAAGATTCTATAAGAATCGGAGTGGAGATGAGAAGGAGCTGCCTAGAGTATTCATGAGGGCCCTGACCAATCCCTCAACAGATGGGTTGGCAGGGGGCAGGTCCCCTCAATTACTCAGGGTCAGCCCAGCAGGGGCAGGAGAGTTCTGGCGGAAGCTGGAGGTGAAGTGCTAGGAGGCTGTCAGAGACCCTTGAGGGTAGCCCCTTAGTCTGGTGTCGGGGGTTGCCTTGGGTCTAGGAGCTCGGGTGCAGGAGGGATCCTCTGAAATCACAAAGAGGAATCCTGTCCAGTGGCACAGGAGCAGGTGTGAGGCTAGCAGGAGCCAGTGAGCACATCTGGGAGATCTCCAGGGAGAAGACAGACAGGTTGCCTGGGGAATGTTACAGTCGGGGAGGACTGAGAAGCAGTCTGGGAGGACTGTGAAAGATTAGCCAGGAGGGCTGGAGAAAGGGGCAGCTGCAGCCAGGAGGGCTGGAGAAAGGGGCAGCTGCAGCCAGGAGGGCTGGAGAAAGGGGCAGCTGCAGCCAGGAGGGCTGGAGAAAAGGGCAGCTGCAGCCAGATGGGCTGGAGAAAGGGGCAGCTGCAGCCAGGAGGGCTGGAGAAAGGGGCAGCTGCAGCCAGGAAGGCTGGAGAAAGGGGCAGCTGCAGCCAGGTGGGCTGGAGAAAGGGGCAGCTGCAGCCAGGAGGGCTGGAGAAAGGGGCAGCTGCAGCCAGGAGGGCTGGAGAAAAGGGCAGCTGCAGCCAGATGGGCTGGAGAAAGAGGCAGCTGCAGCCAGATAGGCTGGAGAAAGGGGCAGCTGCAGCCAGGAGGGCTGGAGAAAGGGGCAGCTGCAGCCAGGTGGGCTGGAGAAAGGGGCAGCTGCAGCCAGGAGGGCTGGAGAAAGGGGCAGCTGCAGCCAGGAGGGCTGGAGAAAAGGGCAGCTGCAGCCAGATGGGCTGGAGAAAGAGGCAGCTGCAGCCAGATAGGCTGGAGAAAGGGGCAGCTGCAGCCAGGAGGGCTGGAGAAAGGGGCAGCTGCAGCCAGGTGGGCTGGAGAAAGAGGCAGCTGCAGCCAGGAGGGCTGGAGAAAGGGACAGCTGCAGCCAGGAGGGCTGGAGAAAGGGGCAGCTGCAGGCAGGTGGGCTGGAGAAAAGGGCAGCTGCAGCCAGGTGGGCTAGCACTGCCTGAAGAAGTGGTGCCGGGAACACAAGCCACAGGTGGACAGCTGGGCACTAGGACTTTGCTGCACAACCAAGGGGCCCGCGGTCCCTGCCTGTAAAGGGCATTTGCTGAAATCTGACTGAGCTCTATTATCAGATCTCTTAACAGAGTGCCAGTTGGTCCTGTTTGTTGTTGTGCTTCAAGTAACTGTTGTGCTGGAGGAGCTGAGCAGTGTAAATAGACTGCATATAGGAAAGTTGTCCCTGGAAAGTTCTGCTAAAATCAAGTGGGCATCCCATAATACCCTTAACCCTAATAAAAACACAAAAACAAAGCTGCAAGGGTTATTTCTTGACTCAAGAGTGCTGTAGAAAAGTCTGTGTGCCTGGCTGTGCAGGGTGGGGGAACCCTTATTCACCAGCGGCTCCTGTGGGGGTAGCGCTACACTTCTTTTTGGGCAACAAGTGTAGCGCGTTTTTAAAACTCACGTTTTGCCATGATTGCAGAATCAAATGACGTTTGGGGTGACATTAAAGATTAATGGCACCTGAGGTGCATTCTGCTGTGATTTGGAATTGTGGGGAGAATGCAGCGTTTCTGCCTGTGATCCCACATTGCGAGATGTGAATGAGGCCTTATGCCCCGTACACACGGTCGGATTTTCCGATGGAAAATGTCCGATCGGAGCGTGTTGTCGGAAATTCCGACCGTGTGTGGGCTCCATCGGACATTTTCCATCGGATTTTCCGACACACAAAGTTGGACAGCAGGAGATAAAATTTTCCGACAACAAAATCCGTTGTCGGAAATTCCGATCGTGTGTACACAAATCCGACGGACAAAGTGCCACGCATGCTCAGAATAAATAAAGAGATGAAAGCTATTGGCCACTGCCCCGTTTATAGTCCCGACGTACGTGTTTTACGTCACCGCGTTCAGAACGATCGGATTTTCCGACAACTTTGTGTGACCGTGTGTATGCAAGACAAGTTTGAGCCAACATCCATCGGAAAAAATCCTAGGATTTTGTTGTCGGAATGTCCGAACAAAGTCCGACCGTGTGTACGGGGCATTATAGTGCTTCGAAGGTGTGTGTGTGTTCTCCTTCCGACCGCCCAACCACCCATAGTAGTTCCAGGGCACTCCCCTTCCTCTGAGGAGCCTGGGACCATGGTAAATGGTCGGGATGGCTACCACATAAGATGTGGATATACAGTATCTCACAAAAGTAAGTACACCCCTCAGTCACATTTGTGTAAATCTTTTCTTCTATCTTTTCATGTGACAACACTGAAGAAATGATACTTTGCTACAATGTAAAGTAGTGAGTGTACAGCTTGTATAACAGTGTAAATTTGCTGTCCCCTCAAAATAACTCAACACATGGCCATTAATGTCTAAACCGCTGGCAACAAAAGTCAGTACACCCCTAAGTGAAAATGTCCAAATTGGGCCCAATTAGCCATTTTCCCTCTCCGGTGTCATGTGACTCGTTAGTGTTACAAGGTCTCAGGTGTGAATGGGGAACAGGTGTGTTAAATTTGGTGTTATCGCTCTCACTCTCTCATATTGGTCACTTGAAGTTCAACATGGCACCTCATGGCAAAGAACTCTCTGAGGATCTGAAAAAAAGAATTGTTGTTCTACATAAAGATGGCCTAGGCTATAAGAAGATTGCCAAGACCCTGAAACTGATCTGCAGCAAGGTGGCCAAGACCATACAGCGGTATAACAGGACAGGTTCCACTCAGAACAGGCCTCGCCATGGTCCACCAAAGAAGTTGAGGTCACGTGCTCAGCGTCATATCCAGAGGTTGTCTTTGGGAAATAGACGTATGAGTGCTGCCAGCATTGCTGCAGAGGTTGTAGGGGTGGGGGGTCAGCCTGTCAGTGCTCAGACCATACACAGCACACTGCATCAGATTGGTCTGCATGGCTGTCATCCCAGAAGGAAGCCTCTTCTAAAGATGATGCACAAGAAAGTCCACAAACAGTTTGCTGAACACAAGCAGATTAAGGACATTACTGGAACCATGTCCTGTGGTCTGATGAGACCAAGATAAACGTATTTGGTTCAGATGGTGACAAGCGTGTGTGGCGGCAACCAGGTGAGGAGGACAAAGACAAGTGTGTCTTGCCTACAGTCAAGCATGGTGGTGGGAGTGTCATGGTCTGGGGCTGCATGAGTGCTGCCGACACTGGGGAGCTACAGATCATTGAGGGAACCATGAATGCCAACATGTACTGTGACATACTGAAGCAGAGCATGATCCCCTCCCTTCAGAGACTGGACCGCAGGGCAGTATTCCAACATGATAACCACCCCAAACACACCTCCAAGATGACCACTGCCTTGCTAAAGAAGCTGAGGGTAAAGGTGATGGACTGGCCAAGCATGTCTCCAGACCTAAACCCTATTGATCATCTGTGGGACATCCTCAAACGGAAGGTGGAGGAGCGCAAGGTCTCTAACATCCACCAGCTCCGTGATGTTGTCATGGAGGAGGGGAAGAGGACTCCAGGGGCAACCTGTGAAGCTCTGGTGACCTCCATGCCCAAGAGGGTTAAGGCAGTGCTGGAAAATAATGGTGGCCACACAAAATATTGACGCTTTGGGCCAAATTTGGACATTTTCACTTAGGGGTCACTAAGGGGTTTAGACATTAATGGCTGTGTGTTGAGTTATTTTGAGGGGACAGTAAATTTACACTGTTATACAAGCTGTACACTCACTACTTTACATTGTAGCAAAGTGTCATTTCTTCAGTGTTGTCACATGAAAAGATAGAAGAAAAGATTTACACAAATGTGAAGGAAGCATCTAACCCAGGCATGTCCAAAGTCCGGCGAATAGCGGCCCGCGTTCCGTTTTCGGACGGCCCGCCTGGTAATTTCGACATGTATATCTTTTGTGGCCCCCAATAAATCCCCGAATGCCGGGGGCCACAAAAGATATATATGCTGGCTGCCAGTGGCGGCTGGAGCTCAAAATTTTTGGGGGGGCACAAACAAACTGAAAAATATTGAACCCCCCCATCAATTGCAGCCTCACTGTGCCCATCATATACAGCTACTTGTGCCCATCATATACAGCCACTTGTGCCCAGTATATGTAGCCACATGTGCCCATCAAATGCAGCCAGGCGCGTCCCCCGGCTTGGCTGTCACTTCACTAAACCCCCCCTGCGCGGCCGGTCCGGCAGCACTTACCGCTTGTGTGGCGGGGCTCTGCTCCTCTCCTGGAGTGACGGGGCTCTCCTCCCTGGCGGCTCTCCTCGGCGGGAAGCGGCGGCTCCTGTGTCCACCCGGCTTCCCAGGATTCCTCTGCCATGTCTCCTCTTCCACCAAAGACTAATGCTGTATACACACGAACGGACTTTCGACAGACTGAATCACGTCAGACTTTTCGACGGACTTCTGTCGAATCGGACTTGTCTACTCACAATCACACCAAAGTCCGACAGATTCGACCGTGATGACGTACGACCGGACTAAGATAAGGAAGTTGATAGCCAGTAGCCAATAGCTGCCCTGGCACCGGTTTTTGTCCGTCGGACTAGCATACAGACGAGCGGATTTTTCGACCGGATTCGAGTCCGTCAGAGAGATTTGAAACGTTCTAAATCTAAAGTCTGTCACATTTTCATCAGAAAAGGTCCGCTGCAGGTCCGATGAAGCCCACACACGGTCGAATTGTCCGACGGATTTGTTCCGTTGGACAAGTTTGGTCGAAAAGTGTATAGGATAGCCTAATGCTTTGGCCAATCGGGAGACAGGTCTCACTGACCTGCCTACTGATTGGCAGGGAGGACCGTTGAGTGTGAAAATAGCGAAAATTCATTTGCTATGCCACAAAACAGGGAGGGATCGAGACGCAGTGCTCTGCGCCCACTTCTGACATCATGTGACGTTGTGTAGCATCGGAGGGGGGTGGGGTCACCTGTATACGCCACCGGGTGGCCCAGCCCTTGCCTATATAACAGCTGTCACAGCCGAGGTGGAGCTTTTCTTTTTTTTTTTTATAAAGGGATTGTCAAAAACTCTCCTGTCGTTTTTTATTTTTTGACATTTTTATGGGTGAATGGGTAGGGGTACAATGTACCCCTATCCATTCACAAATGGGAGGGCTGGTATCTGAGGGCCCCCTTGTTAAAGGGAGCTTTCAGATTCCGATAAGCCCCCCATGCCAGGAGACCCCCACAACCACCGGGCAATGGTTGTGGGGATGAGGCCCTTCTCCCCATCAACATGACCCCCAACATGAACCCAAAGCACCCGCCCCATGTTGAGGGCAAGCAGCCTGGTACGGTTCAGGAGGGGGGGTGCTCGAATTTTTTTCCTTTAGAATATGTCATTTTGCTGCGGCACTGTTCTAACCACGGGAAAGACGCGCTACTTTACAGCCAGACTAAGGGGACCCCCAGGCACAATATTTAAAGGAATATTTAACTTTTATTGTTTCACTTTAAGCATCAATAAAATCACTGCTCCGGAAAAAACATCAGTTTTTAAAACTTTTCTTTGCATTGATCCATGTCCCCTGGGGCAGGACCCGGGTCCCCAAACACTTTTTATGACAACAACTTGTATATAAGCCTTTAAAATTAGCACTTTTGATTTTTCATGTTTGTGTCCCATACAGTAAAGTTTAACAGCATTTGCATGTTTGCTAGAATTTTTTGCCTGTTCCCATGTTCTGGTGTGAACCGAACCGGGGGGGGGGGGGAGTGTTCGGCCCATCCCTAATTATATTCGCTCGTTCCTTCAAATGGAATTGGCTTTTTGGCAAAGGTAAGACTTTTAACCTACTTGTGGAGCAATTGATCACGCCGGTTCATGGAGTCATTCAGGCGGCTTTGATTCATCACCCAAACATTATCTGGCACTCTGAGGAACTTCTATTCTTTTGGCAGTCGGCCTGATTTGTTTGCGAACTTGAAGTTGCTGCTATTTGAGTTTGCATATCAACACGACCCCCGGCTTGGCACGTTGTGCCGCACTCTCTCCCTGAATTTTAAATTGCTGTTTATGAGCCACACTATTTTAATATAGTTACATGTTTTGGGGGCTAATTTGAGGATCACGTATAATGTTATAGCTATGAATAGTTTAGAATATTAACCCCTTCCCGCCTAAGGCTCCGTTCACATCTCTGCGCTCCGAATCGCAGGGCGTGGAATCGCCGCATTTCTGCCCGCGATTTGAAACAGCAGCAAATCGTGGGACGCCCGTGCGTTCCCTGTCACTTTCGATAGCACCCCAAACGCAGCGAAATTTTCCCACGATTCGTCGGGCGATTGGGATTTCTTTTGGTGATAAATGGCAACAGATATCTCCTGTTTTTTTTTTTTTGCTTTTTTTTTTATCATTAGCAGCAGGAGAATTTGTTTATTTTGGGTTGTTCTTTGTTCTACAGCAATAGCAAGAAATATACAGCTAAATTTTTTTTAAAAAGTTTTATTTTTTCCTTTCTTCTTTTTTTTTTTTACTATTTTGGCCCAGTTTTTGCCAAAATAGTAGAAAAAAAAAATCTTTTAAAAACAAAGTTTTTTTTAAATTATGTTTGCCAAAAAAGTAAAAAAAAAAAATAAATTCTCATGCTCTTGAGTGATACGACGTGGATATAAAAGTCTACACACCCCTGTGTATGTGTGTATATATATGTATATATATATATATATATATATATATATATATATATATATATATATATATATATATATATATATATATATGTATATATATATATATATATATATATATATATATATGTATATATATATATATATATGTATATGTATATATATATATGTATATATATATGTATATATATATATGTATATATATATATATATATATACACACATCACTTGGATATAAAAAGTCTACACACCCCGGGTGGTAAAATGTCAGGTTTCTGTAAAAAAAAATGAGACAAAGATAAATAATTTCAGAACTTTTCCCACCTTTAATGTAACCTATAAACTGTACAACTCAGGGGAACAACAAACTGAAATCTTTTAGGAGGGAAGTAAAAATAAAAAAGGAAAATAATGTGGTTGCATAAGTGTGCACACCCCTCTTATAACTGGGGATGTCGTTGTGTTCAGAATTAAGACTCATAATAAATAGGAGTCAGTACACACCGGCCATCATGTAAAGTGCCTCTGGTTAACCCCAAATAAAAGTTCAGCTGTTCTAGTAGGTCTTTCCTGACATTTTCTTAGTCGCATTCTACAGCAAAAGCCATGGTCCTCAGAGAGCTTCCAAAGCATCAGCGGGATGATCGATCTCATTGTTAGAAGGTATCAGTCAGGAGAAGGGTCCAAGGTATTAGATATACTATGGAACACAGTGAAGACCGTCATCATCAAGTGGAGAAAATATGGCACCACAATGGCATCACCAAGAACTGGACGTCCCTCCGAAATTGATGAAAAGACGACAAGAAAACCGGTCAGGGAGGCTGCCAAGAGGCCTACAGCAACATTGAAGGAGCTGCAGGAATATCTTGCAAGTACTGGCAAAAACATCCAAGCCCGGCTAAATTTTGCAAAAACACATCTGAAGTCTCCCAAAAGCATGTGGGGAAAATGTGTTGTGGTCCGATGAAACCAAGGTTGAACTTTTTGGCCATAATTCCAAAAGATATGTTTGGCACAAAAACAACACTGCACATCACCAGAAGAACACAATACCCACCGTGAAGCATGGTGGTGGCTGCATCATGCTTTGGGGATGTTTTTCTTCAGCTGGAACAGGGGGCCTTAGTCAAGGCAGAGGGAATTATGAACAGTTCCAAATACCAGTCAATATTGGCACAAAACCTTCAGGCTTCTGCTAGAAAGCTCAACATGAAGAGGAACTTCATCTTTCAGCATGACAACGACCCAAAGCATCCATCCAAATCAACAAAAGAACGGCTTCACCAGAAGAAGATTAAAGTTTTGGAATGGCCCAGCCAGAGCCCAGACCTGAATCCCATTGAAAATCTGTGGGGTGATGTGAAGAGGGCTGTGTACAGGAGATGCCCTTGCCATCTGACAGATTTGGAGTGTTTTTGCAAAGAGGAGCGGACAAATATTGCCAAGTCAAGATGTGCCATGCTGATAGACTCATACCCAAAAAGACTGTGGATGCGAAAAAGTAATCAAGTGGTGGTGCTCCTCCTTGAAATTTAACTCTGCTCTCTTGCAGCCTCATTGTCTCCTCGGGAGGGGGTGGAGCCCTGCTATCAGGCTTTAGATTTTAAGGATTGTGCACACTTGGACACGAACCCTCCTGGTCTCCAGCTAGACCTGGACACAGATGTTGAGGCTTCTTCCCTCCCAAAGCTCTTCAAAGTCTCTGGACTCCAGAGCCCAGTCTAGGAATACCAAAACCCAGAGAAAACTCTAAAATCAACTTTCTCCACTCGGCACAAACATTCCCGGAGTCCCTCACTCTGCATTCATGAGGAGCCTGTATGTTTTTTCACCCTAGTTTACCCGGTGGCAGAGCCTAGCGCTGTCTCACCACCTATACCAGCCGATATGTGTGGATCCTCTGGGAGGGTGAAGCGGTGGCTTCTCATTCAAGGAACTGATGTTGGCTCATTATTATGCAGAGGAGAAAGGCTTTCAGGAATTGAGAAGGATTAAGGCATCGGGTTTAATACAGTATATTGCCAGAATGTGTGACAACGGTAGTCAACCAGGGGCGATGTTTGATAAGCTTCTGCCTGAACTTTACGAAGGCCAAATAATACAGAAGCCAAGCAAGAAAAACACGGCACCAAATGCAACCTCCGAAATATCCGTCTTCTCTGATATTTAGCTGTGGGGTAATATGGCTCTTAGTGTCAGAGAGACCTATTTTTATGTTTTACATTCTGTCCTAACAAAATGCCAGCCTGAGATTTGCAGAATCTGCGATACGAGCGGACAGGTAAAGACGACTATTTGAATATCATATCATGTATTGAGATTACCAGGATGGCAAATGGACCTGTGCAATGCTCAGCCGGATGAAACATACACAGCTCAAAGGTCCCAGAATTTCCTTGAAAAAAATTATAGCCCAATAAAGAGTCGTAGTTGTAGCTGACCGTGAGCTGTTGATCTGTTTGGTCACAGGTCTAGGGTGCCAGTACAGCGGGGACCATAGCCAGGCAGCGACATGTGTGGCAGCTGAGTGTTAAAGTGGCTGTAAACCTTCCATGTACCCAGTGAGGTGACTATCCTCAGGTGATACACAAAGATGAAACAAATCCTCCTACATAAGTTGCACCTGTTTATCTGCTGCCCTCTCTCCTTTGCATCTCTTCAAAGTGCTGAGTTTACACAGCATTTCTAAATGTCAGAAAGCAGGGGGCAGGGATCTGATGCCGCACACTGCACAGCATAGAGCAGGGAGCTGAGTGTAATCTGAGATCTGAGTGCAGGGAATTAACACACACCCTCTTCACAGTCACATAGGCTTGGCCAGGACAAGGGGGCGGGGGGGGGGGACAGATGCCCTTGGCGCAGCAGTAGGGGGGGCCCTTACTGCACCAAAGCTCTAGAACAGTGGCTCTAAACAGGGCCGGGATGTGGCTTCATGTTTGCTTTGACAGCTACTGCTGTAAAAATCAAGAAAGTGGCCACAAATGTGCAGTGCTCACTCCATGCCAACCATGGACAGCTGGTGGAATGGGGCAGTGAATGGGCACAAGGCGGCACACCCATTTGAGGATTGGGGGAGAGGGCCCAGTTCCACATCCATGCCCAAGGCGCTGAACCAACCTGTCCCAATACTGCACATAGGGAAACATTTCCGTGCATTGTGGGTGAATGGGCGCCGCCCCCTTACACCACCGCCGCCCTCCCTATCCATGCGCCCGGCCCCTTTCAGGATGCCGGGTGCATGAATTCCTATGGCGGGGGTGGGCGCATTTTTTGAAGCACCTGATTAGAGCCAGAGGCTCTAATAGGCTTCAAATTAGGGTGGGCTCAGGGAGCAGAGCATTGCGTCTGGAGCCCACCCAGTTGTGTTGCAACAGAGAATGAATATTCGCTGTAGCAACACTGATCCTGCTCCCGGCCAATCTGATACCCAATTGGCTGAAAGGACAGGCGATCCTATTGGATGCCTAGGAGGAGGGGAGCAGACGCGTGGTGATCTCAGAAGAGGAGAGGACACAGGAGACGCTGCCAGATGCCCGCCGCATCCTGATCCCCTGCCCGATGTGCCCGCCGATCCCCGCTGCTGTGTGGCCTGCCGATTCCAGACACTGTGTGCCCGCCGGTCTCCAATGTGCCCCCTGATCCCTGACGATGTGTGCCCGCCGATCCCCGATGTGCCCGCCGATCCCTGCCTCTGTGTGGCCTGCCAATCCCTGTCGCTGTGTGGCCTGCCGATCCCCAATGTGCCCGCCGATCCCTGTCGCCAATAGGGTAAGTGCCGGTGGACCCTGCCCGATGTGCCCGCCGATTCCCGCTGCTGTGTGGCCTGCCGATCTCAGACGCTGTGTGCCCGCCGGTCTCCAATGTGCCCCCTGATCCCCAACGATGTGTGCCAGCCGATCCCCGATGTGCCCGCCAATCCCCGCCTCTGTGTGGCCTGCCAATCCCTGTCGCTGTGTGTCCTGCCAATCCCCAATGTGCCCGCCGATCCCTGTCGCCAATAGGGTAAGTGCCAGTGGACCGGCAGACAGCGCGGGGGGGGGGGTTTGAGGTGCCGCGAGGGGTGGTTGTTTGGCGCCCCATCCAAACAAGAAACCACCAGCCGCCACTGGAAACATGCACAGCTGAGGCTGTCAATCTCCTGCTGTGTGCTGGAGAAGGTGGTCTCCTGGGATTGTCTGGTGTCAGCATAGACTGTCAGAAGTGACTCATGCAGATAGCAGAAGAAGGGGAGAGCAGACAGTAATCACACTAAGTACTTTGGGTTGAGCCAAGTACACACTATAGAAGGATATGCTTTGTTCATTTTTCATTTTAGTGGTTTAAAACCTTGTAAATAGGTTAATAAACCTGCATGCTTTGGCCAATCACAGCATGCTCTGCTGAGAGAGCCATAATTGGCCAAAGGTAGGGTGGCTTTGGCCAATCCTGGCTCAGGGGCAGGGCCGGTGCTACCACTAGGCAAACTAGGCAGCCGCCTAGGGCGCACTGCTGCCTAGGGGCGCCCTGCCGCTGGTTTCCCTCTGCGTCTGCATGCTCTGCAGGCTGCAGCAAGTAACTAACTGTCTGACCGGTAGTGTAATTAGAGGTGCAGCGCAGCACTGGAGCCAGCGCTAGAGGAAGCAGAGCCGATGCTTCCTGTATAGTGGCGCCTTCTGTCACATGGGCAGGGAAAAGAGGGTGGACTCAGGGGTGGAGCCAATGGGGCGGCAAAATGAGGTTTCCCCTAGGGTGTCAAAAATTCTTGCACCAGTCCTGCTCAGGGGGCTTTAGCCACATCCCACACTATATAAGGCTGCTTACATGGCGGCTGTATAAATAGTGTAAAGAATGAAGATTTAAAACTGCTTGTGGCTGTAATGTATTGCCGGATCCCCGCAATATAGATACAAAAAAAAAACGACAATTTTTCTTTAAAAAATGGTGTGGGGGTCCCCCCAAAATCCATACCAGGCCCTTCAGGTCTGGTATGGATTTTAAGGAAAACCCAGCACCAAAATTTTTTTAAAAATGGCGTGGGGGTCCTGTTTTTACTTTTTTGACACTTTTTTGGTGAATGAGTAGGGTTACAATGTACCCCTTACCCATTCACATGGGGCAGGGGGCTTCCAGATTCTGATAAGCCCCCCCCGCCCGCAGACTCCCACAATCACTGGACAAGGATTGTGGGGATGGGGACAAGGTGCTATGGGGGGGACCCCCAAAGCACCCTCCCCATGTTGAGGGCATGTGGCCTGGTACAGTTCAGGAAGGGGGGCGCTCTCTCATCCCCCCCTCTTTTCCTGCGGCCTGCCAGGTTGCATGCTTGGATAAGGGTCTGGTATGGATTTTGGGGGGAACCCCACAGCAATTTTTATTTATTTTGGCACAAGCCGTTTTTTCTCATAGATTTTTATCTATATTGCCGGGATCTGACAATACATTACAGCCGCGAGCAGCTTTAAATTACATTTTTTCCTTTAGAAATGTCATTTTGCTGCGGGACTGTTATAAACATGGGAAAGATGCGCTACTTTACAGGCAGACTAAGGGGACCCCCAAGCACAATATTTAAAGGAATATTTCATTTTTATTGTTTCACTTTAAGCATTATTAAAATCACTGCTCCTGAAAAAATGGTTGTTTTAAAACCTTTTTTTTTTTTTGCATTGATATATGTCCCCTGGGGCAGGACCCGGGTCCCCAAACACTTTTTATGACAATAACTTGCATTTAAGCCTTTAAAATGAGCACTTTTGATTTTTCGTGTCCCATAGACTTTAACGGTGTTCACACAAATTTTTTTGTCTGTTCACATGTTCTGGTGCGAACCAAACCGGGGAGGGGGGGGGGGGGTGTTCGGCTCATCCCTACAGTTGACTACCTGGACCCCCTGTACAGCAACTCTCCAAACCAGACATCACCACATGCAGTCTCCAGCAGGCAACCCATGCTTTTGTGAGCCCTGCACTCCCTGTTATCACTTCCAGAGGCGATCAGAGCTTAGCCGCAAGGGAAGACCTTTGGTCACTTCTGCCTCCAACCAGGTACATGACAGCAGAAGTGGAGCATCTTTCCAGTCCCGGTTCTTTTAGCACTTTTTTCCTTTATCTTTTCCAGTTTTCATTTTTCACAATGAAATGCCTGCCTTCATTAGCGGTACTTTGCCCGTCTGAGGTTTGCAGGCTTCTCTTGGTTTTGCCTGGTTAGGTCTTCCATCAATAACCTTGTTCTTCTTTATGGATGTTTTTTCTTGGGCTGTTTCACACAAGTGAGCCATAATAAGTATATTGGTTTTCTTTAGCCTTTTTTTTCTTCCGAGATTCATTGCTGTCATGCTTGGTTCATCCCCTGAGCTGCCAACAGTTTCTGATGATTAGGAATGGTCTTGCATTGGAGTATGGGTAAGTCTAGGAGGCTTAGTTACCAGGGATATGAAGACTCCACGAATTCACGTCTACCGGTTTTACTTCAAAACCAACTTCTTTCTTGCTTTCTTTTTTTCTTCTCTTCCTTCTCTAGTCTGTTCCAAAACTTCCAACTGACAATTCTGGTAATTGGTAACCAATACCCCGAGAATCGCGTTTTCTCCAAAACCTGACTATTGCCCCGATGAACATGTGGTGATTGATACCTGCAACTTTTCTTAAACTATAGTATGATTTCAGGTCTGATTTCTGGACTACCTACATGAAAGAGTCTCTTAGATTGGTTCTTATCTTGTATAGGAATGAAAATGAATCTTCATGGATTTGGTTTGTGAACAGTTTTATGAATCTTGCTTGGAGTATTACATTTGCAAACTTTGAGGTGCACCCCATTGAATGCTATGAGAACACAAACCTTGTTATTCATTTCTGGCCATTTGTATTACCAATAAGCAAGATGTTATTAAACAAAGGACATAGGAAGTCAGGCGCTACCATGGAGGACATGTACTAATACCAAAATATACACTATATTGTCAAAAGTATTGGGACACCTGCCTTTACACGCACATAAACTTTAATGGCATCCCAGTCTTAGTCCATAGGGTTCAATATTGAGTTAAGAAAGGGAAGGTCGGCACTCAGGATGACATCCAAAAAGGTATTTCTTTATTAACCACATGCCGACTGGGCCATAGCCGAAAGACAACTACAGCGTGGTGGCTTATTCTGGGAGGGCATCCATGGACGTCCTCACAGAATCGCGCTCCCACACACCCCCCGGGGCGTGCACCTGGGAATGTCCGTGACCGTCGGGTCCTCCTTACCCGGCACGTCACGGAACGGGGTAAAGGGCCAATGACAGCAGCCCTTTACTACGTGATCGCTCCATCCAGTGACGGAGCGATCACTTGTCAACAAACCGGAGCTTGTCCGGTGCATCTCCTCCCCTCTCCTTGCACTGATCGGTACAGTGTACGAGGAGAGGAGGGAACTGGGTGCAACAGCGCTGTGAGCTGTCTCTGGAGTGCCCAAAGTGCTGATCTGTGCCCATCCATGCTCCATATGTGCTCATCCATGCTCCATATATGCCCATCCATGCTCCATATGTGCTCAACTGCTGATTCCATGCCCCATATGTGCCCATCCATGCTCCATATGTGCCCATCCATGCTCCATATGTGCCCATCCATGCTCCATATGTGCCCATCCATGCTCCATATGTGCTCAACTGCTGATTCCATGCTCCATATGTGCCCATCTATACTCCATCCATCCCTGGCTCATCCATGCTTCATCCATTCCTGGCTCATCCATGCTCCATCCATCCCCGGCTCATCCGTGCTCCATCCATCCCTGGCTCACCCGTGCTCCATCCATCCCTGGCTCATCCATGCTCCATCCAACCCTGGCTCATCTGTGCTCCATCCATCCCTGGCTCACCTGTGCTCCATCCATTACTGGCTCATCCATGCTCCATCCAACCCTGGCTCATACATGCTCTATCCATGCTCATCCATGCTCAGTCCCTATGCCAGCTGTGCTCATGCATGCTCCAATCATCCCTGGCTCATCTGTGCTCCATTGGTGCTCATCCATGCTCCATCCATCCCTGGCTCATCCATGCTCCCTCCGTGCCCATCCACGCCCATCCACGGCTCATCCATGCCCGTCCATGGCTCATTCATGCTCATCCATGGCTCATCTGTGCTCACCCATGCCACAGCAGTGCTCATCCTTGCCACATTCATGCCACATTAGTGCTCGTCCATGCCACATCCTTACCACTACAGTGCCACTACAGTGCCCATCAGTGTCTCACAAAAGTGTAATAGGTAGTCAAATTAGATTTGAAATGTATGTCCCTGACGTTGCTCCCTGCGAATTGGGCCTCTGTAAGTGGCAAGGCTGTGGAAAAGTCTCACACATGTGGTATCGCCATACTCGAGAGGAGTAGCAGAATATATTTTGGGGTGTCATTTTTGCTATATATATGCTATGTGTTAGAAATATCTTATAAATGGACAACTTTGTGCAAAAAAAATGTGTTTTCATTTTCTTTCCACGTTTTTCAAAAACTTGTGGAAAAAATGACATGTTCAAAAGACTCATAATGCCTCATAGAATATACATTTGGGTGGTTACTTTCCAAAATGGAGTCATTTTGCGGATGTTTCCATTGTCCTGGTGCTTCAGGGCCTTCAAAAGTGTAAGAGGTAGTCATAAAAATGAAATGTGTAATTTATGTCGCTAGAATGCCTGACGGTGCTCCCTGCATGTTTGGCCTCTCTGTGTGGCCGAAGTCTCACACATAACCCTGCAGTTAACTTGGAAGCCCCAATCTTGGCTTCATACTCTGAACTTAGTAACCTAGTATATAGGCAGCCCAGATCCAACCCCCACATTACCACTCTCATGAAGACCACGGCGTTGGTGTGGAGACGGGCCTCCCTGTCCATGATGGGGCCTTGAGAATTTCCTCCTTATACCCTGCTGTGGGTTAACCCATCTTTGCCCCAACTGCGGACCGTCTCCGACCCACAGCTGTGGGCAAAACATGGGGTCAGAACGCTGCATGACATTATGCCTGACAGTCATCTTCTCACTTTTGCAGAGATGGAAACTCGATTTTCGCTTCCCCCCTGGATGTACTTCAGATATCTACAGCTTCGGCATTCTTTTCGATCGCAGTTTCCTAGCCCTATCATCCTTGAGCCTTGTCACGGAACGTCCCACACTCCGCTTGAGTGC
This sequence comes from Aquarana catesbeiana, assembly GCF_042186555.1. NCBI lineage: Eukaryota > Metazoa > Chordata > Amphibia > Anura > Ranidae > Aquarana > Aquarana catesbeiana. Next base: position 4,250,918 of record NC_133326.1, on the reverse strand, counting down.
TTCCGTCAGTATACCGCTTCCTAAGTTCTGGAACACAAGTCCAATGGATCTGGCTATAGGAACACCCAAGAACTAGACAACACCAGTCTTGGAGTACATCAGGACTAACTCTTTATTTGAGATCTCACACACATTTATACAGCAGGCTGACTCAAAGCTAACCTAATTAACATGAGCTAATTTACTAAAAAATTTACCCAGACCAGATGACAGACTTGTGGGCACCGAGCTTCACACAGTAGTATAAACACAATAGCTGGAGCTAATTACAATTAACAATACAAACAACAATCTCCCCCTTCCTCAGCCTAGACAGTTCGTCTCCTAGCCAGTGCTGGTGGCTAATGTGAGCAGCTCATTCAATTAACACACATTACCATAAACATCAACACAGGGTTAATTAGAACAAACAACAATGAGTTGAATACCCTTAGAACCTAGACTAAACTTATTTACATTAAACACATTATAGCTGACATCAGACAGGTGAGTGGAGTTGATGACATTAGCATCTTCTCACAGTATGAGCCCCAACAGTATGGCTCAGTCACTATTGCTACTATGGCAAATACAGGGTCCCCAGAGTCTGTGTGTTTTGGGGGGGACATGGAGCTGAATCCAAAGTAACACCAACCCCAGGGTCCCCAGGCATACAGCTCACGGAGAGCACCATTTCCCCAAATGCCAGGGCCCATAATCTGTTGGCAAGAGGCTAGCATTCATTCCCCTCCAATAGCCTCTGTCTCGGGTGAGTCTGTCACAAGCCTCATTCGGTGCAATGACTCCTCATCAATATAGACAGAACGCTCTCCTCTATTTATTTCCAACTTACCTGTGCAGGGGTCGGTGTGGCGGGTTAGAACCCTTAGGGCCTGGTAACGTGACATACTGGCCCTCACAGATGAAGACTGGACCGAAGCCCTCCAGCAATACATTCCCCTTATGATTTCCACCAAGGACAGATTTATCCAGTTAAAATTCATCCATAGGACGTACTATACACCTCAGAGGCTATCGGTTATCTACCCCACATCTGCTGCCCTCTGCCCGAGATGTCGAGGGGAGGTGGGAAATTTCATACACATGGTATGGTCATGCCCATCAATTCAGGGCTTCTGGCAGGCAGTGGTTGCTGATGTTTTGGGGATCAGTGAGGTACCCCTCACACGGGACCCCCTGATCTTCCTGTTAGGTATAACAGATAATCTACCTGCAAAAACGCATAGAAAACTGTTCATATTTTATGTGGCATACTACGCTCGGAAAACAATACTGCTTGGATGGAAGGCACCTGCCCCCCCCCCCCATGGTTTCCACTTGGAAAAAATGATAAATGATATCTTGCCATTATACAAAATGATGTATGTAGGCCCGAAAAAGTTCCACAAAATTTGGTCAGCCTGGGTTGAGGCCTGAAACCTTATGCTCTAATCCCTTTCCAGGACTTCCTGCCTCCAGTCCCCCCCCCCTCCCCCCGACCTATCTAAGGCCTGTGCCTCTCTCCCTGTTTCACTGTTGACAACAGCTCCCCCCTTCCCGATCCCCCCAGGTCTGGCATTGCATTATATATGATCTTGTAGATGTAGACGGATTGATGTACATGTCTTGTACGTGTCTTTCTTGCTTCTATACCCCTGAATGATGTCATGAATAACATCTGCTTTGTATAACATCTGCTGACATTCACATGTACACTGATGTTTTTATATTAATAAACATTCCTTCTGTTAAAAAAAAAAAAAAAAAAGTCTCACACATGTGGTAGCGCCATACTCAGGAGGAGTAGTAGAATTGGTTTTTGGGGTGTAATGTGTGCTATGCACATGATGTGTGAGAGAAATAACCTGTTAATATGACAATTCTGTGGAAAAAAAAAGAAAAAAAAATCTTCATTTTGCTAAATATTGTGGGAAAAAATGACAACTTCAAAAAACTCGCCGTGCCTCTTACTAAATACCTTGGATTGTCTACTTTCCAAAAAGGGGTCATTTGGGGGGTATTTGTACTTTCCTGGCTTGTTCGGGTCTCAAGAAATGAGTCAGTACATCAGGTGTGATCAATTTTCAGTGATTGGCACCATAGATCGTAGGCTCTATAACTTTCACACAGACCAAATAATATCCACTGATTTGGGTTATTTTTACCAAAGATATGCAGCAGTATAAATTTTGCCCAAAATTTACGAAGAAAAATTACTAATTTGCTAAATTTTATAACCGAAACAAAAGAAAAATGCATTTTTTTTTTTTACAAAATTTTCGGTCTTTTTTCATTTATAGCGCAAAAAAAAAAAAAAAAAAAAAAAAGTGGTAATCAAATACCACCAAAAGAAAGCTCTATTTGTATGAAAAAAAGGACAAAAAAATCATTTGGGTACAGTGTTGCATGACTGAGTAATTGTCATTCAAAATGTAAGAGCGCTGAAAGCTGAAAATTGGTCTGGTTAGGAACGGGGTTTAAGTGCCCAGTGGGCAAGTGGTTGAATACATGTACAAAGCTGTAAAACAGCCTACGCGTTTCAGACGTTAGTCCTTAGTCCAGTACGTTGGAGGTGTCAGCAGCCTCAAGGTCTGAGCACCGGGCGGAGCTATTATGTTGGAAGGTTGCAGCGCCTATACGCCTGTTTTGCTTCAGCATTGAGTTGGCCCACCCTTTGGAGCTATAACAGCTTCAACTCTTCTGGGAAGGCCGTCCACAAAGTTTAGGAGGGTGTCTATGGGAATGTTTGACCATTCTTCCAGAAGAGCATTTGTGAGGTCAGGCACTGATGTTGGATGAGAAGGCCTGGCTCGCAGTCTCCACTCTAATTCATCCCAAAGGTGTACTATTGGGTTTAGGTCATGAGTCTGTGCAGGCCAGTCAAGTTCCTCCACCCCAAACTCGCTCATCCATGTCTTTATGGACCTTGCTTTGTGCACTGGTGGGCAGTCATGTTGGAACAGGAAGGGGCCGTCCCCAAACTGTTCCCACAAAGTTGAAAGAAAGAAATTTCAAATTTCAAAGAATGAAATTGTCCAAAATGTCTTGGTATGCTGACGCCTTAAGAGTTCCCTTCACTGGAACTAAGGGACCAAGCCCAACCCCTGAAAAACAACCCCACACCATAATCCCCCTCCCCCTACACCATAATCCCCCCTACACCAAATGATTTGGACCAGTGCACAAAGCAAGGTCCATAAAGACATGGATGAGCGAATTTGAACATAGAACACCTTTGGGATGAATTAGAGCGGAGACCTCACAAATGCTCTTCTGGAAGAATGGTCAAACATTCCCATAGACCAGGAATCTTCAAACTATTGCCCTCTAGCATGTTGCAGAACTACACATCCCATGAGGCATTGTAAAACTCTGACGTTCACAGACATGACTAGGCATGATGGAAATTGTAGTTCCTGAACAACTGGAGGGCCACAGTTTGAAGACCCCTGCCATAGACACAGTCCTAAACCTTGTGGACGGCCTTCCCAGAAGAGTTGAAGCTGTTATAGCTGCAAAGGGTGGACCAACTCAATATTGAACCGTACGGACTAAGACTGGGATGTCATTAAAGTTAATGTGTGTGTAAAGGCAGGCGTCCCAATACTTTTGGTAATATAGTGTATCTCCTTGCACAGGACTGTTAGCTCTCCATACCAGTGCCAACACACATAATATGACTGCTGGGGGGTTGGGTCATCCATTCCTTCAGTTGATTGGCTCTTGTGACTCAGCTGACCAGCTGACAAAGCTATGCATGGCATTAGAGGTTGTTCCTTATTTCTGGTGACGTACCTGGTGGCAAAGGCTGTGCTGCGCAGGATCATGTATATACTGTATACATGATCCTGCACTTCCAGGGAGCGGGCGCGAGTGCATGCCGGCGGCGGCTCGCCCCCACTGTGATTGTACACAGCAGTAGCTGATCAGCAGGTCTGGCGGACATCGGCACCCACCGATCATTCTGTACAGAGGCAGAACAGCGATCTGTCAGTAGGTAAGGCATGGATCCTGTGTTCCTGGAAAGCAGGGACACGGATCTATGCCTTCCCCTATTAAAAGCACCTCCCCCCACACAGTTAGAAAACACATTTTAGGCACACATTTAACGCTTGATGTTAACCCCTTCCCTGACAATGTCGTTAGTACAGTGACAGTGTATATTTTTTAGCATTGATCACTGTATTAGTGTCACTGGTCCCCCAAAAAAGTGTCAGTTAGTGTCCAATTTGTCCGCTGCCATATCGCAGTCCTGCTATAAGTAGCTGATCTCCGCCATTGCTAGTAAAAAAAAAAAAGAAATAAAAACATTCCATAAAAATATCCCATAGCTTGCAGACGCGATAACTTTTGCGCAAACCAATCAATATACGCTTATTGGGATTTTTTTTTTTAACCAAAAACATGCAGCAGAATACATATTGGCTGAAATTTATGAAGACATTTGGTTTTTTACATTTTTTTTTATTAGATGTTTTATAGCAGAAAGTAAAAAAAATCTTTTTTTTTTCAAAATTGTCAGTCTTTTTTGTTAGGAGCCCTTTCACACTGAGGCACTTTACAGGCGCTACAGTGCTAAAAATAGCGCCTGCATAGCGCCTGTAAAGCGCAGCTCCTGTCTCTTGAGCGTGAAGAGCGGTGCACTTGCAGGACGTTAAAAAACCTCCTGCAAGCTGCATCTTTGGAGCGGTGAAGCAGTGGTGTATACAGCGCTCCTTCACCGCTCCTTCACTGCTTCTGCCCATTGAACTGAATGGGCACCGCTGCAGAACCGCTGGCAAAGAGCAGCAACATCAACGCTTTGCGGGTCATTTTAACCCTTTTTCGGGCACAAGCGGGGGTTAAAACTGCCCCACTAGCGCCGAACAGCTCCGCTAAAACAACGGTAAAGCGGCGCTAAAAATAGCGCCGCTTTACCGCCGATGCCCACACCGCCCCAGTGTGAAAGGGCTCTTATAGCACAAAAAAAGAAAAACCTGGGTGACTCGCAGGCCACATCACCAATACCTCCCACTTCTTTCCTGAATGTTCTAGAATCTTCTGGAAAGGAAGGAGGGGAGGTAAGGTGGAGCTGCCTGGGGTATTCTGAGGAGCGCTGACCAATCCCCAACTTGAATTGGCAGGGGGCAGGTCTCCTTAAATACCCAGGGTCAGCCCCGCTGGGGTGGAGTTGTTTCTTGGGGGTGGAAGCTGTAGATGGAGTGCTGGGCTGTTGTGGCCTTTGAGGGAGCTCCCCAGTCTGGAGGGGTGACCTTGGGCCAGGGCTCAGGTGCGGACGTGGCCCTCTGAGAACACATGGAGGTGTCCTGGACAGGAGGCGCAGGAGTGAGGAGAGGACAGCAGGAGAGAGCACTGCCAGGCAAGTCTCCAGGGAGGAACAACGGGTTGCAGCCAAGAGGGCTGGTGAGTAGGGATCAGCCGAACACCCCCCGCTTCGGTTCGCACCAGAACCTGCGAACGGACCGAAAATTCACACGAACGTTAGAACCCCATTGACGTCTATGGGACTCGAACGTTCGAAATCAAAAGTGCTCATTTTAAAGGCTAATTTTCATGGTATTGTCCTAAAAAGGGTTTGGGGACCCGGGTCCTACCCCAGGGGACATGTATCAATGCAAAAAACACTTTTAAAAACGGCCGTTTTTTCGGGAGCAGTGATTTTAATGATTCTTAAAATTAAAAAAAAGTGAAATATTCCTTTAAATATCGTACCTGGGGGGTGTCTATAGTATGCCTGTAAAGTGGCGCGTGTTTCCCGTGTTTAGAACAGTCCCTGCACAAAATGTCATTTTTAAAGAAAAAAAAGTCATTTAAAACTGCTTGCGGGTTTAATGTAATGTCGGGTCCAGGCAATATGGATGAAAATCAGTGAGACAAACGGCATGGGTACCCCCCAGTCCATTACCAGGCCCTTTGGGTCTTGTATGGATATTAAGGGGAATCCCGCACCCAAATTAAAAAAAGGAAAGGTGTGGCCCTATATACTCTGAACAGCAGTATACAGGCGGTGCAAACAAGACAGGGACTGTAGGTTTGTTGTTAAGTAGAATCTGTTTGTAATTTTGAACGGGTACATTTTTAACGTGTTTAGCTCCAGCCAATAAATCTATTTTAAGCTTTTTAGAAAACATAGGGAAGGGTTATCACCCCTGTGACATTTGTTTTGCTGTCTGTGCTCCTCTTCAGAAGATTTCACCTCACTTTTTGTCCCAATGACAAATGTTTTTTGAAAATTTGGGTTTTTTTGTGAAACAAGGATTGGTGATAAAGCATCAGTGGAAAGGAGAAATGTTTTTCTCATATTAACTCTTACAGGAGAGAATTTCCCTTCCTAGGGGTAGATTTCATCTCACTTCCTGTTGTCTCCTTCCGTTTGCAAGTAGGAGTCGTTTGTAAGTTGGATGTTTGAAAGTAGGGGCCTGCCCTATATACTCAGCAGAAATTTGGGCCTTAGGTGTTGTTGTGGCCACAACACTGTAAGCCCTCACAGGGCCCTGCTGTGAAATATTAGATCAAGAATTGTAATTACATGCCCCTGTTGAACAGGGGCTGAAAAATTAGGCCTTAGGCACTGGTGCTGGTGCCACAACACTGCAACCCCTCACAGACACTCTAGTTGGAACGCAGGAATGAGCCCTCCTGCAAAGTATTGCATCAAAAATTGTAATCACACGCCCCTGTTAAACAGGGGTTGAGAAATTGGGCCTTAGGCACTGGTGGTGGCGCCCAGAACCAAAAATGTTCTTACAAGCTATCAGCGTGATGATTGAGGAGGAAGAGGATAATTACTCAAGATAGTCACTCAGCATCAGCATAGGCAGTCTTTGAAGGGATCTGAGATTTCAAAAAAAATTATTCCGTTACATCAGCATCAGGTGCTTGATAGCTGGTGGTGATCCAAGACTGATTCATTTTTATGAAGGTCAGTCGACCGAGTCGGTGGACAGACGCACCCTGTGATCAGTTACAAAGCCTCCAGCAGCACTGAATGGGCGTTCCGAAAGAACGCTGGATGCAGGACAGGCCAGTAGCTTAATTGCATACTGTGCAAGCTCTGGCCAGTGATCCATCCTCAAGACCCAGTAACCCAGAGGATTTTCGGTGGGAAAGGTGTCCAAGTCAGATCTTGCCCCTAGGTATTCCTGCACCATGTAAAACAGACGCTGGCAATGGTTGCTGGAACCGATCATACCTTGGGGCTGTGGACCAAAAAATTGTCTGAACGCATCGGTCAGATGGCCACCTTCTCCACCGCTCCTTCTTTGACTGACCGAAGCCTCAGCAACATGTTGTCCAGAAACAGGAGTTTGTAACCTCCCAGTCTCTGGGAACGCGTTGCACAGACCTTTCTGCAAGGCCTCCCGAAGATGTTTTATCCTCTGCTCCCTCTGCAATGGCAAGATAAGGTCTGCAACCTTACTCTTGTAACGTGGATCAAGGAGGGTTGCCAGCCAGTATTGGTTCTTCTCCTTGATACCACGAATACGAGGATCCTTACGCAGGCTTTGCAGGATCAGGGAGGCCGTGCAGTGTAGGTTTGCTGAGGCATTCGGTCCGGAGTCCTCTGGGTCACTAAGGACGACATGGTTCGCAGCCACCTCCTCCCAGCCACGTACAAGTCCATGTGTTTCTTGGGACTGATCCCTTAAAGACTGCTGCTGATGCTGAATGCCAGGCTCCACCTCCATACTGACACAATCCTCCTCCTCCTCATCCTTGTCCTCTTCCTGTGTGATCGGTGGGCACGCAGGAACACTGTCTGGATAAAGGAGGCCTTGAGAGCTAAGGAAGTCCTCCTCTTCCTGCCTCTGTTCTGCCTCAAGTGCCCTGTCCATTATTCCACGCAGCGTGTGCTCCAACAGGTGGACAAGGGGGACAGTGTTACTGATGCATGCACTGTCACTGCTCACCATCCTCGTGGCCTCCTCAAATGGTGACAGGACAGTGCATGCATCCCTGATCATGGCCCTCTGGCGTGGGGAAAAAAAAACAAGCTCCCCTGACCCTGTCCTGGTGCCATAGTCGCACAGGTACTCATTGATGGCCCTCTGCTGCGTGTGCAGCCGCTGCAGCATGGCCAACATTGAGTTCCACCTGGTGGGCATGTCACAGATTAGGCGGTTCTTGGGCAGGTTAAACTCCTTTTGGAGGTCCCCCAGACGGCATTATATGACCGGCGGAAATGCACACAGACTTTCCTGGCCTGCCTCAGGACATCCTGTAAGCCCGGGTACCTGCCCAAGAACTGCTGCACCACCAAGTTAAGGACGTGAGCCAAACAGGGCACATGGGTCATTTGTCCCTGTCGGAGGGCAGAGAGGAGGTTGGTGCCATTGTCGCAAACCACCATTCCTGCCTTAAGTTGGCGTGGCGTCAACCACCTCTGAACCTGCCCCTGCAGAGCTGACAGAACCTCTGCCCCAGTGTGGCTCCTGTCCGCCAAGCACACCAGCTCAAGCACCGCATGGCATCTTTTGGCCTGCATACTTGCGTAGCCCCTTGAACGGCTACGGAGCACCGCTGGTTCCGAGGACAAAGCACAGGAAGAGGCCAGGGAGGAAGAAGAAGAGGAGGGGGTGCAGGAGAGAGGTGTGTCACAATCATTAGTAGTGGCATTTTGGAGGCGTGGTGGCGGAACAACCTCCAACACTACTGCACCTTGTCCTGCATCCTTCCCGGCTCCCAGCAGAGTCATCCAATGCACGGTGAAACTTAGGTAACATACCTGTCCATGCCTGCTGGACCATGAGTCAGCGGTAATATGCACCTTACCGCTGACCGCCCTGTCCAGCAAGGCCAAGACATTGCCTTCCACATGCCGGTAGAGAGCCGGAATCGCCTTCCGTGAGAAAAAGTGGCGTTTGGGTACCTGCCACTGAGGAACCGCACATTCCACAAACTCACGGAAGGGGGCAGAGTCTACCAACTGAAAAGGCAATAGTTGAAGTGCTAGCAATTTTGCCAAGCTAGCATTCAACCGCTGGGCATGTGGATGGCTGGGAGCGAACTTCTTTTGGCGGGTACAAACTGACGTTGGTGTAACGAAAGCAGATTGCCCACAAGTACTTGGCTGTGACACACCTAATTCTACACCTTCATTCCTCTCAGTGCAGGTCTCAGAGAGGACTGAAGGTATAGTGGGGTTGGAAATCTCAGCTGATGAGGAGCAAGGAGAGGTCCTCTTTGTTCTGTGGGTCTTTTAGATACGCTTGCCAATGAACTGCATGGCAGGTCAACATATGTCTGGTCAAGCATGTGGTGCCCAAGCGGGAGATGTTTTGGCCACGCGAGATACGCTTGAGACATATGTTGCAAATAGCAGCGGTGCGATCTGATGCACTAATCTCAAAAAAGGCCCACACCAAAGAACTTTTTGAATAATGCGCAGAGACTGCAGCGCCCTGCACATGCGGAGCTTTGGGGTGTGATGCAGTCAGTGTGCTGCCCTTAGGCTGGCCCCTGGAGGGCATCCTGCCTCATTGGTGATGTGCCGCCTCCTCCTCCTCTCTCCTATCAGGCACCCACATGAGTCAGTGACCTCATCATCCCCTCCCTCCTCATCACTGGAGCAAACCTGGCAGTATGCTGCAGCAGGGGGAGCATGACTGCCAGATTGCTGTCCTTCTTGGGCACCTTCCAAATGCAGGGCATCCTCCTGGAGCATGTACCCAACACTGTGGTCAAACAGTTCGAGGGACTCCTCAGGAGGACATGGTGGGGCTAGGGAAGGAGTCACTGATGACATTGAGCCGAGGGAAGAGGCTGCTGCTTTGCCAGACAAAGTACCCTGAGCATGGGTGAGAGAGGATGAGGAGGATGAGGACGGCTTGGTCATCCACTCGACCAAGTCTTCCGCATGTTGCGGCTCAACACGGCCAGCTGCCGAAAAAAAGGCCAAGCGTGTCCCACGGCCACGTGCTGATGAGGATGCACCGTCTCCACGACCAGCACTAGACACAGAGCCTGCTTGCCCTCTCTTATTGGCTTGTGACTGTCTGCCTCTCCTTCTTGGCCTTCCAGACATACTAATGGCCTGTAGCTGCACTAAGCTGGGATATATATATATATATATATATATATATATATATATATATATACTGATACTGCAGCTAGCAAAATCAACTGCCTGCCTGCAGTATGAGATCACCACCGACCTTCTACAGGTAGCTTTAGCTGAACGCTGTGCAGAGCTCGCAAAAAACTAACTTGCAGCTTTAGCTGAACACTGTGAGCAGGACGCACTACACTAACTGTAAATAGTCTAGCTGCCTGACTGTGGTACTAATAGGATCAAAAGAACACCAGCAATTTTCTTCAGGTAGCTGTAAATACTGTAATAAGACAAGCCTGCCTGTCAGTAAGAAGATAACAGGAACGGATCTAGCTAAACTGAATACAGTGTATATATATATATGCAACACCTGGGATGCATATATATACACAATACACTGTAAGTGCAGCTAACTGACTGATTGTTCTGCCTAATCTAGCTAACTCAAATGAAATGACACTCTCTCTCTCTCTCTCTCTCTCTCTCTCTCTCTCTCTCTCTCTCTCTCTCACTCTCTCTCTCAGCACGTCGGAACACACTACACAGGGCCACCGTGCAGGCGGCCTTATATAGTGTGGGGCGTGTTCTAAACCCCCTGAGCCATAATTGGCCAAAGCCACCCTGGCTTTGGCCAATTATAGCTCTCTCTACCAACGGCGCTGTGATTGGCCTAGCATGCGGGTCATAGTGCATGCTTGGCCAATCATCTGCCAGCAATGCACTGCGATGCCGCAGTGAATTATGGGCCGTGGCGCGCCACACGAATTTGGCGCAAACGGCCCATATCGTTCGCAATTCGACGAACAAGCGAACAGCCGATGTTCGAGTCGAACATGGGTTTGACTCGAACACGAAGCTCATCCCTACTGGTGAGTGACACACAATCAGGAGAGGACTGAGGAGGCACGCCTGAGAGGACTGGGAGAGTGCAGTCTGGGATGGGTGCAGAGCCAGTGGAGTAGACTGTGCTGTCATGGGCAGCGGAGAGAGGCAGCTGCAGCCAGGAGGGCTGGAAGTGCCTGAAGATGTTGTCCTGGGCTCAGTAGCCATGTGGACAGCTAGCACTGGGACTACCTACTTTTTGCTACACCATAGGTGCCCACGGTCCCTGCCTGTAAAGGGCATCTGCTTTAGACCTGGCTGAGCCAGGGTCAGGCCTATCTATCACTGCTAGCTGGTCCTGAAGAGTGAGATCAAGTGTTAAGCTGGAAGTAAAGAGGTTGTAGATACCGGAGGTGTATATAGTCGGTCCCATGTATCTTTTCTACAATCAGTTGGGCATCTCATGAGTATCCCATCCCCATCCAAGTTAAATCCCTTCAATAAAAATACAAAACAAAGTTCAAGGACTGGTTTTCTGCCTGAGGATGAATGAGAACTGTGTGCTGGGCTGGGCTGGGCAAGGTGACAGGCGAACCACAACACTCAGCAGCCCCTATGGGGGCACCGCCACATGTGTTACCAGAGCTACCCTGCACTGAGAGGGATGCCGGGCATGAGAATTATCACAACTGTTTGTGTTCTGAACTGTTTTACTAAAGTAGCGATTCTCAGCTAGACTCTCTGTTGATATAGAGACGACGCTATTTAGCAACATGTTACTCAGATTTCATGTTTATGTAGCTTTTATCATGTGTTTTGTATTATTTTGTAGTGTTTGCACGCTCTTCGCCATCCTGACCCTGTTTTGTATTATTGCCTCTCCCTTGGCACCTGTTTAGTAAACACCAAATTCCCTTTACTCTGATCATTCAGCCGATCACCTATCCTAATACAGAGCATGCTACATTATTGGTTTACACGATCCAGTATACGGGATGCTATTTATATAGTGTACAGGCGGCAGGTCCAGTGTAAATGATCCCATATATATATATATATATATATAATCCAGGTATGAAGACACAGCCGCGCCTCGGTGAACATTGTTAGGAAAGGTTCACAAAGTGTATTGTTAGTGATCTTTGTCACAATGTACCGCCGGCTGTCCCAGCCTGTCAATATATGTCACTTATTTTTAACTTTATTTCTGCTTAATTCTCTTCCTCTCTCCTTTGCTACAGAATGAATCATTGTGTCGGTTTGGCTGCTGTCTGAGAAGCAAATGACTGCAGACCCCAATGCCTCTCCTATCTGTTACTGCAAAGAGAAGAAGGTGGGTTGGATTTAAAGTAGGGCTGTTACTAGACATGTGCAATTCGTTTTGTTCAAAATTAGTTTTTTAACGAATTTCGACAAATTCGTTAATTCGGGAATATCCGAATTAACGAAAACCCGTTTAACGAATTTTTCCGAATATTCGTAAATTTGATAAAATTGGACATTCGTACATTCGTACATTAGTAAATTTGTAAATTCGAAAATTCGGAAATCTGAAATAATAGTTAACTAATAATAATTTAACTATTAGTAATTACTAGTAACTTTTAAATTATAGGTATTGTAATTTCCTTTCAAATTTGGCTGTTAGTGAACGTAACACATACAAATTTATCCGAAGTTATGAATGATCTGAAAAAATGGAATGGAACAACATTTTAATATTATTATTTATTATTAATTTGTTCCATTCCATTTGTTTAGATGCAGCATTCATTTTGGATAATTCGTAACTTCAGATAAATTCGTATTTGTTACGTTCACTGACAGTCAAATTTGAAAGGAAATTACGATACCTATAATTTAATAGTTAGTTACTATTTCAGATTTTTGAATTTTCGGGTTTTTGGATTTTCAAACTTCGAATTTACAAATTTCCGAATTTTCTAATTTACAAATGTACGATTTTACGAATATACGAATTTACAAATGTACAAATGTAAAAATGTACGAATGAACGAATGAACGAATGTTCGAATTTACGAATGTACGAATGAACGAATGTACAAATGAATAAATGTTCGAATTTATGAATGTACGAATGAACGAATGTTCGAATTTACGAATGTACGAATGAACGCATTTACGAATTTACGAATGAACGAATTTACGAATCGCGATCATAACGAATGACCCGAAAAACGAAAAAAAAATAATAAACTAATGAAACGAAAACGAAAATGAACGAACTTTTTGGCTGTGCACACGTCTAGCTGTTACTGATTAAAATTTTCGTGTTCGATTAATCAATTTTTTTTTTTAATCGATTAATCGACCAATTTTGATTAATTATAACGCATATACAGATCCAACTACTGATCTCCTTGCATTGCACCTCTGCATTAGTCAGTGGTAAATGTGGTATACACTATATACAATCACCTCTTAACAATGTTAAAAACGGAGGTTATCAAATTTGCCTACACTTAGCTCACTGAATGATCCCAGTTAACCACATCCATATTTACCCTCACTGTCCAGGCTCCTCCCCCCTTCCCTTTCGTTAGCAGACGGAAGCACTTGGGGAAGGGGGGAGGAGTCCGGTGACGTCGATGTCGGTGCCGTTACCGGATCTCCGACGAAACTCCCTGAAGACCCGGAAGCCGGCGGAGAGGTGAGTACGGATCAAAAGAATTTTGATCGTTTAAAAAAATTAACGATTAATCAAGGAATTAATCATTAATTTCTGCAGCCCAAATTTAAAGGGAACCCGTTAGGTGAGAAGTAGTGCGTTCTCCATTGTGAAATCATTTTTCCAAATGCACTTTTCAGAGATTGTATTCTGTTTCTTGCTTTGTTTAGGGAGTTACTTAGTCACTTGGTACATCAGTAATAACACTGAGCCTTGGGGTACTCCACTGATAACTCTGAACCTTGGGGTACACCAATAATAACCCTGAACCTTGGGGTACCCCACTGATAACTCTGAACCTTGGGGTACACCAATGATAACACTGAACCTTGGGGTACCCCACTGATAACTATGAAACTTGGAATACACCACTGGTAACTCTGAACCTTGGGGTACACCAATGATAACTCTGAACCTTGGGGTACACCTCTAATAACAGTGAACCTTGGGGTACACCACTAATAACACTGAGCCTTGGTAAACAACACTGATAACTTTGAACCTTGGAATACACCAATAACACTGAACCCTGGGGTACACCACTGATAACTATGAACCTTGGAATACACCACTGATAACTCTGAACCTTGGGGTACACCAATGATAACACTGAATTTTGGGGTACACCTCTAATAACGCTGATCCTTGGGGTACACCACTAATAACACTGAGCCTTGGGGTACACCACTAGTAACAGTGAACCTTGGGGTACACCACTAACAACACTGAACCTTTGGGGTACACCACTATTAACAGTGAACCTTGGGGTCACCACTAATAACAGTGAAACTTGGGGTACCCCACTAATAACACTGAACCTTTGGGGTACACCACTAATAACACTGAACCTTTGGGGTACACTACTCATAACAGTGAAGCTTGGGGTACAATCACTACTCTCTGAATTTGGACTTGTAGCCAGTTTTCTCTCAATTTACAGATATAACTTTTGAAGCCTGTAGACTTTATCTACAGTTTAGCCGTATGTTTGGGGGGGGGGGGGTTGTCAAACACTTTTGCAAAGTTGGTGTATGGTTGAGTTGCGATCTCCCTCATCGCCCAGCCCACGGCCTCCATATTTCAGCGATGATTCCGCACACACGAAGCTTTACTCTGGCAGCTCCTGTCAGTGTGAAGAAGTCACATCACCACCTGACATTGACAGGATCTGCCGGAGTGATAATTTGTGAAGGCAGCCAGATAGCTGAGATAGAGATGGCATCTGCTGAATGAAGCAACGATGAGGGACAGCCAGAACATCAATGCATACACTAAGTTCATGTGTTGGTTGCCCCCTCCTCCCCAAACCCCCATTAGTTCATCTCTTCAGAGAAGCCTATCTGGCCCCCACCTAACAACTGTACATTTATCTTCTCAATCAGCACATCACCCACAGTTATTACCTCTTGTATCTCTTGACCTCCCCTCTTAGATTGTAAGCTCTAAGGAGCAGGGCCCTCTGATTCCTACTGTATCAAATTGTATTGTATTTGTACTGTCTACCCTCAAGTTGTAAAGCGCTACGTAAACTGTTGGCGCTATATAAATACTGTATAATAATATAATAATAATAATGTGGTACTGCTAGTCCCAGCATGCATTCCACATGGTCAGAGAACTGCAGGACTCTTCAAGAATATTCTCCTAAAAGAAACAGCCACATCCTATGTGCAGAGAAGTCACCATGAGAGAAGAGTACATAGGGTGAGAAGGAAGGATAACATACAGCAGCATGCACACCAAAAAATTCAGTGAACTGGGACCTATACCTTTCTCTACTTACTAAGAATAAAGACCATAGAATCAATTCAGTCAGAAGTCTATAAAAAAAACATTTTGGTAGACCCCCCCCCCACACACACACCCTTTACACAAGGTTCTAATGCTCCTTCAGACTAGGTTCACACATATGCGGCTCTGGGAGTCGCATTTTGCACAGGCACGGCAGCCTATTTATTTGAACGGTCTGCTGTGCATCCTGAAATGCAGGGGAAAGGTCCTTGTGGCATTTTAGAAATTGCAGTCCGGATGGGAACTGCAAGTGCAGTGCAGTTGCCATTGTGGGTGTGATTTCCAGTGTGCGTGCAGCATGCCATTAGGATGCATCCGGCGGATGGTTGTGGCTCCAGGAACAGGTGCAGACCCACAGCGGGAACCAACCACACATATGTGAACCTGGTGTAGCACCCTCTAACTAGGTACTAAATGTACATCATTGTTAGTGTAGGGAAATTGGTCTGGCTAAGAGCCAGACCTGGGTCGAAACTCCCACTGCTCTCTGGAACCTTGGAGAAGCTTCCAGATGTAGAGGATGGAGTTTAGGAGGAGCTGCTTGGAGTATTGATGAGGGCCCCAGCCAATCCACAGCAAAATGGGCCGGCCAGCCGGGGCAGTCAGGTGGATGATGGAGAAGGAGTGCTGAGGAGGCTGTTGGTGGCCCTTAAGGGTGCCCCCTAGTCTGTGGGAGGGGGGAGACCTTGGGCTTGGGGCTCGGGTGCTGGAGGGTCCCTCTACAACACATGGAGAATGGAGCAAGGAGAGGACAGCAGGAGAGAGTCAGCACATCCAGGAGTTCTCCGGGGGCATCATCTGGATGGACTGGTGAGTGAGCAGTCTGGGAGGGCCGAGGAGAAGTAGCCAGGAGGGCTAGTGAAAGGGGCAGCTGCAGCCAGGTGGGCTGGCAGTGCCTGAAGAGGTGGTGCTGGGATCAGTAGCCATGGGGTTGGAAGCTGGACAATGACTCTTGCTACACATTTAAAGGGGCCTTGGGTTCCTGCCTATAACAGGCTGTTGCTCTGAGATCTGAGTGCTGTGTCAGGATCATCTTTTTGTCAAGTGTATCAATGGAGTTCTGCAAGTAGGTGTGCTAGAGGAGCAGAGGAGTGTATATAGACTGTATACAAACTGTATATAGGAAAGTTGTCCTTGAAGTTGTTTGAAGTCGAGTGGGCATCCCATAATACCCCTACTCCCCATCCAAGTTCTAATTCCCCAAAAAATCAAAAACAAACAAAAAAACGAAGTGCTGGACTCTTTTCTGACTCAAGTGTGCCTGTGAAAATTCAGTGTGCCTTGCTGTGCAGGGTGGGGGGATACCATTTCACTTGGGGCTCCTACATGGGGTGTGCTATACTAGCTTTAGTCTGGGGGGAGGTATTCCAAGGGACATACCTACCTTATTCTTTGCTCCTGTAGTAGCTGCCACTCTTCTCCACTCCAGCCATAGAATCTGGACAGGCTCTCAGCATTCACCTGTACAATGCAGGACTGCTGGTCCTGTATTGTATGCAATGATATCAGCGAGGAGGCGGGCCAATGAATATCAATGAGGGGCGGCTTCGGTGAACTGGTCACCCTACAGAGAACAAATGAGAAACAAGATAAATAACTCCCTTTTATAAAATACCTGTAGGCAGATGTAATGCCGCGGTATGTCCACCACCTTGAAGAGGGCGCTGTGTTGCTTCTTCAGGCCGGCAGGAGCTCATTAAAGATTGTCCCCTATCATGGGCTCCAGGCGGCCATCTTGGGGAGGCCTGCGTCTCCTATTGGTGGTAGAAATCCTGTGTCATTTGGGTTGCCATCTTTGATACAGAAATGCTTAAAAAAAGCTTTTATGCATCACTCGGGTGGGCCTGTAGTGTTGGGGTTGGGTTAGGGAGAGAGCAGGGGCAGCGTTAGGTAAAAGTACCCGATAAGAAGGGAAAGTTCAGGTTTTCCATTACAGGGCATCTCTGTCTTCCAGTTTACTGGAGTCTACCTCCCACCACCAACCAGATCATCTACAGAGACTTCTGGGGTCTCAGGGTGACAATATTAGTACCCCCTCTAATGGAAGTGCTCCTTGTGTATTCAGCGGCCCGTAAGCCCACATTGTGTTGACTCCTGAAGATGACCCTTATTGGTGGCCATTGCTTCTCTGCCTGATCAAGATGTCATCTGCCACATTCCAGTTATAATTCAATTCCAACATCATAAAGCTACATTGAAGCATTAATGTGGCGCTGACCCCTCCCCTTTCTTGGTTAATCCCACCTACACTCGTCGGCCACTTTATTAGGTACACCTGTTCAATGGCTTGGCAACACAAATTGCTAATCAGCCAATCACATGGCAGAAACTCAATGCATTTCGGCATCTAGACGGTGACTTTGAACATGACATGGTTGTTGGTGGCAGATGGGCTGGTCTGAGTATTTCTGGGATTTTCACACACAACCATCTCTCGGGGTTTACAGAGATTGGTGGGAAAAAGAGAAAATATCCAGTGAGCGGCAGTTGTGTGGAGAACAATGGCTTGTTGAGGTCAGAGGAGAATGGGCAGACTGGTTCCAGATGATAGAAAGACAACAGTAACTCCAATAACCTCTCGTTACACCCAAGGTATGCAGAATACCATCTCTGAACGCACAACACATCCAACCTTGAAGCAGATGGGCTACAGCAGCAGAAGACCACACCGGGTGCCACTCCTGTCAGCTAAGAACAGGAAACTGAGGCTACAATTGGCACAGAATCACCAAAACTGGACAATAGAAGACTGGAAAAACTTTGCCTGGTCTGATGAGTCTGGATTTCAGCTGCGACATTCAGATGGTGGGGTTAGAATTTGGCGCATGGATCCATCCTGCCTTATATCACTGGTTCAGGCTGGTGGTGGGGGTGTAATGGTGTGGGGGATGGGGTATCACTGGTTCAGGCTGGTGGTGGGGATGTAATGGTGGGCGGGATGGGATATCACCGGTTCAGGCTGGTGGTGGGGGTGTAATGGTGTGGGGGATGGGATATCACCGGTTCAGGCTGGTGGTGGGGATGTAATGGTGTGGGGGATGGGATATCACCGGTTCAGGATGGTGGTGGAGGTGTAATGGTGTGGGGGATGGGATATCACCGGTTCAGGCTGGTGGTGGGGGTGTAATGGTGTGGGGGATGGGATATCACCGGTTCAGGCTGGTGGTGGAGGTGTAATGGTGTGGGGGATGGGATATCACCGGTTCAGGCTGGTGGTGGGGGTGTAATGGTGTGGGGGATGGGATATCACCGGTTCAGGCTGGTGGTGGGGTGTAATGGTGTGGGGGATGGGATATCACCGGTTCAGGCTGGTGGTGGGGTGTAATGGTGTGGGGGATGGGATATCACCGGTTCAGGCTGGTGGTGGGGGTGTAATGGTGTGGGGGATGGGATATCACCGGTTCAGGCTGGTGGTGGGGGTGTAATGGTGTGGGGGATGGGGTATCACCGGTTCAGGCTGGTGGTGGGGGTGTAATGGTGTGGGGGATGGGATATCACCGGTTCAGGCTGGTGGTGGGGGTGTAATGGTGTGGGGGATGGGATATCACCGGATCAGGCTGGTGGTGGGGGTGTAATGGAGTGGGGGATGGGATATCACCGGTTCAGGCTGGTGGTGGGGGTGTAATGGTGTGGGGGATGGGATATCACCGGTTCAGGCTGGTGGTGGGGGTGTAATGGTGTGGGGGATGGGATATCACCGGTTCAGGCTGGTGGTGGGGGTGTAATGGTGTGGGGGATGGGGTATCACCAGTTCAGGCTGGTGGTGGGGGTGTAATGGTGTGGGGGATGGGATATCACCGGTTCAGGCTGGTGGTGGTGGTGTAATGGTGTGGGGGATGGGATATCACCGGTTCAGGCTGGTGGTGGGGGGTGTAATGGTGTGGGGGATGGGATATCACCGGTTCAGGCTGGTGGTGGTGGTGTAATGGTGTGGGGGATGGGATATCACCGGTTCAGGCTGGTGGTGGGGGTGTAATGGTGTGGGGGATGGGGTATCACCGGTTCAGGCTGGTGGTGGAGGTGTAATGGTGTGGGGGATGGGATATCACCGGTTCAGGCTGGTGGTGGGGGTGTAATGGTGCGGGGGATGGGATATCACCGGTTCAGGCTGGTGGTGGTGGTGTAATGGTGTGGGGGATGGGATATCACCGGTTCAGACTGGTGGTGGGGGTGTAATGGTGTGGGGGATGGGGTATCACCGGTTCAGGCTGGTGGTGGAGGTGTAATGGTATGGAGGATGGGGTATCACCGGTTCAGGCTGGTGGTGGGGGTGTAATGGTGTGGGGGATGGGATATCACCGGTTCAGGCTGGTGGTGGGGGTGTAATGGTGTGGGGGATGGGGTATCACCGGTTCAGGCTGGTGGTGGGGGTGTAATGGTGTGGGGGATGGGATATCACTGGTTCAGGCTGGTGGTGGAGGTGTAATGGTATGGAGGATGGGGTATCACCGGTTCAGGCTGGTGGTGGGGGTGTAATGGTGTGGGGGATGGGGTATCACCGGTTCAGGCTGGTGGTGGAGGTGTAATGGTGTGGGGGATGGGATATCACCGGTTCAGGCTGGTGGTGGGGGTATAATGGTGTGGGGGATGGGATATCACCGGTTCAGACTGGTGGTGGGGGTGTAATGGTGGGGGGGATGGGATATCACCGGTTCAGGCTGGTGGTGGGGATGTAATGGTGTGGGGGATGGGATATCACCGGTTCAGGCTGGTGGTGGGGGTGTAATGGTGTGGGGGATGGGATATCACTGGTTCAGGCTGGTGGTGGGGTGTAATGGTGTGGGGGATGGGGTATCACTGGTTCAGGCTGGTGGTGGGGGGTGTAATGGTGTGGGGGATGGGGTATCACCGGTTCAGGCTGGTGGTGAGGGTGTAATGGTGTGGGGGATGGGATATCACCGGTTCAGGCTGGTGGTGGGGGTGTAATGGTGTGGGGGATGGGGTATCACTGGTTCAGGTTGGTGGTGGGGGTGTAATGGTGTGGGGGATGGGATATCACCGGTTCAGGCTGGTGGTGGGGGTGTAATGGTGTGGGGGATGGGATATCACCGGTTCAGGCTGGTGGTGGGGGTGTAATGGTGTGGGGGATGGGGTATCACTGGTTCAGGCTGATGGTGGGGGTGTAATGGTGTGGGGGATGGGATATCACCGGTTCAGGCTGGTGGTGGGGGTGTAATGGTGTGGGGGATGGGATATCACTGGTTCAGGCTGGTGGTGGGGGTGTAATGGTGTGGGGGAGGGGATATCACCGGTTCAGGCTGGTGGTGGGGGTGTAATGGTGTGGGGGATGGGATATCACCGGATCAGGCTGGTGGTGGGGGTGTAATGGTGTGGGGGAGGGGATATCACCGGTTCAGGCTGGTGGTGGGGGTGTAATGGTGTGGGGGATGGGATATCACCGGTTCAGGCTGGTGGTGTGGGTGTAATGGTGTGGGGGATGGGGTAGCGGAGAGCATCGATAGTTTCTAAGAACTATTAGATAATCACCTGAATGACCACAACATACAGGGATATACAATGTAATACTGACACATAATCACACACATAGGTTGGACTTGATGGCCTTTTTTCAACCTCACCTACTATGTAAAAATAAAACTTTGAATGAAGTTGTAATCTTTCTCTTTCTTTTTAAAACAAAAAAGAAAACGTTCCAGGTCAATGGCTCCCTGACATGGTTACAAATCGGAGGACATTCGTTCGGGATTGGATTTGCGTCTTTCCATAACAGTTTGTTGCTCCGTTTCATATAAAATTTTTCATTTTGATGTTTTTCAGTCAATTTCCATCAAATGTCTCTGGCAGAGTTACACCCATCAAGCTTTGTGCCCTGTACATAATAGAGAGCATTAGGCAACCTTCCAGCTTCTCCCATCAGCTGAGGGTTCAGGAGTCTTCTCAGATTCCTAGCTGCTTCCATAAGTTGTGGGGTAAGGAGGCTGGCCACTCACCCCCCGGATTGGTCCTCAGTGCAGGAGTCTCCTTATTTAAAGCTCCTCAGCCGGTGTTTGTGATAGCGATGCTCCCCCCGTCTCCATGTTTGTTCCCCTGTCTGACTCATTGCAATCATCTTGGATTTTTGCTGACTTCTGCCTTGTCCTTGGATTACTCTTTGGATTGCTGCCTGAACTTGACCTGAGATTGTTAACTGGACTTCTCCTTGCTTTTTACCAGCTTTAACTTTGGAACTCTTTTCAGACTACTCTCGCTTGCTCCTTGTCCTGACCTTGACCTGTCCCAGGAGTGAGGACCGGGATCTGAACCCACAATCTCTATTCTCGCTGAACCACCTGAGATGCTGGACAGCTCCCTGTCTGATCTCTTTGGACAATTCTGCCTTGTTTCCTGTTTCTGGTGAACCTTGAACTGTTTGCTCCTCCCATGAATTTCCTGATTTAAGCCATGTCACTGCATTTCCTGTTTTCCAGATGATTGTGCTTTGAAAATAGCAGCAACAGGTACGAATGGGATTATTGTGGTGTTCATAATTAGAAGGGATACATTTACCTGGCCCCGGGAGTCTTGACGGGGTATGTCTGGGGTGTGGGTACTATGGGTATGTTCATTCCATCTTGTGGGAGGGGGAGGCCCCCCCCCCCTTGTGGGATGTATGAGGCTATAGTTGGACTGGACCGTGAATACTATGCTGATCAATCGCTCATTGATTTGTATTTTTTATATTTACCTGTTTCCAATTTTCTTTTGTGACTGTTTTTCTTCTTTTTTAGAGTCATTAATTATTTTCTGTTATATTCTATTACCCTGATGAAGCCAATGTCTTGGCGAAACTAGTAGGGATGAATTGACCTGCTACTACCATTCAACATCAGTGGTGTCAGTCAACAGAAAAATTGCAAAGTGCTCCACTTGTATCCCGTTTACAAATTATGTGTTGCTTGATTTTAAATTTTACACAATTAAAGATTTGATACTTTTATGATGCCATGTGTGTGTAGTTGTTACTGGCACCGCTATAATCCCCCCCTCCATGTCCTGTTATTCATTTTCTGATCCAGGGACGAGGTGCCGTATCTATTAGGACGTACCACGCACCAATTTTCATTTTTTGTATAAAAGAAAGTTTATTTATATAAAATGTCCATATATAGGAGATGACCAATATTTGATGTTATATCCCAACATGTTTTGCCAACATTGGCTTCTTCAGGGGGATTTCTAAGGACCACTAATTTTCATAGAGCTCCAAGGAGGCATCAAAGAAAATTGCCAAGTAAGTCCACCAAAATATGGAGGGGAGGCTCTGTGTGATCACAGGGGACACATGGGGACCAGGAAAACTCTGATATACACACGGATTAGTGCAGAGGCGACAGCAGCTAGCTGCGATCACAAATTAGCAGCACAATTAGCAGCACAAGATCATAATGCTCGCCCCCGCCTTCCCATTATTGTGCTTTCTCCAATCAAAATCTTGCTCCTTTGCATACCGGCAGCTGTCCATATCTTCACTACCACTCTTTACTGATCTTTTGCTTGTCCCTCGACTAAGTTTCTGCTTGATCCCAACCTGCAACCACTTGTTATTGACCTTTGGCTTGTTTACTGACTACGTTTCTGCTTGATCCTTACCTGCTATATCCGCTACTGGACCCCAGCTTTCTCACCTCCTGGTGGGGTGATCCTGAGGACCGTGACCTGGTACTAACACGCAGCAAAACCCATCCCCACCATTAGGAGCTCTGGTAAATACTAGACATGTGCACTGACAAAAAATTTGTGCGTTTTTGTTTCATTCGTTTATTTGCTTTTTTCGGAAATTCGGAAATTTGAAAATTCGGAATTTGGAAATTTGAAAATTCGGATTTTCGATTTTCCGAATTTTCGAATTTCGGATTTTCGGATTTCCGAATTTTCAAATTTCCGAATTTCGAATTTCCAAATTTTCGAATTACGAATTTTCAGAATTCGGAAATTCAAAAATGAGAAAATCCGAAAATTTGAAAATCTGAAAAAAAGAAAGAAAATCAGTAAAATTTGAAATAATAACTAACCATTAAATTATAGGTATTGGAATTTCCTTTCAAATTTGGTTGTTTGTGAACGTAACGAATACAAATTTCTCTGAAGTTACGAATTATGCAAAATAACGAATGCCGCATCTAAACAAATGGAATGGAACAAATTAATAATAAATAATAATAACTAAAAGGTTTTATTATTATTATTATTATTGTTATTTATTATTATTAGATCGTGACGTTCCATTCTTTTAGATACGCCATTCGTTATTTCAGATAATTCGAACCTTTGGATAAATTCATATTCGTTAAGTTCACTAACAGCCACATTTGAAAGGAAATTCCAATACCTATAATTTAATAGTTATTATTAGTTAGTTATTTCAGCCTTGTGTGTCAAGCCAGGGACCGAGCCGGTCAGCAGGGGTGAAGCTTGAAAGGCAGGACTGGACTGGGACAAAAATTTGTCCCTGGACTTTATTTTTTTGCAGGTTATCAACACAGCAATAGTAGGGGAATTGGGGACCCCCCAATGATGATGATGTATGGGGTAATCATGTATGTTATATTATTGATAAATCTTTATAATATTGATTTGGTACTTGATCATTGCCGGGATGTGAAGGTCCCTATGTCAGATTTTATTTGGAAAGCGATTTTGTTAACTTTAGATGAGCAAAGAACGCAATTTATACCTTTGGGATTCCTCTGTATTATAGTGTTTTAATAGTTTTGACTTTTTGCAGTTTTTATGTAGCAGGTTGAGGGCAAAATTGCGTTTTTATTATGTTTGTTATAAAAAGGATTTTTTTTTTTCCCTTTTTAGTTATACAGGTGATCCCCGAGTTACAAACATCCGACTTACAAACGACTCCTACTTACAAACGGAAGAGGACAACAGGAAGTGAGATGAAATCTACCCCTAGGAAGGGAAATTCTCTCCTGTAAGAGTTAATATGGGAAAAACGTTTCTCCTTTCCACTGATCCTTGTGTCACTAAAAACCCCAAATTTTCAAAATCCAATTGTCATTGGGACAGAAAGTGAGGTGAAATCTTCTGAAGAGGAGCACAGACAGCAAAACAAATGTTACAGGGGTGATAACCCTTCCCTATGTTTTCCAAAAAGCTTAAAAATAGTTTTTTTGGCTGGAGCTACACTTACAAAATGTCCCTGTTCCTACTTATAAACAGATTCAACTTAAGAACAAACCTACAGACCCTGTCTTGTTTGTAACCCGGGGACCGCCTGTAATGGCAATTGTAATATTGATTTTTGCTACAAGATGGGAGTTTTCTCCCTTTTTCTTCTCTCTCTTTTTAAATATAGTGGCAATTGTACTTTGTATTTTACCATTAGGCAGTGGCCTCGCTAGGGGGTGGCTTTTGGGGCTATAGCCCAGAATCTGTGGCCCATAGCCCCGAGTCTATGCAGGGGTCCCCAAGGGGAGGGGAGGCTCTTTGGGGAACCTGATGTAAGTGGGAGGCTCTCTGGGGATTCTGATGGTTGGGGGAGGCTCTCTGGAGTTTATTCCGATGGCAAAACCAGTTGTGTGTGTACGTGGCATTAGGATCCACACTGTCCGGTAAGAGGCTCCTTTAACCACTTGCTGACCGTGCCAGAGCCAAAATATGACTACAGCGAGGTCATCCAGTTCTGGGGGGGGAGGCGTCTATTGACATCTTCCCCACCCCCCCGTGGGCCCTCAGGGCGCACAATGTGCCCACTTTGTGATTGCTGTGTTAGTCAGACACAACTGATCACAGATCCAGGTAAAGGGCCAATCACAGCTTATCACATGTAGACAAATGTTGGCTATCAGCATTTCCTTTCCTCATTGCTGTCGGTGTGCGAGGAAAGGAAAGCCGATAACCAGCTATCCTGTGACAGGGGACATTTACACTGACAGTGCAGCCCCATAGGTGCTAATCAGTGCCGCTTTATCAGTGCCTCCTCATTAGTGCTCATCAGTGCCCATCAGTACTGCCTTATCAGTGCCTCCTTATTAGTGCTCATCAATGTCCATCAGTGCAGCCTCATCATTACCCATCAGTGCCGCCTTATCAGTGCAACCTTATTAGTGCCTCCTCATTAGTGCTCATCAGTGCCGATCAGTGCCGCCTCATCATTGCCCATCAGTGCCGCCTTATCAGTGCAACCTTATCAGTGCCTCCTCATTAGTTCTCATCAATGTCCATCAGTGCAGCCTCATCATTGCCCATCAGTGCCGCCTTATCAGTGCCTCCTCATTAGTGCTCATCAGTGCCGATCAGTGCCGCCTCAATATTGCCCATCAGTGTCACCTTATTATAGCAACCTTATTAGTGCCTCCTCATTAGTACTCATCGGTGCCCATCAGTGCCACCTCATCATTGCCCTTCAGTGCAGTCTCATCAGTGCCACCTCATCATTGCCCATCAGTGCCACCTCATTGGTGCTCATCAGTGCCGCCTCATCAGTGCCCATAATTGCTGCCTCATCATTGCCCATCAGTGTCGCCTTATTAGTGCAACCTTATCAGTGCCTCCCCATTAGTATTCATCAGTGCCCATCAGTGCTTCCTCATTAGTGCCCATCAGTGCAGCCTATCAGGGAGCATCAGTTTAGCCTCATCAGTGCCCATCAGTGCCACCTCATCATTGCCCATCAGTGCAGTCTCATCAGTGCCGCCTTCATCATTGCCCATCAGTGCCGCCTTATCAGTGCAGCCTCATCAGTGCCCATCAGTGCCACCTCATCATTGCCCATCAGTGCCGCCTTATCAGTGCAACCTTATCAGTGCCGCCTCATCATTGCCTATCAGTGCCGCCGTATTAGTGCAACCTCATCAGTGCCGCCTCATCATTGCCCATCACTGCCGCCTTATCAGTGCAACCTTATCAGTACACCCTCATCAATGCCCATCAGTGAAGGAGAAAAATGACTTAATTACAAAATTTTTATTTTTATTTGTAGTCTTTTTTTTTCGTTTGTTTAGCAAAGAATAAACAAAAACAGCAGTGATTAAATACCCCCAAATGAAAGCTCTATTTGTCTGAAGAAAATTATAAAAATGTCATATGTGTACAGTGTTACATGACCGTGTAATTGTCATTCAAAGTGTGACAGCGCTGAAAGCTGAGAATTTGGCCGGGGCAGGAAGGGGGTGAAATTGAGGGTGGAATTGAGGTGGATAATATAATGGTCCACACTGTTCCGGTAAGAGGCTCTTTTGAATGGTGACAACTGGTGGTGGATGCTCGCTTTCTTTAACAGGTAGCAGGAATGTAGGGACACTTCTAGCAACATTCTCTTTGTCACATATAAGTTGTTATTTATCACGGATTATTGGACTTTTTTCTTTCGCTTTGCTTATTTTTGCATGCATATTATTTATTTATTAATACCAATTATCTCTGACTTTTTAAGATTGATTTTTATTATTGCGTGCACTTTTTCTTTTTTTTAACAGAAAAGATTTTTATTGGACTAACAATGACGGTACAAAAACATAAGCAAAATATCAATGAAAGGTCATGCCCTACAGTAGATGTCATAACAAAAGCATCAGAGTGAAGGAAGCACTTAGAGTATTGATTACCCATGTGACGGGAGTCACTGTTGGGCGCAGCGTGACTAAGAAAAGAATGAACCCTGAGAATATGATTGTATTACTTAAAATGGGACAGTAATATTTATCCACAATATCTCCCAGGATATATGTAAAGACTATTCTTGGTTTGTTTGATTCTGAACTCCACATGTTAGTTGAGAGTGCTGATCACATTGGCCTTTAGAACTGGGTAGGAGCCGGACAGTCTACTCCTACTATAGTTTGTTGCCTCCTAGGCTGATGAGGGGGGAGATCACTATTTGTATTGTTCATTGTAATTATCTCCTGAGAAGGTGTCCTGTGTTGATACTAATGTGTGAAGCTCGGTGACAAGTCTGACCTGTAGTGAAATCCTGATTAGGGATGAGCTGAACACCCCCCTGTTCGGTTTGCAGCAGAACATGCGAACAGGCAAAAAATGTGTTCAAACACGCAAACACCGTTAAAGTCTATGGGACACAAACATGAATAATCAAAAGTGCTAATATTAAAGGCTTATATGCAAGTTATTGTCATAAAAAGTGTTTGGGGACCCGGGTCCTGCCCCAGGGGACATGGATCAATGCAAAATAAGTTTTAAAAACTGACGTTTTTTTGGGAGCAGTGATTTTAATAATGCTTAAAGTGAAACAATAAAAGTGTAATATTCCTTTAAATTTCGTACCTGGGGGGTGTCTATAGTATGCCTGTAAAGGGGCGCATGTTTCCCGTATTTAGAACAGTCTGACAGCAAAATGACATTTCAAAGGAAAAAAAGTCATTTAAAACTACCCGCGGCTATTAATGAATTGCCGGTCCGACAATACACATAAAAGATCATTGATAAAAACAGCATGGGAATTCCCCACAGGGGAAATTTAAAAAAAACATGGCGTGGGGGTCCCCCTAAATTCCATACCAGGCCCTTCAGGTCTGGCATGGATATTAAGGGGAACCCCAGCCAAAATTTAAAAAAAAATGGCGTGGGGCCCCCCTCAAAATCTATACCAGACCCTTCAGGTCTGGTATGGATTTTAAGGGGAACCCCGCTCCAAAATTTAAAAAAAGTGGCGTGGGGTCCCCCCAAAAATCCATACCAGACCCTTATCTGAGCACGCAACCTGGCAGGCCGCAGGAAAAGAGGGGGGGACAAGAGAGTGCCCCCCTCCTGAACCGTACCAGGCCACATGCCCTCAACATTGGGAGGGTGCTTTGGGGGCTTATCGGAATCTGGAAGCCCTGTCCCCTTGTTAAAGGGGGCTTCCAGATTCCGATTAGCCCCCACCCGCAGACCCCCACAACCAAGCCAAGGGTTGTGGGGATGAGGCCCTTGTCCCCATCAACATGGGGACAAGGTGCTTTGGGGGTCTACCCCAAAGCACCCTCCCAGTGTTGAGGGCATGTGGCCTGGTACGGTTCGGGGGGGGCGCTCTCTCGTCCCCCCCTCTTTTCCTGCGGCCTCCCAGGTTGTGTGTTGGATAAGGGACTGGTATGGATTTTTGGGGGGACCCCACGCCATTTTCTTTTTAAATTTTGGCGCGGAGTTCCTTAGGGGGACGCCCCACGTCATTTTTTTTTTTAATTTTGGTTCGGGGTTCCCCTGTGGGGAATTCCCATGCTGTTTTTATCAATGAACTTTTATGTGTATTGTCGGACCGGCAATTCATTAACAGCCGCGAGTAGTTTTAAATGACTTTTTTCGTTTGAAATGTTATTTTGCTGTCAGACTGTTCTAAACACGGGAAACATGCGCCCCTTTACAGGCATACTATAGACACCCCCCCAGGTACGAAATTTAAAGGAATATTACACTTTTATTGTTTCACTTTAAGCATTATTAAAATCACTGCTCCTGAAAAAACGGACGTTTTTAAAACTTCTTTTTGCATTGATACTTTTTCCTGGGCAATTCCTGCTCTCGTATGTGATCTTATACAGTGGTAGCACATTATTAATCATCTGCTGCTGCCATGAGTGTCGCCTACAAGGATCCTTCCTCTTCCATCTCTGCAGGACTTCTCTCCTGGCATAAAACAGGGTGAAGGTAATGCATAGCTTGGTGTACCCATCTCCCTCCACATCCTCCAAGTACCTCAGTAATAGGATCAGAGAATCCAGAGGTATATCAGATCCACTTATAACACTCGGAGTATCTGCCACAGCCTGCCAGTAAGGACGGAGTTTGGGACAGGACCAAACCATATGAAAAAAGGTTCCCAGTCCAAGGTTGCACCAAGTACAGAATGGGCGAAGATTGGGATAGATATCAGCTAGCCTCTGCAGGTGTCCAAAACCATGAAATCAGACAAAGACAGAAGTACAGTTAAATCACACTTGTTTAATAATAAAAGTAAAAAGAACAAACGTAGTCAAAACATAGCCAAAGTTCAGTAACCGGAAAGGATTGTCAGCCAAGCCAGAAGTCAGGGATCAAGGTAGTGAAAGAGCAAGCAGGATCTGGAGCCAGAAAAGATGTCAGCAAAGCAAGTCTTTAAACAGGAACGCAGGAGATCGTCTCGGTGAAGTTGACCAAGGCGAAGGCAGAGATCCTCTGGGCTGAACGGCTTAAAGCGGAGTTCCACCCTAAAGTGGAACTTCCGCTCATTGGATTCCTCCCCCCCTCCGGTGTCACAATTGGCACCTTTCAGGGGGGAGGGGGGTGCAGATACCTGTATAATACAGGTATCTGCACCCACTTCCGGGAATAGCTAGCCACAGCTAGCCGCAAAACCCCCGCCCACCCCCGTTGTGTTGTGGGAAATACACAGTTCCCACAACACAACGGGACCAGTGTAGACGCACAGCACGACTCGCGCATGTGCAGTAGGGAACCGGGCAGTGTAGCCGCAACGCTTCACTTCCTGATTCCCTCAGTGAGAATGGCAGCGGCAGCACCCGAGGATCGAGGGACGGTTCGGTCTCGGGTGCCGACATCGCTGGACCCCGGGACAGGTAAGTGTCCTTATTTTTAAAGTCAGCAGCTGCAGTATTTGCAGCTGCTGACATCTAAAAAAAAATTTTTCGCGAAACTCCGCTTTAAGTAGTCAGGACTGATGAGCAGGATATCATCAACAGCTGAGTAACTGTGGAGAGATAGGAGCTGGCGATTAGTCGACAGCTGAGCGACCAGCTCTGATAAGGAAGGGCTGAGCCCAGCCCTGACAGCAGGGTGTAGTAAACCCTGCGTAAAAATTTTAGCTGAATAAATTGGTCTTTGGCCGAGATCATAGAAGGAATAAATGTTGCGCCACAATCCTTCCGCTCCTCATCCCCCCAATGAAGGAATATCTACTCTCCATCTGCTCAGCGAACGGGTATGCTTAATGTCATGGGTTAATGTCAGAGATAGGTACAGGGAAGAAAGGGGCTTCCCCGTCACCCCAGAGATCAGAAGATGCTCTATTGGATCGAAATTCCAGAACCACCGGGTTAGGAAACTGAGTCTGAAGGGCGTGCCTCAACTGCCAACACCTAATTTGAAATGATCCGGAGAGATGATATGTCTGCCGCAACTCCTGAAATGATTACGTGCACTTTACTTATATTCTTTTTGCACAATATTGAGATTTGCTGTTTGATTTATTTGTTGACGCTACTTATTGGTCTCCAGGATTGTGGACTTGTGTTGTGAAATGAGCTGCTTGATATTCTTTGTTTCATGGCTGTTTGGTATCACAATTTCATGGTGGCTGCTTTCTTCAGGTATATGTAAAAGACCTCAACACAGATTTTTTATTTTTTTTTTATATATTTTATTTTATTAGACATTCGGGTTTGTTTGATTCTCCTTCATTTACGCTTGCGGATCTGTCTTTGTGTACGATTCAGGACTCCTTGGCTTCCTAGATTGGTTAATTCTGCTCAGAAAGAAGATGGATCTTCATGCCAAGATATTCATTTGAATCAACAATTAACGAATGAAAGATTCTCTTGATTCAATTATCAGTACAACCCATCAAAAGCCAAGAATTACCAGAATTTAATCAGAATCACCGAGGCATTAGGGACTGAACACGGAAGCCGAGAAGTCAGACTCAATATTGATTTCCCGTTTTCAGTTTTTCAATTTCCATTTTGGAGTGCCTGTTTTTTTTTTTTTTTTTTTTTAGAAGGAGGCTTTTCTTCAGAGTTACCAGCTAAGTGTTGTACTGGCCTGGCCGGCAATCCATGGTGACCTTACCCAACGAATAAGTGGGCTTTTGTTTTTCATTCCTTTCAGCTGTCACACGTGTGCCTAATCATGAGGTCAAAACTCAACTACAGGGTATTCTAAATACTGGCATTGTGAAAATCCATTAACGTTGGGAGAATTATGTTGTTTTTTTTTTTTCCGGCTAGCCTGGCCAGGTCTCCAGCTATATGTGCTTTTGTTCTTGACTAGTGCGCATTAAATGCGGCAATACCACCAACCACGTTCCTGGATCTCGTCCCCACCACTCCTAACAGTATCTAAATAAATCTTTTGTCCCGTGACGTGGAACTAATTGAGGTTAATTGAGCCCATTACCGCTCCAGCAAACATTCTGGGAACTGAAGTTTGGAGAACAGAACGTTCTGTGATGCCAAGGAGCGCCCAGTTAGTGTTGCCAGGGAGACTTTTCATTTCCCAGTTGAAGTGTTTTTAAATCTACTCAGCGAGGGTAACGGCTTAGTGTGCTATTGCGTAATTCACGCTTCTTCTCCGAAAAACAACAAAAACTTGTTACCGGTAATCATATGAAGAGCACCAAATAGAATCTTTACTGTACTATCCACTTGAAGACCTGGCCTTTTCTGACACGTTTGCTTACATGTAAAAATCTGTATTTTTTGCTAGAAAATGACGTAGAGCCCTCAAACATCATAATATTTTCTCCCCCACGTGCCCCTTCCCAGAACTTCTCTGTCAAGATCAATGGCACAACTATCAGTCCATCCCCATATGCCAGGGTGCTAGGGGTAATTCTGGACTCTGAACTGTCCTATAATGCCGCCTCAACCTCTGCAATATC
The DNA here is from genome assembly GCF_042186555.1 of Aquarana catesbeiana. NCBI lineage: Eukaryota > Metazoa > Chordata > Amphibia > Anura > Ranidae > Aquarana > Aquarana catesbeiana. The sequence goes on along the minus strand of NC_133326.1, from coordinate 4,219,046 downwards.
TCCAGAATACGTCCCTTCCTAACCAATGACACCAAAAAGCTTCTAATTCACTCACTGGTCATCTCTCGCCTCGACTACTGCAACTCGCCCCTCATTGGCTTACCTCTACATAAGCTATCAGCTCACTCCATCATGAATGCTGCCGCCAGACTCATCCACCTTACCAACCATTCAGTGTCCTCCACTCCTCTCTGCCAATCCCTCCACTGGCTTCCATTCAGTGTCCTCCACTCCTCTCTGCTAATCCCACCACTGGCTTCCATTCAGTGTCCTCCACTCCTCTCTGCCAATCCCTTCACTGGCTTCCATTCAGTGTCCTCCACTCTTCTCTGCCAATCCCACCACTGGCCTCCATTCAGTGTCCTCCACTCCTCTCTGCCAATCCCACCACTGGCCTCCATTCAGTGTCCTCCACCCCTCTCTGCCAATCCCACCACTGGCCTCCATTCAGTGTCCTCCACCCCTCTCTGCCAATCCCACCTCTGGCCTCCATTCAGTGTCCCCCACCCCTCTCTGCCAATCCCACCACTGGCCTCCATTCAGTGTCCTCCACCACTCTCTGCCAATCCCTTCACTGTCTTCCATTCAGTGTCCTCCACCCCTCTCTGCCAATCCCTTCACTGTCTGCCATTCAGTGTCCTCCACTCTTCTCTGCCAATCTCTCCACTGGCTTCCATTCAGTGTCCTCCACCCCTCTCTGACAATCTCTCCACTGGCTACCATTCAGTGTCCTCCACTCCTCTCTGCCAATCCCTCCACCGGCTTCCATTCAGTGTCCTCCTCTCTGCCAATCCCTCCACCGGCTTCCATTCAGTGTCCTCCACCCCTCTCTGCCAATCTCTCCACTGGCTTCCGCTCACTCAATGAATACAATTCAAAGTACTTACAACAACCTAAAAACCAATCCACAACTCTAACCCCCAGCTACACCACTAAACTAGTCTCAAAATACACTATACTGTCAAAAGTATTGGGACACCTGCCTTTACAGGCACATGGACTTTAATGGCATCCCAGTCCGTAGGGTTCAATATTGAGTTGGCCCACCGTTTGCAGCTATAACAGCATCTGGGAAGGCTGTCACAAGGTTTAGGAGGGTGTCTATGGGAATGTTTGACCATTCTCCCAGAAGCGCATTTGTGAGGTCAGGCACTGATGTTGAACGAGAAGGCCTGGCTCGCAGTCTTCACTCAAATTCAACCCGAGACACACTCCTAAACCTTGTGGACGGCCTTCCCAGAAGAGGTGAAGCTGTTATAGCTGCAAAGGGTGGGCCAACTCAATATTGAACCCTACAGACTAAGACTGGGATGCAGTTAAAGTTCATGTGTGTGTAAAGGCAGGAGTCCCAATACTTTTGACAATATAGTGTAAGCGTTAAAGGTATAATATTTGGTAGTGCTATGCATCGTGTAATTATAATATTATGTAAAGTAAAACAGAACAGTTTGGTCCATAAACTATATTAGAAACATTTGACCGGATAAGACAGTGATGTCCATATACATGTTGAATATATCATTATATATTTTATATTCATATTATTACTTGTTTTTAATGTGTATGTTTGTAGAAAAAAAAGAGTCTTTACTGTATTTGTTCATGAAGTCAAGGAAGTGTTACATTTCTTTTGTCTGAAAGTCCTTGCAATTACACTTTATCGATAGTGAACTCAGGTAGAAGCCAATTAACAAGGCAGCGTGGTTTGTCCTTCGGATGTAGAGCTCTAGGTTTGGTCTTGTAATGAAATCATTGTCTAGGATAGAGTAGCCATGTACCGGGAGCAAGAATTTACCGTCTGAATGGATGTGATGGGTGAAGGCCTTCGTTTGCTGATCTTTATTAGTGCAGTTAAAAAACATGCAAGGGTCATCGAGAAAATTCAGAGATCTCTGATGTATTCCCGTGAAAACAAAAAGACTCCTCGCTGGTGTAGATCTGATGTGCATCAACAATAACAGCCATTAATGTAGCTTTTTACATCTCAGGTCAAAAAAAAAAAACAGACAGATTTAATTTTCCTGGAACAACTTGAAAATGTGATAATCCAACTAATCAATAGATCTTTGGGGCTCTGTGGGGGCTGGCCTTGCCACTGTACCTTCACTAGGGGCCTAAACCAAGAGACAGATCTAACATGGCATGCAAGTATTCAACTGTTTCACTCCATCCCTTGGAGCTCCATCATGGGGATCCCCATGAATAAGCTCCGAGGGGGGGGGGGGGGGCATGTCCAGGCTGAGACTGCCATTCAGTCCAATGCTGGTGGGTCTGCAATGATGTACAGCTTCATGGGACCCATCCTTTGCTCAACAGTTGTTTGGAGCCGACACAAGCTCCTTCCCCGGCCTGTACTCACAGTGGTGGACACAGAATTGCTTTCCCTTGTAACCTGAGCGGCACACATTTTTTATTAGGTATTTATGTAGGCTTCAGCTCAGATTTCAGCCCCTCGGTCACGCCCCTCTGACATGTTCCACCCACATCGGGCATATTCGTGTTCAGGAGACAGATCTGTTGAGGTGCAAGGCCGTGCTTTCATCTACATTTTGAGTGTGCCACAAGGCTGTCCTACCAGAAGAAGAGGATGACTGTCTATGCCTTCCTGACCCATTTTTAAAGGAACAAAGCATATCCTTCTATAGTGTGTACTTGCCTCGATCCTAAGTGTAGAAGAAAACGAACAGCAGAGTGCTGAGCTCAGTATGAACACTTACAGTGAAGTTAGTCTAGCACTGTCCCCGTAGGGCTTGCTGAGTGTAGACTTCTTAGGCCTCTCTCAGGTTACCAGCAGCTGGGTGCTAAGGGTTCCCACTTGGTTGCTAGGGGTTTCACTTGTCCCACCCTTACTCCCGCATGCTCGCTATTCAATAAACCAGTCCAGGGTATTTGTGATTTTTTTTTTTTGGAACTTGGATGGGAGAAGGGATGGGTGGGATACTCCAACTGGAACTATTCACAGTGGATAAAGACAACTCTCACTTGACCTCACCGGACTACTGGTGGAAGCAGTAACCCTGCTTTGACCATACAGCCACATGTATGGAGGAATTAAGTCTTTACTGACACCTGTTCACTGACTCTACTAGCTGAAGGGGACAGTCCTCACTCGACAGGCCCCAAAGACACAGATCTGTACTCACAGCAGGCAGAATCAGATCCTTCCTGGTGTCTCCCTTCCAGTCAGCTCTGCAGGACCTCTGGGTGCAGCTTCTCTCTCTCTCTAGGCCCCTGGGTCGACCACCCAAGGTTGCAAGACCACCTCCCCGGAGGAGAGGGCAGCCACTCCCTCCCTCCTGGACTCTGTTACCCAGTTCAACTAACTCTGAGCACATGTTCCCCAGGCTTTAATACAGTATCCCAGCATGCGATGCAGCACTTCTCCTCTGCCAATTGCCAGGGCTGTAACAAAGCCTGTGCACTCACTTGTCAGGCCCCCCCACCACTGTCCAATATTCCTCCCTATTAGACCAGTGAGGGACAGTCACAACAAGCCGAGCTGCACCTGAGCACGATGAGCAGACCTAACCAATAGATCCTGCTCCCTGGTAGGCAGAGAGCACTATAAGTTTTACCTGACCATCTTCCTGGTAAGCAGAAAGTTCAAAAACTATACTAGGAGGGTGCTACATTAGCATGAAACAGCATGGATAGGGAACACCTGAGACCATGCAGCTGTGATCAGTGTAAGGCTGAAGGCATCACTGAGTAAACAGAGACTGAGGATGACGGGGAGCCAGCCAGCTAAAAGTATGGATATTAGCGGCGGCCTTCTAGGCTGCACACGAGGATGACTGCTGTCAAAATGCCTGGTGGATGTCGGGAGAGAGGGTGTGCATGCCAACATCCACCAGGTATTTTGACAGCAGTCATCCTTGTGTGCAACTGAGAAAGCCACCACTAATATCCATACCTTGAGCTGGCTGGCTCCCTGTCTTCCTCAGTCTCTGTTTGCTCAGTGATGCCCTCAGCCTCACACTGATCACAGCTGTTTGGTCTCAGGTGTTCCCTGAACAAAAAAAGGAAAAATAATTGGTGGGACTTTATATGAAGCACATAACTAAGTCAGACGAGCCAATCCATGTAAAACATAATAATTTATTGCAAAAGGTATACATACACATAAAGGATAATAAAAGATATACAATCATATAATATAATATTGAATCTCATTGAATAAATAACATTCCTAGATAATTCATGATAAAACAAACGTCTCAACATAATGTGCATGGTAATATAGTATTAGGTCTCAATATAAAAAACCCGAACAATACATAATATGGGGCACTTGTCTCGACATCTTAATACATGATAATAGACTTATGGTATGTAAACTGCAATTGCAATGATAGCATGTAGGTATAGTAGCAAAGAAGAATTGGTTCGTACTAATAGACTTCAATATAGTAGAAATGGGGCCTAAAAACTGTGACGTAGCATCGTAAAAAAGCTCTACGCGTTTCGTGGCTACATTACCAATCGTCAGGAGCAGATGCATGATTTTAGAGGTATCTATAATAAAAAATGCCAAAGGAAAAATATAAGAGATAATAATAAAAAATAAGGCAAAAAAGAAAGAAAGAGGGGGAACAAAAATGTCCCAAACACTCTCACCTATCTATAACATATGGGTACGACTGGTGATGATATTAATGGTAGATGGCACTGCAGGAGATGCTGTTCCCGGGAGCTGAGACGGTACCACTGGAAACACGGCTTTGAAACTAACCACCAAAATGGAAAAGATACCAGATTTCAATCGAGGTATAGATGGTTGATAGTGTGACCAGTTCACAATGTGAGTGCTTGCCAAAGCTTATCTGTAAAAATAGATTATTAGGGTAAGGTGAACTGAGACCCAGCTAATATATTGGATAGAATGCGACCTAGTGTGTGTATGTAAGGGAAAAGTCCATAAGTGTGAGAAAGAGAAAGAATAAATGGAGAAAAAAGAGAGGTTTCAAGTGACCAAAGATATGTCGTGAGGATAAAGTTGTGTATAAAGTAGAATAGTTTAAAGTCCTTAAAGTCCCACTCAGGCCTTAGGTCTTGTTTTTCTTAAAAGTTCCGGGGATGGAAGCACATAACTAAACCATTAATTATCTTTCTTATTATTTGTGACTTGTACATGCCAAGACGTTTCTTTTTCTCTCATTGGGAACAGCTCTGTTAGATGGGGTTGGGCTTTGCATTGTTGTTCCCGGGAGCTGCGACTCGCACCGGGGCTCCCTCTCCACCCCCCATTAGGGGGCGGGGTGATGCGCTCGCTGCGAGTCGACGCCACGCCCACATGTTCAGCGGGTGACGTCATTCGTGACGCTGCGCCGCTGACATGCGTCTCCATCTGCGTGTTCCATGAGGGAATTTGGGCGCCAAACGCCGGGCCGGTTCATAAGCTCGGGTGTTGGCGCTACCCCTCCCTCCTCACGCTGCGTGACGTTGCCGGTTCTCATTGGTCTGCGGCTGATATTTAGTACCTTACACGCCCTCTGTTACACTTCAGTCTGCACCATCAGGTAACACATTGTTGCACCTCTGGATTTTCTATGTTGGTTTCCCAAAATCTTCCAAGGTAAATAGGTATTCTCTTTTTCACTAACTATTCTACTTTATACACAACTTTATCCTCACGACATATCTTTGGTCACTTGAAACCTCTCTTTTTTCTCCATTTATTCTTTCTCTTTCTCACACTTATGGACTTTTCCCTTACATACACACACTAGGTCGCATTCTATCCAATATATTAGCTGGGTCTCAGTTCACCTTACCCTAATAATCTATTTTTACAGATAAGCTTTGGCAAGCACTCACATTGTGAACTGGTCACACTATCAACCATCTATACCTCGATTGAAATCTGGTATCTTTTCCATTTTGGTGGTTAGTTTCAAAGCCGTGTTTCCAGTGGTACCGTCTCAGCTCCCGGGAACAGCATCTCCTGCAGTGCCATCTACCATTAATATCATCACCAGTCGTACCCATATGTTATAGATAGGTGAGAGTGTTTGGGACATTTTTGTTCCCCCTCTTTCTTTCTTTTTTGCCTTATTTTTTATTATTATCTCTTATATTTTTCCTTTGGCATTTTTTATTATAGATACCTCTAAAATCATGCATCTGCTCCTGACGAGTGGTAATGTAGCCACGAAACGCGTAGAGCTTTTTTACGATGCTACGTCACAGTTTTTAGGCCCCATTTCTACTATATTGAAGTCTATTAGTACGAACCAATTCTTCTTTGCTACTATACCTACATGCTATCATTGCAATTGCAGTTTACATACCATAAGTCTATTATCATGTATTAAGATGTCGAGACAAGTGCCCCATATTATGTATTGTTCGGGTTTTTTATATTGAGACCTAATACTATATTACCATGCACATTATGTTGAGACATTTGTTTTATCATGAATTATCTAGGAATGTTATTTATTCAATGAGATTCAATATTATATTATATGATTGTATATCTTTTATTATCCTTTATGTGTATGTATACCTTTTGCAATAAATTATTATGTTTTACATGGATTGGCTCGTCTGACTTAGTTATGTGCTTCATATAAAGTCCCACCAATTATTTTTCCTTTTTTTGTTCAAACGCATTGGGGATGGAGGTAAATGTTAGTATTGCCTCATTTAAAGTCCCACTCAGGCCTTAGGTCTTGTTTTTCTCTCAGGTGTTCCCTATCTATGCTGTTTCATGCTAGCTTCAATGTAAGTGTGCTGCTTATTTTAATAAAGCGATTTTTATGTGATACTGACCTCAGCGCCCTGCTGTTCTTTTACATTGAAGTGATCCTACCCAGATCTTCTGCGGGAGCTGCAGAGGTTGCAGTCTCGGTCCCTTCTCCTGTTCAGCCATCCATCCAGTTGCCTCATCCCTTCCTCTACCCTGTTAATGGTCTACAGATACAGATGAAAGTTCCAATAGACCAAGTGACGCTGCACTTCTCCTAGGAGCACCGTATGTACTGTCTACTTTGCTATCCTCGATCCTAAGCGCCTAGTATGATTTCTTTCTGCATGAGTCACTTCTGACCGTTTATGCCTATACCAAGTAATCCTAGAAGACACCCCCCTCCCTTCCAGCACACAGCAAGTGGTTGACAGCCTCAACTGTGCATGTTTCCCTATGAGACTGTATAGAGGAGGGCTTGTCCATTCCCCTTACTCAGGTCTCAGATTACACTCAGCTCTCTGCTCTATGCTGTGTGTGTCCAGTAGATCCCCCTGACTTCAGGAAGCTGTATGAACTGTTTTGTAGCCTCAGACAGCGCTGTGTTCCAGCAGTGAGATGGGGACTTAACGACGTGCTTAACATTGTGCTCTCGAAATAGAGTAGGGAGTCCCCATCTCACTGCCAGAACACAGCGCTGTATACCGTATAGTAGGGATGGGCCAAACAACACCCCCCCCCCCCCCCAGTTCGGTTCACACCAGAACATGCGAACAGGCAAAGAGTTCTAGCGAACATGCAAACCCTATTAAAGTCTATGTGACATGAACATTAAAAATCAAAAGTCCTCATTTTAAAGGCTTATATGCAAGTTAAAAAGTGTTTGGGGACCCGGGTACTGCCCCAGGGGACATGCATCAATGCAAAAAAAAAGATTTTAAAACAATCGTTTTTTTCAGGAGCAGTGATTTATATGATTCTTAAAGTGAAACAATAAAAATTAAATATTCCTTTAAATATCATGCTTGGAGGGGTCCCCTTAGTCTGCCTGTAAAGTGGCGCATCTGTGCGATGTGTTTTACGGTGCCGCAGCAAAATTACATTTCTAAAGGAAAAAATTTAATTCAAACTTGCTCGCGGCTGTAATTTATTGCCGGCTCTCGGCAATATAGATGAAAAATCAATGAAAAAAATGGCATGGGTTCCTCCCCCCTCCAGCCCATACCAGGCCCTTCAAATCTGGTATGGATTTTAAGGGAAGCTCCTTTTAAGGGGAACTCCATGCCAAATTAAAAAAAAAATGGTGTGGGGTTCCCCCCCAAATCAATACCAGACCCTTATCTGAGCATGCAGCCTGGAGGACAGGATGGGGGGGGCAATATAAAGTGTCCCATGATGTACATCCATCTTCAATCACACGCCCAACGGACTTCCCGACGACTGCTGTCTTTTCCCTTTGACAGCTCTTATATAGGCAAGGGCGGGGCCACCCGTTGACGTAACTGTATCACCCCGCCCCCTCCGATGTCACATGACGTCAGAAGGAGCGGAGTCGCTCGGTTACATCACCGGATGGTCCCGCCCTTGCCTATATAACAGCTGTCAAAGCCAAAAGGCAACAGTTGCCTGGAGTCCCCCTTAAAATCTATACCAGAGCCAAATAGCCTGGTATGGATTTTGGGAATGACCCTATGCCGTTTTTTTTTCTGTCATAGGGTTCCCCTTAACCACTTAAGGACTAGCCTCGTTTTGGATTTTAGGTGTTTACATGTTTAAAACAGTTTTTTTTGCTAGAAAATAACTTAGAACCCTCCAACCCCTAGAGAATAAAATGGCAGTCATTGCAATACTTTTTTCCGCACCGTATTTGCACAGCGGTCTTCTAAGCGCACTTTTTTTGGAAAAATATTAACTTTTTTGAATAAAAAAATAAGACAACAGTAAGGTTATCCCAATTTTTTTTTATACTGTGAAATATAATGTTACGCCAAGTAAATAGATACCCAACATGTCACGCTTCAAAATTGCGCCCGCTCGTGTAATGGCGTCAAACGTTTACCCTTAAAAATCTCCATAGGCGACGTTTAAAACATTCTGCAGGTTGCATGTTTTATGTTACAGAAGAGGTCTAGGGCTAGAATTATTGCTCTCGCTGTACCGGTCGCGGTGATACCTCACATGTGTGGTTTGACCACCGTTTTCATATGCGGGCGCTACTCATGTATGCGTTCGCTTCTGCACGCGAGCTCGTCGGGACAGGGCGCTTTAAAAAAAAAAAAATTTTTTTTTTTTTGACTTTATTTTAATTATTTTTTCACTGTTTAAAAAAAAAAAAAAATGTGATCACTTTTATTCCTATTACAAGGGATGTAAACATCCCTTGTAATAGAAAAAAGTATGACAGGTCCTCTTAAATATGAGATCTGGGGGGTCAAAAAGTCCTCAGATCTCATATTTACACTAAAATGCAAAAAAAAAAAAAAAAAAAGACAAAAAAATATGCCTTTAAGACATATGGGCGGAGCAGACGTTATGACGTCGCTTCCGCCGTCTTAGCCTCACTCGTCTCCAGACCGAGGAAGTGACAGGTCCCGATCTCCTCCGCCACTACCGATGGCTCTGGTAAGCGGCGGAGGGCGCGGGAGAGCAGCGGGAGGGGGGTGGCACCTCTCCCGTCACCGATAACGGTGATCTCGCGGCGAATCCGCTGCGGAGACCACCATTATTGGAAACACGACCAGCTCCTGTAAAGATGGATACCTCGGTTGTGGGAGCAGCTGCTGCCGTTACCGAGACATCCCTCTTCAAAGTGCCGACGTATATTAACCCCTTCCTGCCCAGAACAATTTTCATATTTCAGCGCTCTCACACTTTGAATGACAATTCCTTTTTTTGTATTGTTGACATATTGGTCAGGCAATGCACTGACACCTTTGCTGCCATTGTGCAATGTGCTGGGTGTTCAGTGTGCTCCTGCGCCTTTAAGGAGGGTTGGGCATCTCCAGTCATCTGCCCTTCATCTATCCATTAGAATACATCATGTGCTCCCACTGTGGAACCTCTTCAAAGTTAGAGTAAACCGCCTGCACTGTATTATATACTGTACACTGACTGCACTGTAATATATACTGTACACTGATTGCACTGTATTATATACTGTACACTGACTGTACTGTATTATATACTGTACACTGACTGCACTGTATTATATACTGTACACTGACTGCACTGTATTATATATTGTACACTGACTGCATTTATATACTGTACACCACCTGCACTGTATTATATACTGTACACTGACTGCACTGTATTATATACTGTACACTGACTGCACTGTAATATATACTGTACACTGACTGCACTGTATTATATACTGTACACTGACTGCACTGTAATATATACTGTACACCGACTGCACTGTATTATATACTGTACGCTGACTGCACTGTATTATATATTGTACACTGACTGCATTTATATACTGTACACCACCTGCACTGTATTATATACTGTACACTGACTGCACTGTATTATATACTGTACACTGACTGCACTGTATTATATATTCTACACCGCTTGAAATGTATTATATACTGCACACCGCCTGAAATGTATTATATACTGTACACTGACTGCACTGTATTATCCTGCCTTTGGCCAATCATGGCTCTGACAGTACATTGCACTGTGATTGGCCAAAGCATGCAGGTCAGGTGCATGCTTTGGGCAATCAGCAGCCATCAATGCACTGCAATTCACAGTGCATTATGGAGCACTCGTCGGCGCGTGAACGTTCGACCTTGTGTTCAACTCAAACATCAGGACCATCCTTACTGCAGATTTGTCGGCTGCACATCCATGATGCCAATCTCCCGTTCCAACACATCCCAAAGGTGCTCTATTGGATGAGATGTGGTGAGTGTGGAGGCCATTGGAGTACAGGGACCTCATTGTCCAGTGGTGAGATGATTGGAGCTTTGGGACATGGTGCATTATCCTGCTGGAAGGAGCCATCAGAAGATGGGGACACTGTAGTCATAAAGGAATGGACATGGTCAGCAACAATACTCAGGTACCCCATCCCCCACACCATTACACCCCCACCACCAGCCTGAACCGGTGATATCCCATCCCCCACACCATTACACCCCCACCACCAGCCTGAACCGGTGATATCCCATCCCCCACACCATTACACCCCCCCACCAGCCTGAACCGGTGATACCCCATCCCCCACAACTTTACACCCCCACCACCAGCCTGAACCGGTGATACCCCATCCCCCACACCATTACACCTCCACCACCAGCCTGAACCGGTGATACCCCATCCCCCACACCATTACACCCCCACCACCAGCCTGAACCGGTGATATCCCATCCCCCACACCATTACACCCCCACCACCAGCCTGAACCGGTGATACCCCATCCCCCACACCATTACACCCCCACCACCAGCCTGAACCGGTGATATCCCATCCCCCACACCATTACACTCCCACCACCAGCCTGAACCGGTGATACAAGGCAGGATGGATCCATGCGCCAAATTCATTTTCCTCCACACAACTGCCGCTCACTGGATATTTTCTCTTTTTCCCACCAATCTCTGTAATCCTGAGGGATGGTTGTGTGTGAAAATCCCAGAATTACTCAGACCGGCCCGTCTGCCACCAACAACCATGCCACGTTCAAAGTCACCGAGATCCCCTTTCTTCCCCATTCTGAGGCTCAGTTTGAACCTCAGCAAGTCGTCTTCACCACGTCTAGATGCCTAAATGCGTTGAGTTGCTGCCATATGATTGGTTGCTTAGCAAATTGTGTTACCAAGCAACAGAACAGGTGTACCTAATAAAGTGGCCGGTGAGTGAATATAGGTTCAGAAAAACTTGGATTGTACCTTTGCGGCACGAGGCCGCGGTCTGGAAGGTGGATATTTCTAGTTGTGATTTGAGCCCCAACATTACGACTTTTACTACTTTTCAAATGATTTTCTACAAACATAAACTGCACATAAAATCTTTTTTTTTTTTTTTTTCTCTTTTGTACACCGAATTAAAAATGGAACAAGGTTTTTCCTTCCAATGATAGATTTTGTCGTGTAATTTTCTTGTTGCGTCAAACAGAACCCGTTAAAATGATCGTCCGCTCTACAATCACAAAACGCATACGGCAATAATCCCGACTCAGCAGGCTTTTGTTGAAATATGGCAGCCAGGTATTGATTTTTTTCTTCTTTCTTTCTTTGCTCAACTGGATAAAACTTGTTTGTGCGGCAATATCGGGCTGCCCAGAACCCTAAAACAATCCTCTTCATGCGCGGTAATCACCGGCCAGGCTGCTGAAGGATGAGGAGCTTTCTGGAAATAAATACAACTCTTGTAGAGCGTTTCTGTATATTCGGCATTGATAGTCACTTTCTGTTCTTTATAAATGGAACCTAAAAGTCAAATCTACGCTCAGCTTAAAGTCAACCAATTATTATTAAACTCTCTAAGTTTGCATTAATGACGTCACACAATAAATAGCCATAAAATTTATCTTTAAAGTGTAGCGCTTACCCCTGAAGAAGTCGTTGTTTCTTCAGGTCCCCTGTTCCCAGAGCCCATGACAATTTTGTAAAAAAAAGTTTTTCTTAGTTTCTGTTAGAAAATTTTGGAAAAAAAATAGTTTTCTCCTTCACTGATGTGCACTGATGATACTGCACTGATGAGGCTGCACTGATGGGCGCTGATGAGGCTGCACTGATGGGCACTGATGAGGCTGCACTGATGAGGCGGCACTGATGGGCACTGATGAGGCTGCACTGATGGGCACTGATGAGGCGGCACTGATGAGGCGGCACTGATGGGCACTGATGAGGCTGCACTGATGGGCACTGATGAGGCAGCACTGATGGGCACTGATGAGGCGGCACTGATGGGCACTGATGAGGCGGCACTGATGGGCACTGATGAGGCGGCACTGATGGGCACTGATGAGGCAGCACTGATGGGCACTGATGAGGCTGCACTGATGGGCACTGATGAGGCAGCACTGATGGGCACTGATGAGGCTGCACTGATGGGCACTGATGAGGCAGCACTGATGAGGCTGCACTGATGGGCACTGATGAGGCAGCACTGATGGGCACTGATGAGGCGGCACTGATGGGCACTGATGAGGCAGCACTGATGGGCACTGATGAGGCTGCACTGATGGGCAAAATTGACGTCCTTTTTTCCCCCACAAATAGAACTTTCTTTTGGTGGCATTTGATCACCTCTGCGGTTTTTATTTTTTGCGCTTTAAACAAAAAAGGGCAACACTGTTGAAAAAAAAAAACAATATTTTTTATTGTTTGCTATAATAAATATCCAAACAAAAAAAATGAATTCTTCATCAGTTTGGGCCGATACGTATTCTTCCACATATTTTTGGTAAAAAAATTGCAATAAGCGTATATTGATTGGTTTGCACAAAAGTTATAGCGTCTACAAAATAGGGGATATATTTATGCCATTTTTTAATTTTTATTAGTAATGGCGGTGATCTGTGATTTTTAGTGGGACTGCGACATTGCGGTGGACAGATCGGACACTTTTGACACTTTTTCAAGACCATTGACATTTATACAGCGATCAGAGCTAAAAATAGCCACTGATTACTGTATAAATGACACTGGAAGGGTAGGGGTTAACACTAGGGGGTGATCAAGGGGTTAAGTGTGTTCCCTGGGAGGTGTTGCTAACTGTATGGGGGGGAGGGGACTGACTGCTGTTCCTGACCACTAGGAACAGACAATCGCTCCCTCCTCCCCGGTCAGAACAGGGGATCTGTTTGTTTACACTGACAGATCCCCATTCTGCCTGTCTCTGGAGCGATCACGGGTGGCTGGCAGACATCGAGTCCGCCGGACCCGCTGGTTGGATTCCCCGCTCCTGAATGGGCACGCAAATCGCTGTGTACGCGCCCGACGTACAATGACATCGATTCGCATAGGGGAGCCAACTTGACGCAGTACAACTGCGACGGGCGGTCCGTAACTAGTTAAAGTGTATTTTTTTTCCAAAATCTCTATTTGTGCAAAAAAAAGATAAAAATGTCATATGGGTACAGAGTGACATGACCGCGTAATTGTCATTGTGACAGCGCTGAAAGCTGAGGATTGGTCTGGGCAGGAAGGGGGGGGGGGATCAGGGTTGGGACAAGGGGTGGGCAAAAGAGACAGCTGCCCTGGGCGCAGCTTGTATTGTGGGGATGGGGGTGCTGCAAGTTCCTTCTACTAGAAGGCTGACAGGAGTAGTGACAGCGGCATCACTACTTCTGTCAGTCCAGCGCCGGAAGCAGTAAGGAGAGCAGGAGAGAGTCGGGAGAAGGTGCGGGCACTGGATGATCTTGTCCTGGTACTGGGTGAAAGTGCCCGGAATTGAAGGGGTTAAAGTACCCCCCCCTTCTTCTGAACATATGGGAGTATTTAACCCCTTGCTGTAGAGGGACCAGCCTCTGGGGGATTTCTGTTCTCCCCGGTGAAAGGCTTTAATACACTTCTTGTATCTCGTGTTCATATGAGGTGTCTCCAGGGACGGATCCAGAGTCTTGTCTCGGGAGGGGCACTGCCAGAAAATAATTTTTTTGTGGGCAATTTATCGGGGAAATGGCTGGTGTTGGTGCTTCAATCATCACGGCACCATGGTTGTTATGGTGTCAGGATGATTGAAGAGCATTATTTATATTATTATATTGTAATATAAAATGAAATGGTTCAACTCACCATAATGCAGAATCAGTGGGAGCCCCGAGGGTGTCACTTGCCACGTCACCTGCCACACGTTGCGGATTGTCCACTAGCCACGTCACCTGCCACACATTGCGGATTGCCACTAGCCACGTCACCTGCCACATGTTGCGGATTGTCCACCTGCCACACGTTGCGGATTGTCCACTAGCCACGTCACCTGCCACACATTGCGGATTGCCACTAGCCACGTCACCTGCCACATGTTGCGGATTGCCTACTTGCCACGTCACCTGCCACATGTTGCGGATTGCCTACTTGCCACGTCACCTGCCACATGTTGCGGATTGCCTACTTGCCACGTCACCTGACACATGTTGCGGATTGTGCACTTGCCACATGTTGCTGATTGTGCACTTGCCACATCACCTGCCACACGTTGCAGATTGGCACTTACCACAAGTTGGAGCGGAGAAGGAATAATGCTGGCGCTCTGCCACTGACAGTGACATTTTAACTATTCTGTCTATCTAACTCTATCTATCTGTCTAAACTCTGTTCCCCTATTTATAGCTGTCACATTGGCTCCGAGACTCGAGTCCGACGTGACTCACTGACGTCACTTGTCTGAGACTTGAGTCTGACGTGACTCTGACGTCACTCGTTGCTAGACGCCAGGTGGCCCAGGCGTTAGCAACGAGTGCAGGGAAGAGGCTCCACCCACCTCCTCCGGCTCCTGGTCAGTGCGGCGTAGCCGTAATAAACACTTGACGAGTCTCTCCCCCGGCACCGCAGATCAGCTGATGTGAGAGAGAGACTCGGGCAGAGGCATGTCAGTGTAGTATTTTCAGGGGGGGGGGGCAATTGCCCTGTTGCCCCCTCCTGGATCCGCCCCTGGGTGTCTCACGGTACCGGGAGTCTTCGGTGGTCTGCAATATTAATCCTTGGGTGGTCCGTCATGTACCTGAAGTACCTGTTTCCCCTTCAGAGACTTCTTTATTTCCATAAATGCAAGACATGGACATTCTGCACCGCCACAAACTTTGCTTACCGCTGATTTTTTATTTTTTTTTCCTTTCAAAGTGTTTTATTTAATTCCACTACAACTATGTTCACAAACCGCAGTCGCCTTCAGGATCCATTAATGCATGCACTGAAATGTAATACTGCTTACTTAACACCTTTCAGGAATCGTAAATCATGCGCAAATTCACTGCCGTTTATCTTTATCAGGGCTGAGGGCTTCAATAAATAATGAACAGCTCCAGGCAGTTTGAAAACAGAACGGTAAAGGAGTAAGGAGACAGCGAGGCAAGACTGCACCAAACGCGCCCCCTTCCCCCCCCTTGCCGCCGCGGAGGAGCGTCTATTCTACAGGGCGCCGCTGGATGGCTCGCACGTTCGTTCCCAATGTTTAACCAGAGAGCTCGGGCTTGGGCAATTTATCTCAGACACCTTCATGTATCTCAATGTGTTCTGCTGCAACCGAGACCGGGAAGTGCCGTAAAATATTCCGAAAGGTAAAGTCATGAGGAAGATAAAAATGTATTATATATGGTAATGGCGATATTCATATAAAATACTACAAAGAACAATGAAGACGTGTAGAACGCCGCCATCCAGAGCCATCCAGGGCCGCCAACCAAGGATAATATTCAATTCAACTGAATACAGGGAATCAAAATCTGATTGGTTACTTTGAGTTATTGCCTTTTGTACCTCTTTAGTGGTCTCTAACCCCTTTTTATAACGTCCACTAGAGGTCCTCGTCTCAATATGATGTCTAATTTGATTGAACTTGGAACTATTATAGTGTGCTGCGATTTCATTCGCAACTCTTAAATGTAACGTTTATTTTTTATTACCTAATATTTTATTTATTTATTTATTTATTTTTTTTGATCCATATTCAAGGATTGACCAAGTCAAAAAATTTACGGACTCTGTGGGCACATAATGAGAGAGAAAGAATCAGTAAAACAGTATAAATTTTATTACAACATAGTTAAAAAAACATACAAACAACACCCTGTATGGACACAGTTACCAGTTATAATGCAGTTATAGAGGACTGGACCTACGGTACAAAGATTAGTTTAATACCGTATCGAGGTAAAATAAAAATTTCTGATCCAGTAATGCCTCCAAAAACTTGCTCGTCTCAAGCAGGTTTCGACGAGCAAGTTTTTGGAGGCATTACTGGATCAGAAATTTTTATTTTACCTTGATACAGTATTAAATTATTCTTTGTACCGTAGGTCCAGTCCTCTATAACTGCATTATTGGGTAACTGGTAACTGTGTCCATACACGGTGTTGTTTGTATGTTTTTTTAACTATGTTGTAATAAAATTTATACTTTTTTTACTGATCCTCTCTCTCAATATGTGCCCACAAAGTCCGTTAATTTTTTGACTTGGTCAATCCTTATAATCAATATATATTTTGGATGTTGGCAGGGTCTTCCCTACTTTTTTTGGATCCAATTTATTGATTCCGGGCCTCTCTAATCTATGTTGTTTGACCAATGATCACATCAAGAATTGATCTTTAATTCATATTGAGGCTTGGCTCTATGCGATGAGAGCTAATGAGATATAGACTCGGCGCAATATGCTTTCCAAACGAAAATAAGGCTCGGTTTCCGTATTATGGTTTAAATTGAGATGGCTCATCGCGTCACCCATGACCCCAGGAAGACGTCACGTATGACGAAACATGTCAGGCGGAGCTATGCACTGGCATCATTACGCCCCACGTGACCCCGGAAGTGCGGGTGATTTTAATTTTTCTTTGCAGGCAAACTTATCTCTACTATGCTTGGAATTTTTATGTCTTTGTGAGTACCCACCTTTTTGGCTTTTATTAATAAAGTGTTCAGACGTTATTACATTATTGGAGCCTCCTCTTTTTATATATATGCTCTGTGGTGTCTGGCTGATCGAGATCCCTAGAGGAGAACTGGAGATCGTGGATGATCTTCTCTGACTGTTAGTGAGTTCCAGAGACGAGGTGGACCATTTGACCCTGCAGAGGGCTATATCTGCCAGCGTTTGTGGCCTCGCTAGCGATACGAGGTTCACATTATCTGGTAAGAGTCCCCATTTACAGAGTGATTTTCACAGGAAGAGTTGCCTGTTTTTTCTTGGTGGTGGAACTTCTTGGATCACACTATCTAGTTGGATTTTACATTTGGGGAACATCCTTGTGCCTTCTAGAACTTTTATTTTCAATTCAATTTATTTAAAAATATTTTTTCACATACATATATTTTTTTAATTTTTACAATATCAATGTTCTGATTTTTCAATATGCACTAAGTCATTATTCTATGGTACATGTGATCAAACCCTGATCTAGGTATTTTTATTTTTATTTTTTAATTTTTTTTCTTCACACACTTTTTTGTTTGTTCTTCTATCTCTGCAAGAACAGAGCAAGATACAATGTATCTCTCTTGTCCATTCACAGAGGCAGAAAACACAGGGGGGGCGGGCTTCACACAGTGACTGATCACTGTGATAGCCAATCAGAGGTTATCAAATCGATCAGGTGACCCTGAACATTAGAATGGGGCCCGGGGGCTCTCGGTCTCTGTGCTGGGAGCGCGCTGCATGAAGGGAGGTACGCAAATATTTGGCACCCATGGAAAAATCCGCTGGATCCAGGTGATAGGACGCTCAGGGTCCTTTTATGGTATAGACTCCCCTTATCCATTTTTCTGCAATCCGATAGCGACTTGTTCACTTTTTACATCTCCCAATGCACTCTTGCCTTTTTCTGGGGCGTTCGACATTGGCTGGTCTCGCTGGTTTTCACTGGTTTGGCACAACCTTTGGGAGCACCATTTTCTTGGACCCTTGAAAGGACATGACTGTCTGGTTTTAAATTATTGTGAGGCTTGTACATGTGTCGGCATAGACTTTGTCAACATAAGCAATCTCCTCTAGTAATTTACACACCACTGAAGAAAGAAGTCTGTGAAACGCGTCGGGTAGAGTCTATGCAATTTGCCATGGTGTTTTCATCATGGTAGTCCTGTGACCACTCTAGAGTTTTTATTCCCCATTGTTCTCTATGCATGTTCATGTTGACACATTTGTTATTGTTTTTTAATGTTAACCTAATACATTTTGTATAAATGTTACTATTTCTTTTTGATGTTGTTGATTTCAACTTATTGGGCCATTAAAGTCCCGTTAAGAAGCCTTCTGTATTAAGCTGTGGGGGGAAATCTGTACTGATTGAGGATTTCGGGCTGTGGAGGGAAATCTGTACTGGTTGGGAATATGAGCTTTTGGGGAGAGGGGATTTACTCTGGGAGGAGGGGGTAATTTTTAGTTGTACTTTATAAATTGGCCTGAGTGTTGCACACTCCTGACCCCCGTGCTCTGTGTATTATACAATCCTGACCCCTGCACTCTGTACATTATGCATGCCTGACTCCTGCCCTCTGTTTAACGCACTCCTTACACCAGCCTTCTGTGCATTATACACTCCTGACCCCTGCTCTCTGTGTGTTACGCATGCCTGGCCCCTGTACTCTGTGCATTACACACTCCTGACACCTGCAGTCTAAGTGTTACACACTCCTGCCTTCTGTGTGTTCACACTCCTCATCCCTGCACTCTGTGTGTTACACACTCCTGACCCCTGCCATCTGTGTGTTACATACTCCTGCCTTCTGTGTGTTCACACTCCTGATCCCTGCACTCTGTGTATTACACACTCCTGCCCCCTGCCCCCTGTATGTAACACACTCCTGAGCTCTATATGTTACACACTCCTGACCCCTGCCTTCTGAGTGTTACACACTCCTGAGCTCTATATGTTACACACTCCTGACCCCTGCCTTCTGAGTGTTACACACTCCTGACCCCTGCCTTCTATATGTTACACACTCCTGACCCCTGCCCTCTGTACAGTATGTTACACACTCCTGAGCTCTGTATTTTACACACTCCTGACCCCTGCCTTCTGAGTGTTACACGCTCCTGACCCCTGCCTTCTATATGTTACACACTCCTGTCCCCTGCCCTCTGTACAGTATGTTACACACTCCTGACCCCTGCCCTCTGTAGGTGCACCCCTTTCTGCCCCCTTAAAAATTGTCCCGCTTTGTCAAACTCAGAAATTGGGAGGTATAAGTAAACATGTCACCTGAGGACAGGAAGTGTTATACTGACCACACCACCAGGTAAAGATATGGGGAAAAAAAGAAATAAATGCTGCTACCTCTAGGGGTCGCTAAGCTGTAATATATTACGTTTCTATTTTGGGTTAGATCCAGCATCCAGCCCAATCACAAGAAGACTTGTAAAATAGGCACACCATCCCTGTACCGTATCTCCGTTATCTTGTGAACAGAGAAATGGGTGTATTGCGGGAAGATTGTAATGCATGTAGATTAAATAGCTGGCTAAGCATAAAAAAGTCGCCCTCATTACCATGCCAGCGATAAGCGCTCTCATTAGGCACAGGAAGTAATGCATGAAAATAAGGCACGGCTATTAGGAACGCAGATAAAAACTCTCTGTTGTGGCCGTAATGACTGCCTTGTGCATTAGAGGGAACAGGAATCAGTTGTGTGGTCAGGCCGCTCTTCCTATGGAAGGAATGGATTAGTATGGAGCTCGGGATCTCCTCGAAGGCTCTTCAATGCTCTTTGATTAATATTAATTGTTCTGCAAAGTTCCTCGTGTGTTTGGCATGAGATCAAAATTTCAAAATATATCTTCATCAAATGATTGTCAGCAGAAGGCGAAGAACCGACTTGGCAGAGCTCAGAGAGACAAGGAAGAGTTCACCTCACCGGGTCACAATGCCTCAGGGGTGTTCCGGCTATAGAGGCTCATTTACATCAAGGTGAAGAGCCATGGGACTGAGGGAGCGAGGTTACAGAGGGCTTGGGGAAACAAAACACAACAAAAACTAGAAAAAAAATCCAGTTCACAAGCACCAGGATCCATCATGTATTGCAACTGTATTGTAACCATGTATTTCACTATACTTAGCTGTTACCTGGGACCACTTGCCGCCCAGGCCATAGAGAAAAGACGTCCTCGGTTGTAAGTGGAATACCGGGGTTATGGCTGCACCATAAACCTAATATTGTTTTTTTTCAGCCGGCTATTCTCTAACCGATAAACGTGGTCAACTTCCTGGTGGTTCTCAGGTTTACCTGGGTGATCGGTAGCCCTGAGAACTGATCCAGAAGCTGCATCGGCTGGTAACAGAGATGAGCAGAGGAAAGATGGCCGCCGTTCATCTCTATAGTCAAGGACAGTGGTTCTCAACCTCAGTACCCCTAACAGGCCCATGTTTGCAGGTTCTCATTTATCTTGCACAGGTGCTTTAAATCAGAGTCAATGGCTTGGTATTTTGGACAGCTATCTAAGAAAAATTCCCAAAACATGACCTGCTGGTGTACTTGAGGACTGAGGTTGAGAACCACTGGTTTAGGAGGACTGGAGTGACAGCATTACATCACTTCCGGTTTCGACCAGTGGCGGCTGGTCCACAAGGGGCACAGGAGCGCCGCCCCTCAGCCCGCACCATCTGTGTGGCCATGCACTATGCGGGGCACCGGACCAACAGGTCCATCGCCCCCGCACGTGACCACATCCTGAGGCCCCAATTGGCCGGTTTCACATTGTCCTCTGCACCCCGAACCCTCTCATCCTGCGATACCAGTAGATCGGCATCAGCTTTCGACTTCCCGGCCGATCAGGACAGGAGGCCGAAGACCAAGGACCTGGAAAGAGGACCGGGTCAAGACAGAAGCCACGTCACCGGGCACCAGGGAAGCCATGACAGCTGGAGGGCATCACCCGTAGGGTCAGTGCGGACCTGGAGAGGCCCATCCATGCCCCCCCCCCCCCAAATCCTTCAGCACCAGCCGCCACTTGTTCCGTCCCAATGCAAACAAGGCCATTTTTTTTTTAAAAGCACTAGATCAATGTTTGTTGTTTGTTGACCTAATGCTTTACATTGTAGAGGAGAGATATGGGGTCTTATTGAGCCCAATCCTCTCCATAAAGAGGACCTGTCTATCAGGCTCCTACTTACCAGACCGGCGAGTCCTGTCGGGCAGAGAGGAGGCTCCCTTACCCTCCGACTATCGGCCCCCTGGTAGAGTAAACAGAGGGTACGAAAGTACGGAGTGGTATGAAGGCCTGTATTGTAGTCCCGGTATAGCAGTCCAGACAGTGCAGGGTTAACAGGTGAGTAGGCTGAAGGAGGCTGGAACACAGGCACAGGGCTGAGCAGGCTTTGCAAGGACAACAGGCTGGAAGTAAGCAGACCAGCAGATAGGATCCAAGGGAGCAGGCAGACGGATGGTCAGGAGACAGGCCGGGTTTGGTAACAGACGGTCAGCAAAGGTACAAAGGAACAGGCACTCGGATGGTCAAACCAGCAGGGGTCGATGCAGGCAGAGTTCAGAGAGAGATCGGGGGACAAGGCCGGGTCAATAGGTATTTCAGGAACAGGAGAGATACAAATCAGGCTCTAGGACGACTAGCTGTTGATTAGGCAGCACTGGACACAAGAACACACCGGCTTAAATGGGGCTCTTGGCGCCAAACGACGTGCACGCGCGCGCCCCGGCACACACAGGCACGCGCGCCCGCCAACGCCCGCGCGCGCGCCCCCGCACACCGGCGCGCACAACGGAACGATCCTGAACACACGCGCCGGTGCCGCGAGGAACACGCACGGCGAGGTCCGCGGGAACGCGCGCGCCAATGCGCGTCGACGCGCCCAGACGCACACCACCGCGGACGCTCCGCCTGCCGAGGTAAGCTCCCTGACAGTGCCCCCTCCTCAAGGGCAGCCTCCGGATGCCCAGCTGGGCCAACCTGGGTGCATGGGAGTTCTTAAAGGCACGTAATAGTTCGTTAGCATGAAGGTTACTCTCGGGTTCCCAAGAGTTATCCTCGGGTCCATACCCCTTCCACTTAATGAGGTACTGGAGCTGATTCTGCCTCTTCCTACAGTCCAGGATTGCTTCAACTTCAAACTCCTCCTCATTGTTGACCAAAACAGACTCCGGTGGCTTGGCCTTACGGTCAGGAAAGGGATCAGGTACAACTGGTTTCAATAACGACACGTGAAAGACCGGGTGAATTCTAAGAGACTCTGGTAGACAAAGTTCAAAGGCAACATCATTCACCTTTCTTTTCACCCGAAACGGGCCCAGGAACTTAGGTCCCAACTTCCTGGAGGGACAGGCCAACTTTAGATTAGTTGTGGAGAGCCACACTTGGTTGCCAGGCTCAAGGACGAGTTCTCCTCGCCTTTTCTTGTCAAACATCCTTTTGAAGGAAGCCTGAGATTGGGCCATGGTTTCCTGCAGGATTTTACAGTTACTAGAGAAGAACTCCATTGTTTCCGTTACTGCGGGTAGGGTACATTCCGGAATAGAACTGGGAAGGAAAGAAGGATTGAATCCGTAGTTTGCAAAGAAAGGAGTCTGGTTAATGGCAGAATGCAGGGAGTTATTATATGAGAATTCAGCGACCGGTAACAAGGACACCCAGTCGTCCTGAGAAAATACAGAAAAACAACGGAGGTATTGCTCCAGCGTCTGGTTAGTTCTTTCAGTCTGGCCGTTCGTCTGAGGGTGGTAGGCCGAGGAAAACGCTAATTCAATTTCCAGGGCGGCACACAGTGCTCTCCAGAACCAGGAGGTGAATTGGACACCCCGATCGGATACAATATTCGCAGGTACCCCATGTAATCTCACTATTTCTTTGATGAATATCTTCGCCGTTTCTACGGCTGTGGGAGTGCCTTTCATAGGGAGGAAGTGTGCCATCTTGGATAGCCTATCGATTACCACAAAGATGGTTGAGAAACCTTCGGAAGGGGGCAACTCCACAATGAAGTCCATAGACAACATTCTCCAAGGTCTATCAGGAATCGGTAAGGGCCTCAATAAACCCCAAGCCCTTGAGCGGTTGCATTTATTCCGGGCACAGGTGTGGCAAGAACCCACATACCTTTTACAGTCCTCCAGGAGACAAGGCCACCAAAAGGTGCGTAACACCAATTCCGAGGTTTTCCGAGCTCCGAAGTGACACGCCAGCTTGTGGTCATGGCATAGTTCCAGTATCAGCACTATCAGGTACAAAAATCTTGCCTTCATGCCAGAGCAACCCGTCATTTAAACTGGTTCCGGTAGGTAGGGGAATTTCAGAGGAGGCCTGTTTAATCCTGGAAATTAAATCTTCCTGGAGGAGTAAGAAGTTTCCTGCTGGCAAAATAGTATCGGGAGGAGCAATTTCCTTGGAATCGTGAAACATTCGTGATAGGGCATCAGGTTTTCCATTCTTGGATCCGGGTCTGTACGTAATATGAAAGGAGAAGCGGGAAAAAAAAAGTGCCCATCTAGCCTGTCGTGGTTTAAGTCGCTTGGCTGCCCTTAGGTATTCCAAGTTCTTATGATCGGTAAAGATGAGAACCGGATGTACAGCACCCTCCAACAGATAGCGCCATTCCTCCAGAGCCGCCTTGATGGCCAACAGTTCCCGATCTCCCACGTCATAATTCTTCTCAGACGATGAGAGTTTACGGGAAAAGAATGCTACGGGAAACAGGAGGGCTTTGGGACCCTGGCGTTGAGAAAGTACCGCCCCTACTGCGATCTCCGATGCATCCACTTCCAGCACAAACGGTAGCGCAGGGTCCGGGTGTTTGAGGATAGAAGCAGAAGTAAACAGTCCCTTTAATTTCTCGAAAGCTGCCTGTGCCCGGGGCGACCAGCAGAATCGTACCCCCTGTCTAGTAAGTTCAGTAATTGGTGAAATGATCTTAGAGAAGTCTTTAATAAACTTCCTGTAGAAATTAGAAAATCCTACGAAGCGTTGGACCCCTTTCTTGTCTGTAGGAGCAGGCCAGTCCAGGATGGCCGACACTTTTTGTGGATCCATCTTAATTCCATCTACCGAAATAATGAGTCCCAAGAATTGAATACTCCGACGTTCAAACTCACACTTGTCCAGTTTAGCGTATAGGCCGTGCTGCCTGAGCCGGGCAAGAACATTCCTGACGTGCCTGCGGTGATCAATCAAAGAAGAGGAGAAGATGAGTATGTCGTCCAGATAGACAATGACGTAGAGGTCCAAGATTTCTCTAAAGATGTCGTTTACAAAGTGCTGGAACGTTGCTGGGGCATTACAGAGACCAAAGGGCATAACCTGGTACTCGAAATGTCCAAAGCGAGTGCGAAACGCTGTCTTCCACTCATCACCCTCTCGGATGCGGATTAGATTGTAAGCACCCCGAAGATCTAATTTAGTAAAGATTCTGGCAGTGCCCAGCCTTTGGAATAGTTCAGGTACCAGAGGGAGTGGATAACGATTTTTAATAGTTATCTTGTTCAATTCACGGTAATCAATGCATGGCCGCAGAGAATGGTCTTTCTTTTCCACGAAGAATAAGCCCGCACCGGCCGGGGAGGTGGACGGGCGGATAAACTTTTTCTTCAGATTTTCATCTAGATACTGCTTCAGGGTGCCCAGCTCCTGCTCAGTCAGGGGGAAGATCCGGCCAAAGGGTACCTCGGTACCTGGAAGTAATTCAATTGGGCAGTCGTAGGGCCTGTGTGGAGGTAGTACTTCTGCCCCCTTCTTACTAAACACGTCCGCAAAGTCTTGATAAGGCTCAGGGATAGCTTGAAGCAGATCAACATCCGGAAGTAGACCGAGGAGTTGGGTACCCTCACGGCCAATCCCCTGTAAACAGTGTTGAAGACAATATCCAGAGAGGAACTTGACATTACCAGAAGCTCAGTTGATTTGAGGGTTGTGCACCTGCAGCCAAGGCATTCCGAGAATGACAGGAAAAAGGGGGGACGAGATGGCGTCCAAACAAAGATATTCTCGGTGACGTTGGCCAATGATGGCTTCTAAAGGGATAGTTTCATGAGTGACCGGACCGGAGCAGAGAGCAGATCCGTCTGCAAGATGAACAGCTAGGCTTTGAGTCTTGGGTTGGAGTGGAATGGCATGTTGGGAGGCAAAGGTCCGGTCGATAAAACAGCTGCAGGCTCCGGAATCAATGATAGCTGGGACTTGGATGGCCTCTCCGGGAAGCTGTAAAGTGACAGAAATGGTTAGATGCGAGCCAACAGTGGGTACAACAGTAGCACAGATACGATCAGCAGAGCGACACTTACGTGTCTTGTTGGGGCAGCCGTTGGCGTAGTGCCCGGATTCCCCACAGTAGAGGCAGAGATTGTGTGCCCGTCTGCGTGTCTTCTCTTCAGGGGTTAAAGAAGGGCGGAATAGACCGAGTTGCATAGGTTCTGGCGCTTCATTGGTTGTGGCAGGTGGAGGAGCGAGAGATCTGCTGGGAGGACAGGGTACTTGTGGAATCATCCAGGTGGGGCGAAAGGTACTGGTGGTTATTTCAGCACGTCGCTCTCGTAATCTTCGGTCTATTTGGATGGACAGGTTGATAAGCTCCTCCAGGATCTGTGGTACCCCTACCCGTGCCAATTCATCCTTGAGGGGATCTGATAACCCCATCCTGAACTGATGGTGCAACGCGGCGTCATTCCACGCAGTGTCAGAACTCCATCGTCTGAACTCGACGGCATAGTCTTCTGCTGCTCGACGGCCCTGACGAAGGGCCTGCAGGGAGGCTTCTGCGGTGGCGGTAAGCTGAGGGTCTTCGTATAGTTGGGACATTGCACCAAAGAAGGCCTCCAGGCTATCCAAGACGACTGACTTTTGCTCCAAAAGTCGGTGAGCCCATGTTTGTGGTTCACCAGAAAGTAAAGAAATAACGAAGCCCACCTTAGTGGCTTCAAGGGAGAACGTGCGTGGCAGTAGGGCGAAGTAGAGATTACAGGCATTCCGGAAGGCACGATACCTACTTCGGTCTCCGAGAAATCTTTCAGGTACTGGTACTTTTGGCTCAGGAGGTAACATGACCACGGAGGGTGCTGAGGTGGCTGCTGCGGACCCTGGTGGACCGGTAGGTGCGGACAAGGCCTGTACACGTTCTTCCAGGCTGGAGTATCCCTCTTGTAGGCTCTTCACTGCCTGGGTTAACCCCGCCAAATGTCGGCAAAGTTCGTCCATGGGGGAAGCCCCCTGCCCGGACTCGGTCATGGCTGCCTAATACTATCAGGCTCCTACTTACCAGACCGGCGAGTCCTGTCGGGCAGAGAGGAGGCTCCCTTACCCTCCGACTATCGGCCCCCTGGTAGAGTAAACAGAGGGTACGAAAGTACGGAGTGGTATGAAGGCCTGTATTGTAGTCCCGGTATAGCAGTCCAGACAGTGCAGGGTTAACAGGTGAGTAGGCTGAAGGAGGCTGGAACACAGGCACAGGGCTGAGCAGGCTTTGCAAGGACAACAGGCTGGAAGTAAGCAGACCAGCAGATAGGATCCAAGGGAGCAGGCAGACGGATGGTCAGGAGACAGGCCGGGTTTGGTAACAGACGGTCAGCAAAGGTACAAAGGAACAGGCACTCGGATGGTCAAACCAGCAGGGGTCGATGCAGGCAGAGTTCAGAGAGAGATCGGGGGACAAGGCCGGGTCAATAGGTATTTCAGGAACAGGAGAGATACAAATCAGGCTCTAGGACGACTAGCTGTTGATTAGGCAGCACTGGACACAAGAACACACCGGCTTAAATGGGGCTCTTGGCGCCAAACGACGTGCACGCGCGCGCCCCGGCACACACAGGCACGCGCGCCCGCCAACGCCCGCGCCCCCGCACACCGGCGCGCACAAAGGAACGATCCTGAACACACGCGCCGGTGCCGCGAGGAACACGCACGGCGAGGTCCGCGGGAACGCGCGCGCCAATGCGCGCCGACGCGCCCAGACGCACACCACCGCGGACGCTCCGCCTGCCGAGGTAAGCTCCCTGACAGTGTCATTCTTATTTCTATCACAAATGAATTTTACATTCCTTGTGATAGGAATAAAAGTGATATAAAAAATGTAAAGGGAAAGTGGAAAAATAAAAGAAATGTAATAAAATAAATAAGTTCTTTTTTTTTTTAAAGCACCCCTGTCCCCCCCCATGCTCGCGTACAGTGGTGAACACATGCGTAGGTCGCACCCTCATATGTAAATGGTGTTCAAACCACACGTGTGGGGTATCGCCACAAACATCAGAGCGGGAACAATAATTCTATCACTAGACCTCCTCTGTAACTCTGAACTGGTAACAAGTAAACATTTTTAAAATGTCGCCTATGGATATTTTTAAATACTGTATAAGAGTAAAACACGGTTGATTGATAATAAATGGCTTCAGTCAAACACCAACCATGAGTGGAAGAAAAGTTTTTGTGTTATCATTCATATCCTCTGAAAAATAGCCAAGAAATCATAAATTCTGCCAGGGTATGTAAACTTATGAGAGCACAACTATACATATATATATATATATATATATATATATATATATATATATATATGTCTGGGGGGGGTCCAAGTAATTTTCTTGCAAAAAAAACACTGATTGTTACATATATGGGAGAAGTTTTAGAATTGGCCCGGTTGGCAAGTGGTTAATATGTCTATAGTGCCACTCATATATCCCAAAACCAAATGGACTTTTAAGGGGCCCCAGGTAAAGCCACGCGGTACAAAGTTCATATAATAGGGTTGTTATGCATTATTGTTCCTCTACGCATTTCACAGGATTCAACACCTGCTTCCTTAGGAGAGTGCAACCAGCCCAGGTGAATAAATGATAAAGAGCGGCCTCAGCCTACATATCTCCACCAAACCACACACCCTGATGCATTTCGCCCTACCCACTGGGGCTTAGTCATAGACCATGGGTGCTCAACGTGTTGCGGAAGTCCCATGAGGCATTGCAATCTGCTGACAGTTACAATCATGACTCTCAAAGGCAGAGGCATGATGGGAGTTATAGGGCCACGGGTTGAGCACCTATATCAAAAACCCTATGACTTAGACCCTATGACTAAGCCCCGGTGGGGGGGGGGCGAAATACAAGGTTGGGAGTAGAGGGGATCCTCTCCTCTTTACACTTACTAGCCCTCTGGATTGATACTAGGACAAGCCTGCACCCCATGTTCTGGGACACAGGGATAAGCTTTCACCTCTACTTTGAACAGTGTCAAAAGCAATCTAACAGGTCAATGTAGAGAGGCCGGTCGCTATGCAGTGTTACCTAACCTAATAAAAATTGAAATTATATATATTTAGGTAACACTGTACAGCCTTTCCTCATCTGGACCTGTGTCTCTGATTGATGTATGGATTAAGCTTTATTCAATAAAGGCATTATTTTGGAGTGCAGCTGTCCTTTTTCCATTCTCTGCCATTTGACTTTGCTGAGCCGGCACCCTTCATCTCACTACTACTAGGACGGTGTGAACACAAGCGATACCACCTGGAGCGGTAATTACCTTGATTTGCACAGCCTTTCTACCCTGTAGCCTCCTGAGGAAGCAGACGTAGAATCCTGTAAAATGGGTAGAGGAAAAAATAACACATTACAAAGGACAACATATATTAATAGGGATTTACTACTCCATATTAAAAAAGTGTTTACTAACAGTAGAGTTGGATGGTATACAATGGTTGGAGAGGAATTGACTATGCAGCAAAACACTTCTTTTGTCTTTTTTTTTTTTCGCTTAGATTTGTATATGTTTCATTTAAAATATTTATGTGAATAAACTGTCAGGGTTATGTATCCCCCCCCCATTTTATGAACTTTGTACCTTGTGGCTTTGTCTGGAGCACCTTTAAAGTCCATTTGGTTTTAGGATAAGAGGTGTTGGATTATGATTAGGAAGTGGTGCCCACATCCCATGCCTGTGGCATCCAAAAACGTACATAATTTAGTTTTTCGCTCCACAATTGTGAGAGGAGTGGTTGTTGATCGGTTGGGTCTGATCAGGACTCCTCAGTTGAGAGCGTGATTGCTTCCCTCTGGCTCTGGAAGAAGCTTCCAGAGCATAGGGTGTGAGATTCAGATGAGCAGTGGAATATTTATCGTGACCTGGCCAATCCCTGGAAGGAGGCATCTAGGAGGTGGCTGGGGGTTATAAAGGCCTGAGCAGAATATTCTTTCCTTGTCAGGGAGGGTTCCTCCCTGAGGGGTCCCTAGGAGATAGCCAGAGAGACAAGAGATTGCTGCTTGGGCCTCAGCAGTTGTTGGGCTGAGGGCCTGAAAAGAATTACCAAAGAAGTAACCTTGCTTAAGGGCAATGTCACTGAGTCTTGGACTGAGGAGAGGTCTTTATTTTGCTCACAGATGATTTGCCTGAGGATGCTGGGTGGTGGACAGCTCATGGGACACTGTGAGTAAAGATTTCACTGGGGCTGATAGCTGGGAACCAGTTGCCATAGGTTGCTTTATGGACTGCTGTTGCAGGGCAGATGACATCCAATCTATACCCTGCTGCCCCCCAGATAAGCTGCTCTTGGGAAAAAAAAGAGGGAAGTTCGTCTCTCCACAGTAATTACTGATCATTTAGGAGTATCCTGTAATCCTAAACCCCTTTGCTCCTAAAGTTCTTTAGAAATAAACCTTAAAAAAAAAACATGCCCTAGATGGAGCCCTAAATGTTGGTGTGCATGGGGCTGTGCTTGGGTGACCGCAGCTTCTGCGCTATTTGGGAGAACCTGTCTGTCTTTACCGGCCCCTTCAAGGGTTAGCGCAACATGTCTGTCTGTTCAGTATGCTATATATTCATGATCATATTTTATATAGATTTATTTGTAGTGATTCTCTCTCTCTTCATCTCTAGTGAGTCTCTGACAATATAACCTGTGTCTTTGCTGAAAGCCCAAGTTTACCTAAAACAAAAAAAAAGACTCACTTTCAGTGAGATGTGTCCCTTGTGCTGCTGTGCCCACCTTTCAATGAAAATGGCAAAGATGGGGTGTAGAACACTGAGCCGAGCCCAGTAGAGGGATTGGCAGAGAGGGGTGGAGGATGCTGAATGGAGGCCAGTGGAGGGATTGGTGGAGAGGGGTGGAGGACACTAAGCGGAAACCGTTGGAGGGATTGGCAGAGAGAGGTGGAGGACAGTGAATGGAGGCCAGTAGAGGGATGGGTAGAGAGGGGTGGAGGACACTGAGTGAAAGCCAGTGGAGGGATTGTCAGAGAGAGGTAGAGGACAGTGATTGGAGGCCAGTGGAGGAATTGGCAGAGAGGGGTGGAGGACACTGATTGGAGGCCAGTGGAGAGATTGGAAGAGAGGGGGTGGAGGACACTGAGTGGAGACGAGTGGAGAGATTGGAAGAGAGGGGTGGAGGACACTGAGTGGTTGGTAAGGTAAATGAGTCTGGCATTAACATTCACAATAGACTGAAGAGGGGATACCCTTTTGAGAGGTTGGACTATGTTGATTTCTAGAGGAGAGAGAGAGAAGCGCCTCTCTAAGGCTATGTACACACAATAGGATTTTCCAACAACAAAACCATGACATTTTTTCCGAAGGATGGTGGCTCAAACTTGTCTTGCATAGAGTCACACAAATGTTGTCTATGTTTCCCAAACCTTTTTCGTAGGGGTCTAGTGGTGCGGCCTACATAAAGCAGGCCGCAGGGGCAAGAGAGGCAATATACAACAAATTCCATTGAGCAGTTAAAAAAATTCCCCCAGGGGGTATGTTTTACCTTTTATAGTAAATTGTTTTTGTCTGTGTTGGACAAATTTGCAGGTTAGACAATTAAACTTACGGCATTGATACATTCCCTTTATGTCTAGGAAAGTGGGGGTTGAAGTTAATTTGGATTTGCAGGGTTTTAGTTTGCTGCGTGCTGTCTTTCTTTTTATATTTTGGGCCTTTCTGTATGAATTTTTTTGGTATATCACTAAGGCTATTTTGGAGGTGGGGATCTTCTGGCAGTATGCCCCAATGTTTATGGAAGATGTATTCCATTTTTTTATGCTGTGTGTGGAACTGGGTAATGAATCCGGGTGTCTGGGAAGATGTGGTGGGCTGATGGTATTTGGATCTGGGTGCTTCACTCAGAAAATGGTTATAGGCGCCCTCAATTAGAGGGATGGGGTAACCCTTTTCCAGAAACATCTTCTTGAAGAGATCACTCTGTTCCTTATAATCTTCTACACGGGTGCAATTAGGTTTTAAGCAACAGAATTGGCTTTTGGGTATATTGGAAATCCATCTCGGATGGTGGCAGCTATGGAAATTAAGATATGAGTTACCTGCGGTCGGTTTTGTGAAGTTCTTTGCATGGATGATGTTGTCAGTATGGCTGAGTTCTAGGTCTAGAAAGTCTAAAATGTCGGGGTTGCTGACTGAGGTGAAAGATAGATCTAAATTGTTGGCATTGCAGTATGTCACAAAATCGTCAGCCAAGGGCCGAGTACCAATACTATTAGCTATCCATTTATTTATCTCACAAGTGACTCCTGCCAGCTCTCCATCCTACCCTCCTTACTATGTTGATTTCTAAAATACTGGAGCCCCCTGTCTACCAGTTTACGTAAAAGGTGAACTTAGACTTTAAATACACAGTGGACTCTATTTTATGAGTTCTCCGGAACTGGATTCTGCTGTCAGTGTCGTTCTATGCCATCATGTGTCATGAGTAGGGATGAGCTTCGTGTTCGAGTCGAACCCATGTTCGACTAGAACATCGGCTGTTCGGTCGTTCACCGAATTGCGAACGATATGGGCCGTTCGCGCCAAATTCGTGTGGCGCGTCACGGCCCATAATTCACTGCGGCATCGCAGTGCATTGCTGGCTGATGATTGGCCAAGCATGCACTATAACCCGCATGCTTGGCCAATCACAGCGCCGCCTGAAGAGAGAGCCGTAATTGGCCAAAGCCAAGGAGGCTTTGGCCAATTATGGCTCAGGGGATTTAGTACACGCCCCACACTATATAAGGCCACCTGCATGGCGGCCCTGTGTAGTGTGTGTTCCGGCATTCATTGAGAGAGAGAGAGACAGACAGTGACATTTGATTTGAGTTAGATAGATTAGGCAGAACAGTCAGTCAGTTAGCTGCACTTACAGTGTATTGTGTATATATATGCATCCCAGGTGTTGCATATATATATATATATATATATATATATATATATATACACTGTATTCAGTTTAGCTAGATCCGTTCCTGTTATCTTCCTACTGACAGGCAGGCTTGTCTTGTTACAGTATTTACAGCTACCTGAAGAAAATTGCTGGTGTTCTTTTGATCCTATTAGTACCACAGTCAGACAGCTAGACTATTTACAGTTAGTGTAGTGTGTCCTGCTCACAGTGTTCAGCTAAAACTACAAGTTAGTGGGGTGCGTCCTGCTCACAGTGTTCAGCTAAACCTACAAGTTAGTGCGGTGCATCCTGCTCACAGTGTTCAGCTAAACCTACAAGTTAGTGCGGTGCGTCCTGCTCACAGTGTTCAGCTAAACCTACAAGTTAGTGGGGTGCGTCCACCTCACAGTGTTCAGCTAAACCTACAAGTTAGTGCGGTGCGTCCTGCTCACAGTGTTCAGCTAAACCTACAAGTTAGTGCGGTGCGTCCTGATCACAGTGTTCTGCTAAACCTACAAGTTTAGTGCAGTGCGTCCTGCTCACAGTGTTCAGCTAGATCCGTTCCTGTTATCTTCTTACTGACAGGCAGGCTTGTCTTGTTACAGTATATACAGCTACCTGAAGAAAATTACTGGTGTCCTTTTGATCCTATTAGTACCACAGTCAGGCAGCTAGACTATTTACAGTTAGTGCAGTGCGTCCTCCTCACAGTGTTCAGCTAAACCTACAAGTTAGTGGGGTGCGTCCTGCTCACAGTGTTCAGCTAAAGCTACCTGTAGAAGGTTGGTGGTGTTCTCATACTACAGGCAGGCAGTTGATTTTGCTAGCTGCAGTATCAGTACATATATATATATATATATATATATATATATATCCCAGCTTAGTGCAGCTACAGGCCATTAGTATGTCTGGAAGGCCAAGAAGGAGAGGCAGACAGTCACAAGCCAATAAGAGAGGGCAAGCAGGCTCTGTGTCTAGTGCTGGTCGTGGAGACGGTGCATCCTCATCAGCACGTGGCCGTGGGACACGTTTGGCCTTTTTTTCGGCAGCTGGCCGTGTTGAGCCACAACATGCGGAAGACTTGGTCGAGTGGATGACCAAGCCGTCCTCATCCTCCTCATCCTCTCTCACCCATGCCCAGGGTACTTTGTCTGGCAAAGCAGTGGCCTCTTCCCTCGGCTCAATGTCATCAGTGACTCCTTCCCTAGCCCCACCATGTCCTCCTGAGGAGTCCCTCGAACTGTTTGACCACAGTGTTGGGTACATGCTCCAGGAGGATGCCCAGCGTTTGGAAGGCTCTGATGATGATACTGAGCTCGATGAAGGCAGTAACATGAGCACGGACAGAGGGGGTGCCCAAGAAGGACAGCAATCTGGCAGTCATGCTCCCCCTGCTGCAGCATACTGCCAGGTTTGCCCCAGTGATGAGGAGGGAGGGGATGATGCGGTCACTGACTCAATGTGGGTGCCTGATAGGAGAGAGGAGGAGGAGGAGGAGGCGGCACATCACCAACGAGGCAGGATGCCCTCCAGGGGCCAGCCTAAGGGCAGCACATTGACTGCATCACACCCCAAAGCTCCACAAGTGCAGGGCGCTGCAGTCTCTGCGCGTTATTCAAAAAGTTCTTTGGTGTGGGCCTTTTTTGAGATGAGTGCATCAGATCGCACCGCTGCTATTTGCAACATATGTCTCAACCGTATCTCGCATGGCCAAAACATCTCCCGCTTCGTTGGCAAGCGTATCTAAAAGACCCACACCAAAGAACAAAGAGGACCTCTCCTTGCTCCTCATCAGCTGAGATTTCCAACCCCACTATACCTTCAGTCCTCTCTGAGACCTGCACTGAGAGGAATGAAGGTGTAGAATTAGGTGTGTCACAGCCAAGTACTTGTGGGCAATCTGCTTTTGGTACACCGACGTCAGATTGTACCAGGCAAATTTCCCTGCCCCAGCTGCTGCACCGCCGAAAGAAGTGTGCTCCCAGCCATCCACATGCCCAGCGGTTGAATGCTAGCTTGGCAAAATTGCTAGCACTTCAACTGCTGCCTTTTCAGTTGGTAGACTCTGCCCCCTTCCGTGAGTTTGTGGAATGTGCGGTTCCTCAGTGGCAGGTACCCAAACGCCACTTTTTCTCAGGGAAGGCGATTCCGGCTCTCTACCGGCATGTGGAAGGCAATGTCCATGCCTCGCTGGACAGGGCGGTCAGCGGTAAGGTGCATATTACCGCTGACTCATGGTCCAGCAGGCATGGACAGGGATGTTACCTAAGTTTCCCGGCGCATTGGGTGACTCTGCTGGCAGCTGGGAAGGATGCAGGACAAGGTGCAGTAGTGTTGGAGGTTGTTCCGCCACCACGCCTCCAAAATGCCACTACTAATGATTGTGACACACCTCTCTCCTGCACCCCCTCCTCTTCTTCTTCCTCCATGGCCTCTTCCTGTGCTTTGTCCTCGGAACCAGTGGTGCTCCGTAGCTGTTCAAGGGGCTACGCAAGTATGCAGGCCAAAAGATGCCATGCAGTGCTTGAGCTGGTGTGCTTGGGGGACAGGAGCCACACTGGGGCAGAGGTTCTGTCAGCTCTGCAGGGGCAGGTTCAGAGGTGGTTGACGCCATGCCAGCTTAAGGCAGGAATGGTGGTTTGCGACAATGGCACCAACCTCCTCTCTGCCCTCCGACAGGGACAAATGACCCATGTGCCCTGTTTGGCTCACGTCCTTAACTTGGTGGTGCAGCGGTTCTTGGGCAGGTACCCAGGCTTACAGGATGTCCTGAGGCAGGCCAGGAAAGTCTGTGTGCATTTCCGCTGGTCATATAATGCCAGTGCTCGGCTGACAGACCTCCAAAAGGAGTTTAACCTGCCCAAGAACCGCCTAATCTGTGACATGCCCACCAGGTGGAACTCAACGTTGGCCATGCTGCAGCGGCTGCACACGCAGCAGAGGGCCATCAATGAGTACCTGTGCGACTATGGCACCAGGACAGGGTCAGGGGAGCTTGTTTTTTTTTTCCCCATGCCAGTGGGCCATGATCAGGCATGCATGCACTGTCCTGTCACCATTTGAGGAGGCCACGAGGATGGTGAGCAGTGACAGTGCATGCATCAGTGACACTGTCCCCCTTGTCCACCTGTTGGAGCACACGCTGCGTGGAATAATGGACAGGGCACTTGAGGCAGAACAGAGGCAGGAAGAGGAGGACTTCCTTAGCTCTCAAGGCCCCCTTTATCCAGACAGTGTTCCTGCGTGCCCGCCGATCACACAGGAAGAGGACGAGGAGGAGGAGGAGGAGGAAGATTGTGTCAGTATGGAGGTGGAGCCTGGCACTCAGCATCAGCAGCAGTCTTTAAGGGATCAGTCCCAAGAAACACATGGACTTGTACGTGGCTGGGAGGAGGTGGCTGCGGACCATGTCGTCCTTAGTGACCCAGAGGACTCCGGACCGAATGCCTCAGCAAACCTACGCTGCATGGCCTCCCTGATCCTGCAAAGCCTGCGTAAGGATCCTCGTATTGGTGGTATCAAGGAGAAAGACCAATACTGGCTGGCAACCCTCCTTGATCCACGTTACAAGGGTAAGGTTGCGGACCTTATCTTGCCATCGCAGAGGGAGCAGAGGATGAAACATCTTCGGGAGGCCTTGCAGAAAGGTCTGTGCAACGCGTTCCCAGAGACTGGGAGGTTACAAACTCCTGTTTCTGGACAACATGTTGCTGAGGCTTCGGTCAGTCAAAGAAGGAACGGTGGAGAAGGTGGCCGTCTGACCGATGCGTTCAGACAATTTTTTGGTCCGCAGCCCCAAGGTATGATCGGTTCCAGCAACCATCGCCAGCGTCTGTTTTCTATGGTGCAGGAATACCTAGGGGCAAGATCAGACTTGGACACCTTTCCCACCGAAAATCCTCTGGGTTACTGGGTCTTGAGGATGGATCACTGGCCAGAGCTTGCACAGTATGCAATTGAGCTACTGGCCTGTCCTGCATCCAGCGTTCTTTCGGAACGCACATTCAGTGCTGCTGAAGGCGTGGTAACCGATCACAGGGTGCGTCTGTCCACCGACTCGGTCGATCGACTGACCTTCATAAAAATGAATCAGTCTTGGATCACCACCAGCTACCAAGCACCTGATGCTGATGTAACCGAATAATTTTTTTTGAAATCTCAGATCCCTTCAAAGACTGCCTATGCTGATGCTGAGTGACTATCCCTGAGTAATTATCCTCTTCCTCCTCAATCATCACGCTGATAGCTTGTAAGAACATTTTTGGTTCTGGGCGCCACCACCAGTGCCTAAGGCACAATTTTTCAGCCCCTGTTTAACAGGGGCATGTAATTACAATTTTTGATGCAATACTTTGCAGCAGGGCTCGTTCCTGCGTTCCAACTAGAGTGTCTGTGAGGGGTTGCAGTGTTGTGGCACCAGCACCAGTGCCTAAGGCCCAATTTTTCTGCCCCTGTTTAACAGGGGCGTGTAATTACAATTTTTGATGCAATACTTTGCAGCAGGGCTCGTTCCTGCGTTCCAACTAGAGTGTCTGTGAGAGGTTGCAGTGTTGTGGCACCAGCACCAGTGCCTAAGGCCCAATTTTTCTGCCCCTGTTTAACAGGGGCGTGTAATTACAATTTTTGATGCAATACTTTGCAGCAGGGCTCGTTCCTGCGTTCCAACTAGAGTGTCTGTGAGGGGTTGCAGTGTTGTGGCACCAGCACCAGTGCCTAAGGCCCAATTTTTCTGCCCCTGTTTAACAGGGGCGTGTAATTACAATTTTTGATGCAATACTTTGCAGCAGGGCTCGTTCCTGCGTTCCAACTAGAGTGTCTGTGAGGGGTTGCAGTGTTGTGGCACCAGCACCAGTGCCTAAGGCCCAATTTTTCTGCCCCTGTTTAACAGGGGCGTGTAATTACAATTTTTGATGCAATACTTTGCAGCAGGGCTCGTTCCTGCGTTCCAACTAGAGTGTCTGTGAGGGGTTGCAGTGTTGTGGCACCAGCACCAGTGCCTAAGGCCCAATTTTTCTGCCCCTGTTTAACAGGGGCGTGTAATTACAATTTTTGATGCAATACTTTGCAGCAGGGCTCGTTCCTGCGTTCTAACTAGAGTGTCTGTGAGGGGTTGCAGTGTTGTGGCACCAGCACCACCACCACCACCACCAAAGGCCCAATTTTTCTGCCCCTGTTCAACAGGGGCATGTAATTACAATTCTTGATCTAATATTTCACAGCAGGGCCCTGTGAGGGCTTACAGTGTTGTGGCCACAACAACACCTAAGGCCCAAATTTCTGCTGAGTATATAGGGCAGGCCCCTACTTTCAAACATCTAACTTACAAACGACTCCTACTTGCAAACGGAAGGAGACAACAGGAAGTGAGATGAAATCTACCCCTAGGAAGGGAAATTCTCTCCTGTAAGAGTTAATATGGGAAAAACATTTCTCCTTTCCACTGATGCTTTCCAATCCTTGTTCCACAAAAAAACCCAAATTTTCAAAAAACATTTTTCATTGGGACAAAAAGTGAGGTGAAATCTTCTGAAGAGGAGGAAAGACAGCAAAATAAATGTCACAGGGGTGATAACCCTTCCCTATGTTTTCCAAAAAGCTTAAAAAAGATTTTTTGGCTGGAGCTAAACACGTTAAAAATGACAAACAGATTCTACTTAACAACAAACCTACAGTCCCTGTCTTGTTTGCACCGCCTGTATACTGCTGTTCAGAGTATATAGGGCCTGGTGGCCCCACACCTTTCCTTATTTTAATTTGGGTGCGGGGTTCCCCTTAATATCCATACAAGACCCAAAGGGCCTGGTAATGGACTGGGGGGTACCCATGCCGTTTGTCTCACTGATTTTCATCCATATTGCCAGGACCCGACATGACATTAAACCCGCAAGCAGTTTTAAATGAGATTTTTTCCTTTAAAAATGACATTGGTGCAGGGACTGTTCTAAACACGGGAAACACGCGTCACTTTACAGGCATACTATAGACACCCCCCAGGTACGATATTTAAAGGAATATTTCACTTTTTTTTTTTACTTTAAGCATCATTAAAATCACTGCTCCCGAAAAAACGTCCGTTTTTAAAAGTTTTTTTTGCATTGATACATGTCCCCTGGGGTAGGACCCGGGTCCCCAAACCCTTTTTAGGACAATACCATGCAAATTAGCATTTAAAATGAGCATGTCAATGGGGTTCTAACGTTCGTGCGAACTTTCGGTCCGTTCGCAGGTTCTGGTGCGAACCGAACCGGGGGGTGTTCGGCTCAGCTCTAGTCATGACATTGGACCAGAACTGGAGAGCTGAACCAGAACTTATAGTTTTCAGAATTGGGAGATTTGGAAAATGTCTTCCAATTTATTTTTATTATACAATTTCTTTTACTATTATACCCATCACGTTGCCTTCCAGAGGCCCTTTGGTGGGTCTTAAAGTGGAGCTAAACCCATTGATTTAGATGTAGCGCCCTGGGATTTAGTCAAGGAGCTCCTCACCAAATTCATTGTCAGGAGTAGCTACTGTAGATAGTTGTTAGAGATCCATTGATTTCTCCCTAAGTTTGGCCTTGTTGTACTTTTCTCTTATGCCACTAGGTGGCCGGGCACTTGGTGGCATTAGATGTGAGAAGGACATTTCAAGGTCAAGCTATGGGTATATGGGATATCTCAGCAAATGGACAGGGGTTTCCTTGAATCCTTTAGCCTGCTGGGAGAACCTATATATTTGGGTGAGGGCAGGTGATCTCTGTTCTGTGCCACCTGGACTGCCGTCTGGGTGGACATGTGTCATTTGCCCCAGGCTGCTAGGCCGGAGATTGGGCCTATCCCTGGGGTCATCTGGCTGCCAGGCTGTCTGAGGGCCTATCCAGAAGAAAGAGAGCAGCACAGGGTTGGGACTGTGGCTTGCAGTCCAACCAAAAGTGACGGTTCTGCCGGCCGGAGAACCTGTCGTGGTTGGAGGTAGAAGGGAAGCTGTTGCCACTAAGGGACCAACCACCTTTACCAGGGACCACAGTGAGTAACTGAATCAAGTCAGGGACCCAACCAGCGGAGGTGACGCTTGCAGAGCAGCCTTGTGTATCAAGCCAGGGACCGAGCCGGGCAGCAGGGGTGAAGCTTGAAAGGTATCTGGAGTGCCAAGCTAGGGACCCAGCAGAGAAGTGTGGGTGACGCTTGAGGGAGATACCACCGCAAAAGCCTTGAGGAGCTCACGGGATTCAGAGCCAGTGAACCAGAGAGTCCAGTGAGAGACTTGGAGAGCAAGGGCTTGATTCTGTTTCCAGGAATTTGTAATTGAAAAATCCAGCTTGTACAATGAGAGCAGGAAGCCACAGGCCCCCTGGAGCTAAAAACGGGGTCACCATGGCAACTCCTGCACCACTTCATGCTACGCCAGTGCTCCTGCTTTTCATGTGGATGGTACTTGACACGTACCACCTCCCTAAACATTTTTGGTGACCAAGTACACCCAGGTTTTACCACTGTGCCATGGGCAGCAAAGTGGTGTAGTGGTTAGCACTTTTGCCTAGCAGCAAAAGGGTCACAGGTTCAAATCCCTCCTACAACACTACCTGCATATAGTTTGCATGTTCACCCTGTGATTGAGTGGGTTTCCTCCAACACTTCAAAGACATGCTGGTAGGTTAATTGGTTCCTGTCTAAATTGGTCCTAGTATGTGTATGTATGAATGCAAGTTAGAGACAATAGATTGTAAGCTCCTTGAGAGCACAGACTGATGACAATGTATATGTAAACCGCTGCGTAAATTGATGGTGCTACGTAAGTACCTGAAATAAATAAATAAAATATGTTTCAACGGGATAATGCATCCTGCCACGTTGCAGAAATGGGTTAAGGACCACCTACCCAAACATTGCTGGCATATTGCAAGAATGGTTTGAAGAACACACCAACAAGTTTACAGCACTGATTATAGACCTCCAAGTTCTCCAGATCTCAGTCCCATCAAGCATCTGTGGGATGTGGTGGAAAAACAAGTCCAATCCATGGAGGTTCCACCTCAGGAATGAAAGGATCTGCTACTGATGGCTTGGTGCTAGATACCACAGCGCACCTTCAGAGGTCTAGTGTGTCTCAGTAACTGTTATTAGCTCTAATAAAAGATAATTAATTATGGATGCTGAGGCCCTACTGCCAGGAAAGCTCCTTCACCCATTCCTGGTGCCATACATAACCCAATTAGGTAAACTTTCTAACACGTTTCTTATATTAAATCATGGATATATTATTCTCTGAGAAGAAGAGGGCCATTCATGACCCAAAGTTCAAATCAAACTCAGTCTTCCTATATGCGTGGCGCTGAAGTCAACAGGTTAATAAAAGCTGTGGCCATAATAGAGTAATTAGTGTTGTTGTGTATTATTTATGATGTTTTGTTGTGATGTTCAGCATCTCTTGGCTCTCTCAGCCCCCTCCGGGTCATGTTTACAGAGAGAGAATGTTCTCGACTTTTCTCTGGTTGTCATCCAACAATTGTAGATCGTGTCTTTTCTTACAGACTTCACACTGAAGTAAGCCGGTTAATTCTCGTGTATGTACTTTGACTTTTAGATTGCTGTGAAAAGTCGTTGTTTGCTCTTCTGCATGCCGAGCTCGAGTGTCTCAGAAAACTCGAATCAAAGCCGTTGTTTACCGAGACGTACCACCGATGTTGCTCGTGTTCTATAAAATGACTGCTTGCAGGTGAGATGCCAAAACATGTCACATCACTGCCGAAAAAAAAAATAATACTGTGACCTTTAAATCTGAAGATTTATATTTAAGATGTAAAACCTACTCAATGGAAATTCTATTTTGCGGAGGACATGTTGGTTATATTTAGAGAACACTGGCCAGACATTCACTGGCTAACACATTGATCACACATCTACAAGATGGCCAGTCATTGGTAATATTTGCTGAATTTATGATGCTGTTTAAAAAATAGAAATATGGGGGCTGTTATTGCTGACCTCCATCTAAAAGTGCTGGTTGCCTGGCTGTCTCTGGCCCCCTGAAACTCTATGTCAGTGACAACATGTGATGAACACACAAATGTGGCCAGTGGAGTAAGAGTGAAGTCATAATGGCTATCCTGTTGGGTCAGTGACTCAAAGTTTTGAAGCTAAAATACCAACATAACATCCAGGTAACCAAGATTAGAAGGAGACTTTAGCAGAGGTAGCCTACACATCTCCCTCAACATGCTTGAATAATGACTGGGCTGCCTAGAACGTCCATATGTACTCCTGAGCTC
Organism: Aquarana catesbeiana; assembly: GCF_042186555.1. Taxonomy (NCBI): domain Eukaryota; kingdom Metazoa; phylum Chordata; class Amphibia; order Anura; family Ranidae; genus Aquarana; species Aquarana catesbeiana. Next base: position 4,177,369 of record NC_133326.1, on the reverse strand, counting down.
TCCAGAGCGCTGAAACACGTAACATTATGACTACTCACCATAACATGACCACCCATGTAATAGTAAGTAGGTCCCCCTTTTGCTGCCAAAGCAGCCCTGACCCATCGAGGCCTGGACTCCACTAAACATCTCAAGGTATGCTGTGGTATGTGGAATGAAGCCAGCGGTAGTAGATCCTTTAAGTCTGGTAAGTTGAGCGTGTGGGGCCTTCATGGACCAGACTTGATTGGATTAAGATCTGGAGAGTCTTGAGGCCAAGCCAACACATGGAAGACACCTTCTTCCATTGGTCCATGATCCAGTTCTGATGTTCATGTGCCCATTGTAGGCTCTTCGAGATCATTACATTCACAAAAAAGTGCTCAGCAACAGCTTTAAACTGGGTCATGAACTGTACATGTCTGTTGACAGTGCATTATAGACAGCTCGGGGGTACATGGGACACTCCAGTAAAATGGCTCCTGTGAAGGAGACATGTATGAGGAATCAGTCGTCCTCTTATGAATAATGGTTGGAGTGTGTGCAGTGTGACTGTGTCTGATGGGAGATGGAGTTCTACGTGCCACGAAGCGGGGGATGAACAGGGCTGGCAGTGTCTATACATACAGTGCCTTGAAAAAGTATTCATATTTTCCACATTTTGTCATGTTACAAAATGTATTTTATTGGGATTTTATGTGATAGACCAACACAAAGTGCCACATAATTGGTTTCATTCAAGACAACCAAATGGGGTCCTTCACAACACATGCAAAATGAGTTCCAACACGCTAAGATACATGTATCTGGTGTGAGAGAGCTCTCTCTGTGCATTGGATGCCTTGAGGGAGGTATGCGCAGCCTTTAAGTATCAGCCCATGGGATCAATTACTCTTCTGCCTCTCTTGCCAGCTCTGCCTGCTGACCCAGCTGGAATAGAAAGTACATTGTTTCCCTAGAAAACATCTACTTTTGGTGCTCTCTAGTTTACCTGAAGGGATACGGTCTCAAAAATGCATGTGGGCAGAATGTGGGGAAAATGGATCACAAACATCGCTTCCTCGAGTCTTCCCATCTCTTATCACTGGTGATGGTTCATGTTAATGATACGCCTATTTTAAATGAATGTCCCGCCCCTAATTAAAAGCACATGCTCCACCCACAATGGCTTTCTGGATACACAGAAAAAAAAGGGTGTCTCCGGAAACCTTTCTAAAATTTTGGCAACCGTGCTAGTTAAATAAAATGTTTTCTGTGTTCTGAGTGAAAATCTCCTTCTGTGCTACTAAGTCTCTTTCAAAGTCGGCCTTCCTTATGGCTTTTTTGACACATTTGAACCCAAACAGACGCGCTCCCGAGCTGCGGCTCTGTGTGTCCATTTACACACACAGAGTTGCAGCTTGGCCCCGCCCCCTCCGTCTCCTGATTGGCTCACTGGCTGTGATTGACAGCAGCGGGAGCCACTGGCTCTTGCTGCTGCCAAAAGCCAATCGGGAGTGCAAGTCCCCGTAGAGCCAAGGTTCTCCTGGACATCGCTGGATCGAGAGGCAGCTCAGGTAAGTATAAGGATAGGGCTGGGGGGGGGGGCTTCTGCACACATTTTATGCATGAAGGTAAAAAACCTTCAGTGTGCAGCATCCCCCCCCCCAGCCCCCCCCCCCCCCTCGATACTTACCTGAGCCCGATCTTCCTCCAGCGATGTGCAGGAAAGCCTCGGCTCTCTGAGACTCTCCCTCCTCATTGGCTAAGACAGCAGTGGGAGCCATTGAGCCAACGAGGAGAGAGAGGGGGCAGTGCTGAGCCCCAGTGCTATGTGTAAATGGACACAGAGCTGCAGCTCAGAAGTGAACCTGCTCGGGTGCCCCTATTGCAAGCTGCTTGATGTGGGGGACACTTGGCAGGAGGGAGGGTCCAAGAGCACCGGCAGGGGACCCTAGAAGAGGGGAAAATGGGGTGTGAAACCTTTACATAGAGCAGGTAAGTATAACATGTTTTTTTTTTTTTTTTTTTTTTTTTACAATTGTACCTTTAACCACTTACCGACCACGCTATAGCCGAATAACTGCTACAGCGCAAACATTTAGTTCTGGGAGGCCGCCATACCATGGCCTCCCGTGATCGCGTCTGCTGCGCTCCCCCTACTGGATTAAAGTAAGAGCCAATAAGCAGCTCTTTACCATGTGATCAGCTGTGTCCAATCACAGATCACGGATGTAAATAGAAGCTGGTTATCGGCACTCCTTTCCTTATGCTGACAGCGTGAGGAGGGGAGAAGAGAGCCAATAACTGGCTTCTCTAAAAGGAACATCGGCACTGATTATCAATGGAGTCCAAACAGTGCCCACCAGTGCTGCCAATCTGTGCTCATCAGTGCTGCCAATCAGTGCCCCCTCATCAGTGTCAACTACCAGTGCCACCTACCAGTGCCCATCAGTGACGTTCACCAGTGCTGCCTATTAGTGCCACCTATCAGTGCCTATAAGTGCCGCCTATCGGTGCCTCCTCATCAGTGCCCACCAGTGCTGCCAATCTGTACCCACCAGTGCTGCCAATCAGTGCCTCCTCATCAGTGTCAACTATCAGTGCCACCTGCCAGTGCCCATCAGTGACGTCCATTAGTGCTGCCTATCATTGCCACCTATCAGTGCCTATAAGGGCTGCCTATCAGTGCCTCCTCGTCATCAGTGCTGCCTATCAGTGCCTCCTCATGAGTGGCCACCAGTGCTGCCCATCTATACCCATCAGTGCTGCCAATCAGTGCCTCCTTATCAGTGTCAACTATCAGTACCACCTAAAAGTGCCCATCAGAGCCATCCATCAGTGCTGCCTATCAGTGCCTCCTCATCAGTGCAAACCAGTGCCACCTCATCGGTGCCCATCAAGGCAGCTTATCAGTGCCCCTCAATGCCCATCAGTGCAGCCTATCAATGCCCGTCAATGCCCATCAATGCCGCCTCATCAGTGCCCACCAGTGCTGCCAATCTGTACCCATTAGTGCTGCCAATTAGTGCCTCCTCATCAGTGTCAACTATTCGTGCCACCTACCAGTGCCCATCAGTGCCACCCATCAGTGCCACCTAATCAGTGCCCATTAGTGCAGCCTATCAGTGCCCATCAGTGCCGCCTCATCAGCGCCCATCAGTGAAGGAGAAAAATTACCTGTTTCCAAAATTGTATAACAAACTATAAAAGTTTTTTTTCCCCAAAATTTTCAGTTTTTATTCGCTTATTTAGCAAAAAAATAATGATTAAATGCCACCAAAAGAAAGTTCTATTCGTGTGCAAGAAAGTAAAAAAATGTCATGTGTGTACAGTGTTGTATGACCGCGTAATTGTCATTCAAAGTGTGACAGCGCTGAAAGCTGAAAAACGGCCTGGGCAGGAAGGGGGTGGAAATGCCCGATAGGCAGGGGGTTCATATGAGTTTAATGAGCCCAGACATTGGGATAAAACATCCTGAACATGGATTCCATAGTTACCCAGTGAGGTTGAAGTAAGACACTAGTCCATCTAGCTCAGCCATTGGGAATGTTCTTCTGGGGTCCGGGTACAACGTGACCCTCACTCCGATGTGTTGAAGATCGTGAAGTCATTTTGGAGGACTGCATAGGGCAGAGATATGCAATTAGTGGTCCTCCAGCTGTTGCAGAACTACAAGTCCCATGAGGCATAGCAAGACTGACAGCCACAAGCATGACACCCAGAGGCAGAGGCATGATGGGACTTGTGGTTTTGCAACAAGCTGGAGGTCGGCTAATTGCATATCCCTGGCCTAGGGAAATGATGGGAGAGGCCGGCTCGGGGAAAGCGGATTAATAAATATATTTAGAGTCGATCTCGGATTTCCTGGTGTGTCTCGGCTGCCACTAACTTGTCTCTCCGGGTTTGAACCATCACGCGGCACAGCGCTAAATCTCTGTCTGATTCCATTTACATCACCTAATGTATGCAGACAGCTTACTTATGAGCTTCTAAACTATACAGACAGGGTTATTCTCCATGTTCCGATAGGCCTCTCCGGGGAACGCCGACTCTAATTGATCATAAATGATGACCGAGACACTGACTTTAATACAAAGCTTGTTAAAAAAAGGAAAAAAAAACAAAAAAAACAAAACAAACAAACAACTGAGGTTCAAATCTTCTACAAGGCTGGTGTTCTATGCTATGGAAGATGTCCGAGCAATTGAATTGTATCATAAAGCGATCCGTCTCCGATGAGGATATGAGACTAAGATCAAAAGTTACATTCTCAAAGATGTGTCAAAAAGTAGCAATAATGTCACAATATTTTCATATTGTTATAAAGTTCTAGTTGTGTCCCCCCATTGTTCTAAGCTGGTGGTCATTATAGATGCCAAAAGGGTTGAAAATGCCACCATTTTTATGTGGGACCACTGGTGATAAAATGGTTCTGAACCCAAACCGTTTTTTTTTTTTTACCTTAATACATTCTCTGCATTAAGTTAAAAAAATGCCCCAATACTTGGAGGAAGGAATAGTGCCCCATCATTGGTATCAGTGGGAGGAATAGTGCCCCATCATTGGTATCAGTGGGAGAAATAGTGCCCCATCATTGGTATCAGTGGGAGGAATAGTGCCCCATCATTGGTGTCAGTAAAAGGAATAGTGCCCCATCATTGGTGTCAGTGGAAGGAATAGTGCCCCATTATAGGTGTCAGTGGGAGATATTGTACTTGATAGTTGTTGTCAGTTGGCACAATATATCAGCGGGTGAAGTGGTGTCCCAAGGGTTGGATAAAGGCAGGCAAAGAGCCGTGGTTTGGAGACCACTACCATAGAGGAACCATGTTCCTCCTGACTTCCTCTCCCTCTGCACTGCTGCTGCAGTTGCGCTCCACCCGCAGTGGAGAAAGTGGACTTCACCTGCCTACATGTATAAGTCTGTCTAACGTACATGAGGTGTGCTGGGGGGTTCCAGAAAAGGCAAACAACTGGCGGGTCGATCGGTCATCTCATCTATGGAACCCCCCAGACATCTGAAAAGAAATGTGCACCGATTAGTAAGAAACGCAGTGGGGCAGCCATTGTTTCTGCAAACTAAGTGAAAAATGATGCGGCTCCTGCCTGCTCCTCGACATTAAATATCAAACGTGAAATCATGTTAGAGAACACGCCGGCGCATCGCCCGCCGCCAACATCCCAATATTTAGCGGAACGGAAGGCAGAAAAAACCTGCAAAGTCTTTCATCAGAAGATTCTGGGCCTTCCTCTCCTAAACGGCGCCTTGACGCTCCCTATGATTGGCACAGCTGATAAAGTTTGCCTTTGGTAAAGAGAAATCTGAGATTGGAGAACAAACACTCTTCCAGTGTGTAATGGCTGAGGAGCAGGAGGACATTGCAAAGCCTTGATCCGAGCCAGGGGACGAGGTGCTCCAGCGGGATGCAGTTGTAGCACACCTCCTAAGGAGCCCCAAGTAGTATGGGATCCCCACCCTGCACAGCCAGGAACACCACAGCTATACAGTCACTTCAGAGTCAGAAAACAGTCCAGTACTTTATTCTTGTTATGTTATTGAGGGATAATAACTTGGATAGGGATTGGGGATTATGGGATGCCAACTTGACTTCAGAACAACTTCAGGGACAACTCTCCCTATATACAGTCCTATATACAGCTCCTCTTCTTCCTCCAGCACTAGCTTGCTTGCAGAACTATGTTGTCCAGCATAGATCCCTCTGGCTACTGATCCCAGCACCACCTCTTAAGGCACTGCCAAGCCGCCCTTTCTCTAGCCCTCCTGGCTAACTTCTCCCCACAGTCTTCCCAGACTGAATACTCAACAGCCCTCCCGGCTGACTTCTCAGGTGATCTCTCAGACATCCTGACCTGCTCAACTGTCCTCTCCTTGCTCCCGTGCCTCCAGGACAAGACTACTCTGTGTATTGTGGGGGATCCTTCCAGCACCCAAGCCCCAGACCCGAGGTCACTCCCACCCAAACTAGGGGGCATCCTGCAAAGGCCCCCGACAGCCTCAGATTTTGGGCAAGAACCCAAGGCCCCTTAGTTGTGCTGCAAAAAGTCAGTGTCCAGTATACATCCCTGTGGCTACTGATCCCAGCACCACCCCTTCAGGCACTGCCAGCCCACCTGGCTGGAGCTGCCTCTTTCACTAGCCCTCCTGGCTCACTTCTCCACAGTCCTCCCAGACTGACACTCTCTCCACAGTCCTCCCAGACTGAACACTCACCAGGCCACCCAGATGACTTCTCAGGAGATCTCCCAGACATGCTGACCTGCTCCTGCTCGTCTCCCTTTGCTCCTGTGCCTCCAGGACAGGACTCCCCTGTGTGTTGTGGGGGATCCTTCCAGCACCCGTGCCTCATGCCCGAGGTCTCCCCCTAACTAGGGGGTTCCCTGAGAGGGCCTCTGACAGCCTCCTCAGCACTCCATCTCCATCTTTCACCCAGACTGCCCCTGCTGGCAGGACCCATGCCTATTTATGAGGTGGACTTCCCTCCTGTCAGCCCAGTTGCTGGGGATTGGCTGAGGCCCTCATAAATATGCCAATACAAAATATTCTGACGGACACAATGCCTTTCACCACTACTGAAGACTTGGGAGCACCCTCCGATGTGATGAATGGGTCTTCAGGCTCTCACCATGAATCCTGGAACACTCTCAGTCCTCCTGCATTCTGAAAGCACACAGCCTCTATCTCTAAAAATGGCACGGTTCCAGGGCTTCCTGTGCCAAACACACACAGTTCCCTATTCTGGTTATATCCCTAGGGTGAAACAATAAGGGCACTCATAGGCACAGTCTCTCCAATCACAGTATACTATTGAATATAGTTCTGTTCTCCTACTGGGATTGCAATGTGGCAACCACACAGCAAGTTGGGGCTTGTAGTTCTGCTTCTCCACTCAGTCAGAAAAGTAGAAACTAAGAATGGCTCAATCAAACCTCAAGGCTATCCATGCTCAGGACCTAAATCTGAACCTGCAACCTCTGCTGTGTCTGGCAGTACCTCTTCTTTCTGAGCCACCTGAGGTGCTGGACAGCTCCCTGGACGATTCCTTGGACAATCTTGAGTTGTCCCTTGTTTCTGGTGAACTTTGAACTCTTTGCTCCTCCCATGGAGTTCCTATTTAAGCCATTCCTTTGCACTTCCTGTTTGCCAAATTCTTGTGCTCTCTCCAGCCAAAATATCACTCTCGTCTCTCCTGTTGCAGTCCATACAGTGCCTTCAAAGAGTATTCATACCCCTTGAAATGTTCCACATTTTTTCACGTTACAACCAAAATGTACATGTACGTAAATGTACCGTATTTATCTGCGTATAACACGCACAGGCTTATGACACACACATTCATTTTAAGATGGAAGTTTCAGGAAAAAACTTAAATTTTAAATAAGGAACTTTGAAGCAAAATAAGGGTCAGTGCCCATCTGCAGCCTCACAAGTGCCATCAATGCAGCCTTATTAGTCCACATCAATGCAGCCTCACCATTGCCATCAATGCAGCAGCCTCACCATTGCCATCAATGCAGCAGCCTCGCCATTGCCATCTATTGACTTCCTATTACAGAGGCCGCCAAGTAAACAGGAGATTCTCACTGTATGTAATCTGACGGCACTCGCCCCCCCCCCCCCCCGTTGCCTCCGAGGCATCTGAAATTGAAGCATTGGCGTATAACACGCACACGCTATTTGCACCCGATTTTCATGGTGAAAAAGTGAGTGTTATACGCCAATAAATACAGTATTTTATTGGGATTTTATGTGACCAACACAAAGTGGCACATAATTGTGACGTGGAAGGAAAATGATAAATGATACAAATAAATATGTGAAAAGTGTGTGGGGGGGTGGGCATTTGTATGCAGCCCCCTTTACTCTGATACCCCTAACTAAAATCTAGAGGAACCAATTGCCTTCAGAAGGCATCTAATTAGTAAATAGAGTCCACCTGTGTGTCATTTAATCTCAGTATAAATACAGCTGTTCTGTGAGGCCCTCAGAGGTTTGTTAGAGAACCTTAGTGAACAAACAGCATCATGAAGGCCAAGGAACACACCAGACAGGTCAGGGATAAAGTTGTGGAGAAGTATAAAGCAGGGTTAGGTTAAAAAAAAATCTCCCAAGCTTTGAACATCTCACAGAGCTCTGTTCAATCCATCATCGGAAAATGGAAAGAGTATGGCACAACTGCAAACCTACCAAAACATGGCCGTCCACCTAAACTGACCGGCCGGGCAAGGAGAGCATTCATCAGAGAAGAGCCAAGAGGTCCATGGTAACTCTGGAGGAGCTGCAGAGATCCACAGCTCAGGTGGGAGAATCTGTCCACAGGACAACTATTAGTCGTGTTCTCCACAAATCTGTCCTTTATGGAAGAGTGACAAGAAGAAAGACATTGGTGAAAGAAAGTCATAAGAAGTCCTGTTTGTAGTTTGTGAGAAGCCATGTGGAGGACACAGCAAACATGTGGAAGAAGGTGATCTGGTCAGAGGAGACCAAAATTCAACTTTTTGGCCTAAAAAGCAAAATGCTATGTGTGGGGGAAAACTAACACTGCACATCACCCTGAACACACCATCCCCACCGTAAAACATGGTGGTGGCAGCATCATGTGGTGGGGATGGTTTTCTTCAGCAGGGACAGGGAAGCTGGTCAGAGTTGATGGGAAGATGGATGGAGACAAATACAGGACAATCTTAGAAGAAAACCTGTTGGAGTCTACAAAAGACATGAGACTGGGGCGGAGGCGGAATAGTTTAGATCAAAGCATATTCATGTGTTAGAATGGCCAAGTCACAGTCCAGATCTAAATCCCATTGAGAATCTGTGGCAAGACTTGAAAATTGCTGATCAGGCGCTCTCCATCCAATCTGACAGAGCTTGAGATATTTTACAAAGAAGAATGGGCAGAAATGTTCTCTCTAGATGTGCAAAGCTGGTAGAGACATCCCCAAAAAGACTTGCAGAGAAAGGGGGTTCTACAAAGTATTGACTCCGGGGGGCGCCATACAAATGCCCCGCCCCCAAAAAACTTTTCACATATTTATTTGTATCATTTATCATTTTCCTTCCACTTCACAATTATGAGCCACTTTGTGTTGGTCTATCACATAAAATCCCAATAAAATTCATTTACGTTTTTGGTTGTAACATCACAAAATGTTGAAAATGTCAAGGGGTATGAATACTTTTTTCAAGGCACTGTACTTTGCTGTTGCAAGCAGATATTTTCTAGATGATTATTTCGCCAATAAAAATCGCATTAAAGGATTACAGGCAGACACAAGCGATTACCTATTTATCCTGAAATTTGGGGGATTTGTGCCTCCTCAGCAGTTGCCGGTGCCGGGCTGCATCTCATTGAGGTATTATACATGAGCAGAAAAGGGAAGTTCCACAAAGGTCAGTTCACTAAAGCGTAGCCCAGGCGGTATTTTCATTATCATACATTATCTATTACCTTTTATGACTCAAATAAGTATTTTATAATAGACTAAAGACTTTACAATATGGAGTTTACCACGAGCGCGTCATATGAGCAATTCTTGCAGATATTTTTTAATGTAACATCAATTCACATGGCGGGAGATTTACTAAAAAGGGAGAGTGCAAACTCTGGTGCAGCTCTGCATAGAAACCAATCGGCTTTCGGCTCGGTTCACACGTGTGCGATGACAGACATCGTTTAGAAACGCACTGCAAACGCACCAAAAAGCACAGTAGAAAAAAAAAAAACACACCACGCTCTGCTCTTAAAAAAAAAAAATTCTGGAGCTTCTTTGAGGTGGCTGTTGGTTCTAGGACAGCCTATTCAAGTGACAAGTGAAAACGCTCAAAAAATGCCCCACTAAAAAAACGTGAGTTCCTGCTACTCAGAGATGTTACAAGCAATGTTGGCTCCGGCCGCAAACTCTGGCCGCGAACTCCGAACTGTCAGAACATGGTGATGTCACATCCACAACCTCACTCCCTACACGTTTCTCCATTGGACGTCTTCCAGGGGTGGCCCGCTTTTAATTGTTAACGGCACCCCAAACACAGAAGCAAAACACACATTTTGCCACGTGGTAAAAGACCGAGAAAGGTAGCAAAATGAGCAGTAAAAAAATGTGCAACTGGCAACACGCCAAAACGTCCCACGAGCCACTTTGCCACGTGTAGTTCAGCCCACTGAAATCAACTGGCTGCCCTATGCGTGTCATGGGAAAACCGTGCCAAAAAAACATGCGCTGCCACTTCGCTAAGTGCGAACAGAGCCTGAAACTGCTGTGTTTACACAAAAACAATGAGGCTTCATTCACATCTGTGCAATTCTGAACGCATGGAAAACTGCACAGAAAGTGTGCGCTTTGCCTTTCGTTTCAGAAACGTACTCCAAACGCACCAAAAAGCACAGTAAGAAATGCACCGCGCTCCACTCAAAAGTTCTGGAGCTTCTTTGAGGCAACTGTTGCGCATTTAACTGATGAGTAAAAACGCTCCAAAACCCCTCCAAATAATGTAAGTTCCTGCTACTCAGAGATGTGAATGGGGCTTGACAGCTGAGTTTCTCCATCCAAACTCTCCTATGTATAAAGCTGGCCATACACTATGCAATCTGATTGTACAATTTCTTTTAAATCTACCATCAGCTATGTAGTGCAAGGGCCTGTCTGATTGGATACAGGTGTCAACCCCATAGTTGCCAACAGTCCCGATTTTCCCGGGACAATCGCGATTTTGGGATCCTCGTCCCGATCGGAGGCTGTCCCGAATCGGGATTTGCCCAGGGAAATTCGGGAATGTTTGCATTTTTCATTTGTTTGCATAAGTTACATAGTTACATAGTAGGTGAGGTTGAAAAAAGACACAAGTCCATCAAGTCCAAACTATGTGTGTGATTATATGTCAGTATTACATTGTATATCCCTGTATGTTGTGGTCATTCAGGTGATTATCTAATAGTTTCTTGAAGCTATCAATGCTCCCCGCTGAGACCACCGCCTGTGGAAGGGAATTCCACATCCTTGCCGCTCTTACAGTAAAGAACCCTCTACATAGTTTAAGGTTAAACCTCTTTTCTTCTAATTTTAATGAGTGGCCACGAGTCTTGTTAAACTCTCTTCTGCGAAAAAGTTTTATCCCTATTGTGGGGTCACCAGTCCGGTATTTGTATATTGTGGGGTCACCAGTCCGGTATTTGTATATTGTGGGGTCACCAGTCCGGTATTTGTATATTGTGGGGTCACCAGTACGGTATTTGTACATTGAAATCATATCCCCTCTCAAGCATCTCTTCTCCAAAGAGAATAAGTTCAGTGCTCACAACTTTTCCTCATAACGAAGATCCTCCAGACCCTTTATTAGCTTTGTTGCCCTTCTTTGTACTCGCTCCATTTCCAGTACATCCTTCCTAAGGAATGGTGCCCAGAACTGGACAGCATACTCCAGGTGCAGAAGGACCAGAGTCTTGTAGAGTGGGAGAATTATTGTTTTATCTCTGGAGTTGATCCCCCTTTTAATGCCAATATTCTGTTTGCTTTGTTAGCAGCAGCTTGGCATTGCTGAGCCTATCATCTACTAGGACCCCCAGGTCCTTTTCCATCCATATTTTACATTTTTCTACATTGAACCTCATTTGCCATGTAGTTGCCCATCTCATTAATTTGTTCAGGTCTTTTTGCAAGGTTTCCACATCCTGCGGAGAAGTTATTGCCCTGCTTAGCTTAGTATCGTCTGCAAATACAGAGATTGAACTGTTTATCCCATCCTCCAGATCGTTTATGAACAAATTAAATAGGATTGGTCCCAGCACAGAACCCTGGGGAACCCCACTACCCACCCCTGACCATTCCGAGTACTCCCCATTTATCACCACCCTCTGAACACGCCCTTGTAGCCAGTTTTCAATCCATGTACTCACCCTATGGTCCATGCCAACGCACCTTATTTTGTACAGTAAACGTTTATGGGGAACTGTGTCAAATGCTTTTGCAAAATCCAGATACATCACGTCTACGGGCCTTCCTTTATCTAGATGGCAACTCACCTCCTCATAGAAGGTTAATAGATTGGTTTGGCAAGAACGATTCTTCATGAATCCATGCTGATTACTGCTAATGATACCGTTCTTATTACTAAAATCTTGTATATAGTCCCTTATCATCCCCTCCAAGAGTTTACATACTATTGATGTTAGGCCAACTGGTCTGTAATTCCCAGGGATGTATTTTGGGCCCTTTTTAAATATTGGTGCTACATTGGCTTTTCTCCAATCAGCTGGTACCAATCCAGTCAATAGACTGTCTGTAAAAATTAGGAACAACGGTCTGGCAATCACCTGACTGAGTTCCCTAAGTACCCTCGGGTGCAAGCCATCTGGTCCCGGTGATTTATTAATGTTAAGTTTCTCAAGTCTAATTTTAATTCTGTCTTCTGTTAACCATGGAGGTGCTTCCTGTGTTGTGTCATGAGGATAAACACTGCAGTTTTGGTTACTGAAGCCCCCCGATTCACTCGTGAAGACTGAGGAGAAGAATAAATTCAATACCTTCGCCATCTCTCAATCCTTTGAAACCAGATGTCCTTCCTCATTCTTTATGGGGCCAATATGGTCTGTCCTCCCTTTTTTACTGTTTACATACTTAAAGAATTTCTTGGGATTTTTTTTGCTCTCCTCCACTATGTGTCTTTCATGTTCTATCTTAGCCGTCCTAATTGCACCCTTACATTTCTTGTTGCAATCTTTGTAAATTCTGAATACTGAGGATGATCCCTCAACCTTGTATTTTTTGAAGGCCTTCTCCTTTGCTTTTATATGCATTTTTACATTGGAGTTAAACCATCCACTACTTTTGTTCGCTCTTTTAAATTTATTACCCAATGGGATACATTGACTAATGCCCTTATTTAATATGCTCTTAAAGCAAACCCATCTCTCCTCCGTATTCTTTGTTCCTAATATTTTATCCCAATTTATGCCTTTTAGCAAGGTTTGTAGTTTAGGGAAGTTGGCTCTTTTGAAATTCAGTGTCTTTGTATTCCCTTTATGTTTCCTATTTGTGTGATTTATACTGAAACTAATTGACCTGTGATCGCTGTTACCTAAATTGCCCCGTATTTCCACATCTGTGATCAGGTCTGTATTGTTGGTAATCAGTAGATCCAGTAATGTTTTATTTCTAGTTGGTGCGTCTACCATCTGACCCATAAAATTGTCCTGCAAGACATTAGGAACTGGCGAGCCTTAAATGAATGCGTGGTTCCCTCCGCCCAGTCTATGTCTGGATAATTAAAATCCCCCATTATGATAACACTTCCCATCCTTGCTGCTAATCCAGTTTGTGATAGGAGATCCGTCTCCACTTCTTCCCTCAGGTTAGGGGGCCTATAGCATACTCCCAGTATTATTTTCCCCTTAGCTTCATCCCTTTGGAGCTCTACCCATAAGGATTCCACCTCCTCTCTAGCTCCCTCAGTGATGTCATCTCTCACATTCACTTGTACATTATTCTTGATATATAGGCATACCCCTCCCCATTTTTTACCCTCTCTATCCTTGCGGTATAGGGTATACCCTTGAATGTTTGCCAGCCAATCATGAGAGCTGTTGAACCAGGTCTCTGAAATTCCCACAAAATCCAAATCCTCCTTGTATAACAGTATCTCTAGTTCACCCATCTTGTCCGCCATGCTCCTGGCATTGGTGAACATGCCAGATAGTTTAGACCGGTCGCATATTGTCCTCATATTGGGTGTTTTGAGATTGCAACTAGGACTTGCTACTATACTCACCTTGTGTTTTTGTGCTTTGGTTAACCTACCACTAATGCCCCCAATACTACCCTCTGGAATATCTTCCGCGCTGGCTATCACTGTCTCTGGACCCTCCCCCCCATCGCCTAGTTTAAAAACCCCTCTAACTTTTTGGCCATCTTCATTCCCAGCAGATCTGCACCCTCCTCGTAAGGCTTCAGTAAAATGGCGGCTGGTCTCCCCGCCGCCGCTAGAACGCTCCCCCTTGTGTTCAGTATAGAGAGGAAGGGGGCTCGATCTGTGCAGCCAATGAATCGTCTTCTCCTCTCTCCACTGAACACACGGCGCCAGCGGCCGCTGTAGTGTAATGTGCTGGGGCCTGGGGGCGTTATGGGAGGGGGGGTCTGCACTGAGGGGGGTCTGCTGAGGGCTTCTACATTGATGGAGGGGGCCTGCATTGATGGAGGGGGGCCTGCATTGATGGAGGGGGGTCTGCACTGAGGGGGGCCTGCATTAATGGAGGGGGGCCTGCATTGATGGAGGGGGGCCTGCATTGATGGAGAGGGAGTCTGCACTGAGGGGGACTGCATTGATGGAGGGGGAGTCTGCACTGAGGGGGTCTGCACTGATGGGGGTCTGCATTGACGGGGGGTCTGCACTGAGGGGGTCTGCATTGATGGAGGGGGGTCTGCACTGAGGGGGCCTGCATTGATGGAGGGGGGCCTGCATTGATAGAAGGGGGCCTGCATTGATGGAGGGGGGTCTGCACTGAGGGGGTCTGCATTGATGGAGGGGGGTCTGCACTGAGGGGGTCTGCACTGATGGGGGGTCTGCATTGATGGGGGGGTCTGCACTGAGGGGGTCTGCATTGATGGAGGGGGGTCTGCACTTGGGGGGTCTGCACTGAGGGCGTCTGCATTGATGGAGAGGGGTCTGCACTGAGGGGGTCTGCATTGATGGAGGGGGTCTGCACTGAGGGGGTCTGCATTGATGGAGGGGGGTCTGCACTGAGTGGGTCTGCACTGATGGGGGGTCTGCATTGATTGGGGGGTCTGCACTGAGGGGGTCTGCATTGATGGAGGGGGGTCTGCACTGAGGGGGTCTGCACTGATGGGGGGTCTGCACTGAGGGGGTCTGCACTGATGGGGGGTCTGCACTGAGGGGGTCTGTATTGATGGGGGTTTGCATTGATGGAGGGGGGTCTGCACTGAGGGGGTCTGCACTGATGGAGGGGGGTCTGCACTGAGGGCATCTGCATTGATGAAGGGGGTCTGCACTGAGGGGGTCTGCATTGATGGAGGGGGGTCTGCACTAGGGGGGTCTGCACTGAGGGCGTCTGCATTGATGGAGGGGGTCTGCACTGAGGGGGTCTGCACTGATGGAGGGGGGTCTGCACTGAGGGGGTCTATACTGACTCTGCTGGGGGCACCTGATGCAAGGACGGACTCTGCTCGTGGTACCTGATGCGAGGACGGACTCTGCTGGGGGCACCTGATGCAAGGACGGACTCTGCTGGGGACCCCTGATGCAAGGACGGACTCTGCTGGGGGCACCTGATGCAAGAACGGACTCTGCTGGGGACCCCTGATGCAAGGACGGACTCTGCTGGGGACCCCTGATGCAAGGACGGACTCTGCTGGGGACCCCTGATGCAAGGACGGACTCTGCTAGGGGCACCTGATGCAAGGACGGACTCTGCTGGTGGCACCTGATGCAAGGACAGACTCTGCTAGGGGCACCTGATGCAAGGATGGACTGCTTGTGGCAGGCGACGTGGCTAGTGACATGCTCAGGGATTCCACTGATTCGGCATTATGGTGAGTTAAATGATTTAATTTTATATTAAAATGTAATAATACAAATAATGCGCTTCAATCACCCTGACACCATAACAATCATGGTGCCGGGATGATTGAAGCGTTAACACCAGGTGTTTGGGGTATCTTTATCTGCTGATTGTTAAACTTTCTAGAATATACATATTTCTATTGTTGTGTGGGATCTGGGGCTGCTGTCCCTTCATTCCCCCCCCCCCCTTTCCCTCTCCATCCCTCATTCATCTCAGACTCTAACCACACCCCCTTTGAGCCACGCCCATTTAAGCCACGCCCACTATTTCACGTAAACCACGCCCATTTTGCACAGTTTTTTTCTAAGTCACGCCTACAAACGAATGCCCCACCCCCTAATTATTGTACGGCTCCGCCTACAGCCAAAAAGGTGTCCCACATATTTTTTTTGCAATGATGGCAACTATGCAACCCTATGATTGAGGTGGATGTGATCAGTGGTTTGGTCTTTCAGAGAGATGGGGTGAGTGAAAGAGAGAGAGAGGGGGGATTGTGGATGAGAGAGAGAGAGAGGGGATGAGAGAGAGAGAGGGGGGCTGTGGATGAGAGGGGGGATTGTGGATGAGAGAGGGGGATGTGAGAGGGAGATTGAGGATGAGAGGGGGTTGGGTATGAAAGAGGGGGGACCTTAGCCCTGGCTGCAGTCCCTTCTGTGCACGCCCTTTTTGTGTATTGTGTGTACGATGCCTGGTACCTCCTTCCATAGGACGTTCACGCTGGCCAGCAGCGGGCAGGGCCCTTCTCCTACTGGATGATGGAGATGGGGTGCTCTGCTCCTTCCAGCGGATCCTTCTTAGACCGCAGACTGTCCCAGGTAGCAGTTCCTGGCTGCATGCACCTCCCTCGGGTGGGCGATCCACCTGTCCCCTGGGCCGCTGTCGGAGCTTGGAGTGGAGGGGAGAGCAGGGTAGCAGTACCTGGCAGCATGCGCCTCCCGCCGGTCCTCATGGGCCCCCAATCCCAGTGTCCCCAGGCCGCTGTCAGAGCTTGGAGAGGAGGTTGGAGGAATACAGCCTCTGGGTGGCGCCGCCGCATCAGGGGTTGCACCTGCCACTCCTCACCTCTTTGGTGGTCAGGCAGCTCTTTCCCCTCCTGGGCTCTTGCTTCTCCTTGCTCTCGCCGCCACTGGTCCAGGACTCCCCATGACAAGAGGCTCAAGGGGCAGCTCCTTTGGGCCCCTCAACAATGACAAGGCCCTGGGCAGTTGCCCATTTTGCCCCACGGCCCTGCATCTGCGAACTGCTGCGGGTGTCAATGTAAAGTTAATGACACCCACAGATCGCAGTGCATATTGTGAAAGGGTGCAGGAATCTCATCGCATAGGTGTGAACGTCCATGAGATCTGTTTCTAGTGCGGACCAAAAGAAAAAAGGTTCCTGCATCATTTTGGCACAAATGCAATGCGATTTCAGCCGTTTGTAGGGCTCAATTCGCATCTCACAGACCTCGCATGTGATCTGCGCAGCAATGCGATGTCTGTGATCACACAAGTGTGAACCCAGCCGGAAGCTCATTGGCTGCCATGCACAGATGCACCAGATTCTGACTGCTCCAGTTTTAGTAAATCCCCTCCATAGGTTATTGTTCTTACGTATACCGCCTTCTGCCTGCAGTTAAAGAATATGTTTCCTTTAGATCAGAGGTGCCCAACCGCTGGTCCCCTTCTGTCTCTCATCCCCCCTTAGGGTAGAGCGGGTTGCATCCGTGTCTACTCTACATATGCAGAGTGGACACAGACCTGCCATGCCCCCTTTACGCTCATTGTGGCCTGCGACCGGTTACCAAGTCAATAAAGTGGCCCTCATTCCTCAAAAGGTTGGGCAGCCCTGCTTTAAATTTACAAGAACTATGGAATAGGAGGGCCCACCTATCTATCCATTCACTCACCCTGTATCCAATCAGACAGGCCCTTGCACTATCAGATTGCATAGTGTATGGCCAGCTTTATACATAGGATGGAGACACTCAGCTGTCAGGCCCCATTCACACCTTTGAGTAGCAGGAACTCACATTATTTTGGAGGGGTTTTGGAGCGTTTTCACTTAAATGCGCAACAGTTGCCTCAAAGAAGCCAGGACTTTTGATTGGAGCGTGGTGCATTTCTTACTGTGCTTTTTGGTGCGTTTGCCATGCGTTCGGAATTGCACAGATGTGAATGGAGCCTCATTGTTTTTGTGTAAACACACCAGTTTCAGGCTCCGTTCACACTTAGCGAAGTGGCAGCGCATGGCACGGTTTTCCCATGACGCGCATAGGGCAGCCAGTTGATTTCAGTGGGCTGAGCTACACGTGGCAAAGTGGCTCATGGGACGTTTTGGCGTGTTTCCAGTCACACATTTTTTTACTGCTCATTTTGCTACCTTTGTCGCTCTTTTAAGTGGCAAAATGTGTGTTTTGCTTCTGTGTTTGGGGGTGCCGTTAACAATTAAAGGCAGACCACCCCTGGAAGACGTCCAATGAAGAAACGCGTAGGGAGGGGTTGTGGATGTGACATCACCATGTTCTGAAAGTTCGGAGTTCGCGGCCAGAGTTTGTGGCCGGAGCCAACTTTGCTTGTAACACATTGTGCGGTATACGGGTGTCAGCGGAGACACACTGAAATGTGAGTTATTTTTAATAAGCGTTTGGATAAACATGTTTTAATACGGTTTTACACTAGACATGTGCACTGCCAAAAAAGTTGTTCGTTTTTGTTTCATTTGTTTTTTTGATTTTTTTTTTCGTTCTTTGGGTCATTCGTTATGATCGCAATTTGCAAATTCGTAAATGCGAAAACTCGTAAAATCGAAAATCCGAAAATTCGAAAATAAGAAATAAAATCCAAAATTTCTAAAGAACGAAAATCCGAAAATTCAAAATAATAATAACTAACGGCGTCCCAATACTTTTGACAATATAGTGTACGTTGTTTATACACCTGTACACAGATTCACCAGAAATTGAGGGTTATTTTAATTGATCTGAGTATTATTTGATTCATATTTGTGTCCATTTACTATATATTTTTGCCACATTAGAATAGCACCAGCGCTGTTTTCAAACACCACATATAATAGGAGGACACACCATCTATCCAATCACTATGTATCCAATCAGGCAGGCCCTTACACTACATAGTTGATGATAGGTCTAAAGGAGATTGTGCAGTCAGATTGTATAATGTATGGTGAGCTTTACAGAACCCAGAACACACTTCTCCTGTTTTCTTTTCCAATGATTTTTATTGAGAGTAAGTTTTTAACAGACAATACGGTTCTCAATAACACAAGTATCGTGTCAACAACAGTGTTACAATAGTGGGTGGCAGATCAGTGTGGTATGATCATTGTATAACTATACCATATCAAGGTTACCAACCATAACCATCCCCGTCCCGAAAAACAAGGTGGTGATTCATGAGACACCTAGACCTCACTGATTGATGAAAACTGTTCACTGTATACCTAACAAAATTATTATTATTAACATTTATAACAGGTCAAGGCTGTTTTGCTTGTATGATTCCGAAAAGCCTTGCATAAAAGAAGACCGAGAACATCTCCCGCGGAGGGACTCCTCATGTAGTGGTACCAGATTTCCCAACTTAAAGTCATAACAGAAAAATCATTATCTAGTATAAGCTACATTTAACGTAACTGTAGAGCCCAGTGTCTAACATAGCCATTCTCAACCAGGGTTCCATGGGGGTTCCTCCAGAGGTTTGCTAGGGGTTCCTTGAGCTGTGGCTAATAAACCACCTTTTTGATGGTGCCTACAGAGTTCAAGGTTCAGCATCACTTAGCAAAGCCAGCAGCATGACACAAAATATATCTTTAGCTGTCTTTAAGGATGGCATTCGGAGCACCATTTTAAGGAGAACATTCTTCCTTTTGACGACCAGTATGAGGGGTATTGTTCTATTGACCCCTGATGAATTGGTTTTAGTTAGTTCCTCGAGACCTGAAAATTATTTTTGGGGATCCTCTAGGGTTAAAAGGTTGAGAAAGCCTGGTCTAACGTGTGGGAACCCAAAATAGGGCAAAGTGAGAGTTTGTATGAAGGAATAAAAGAAGAAAAAAGAGGCACGAGGTAAGCAGAAGAAAAAAGAAAAGAGAGAAAGAAGAGGTTTGCGGTCGATTACCATGATCCAGGCTACTGACCCCTCCCCCCCCCACCCCACCCCTTGCGGTGACTGGAGATATCTAATCCAGGGGTTCCGAACCCTTTCAAACCAGTTTTGTTGATCACGAAGGATACTAGTCAATTTTTCATTTATCATAATTCACTAATATTACATTTATCAGAGGGGTTTTTCATGCTCGCGCTATGGTGGTCTTAATTGCCAAAAAGATTAAAAAAAGATGAGGGTTCTAAAATGTCTGGGCAGTTCACATGAAAGATCAGAAAATAAAGCCGTCTTAACATTTTTAGGTATATTCACTCCAGTCACCGAATAAAACAAGTTAAAAATTCTTATCCAAAACCTTTTGACTTTCGGGCATGTCTACCAGATGTGGAGCCCTGTGCCCTCCTGTCCACAACCCCCTGAAAAAGAGAGGCGTTGCATCTGGGTAGATTTTAGTTAGCCTCGTCGGAACGGGGTACCATCATGACAATACTTTGTAGTTCGTCTCCCCCCTCAGAGAAGTGTTCAAAATTCCCTTGTGCACCTTGGTCGACCATTTGGACCAAACGTCCTCATCATTAGTCCCCCCAAGGTCTGCTTCCCAGGCTAATTGATAGGGGAGTTTAGAGCCTGATCCGTTAACAGAAGATATAACTCTGAGATACTCTGAGATACTACCCTGCGTCCCAGGACCACTTATCCTGTTTTCAACACTAAAGCTCTATTCACATAGGCTTTTATCTGATCGTTCATCTCCTGCACACTCTGCCAAATGAACAATCTATGGCTGTGTGTTTCGTGAGGATGGTGTTCACTGATTTCATTGGAAAAATTTGCACCTGATGCAGTGGGTGGCAGTAAACTGCTGGAAGGGGGAACTCCTTCTTGTGTCATATCTCAAGGTTTGTCCAGGAAGTAATGGAGAAGTTTTTTTTTTTTAATACAGCCACCTGGACACTAAGGTAAGGGGTGTGTAAGACAATTAGAAAGTTTTATTTATTTTTGCATAAATACCGTATTTATCGGCGTATAACACATACTTTTTTCCCCTGAAAATAGGGGGGAAATCGCGGGTGCGTGTTATACGCCAACAGCGTACCTGGGAGGGGAGGGAGGGGGACGAGTGCCGCCGGAAATCACCGAGCCATTATCTTCTCTCCACTCGGCTCGCACATCACACACACAGTCCCGCCTCCACCACTGGCATTGGACCAGTGTTCTGTCTATCACAGGAGCTGGTGCAATGCTGATGGCGGAGGCAGGACTGTTTGTGTCACTGCTGACTGAGAGCCAAGGAAACAGATGACGGCTGATGGTTTCATATGAGATGTGAGCTGCCTTGATGGGGGCAATGGGCACAGAAAAGGCTGCAAATGGGCACAGATCAGGCTTCACTGAAGCTGCAGATGGGCACAGATCAGGCTGCACTGAAGCTGCAGATGGGCACAGATCAGGCTGCACTGATGCTGAAGATGGGCACAGATCAGGCTGCACTGAGGCTGCAGATGGGCACAGATCAGGCTGCAGATGGGCACAGATCAGGCTGCAGATGGGCACAGATCAGGCTGCAGATGGGCACAGATCAGGCTGCACTGAAGCTGCAGATGGGCACAGATCAGGCTGCAGATGGGCACAGATCAGGCTGCACTGAAGCTGCAGATGGGCACAGATCAGGCTGCAGATGGGCACATATCAGGCTGCAGATGGGCACAGATCAGGCTGCAGATGGGCACATATCAGGCTGCAGATGGGCACAGATCAGGCTGCACTGAAGCTGCAGATGGGCACAGATCAGGCTACAGATGGGCACAGATCAGGCTGCGCTGAAGCTGCAGATGGGCACAGATCAGGCTGCAGATGGGCACAGATCAGGCTGCACTGAAGCTGCAGATGGGCACAGATCAGGCTACAGATGGGCACTAATCAGGCTGCATTGATTCTCACTGACCATTATTTTGCTTCAAAGTGGTTTATTTAAAAAAAAAAGTATTTTTTCCTGAAACTTGCCTCTTAAATTGGGGTGCGTGTTATACCCTGGCGCGTGTTATACGCTGATAAATACGGTATCTTAATGGTATATTGGTACATAGGGGAGCAGGTATTTAGAAAAACAAAAAAGATAAAACGATTCTTTAAATGGTATTAAAACCCAAGAACAAGAGTTTAATATATTGCCATCCTTAGATGTGGCGGCTATATTTGATTTCTTTTTGTAGGCTTGTTTCTTGTATTTTATTCTGGATCGTCCGTTTTGCTAAATTATTAATTGAAATGATTTAACTTTGCTTTCTTTTTATTTCAGCCACATTTATTATGTTTTTATTATTTTCCTCCAGTTGCTCATAATTTAAAATTATGACCTGCAGGCCGCCAGTTATTAATATCAGTATTAAGTGGGGAAACGTCAATCCAGAAATCTGATCTTAAATGTTAATTACAAATCCAAAAAGCACAAAATTTCAACAGTTTTTTTGTGTTGCTAATTATGTGAAGTAATTAATTACCATAATTAAAACACACACTTCCAAAGCTAATTAATAGAACATTTTATTTTACAAGTCCAGCATGGATGTGTCAGTAACAATGTTTTGTTTTTAAC
The DNA here is from genome assembly GCF_042186555.1 of Aquarana catesbeiana. NCBI lineage: Eukaryota > Metazoa > Chordata > Amphibia > Anura > Ranidae > Aquarana > Aquarana catesbeiana. The sequence continues at coordinate 4,155,113 of NC_133326.1, read as the reverse complement.
TTTCCTTCTGTTGGCTTCCGTTTAATCAGTCGGTGCAATTTGATTATATTGCCGAAAATAAAGTGTCTTTAAAATTTTATTTCATCATAATGTGGAATAAATCTTGTATACTGGGAACCCCAAATCAAAGAATCAACTGTCACAAAGAGGGTCTCCATAATTGTTGCATTTCTATGTCCCTTTTGGGTACTTTAAAGCAATATAGTATACTGTACACTGATCTACCATAACATTATGAGCACCAACCTAATATTGAGTAGGTCCCCCTTTGTTGTTGAAACAGCCCTGACTCATGGAGGCATGGACTCCACTAGACCTCTGAAGGTATGATGTGCTATCTTGCACCAATCGGTAGCAGATCCTTTAAGTCCTTTAACCACTTCAATACCAGGCACTTAGACACCTTCCCGCCCAGCTCTGTTCTGTTCTGTTCTGATGCTCACGTGCTGATTGTAGGTGCTTTAGACTGTGGACACGGGTCAGCATGGGCACCCTGACCGATCTGTGGCTACGCAGCCCCATACAAGACAAACTGCGATGCTCTCTGTGTTCTGACACCTTTCTATTAGTTACATAGTTACATAGTAGGTGAGGTTGAAAAAAGACACAAGTCCATCAAGTCCAACCTATGTGTGTGATTATGTTTCAGTATTACATTGTATATCCCTGTGTGTTGCGGTCATTCAGGTGATTATCTAATAGTTTCTTGAAGCTATCAATGCTCCCCGCTGAGACCACCGCCTGTGGAAGGGAATTCCACATCCTTGCTGCTCTTACAATAAAGAACCCTCTACATAGTTTAAGGTTAAACCTCTTTTCTTCTAATTGTAATGAGTGGCCACGAGTCTTATTAAACTCTCTTCTGCGAAAAAGTTTTATCCCTATTGTGGGGTCACCAGTACAGTATTTGTAAATTGAAATCATATCCCCTCTCAAGCGTCTCTTCTCCAGAGAGAATAAGTTCAGAGCTCACAACCTTTCCTCATAACTAAGATCCTCCAGACCCTTTATTAGCTTTGTTGCCCTTCTTTGTACTCGCTCCATTTCCAGAACATCCTTCCTGAGGACTGGTGCCCAGAACTGGACAGCATACTCCAGGTGCAGCCGGACCAGAGTCTTGTAGAGCGGGAGAATTATTGTTTTATCTCTGGAGTTGATCCCCTTTTTAATGCCAATATTCTGTTTGCTTTGTTAGCAGCAGCTTGGCATTGCATGCCATTGCTGAGTCTATCATCTACTAGGACCCCCAGGTCCTTTTCCATCCTAGATTCCCCCAGAGGTTCTCCCCCCAGTCTATAGATTGCATTCATATTTTTGCCACCCAAATGCATTATTTTACATTTTTCTACATTGAACCTCATTTGCCATGTAGTCGCCCACCCCATTAATTTGTTCAGGTCTTTTTGCAAGGTTTCCACATCCTGCGGAAAAGTTATTGCCCTGCTTAGCTTAGTATCGTCTGCAAATACAGAGATTGAACTGTTTATCCCATCCTCCAGGTTGTTTATGAACAAATTAAATAGGATTGGTCCCAGCACAGAACCCTGGGGAACCCCACTACCCACCCCTGACCATTCTGAGTACTCCCCATTTATCATCACCCTCTGAACTCGCCCTTGTAGCCAGTTTTCAATCCATGTACTCACCCTATGATCCATGTCAACGGACCTTATTTTGTACAGTAAACGTTTATGGGGAACTGTGTCAAATGCTTTTGCAAAATCCAGATACACCACGTCTACGGGCCTTCCTTTATCTAGATGGCAACTCACCTCCTCATAGAAGGTTAATAGATTGGTTTGGCAAGAACGATTCTTCATGAATCCAAGCTGATTACTGCCAATGATACCATTCTCTTTACTAAAATCTTGTATATAGTCCCTTATCATCCCCTCCAAGAGTTTACATACTATTGATGTTAGGCTAACTGGTCTGTAATTCCCAGGGATGTATTTTGGGCCCTTTTTAAATATTGGTGCTACATTGGCTTTTCTCCAATCAGCTGGTACCATTCCAGTTGCATTACCTTTTTCAGCGGTTTGAACTCCAGTAGCTCTTCTATTGGATCGGACCACACAAGCCATACTTCCTCTCCACCTCCATCAATGAGCCTTCCCTCCCCACCTCCATCAATGAGCCTTCCCTCCCCACCTCCATCAATGAGCCTTCCCTCTCCACCTCCATCAATGAGCCTTCCCTCTCCACCTCCATCAATGAGCCTTCCCTCCCCACCTCCATCAATGAGCCTTCCCTCGCCACCTTCATCAATGAGCCTTCCCTCGCCACCTTCATCAATGAGCCCCCCCATAAATGAGCCTTCCCTCCCCACCTCCATCAATGAGCCTTCCCTCCCCACCTCCATCAATATGCCCCCCCACCTCTTTTAACAAGACTTCCCTCCACACCTCCATCAATGAGCTTCCCCCCACCTCCATCAACAAGACTTCCTTCCACATCTCCATAAATGAGCCTCCCCCCCACCACCATCAATGAGCCTTCCCTCCCCACCTCCATCAATGAGCCTTCCCTCCCCACTTCCATCAATGAGCCTTCCCTCCCTACCTCCATCAATGAGCCTTCCCTCCCCCCTCCATCAACGAGCCTTCCCTCCCCATCTCCATTAATGAGCCTTCTCTCCCCCTCCATCAATGAGCCTTCCCTCCCCCCTCCATCAATGAGCCTTACCCCACCTCCATCAATGAGCCTTACCCCCACCTCCATCAATGAGCCCTCCACCCACCTCCATCAATGAGCCTTCCCCCTCACCTCCATCAATGAGCCTTCCCTCCCCACCTCCTTCAATAAGCCTTCCCTCCCCACCTCCTTCAATGAGCCTTCCCTCCCCACCTCCATCAACGAGCCTTCCCTCCCCATCTCCATCAATGAGCCTTCCCCCCACCTCCATCAATGAGCCTTCCCTCCCCATCTCCATCAATGAGCCTTCCCCCCACCTCCATCAACGAGCCTTCCCTCCCCATCTCCATCAATGAACCTTCCCCCTCACCTCCATCAATGAGCCTTCCCTCCCCACCTCCTTTAATGAGCCTTCCCTCCCCACCTCATTCAATGAGTCTGCCCTCCCCACCTCCATCAATGAGCCTTCCCTTCCCCAACTCCATCAATGAGCCTTCCCTCCCACCTCCATCAATGTGCCTTCACCCTCCACCTCCATCAATGAGCCTTCCCTCCCCATCTCCATCATAACCCTTCCCTCCCCACCTCCATCAATGAGCCTTCCCTCCCCACCTCCATCAACGAGCCTTCCCTCCCCACCTCCATCAATGAGCCTTCCCTCCCCACCTCCACCAATGGGCCTTCCCTCCCCACCTCCATCAATGAGCCTTCCCTTCCCTTCCCCCTCCATCAATGAGCCTTCCCTCCCCCCTCCATCAATGAGCCTTCCCTCCCTCCTCCATCAATGAGCCTTACCCCCACCTCCATCAATGAGCCCTCCCTCCCCACCTCCATCAATGAGCCCTCCCTCCCTACCTCCATCAATGAGCCTTCCCTCTCCACCTCCATCAATGAGCCTTCTCTCCCTACCTCCTTCAATGAGCCTTCCCTCCCTACCTCCATCAATGAGCCTTCCCTCCCTACCTCCATCAATGAGCCTTCCCTCCCTACCTCTATCAATGAGCCTTCCCTCCCCACCTCCATCAATGAGCCTTCCCTCCCACCTTCATCAATGAGCCTTCCACCCCCACCTCCATCAATGAGCCTTCCCTCCCCACTTCCTTCAATGAGCCTTCCCTCCCCACTTCCTTCAATGAGCCTTCCCTCCCCACCTCCATCAATGAGCCTTCCCTTCCCCCTCCATCGATGAGCCTTCCCTCCCCCTCCACCAATGAGCCTTCCCTCCCCCCTCCATCAATGAGCCTTACCCCCACCTCCATCAATGAGCCCTCCCTCCCCTACCTTCATCAATGAGCTCTCCCTCCCCCACCTCCATCAATGAGCCCTCCCTCCCCACCTCCATCAATGAGCCTTCCCTCCCCACCTATATCAATGAGCCTTCCCTCCTCACCTCCATCAATGGGTCGTCCCTCTCCCCACCTCCATCAATGAGCCTTCCCTTCCCACCTCCATCAATGAGCCTTCCCTCCCACCTTCATCAATGAGCCTTCCACCCCCACCCCCATGAATGAGCCTTCCCTCCCCACCTCCTTCAATGAGCCTTCCCTCCCCACCTCCTTCAATGAGCCTTCCCTCCCCTCCTATAAAATCGAGCCTTCCCTCCCACCTCCAGCAACGAGCCTTCCCTCCCCGACCTTCATCCATGAGCCTTTCCTCCCACCTCCATCAATAAACCTTCCCTCCCCATCTCCATCATTGAGCCTTCCCTCCCCACCTCCATTAATGAGTCTGCCCTCCCCACCGCCATCAATGAGCCTTCCCTTCCCCAACTACATCAATGAGCCTTCCCTCCCACCTCCATCAATGAGCCTTCCCTCCCCACCTCGATCATAAGCCTTCCCTCCCTAACTCCATCAATGATCCTTCCCTCCCCACCTCCATCAATGAGCCTTCCCTCCCCACCTCCATCAATGAGCCTTCCCTCCCCACCTCCATCAATGAGCCTTCCCTCCCCACCTCCACCAATGAGCCTTCCCTCCCCACCTCCATCAATGAGCCTTCCCTTCCCTTCCCCCTCCATCAATGAGCCTTCCCTCCCCCCTCCATCAATGAGCCTTCCCTCCCTCCTCCATCAATGAGCCTTACCCCCACCTCCATCATAAGCCTTCCCTCCCCAACTCCATCAATGATCCTTCCCTCCCCACCTCCATCAATGAGCCTTCCCTCCCCACCTCCATCAATGAGCCTTCCCTCCCCCCTCCATCAATGAGCCTTACCCCTAACTCCATCAATGAGCCTTCCCCCACCCCCATGAATGGGTCTTCCCTCCCCACCTCCATCAATGAGCCTTCCCTCCCCACCTCCATCAATGAGCCTTCCCTCCCCACCTCCATCAATGATCCTTCCCTCCCCACCTCCATCAATGAGCCTTTCCTCCCCACCTCCATCTATGAGCCTTTCCTCCCCACCTCCATCAATGAGCCTTCCCTCCCCCATCCATCAATGAACCTTACCCCTACCTCCATCAATGAGCCTTTCCCCACCCCCATCAATGGGTCTTCCCTCCCCACCTCCATCAATGAGCCCTCCCTCCTCACCTCCATCAATGAGCCTTCCCTCCCCACCTCCATCAATGAGCCTTCCCCTCCCCACCTCCATCAATGAGCCTTCCCTCCTCACCTCCATCAATGGGTCGTCCCTCTCCCCACCTCCATCAATGAGCCTTCCCTCCCCACCTCCATCAATGAACCTTCACCCCCCACCTCCATCAAGGAGCCTTCCCTCCCCATCTTCATCAACAAACCTTGGCCACCCATAACCCTGTCAGCGGTTGGCTGGTTTCCCTTCTTTGGACCACTTTTGGTCGGTCCTGACCACTGCAAACCGGGAACATCCCACAAGAGCTGCAGTTTTGGAGTTACTTTGACCCAGTTTATTCGTCTAGACATTACAATTTGTTCCTTGTCACAGTCCCTCCAATCCTTACACTTGTCCATTTTTTTCTGCTTTTAATTCATCAACGTCAGGGACAACATGTTCACTTGCTGTCAAATGTATCCCACCCACTTTCAGGTGTCATTGTTATAAGATAATCAATGGTATTCCCTTTACCTGTCAGTGGCCAGGATTTTATGGCTGATCAGTTTACTTTTTATTTATGTGACTACGATTAAACATGAGAATATTGTTTTTAGGGGTGGTCTCCTCTTATCTCTTCAAATGAATGCATAATATCTCCCAGCAAGGCCCCGTTGTCCTCTCCACATGCAGCTGCATGAGATCTAAGGCGGTGATGGGCGCCATTTTCTAATTATCTTTGATGATAAGCAGGTGTGCCAGCTGGTCCCACTGATGTCCGGCTTGTCTAATCGGCCAGACTGTAATAACATTGCCAAGGTAGGAGATTCCTCATTAGCTACAGCCAAATTACTAAAAAATTGGCCTGCAAAATCTCGCAACAACAGACTCTGCAGTCTGGTTCTTTTTAATTTGCTTTCATTGGCGTGCAACTCCATTCTCCCCTCCCCCACAGAGTTGGATTCACTTCAGTAACCAGGATCTGTGTGTACAAGGCCTGGAAGTTATATCTGTTGAAGAAAATAGGTGTGTTTCCAGAAATGCTGGCGTCAGAACATACAGATATCCATGCATTGAAATTGGTCAAAATTGGTAGTTCTAGACCCTGACCCTACTGGGCACTTAAACCCCCCCACCCACCCCACCCCTTCCTGCCCAGGCCAATTTTCAGCTTTTAGCGATGTCACACTTTGAATGACAATTACGCGATCATGTAACACTGTACACATAGGATATTTTTATAATTTTTTTCACACAAATAGAGCTTTCTTGAAAAGGAAAAAAAACTTTCTCATAGTTTGTTATAAAATTTTGCAAACAGGTAATTTTTCTCCTTCACTGATGGGCACTGATAGGCTGCACTGATGAGGCAGCCTTGATGGGCACGGATAGGCGGCACTTATGGGCACTGATAGGTGGCACTGATGGGCACTGACAAAGAGGCACTGATGGGCACCGATAGGCAGCACCAATGGGCACTGATAGGCGGCACTGGTGGGCACTGATAGGTGGCACTAATGGGCACGGGTAGGTGGCAGTGATGGGTACTGATAGGCGGCACTAATGAGCACGGATAGGAGGCACTGATGGGCACTGATAGGCACTGGTAGGCAGCACTGATAGGTGACACTGATGATGAGGCACTGATTGGCAGCAGTGATGGGCACTGATTGGGGGAACCGATGAAGAGGCACTGATGGGTACGATAGGTGGCACTAATGGGCTTTAAGAGAGGGCACTGATAGGCAGTACTGATAGGCGGCACTTATGGGCACTGATAGGTGGCACTGATGAAGAGGCACTGATGGGTACTGATAGGTGGCACTGATAGGCAGTACTGATAAGCAGCACTAATGGGCACTGATAGGCGGCACTAATGGGCACGGACAAGCTGCACTGATGGGTACTGATAGGCGGCATTAATAGACACTGATTGGCAGCAGTGATGGGCACTGATTGGTGGCACTGATAGGCGGCACTGGTGGGCACTGATTAGCAACACTGGTGGGCACTGTTGGGACCGATGTCCCTTTAACAGGAGCCAGGTAATCGGCTGTCTTCTCCCCTCCTCATGAGGAAAGAAAAGCCGATAACTGGCTTCTGTTTACATCCTAGGATCAGCTGTCATTGGCTGACAGCTGATCATGTGGTAAAGGGGCGCTGTGATTGGCCTTTCACCCCGATCTGTGATCAGCCGAGTCCGAAGGGCATACAGGCAGCATGATCACAGGAGGACGTCAATGTACACCCTCTCTTCAAAGTAAGCCCTTGCTGTAGCCATCTTTTGGCTATAGCGCAGATGGGAATTGGTTATGGTAAATTTGGACATTTTCCCGCCATTTTATGGAACTTTGACATTTGCAATTGATGATGTCATCACTCGTGGGTGGTAATGATGGGAGGGGTTTTAGGGTATATATGTTGTGTTGCTTCACTTTACTATTGTCCTGAGGAAAATGAGCTTGTACTTAGTCGAAATGTAGAACCAACACTTCACTGTGTGTTCACCTTTCCAGACATACGGGTGCCGCTTTGACTTTTGGATTATTTGTACTACAAGCTTTGTTGAGCATCAGGGCCCATTTTATCTCTGAAAGACCCAACTTGTGGGTGGGGCAAGTGGGGACCCCGGAGAGAGCACTCGTAGTACCCCAGAGGCGGGTTGATGCGGCCATATAATGCAAAGTTGGCATTAAGGCAGCACTTCAACTTACAAGCCTCCAAAAAAACACAAATACCTATTTGTAAACTGTGTTCCAACTTCTGTAAAACTTTACATGGCTCACAATGGACATCAGTTCCTCGTTACACTTCATAATTCTTCTCTCACTTTGATTGTGCAAATTTTCTAAGCCGGTACCGCTGACTCTGTAGTGGACACCACCAGCCCAGTAACCCGTCACCTCACTCCCAGTGACATTGATATATTACACTTGGATACTAGGAAGCTTGACTCTTGTACAACACCCCTGCTTATTATCTCCCAAGGCCTCACTCCATCTTCCTTGACATACAAGCCAGGTCCCTAGGATGCCTTGTGCCGCTAACTGGACCCAGTATCGGGGTTCCAATTGCTAGGGAAATAACTTAAGCACACAAGCTCCTTCACTACCGAGGCCTTCCATCGCCTATGCCAAGGCACACCACTTCCCGACTGGCTGGCTGCTTATGTACCCAACACTAGTACTGTAGTTATTAGCAAAGACAATATAGTCTCCTCTGAATAGCTTCACTGCTCAGTAGACATTTGTACTGCATCTTCTCTAACTCGTCTTGTCCCCTTGATAAGCCTTGTTCTTGTGATACGCCTTACATGTATTACAACCCTTTTAGGATTGTCCTCAAGTAACTTCAGAACAGGTCAAGTTGAATAACAATAAACATTCCTTAAAGATAACACATGAACAGCTCAACAAAGATGTCTTCAGTACACATTCCCATACCCAATACTCTAAGTGCCCCTTATTTATTCTCCAGATGCCCCTTTCTGCCCCTTGAGGTAGTCATTTCTAATTGAGGTAGATTTCTAATCTACCGCTTATATGTAAATTTAGTGGGTCATCTGTGCTGTACACAGTTCAAATTTAATCTATGGCTAAATTAGCCTCTGTTCCAGCATTGGCTATGTTGCATGCAGTTCCACACTGTTGCCTGTAGGTGTCGTTGTCACCATAGGTCAGTGTTGGAAAGCAACAAGCTGAAGTATATTGAATGCTCTTCTTTCTCTGAGACAACTCGGCAGAGGTGGCCCGCTGCTGTGAATTCTGGGAGAAGGTACTTAAGGGGCAGACGCCATTTTTCTTTCTCTTTCACCTGCTGGCCCTCCTGGCCTTAGAGCCCTTGCACACTGGGGCGGTTTGCAGGCGCTATTGCGCTAATAATAGCGCCTGCAAACCGCCCCGAAAGTGCCGCTGCTTTCATTCCAGTGTGCAAGCCCCGAGGGCTTGCACACTGGAGCGATGCGCTGGCAGGACGGTAAAAAAAGTCCTGCTAGCAGCATCTTCGGAGCGGTGAAGGAGCGGTGTGTATACCGCTCCCTTACCGCTCCTGCCCATTGAAATCAATGGGACGGCGCGGCTATACCGCCGGCAAAGCGCCTCTGCAGAGGCGCTTTGCGGTGGTATTTAACCCTTTCTCGGCCGCTAGCGGGGGGTAAAACCGCCCCGCTAGCGGCCGCATACCGACGGTAAAACGCCGCTAATAATAGCGGCATTTTACCGCCGACGCCGCCCCCCGCCCCAGTGTGCAAGGGCTCTAAAGGTATGTGACTGGGAGTTCTATCTCGTGGCCCTCCAGGCCGGAGGGTTGCGTTGCTGCAGCCGTGCAAGTGGGCCCAGAAGCCTGTCTGGGGCCTACTACTACGGAGATGGTCCTGTGCTGTCTGTCCTGCAGGAAGAAGCCGGACAATTGAGAAGACCCAGGGGAGGACCCGTCTTTGGAGATGACTGAGCGGAATGCTGGTGTCTCAAGAGATCTAACCTACCACACAAGTACTGCCGGGTCGGCTTAAAGGTTCTGGTACTGTGTTGCTGTTCATCTAAAACTACTACGTCCTGTGGCAGAGGACTATACAGTTACATCGTTCTTCTCAAGTCTGTGGCAGAGACTTTTCTTTTGTGCATGCTACGTTCCGGCTGCTAGGTCAGTGAGAGAGATCTATCCGGGCGGGCAAAGATTTAATCTTGGACTGAAGGTATATTCATCCCAAGATTTAAAGTCCTCAGTGATATAAAGAAAAAGGTATTTGAACTTCCCTGAAACTCTTCTTCTACCTCTTTCCTGCTACTTCTTCAAGTTACTTCCTATTAAAGCATTGAAAAAGTACTAAAGTGACTGGTGCCAACATTGTCAGAGACAAAGCTCAACATGGACTCCAAGTTCTGGTATTGGTGAAACTAAAGGTAAAAAGGTGACGGTAACAGCCCGATTTAACTCAGCAGCTCCTTCGGGGGTATTTGCTACACGTAAAAGTCCTTTTAGTCCATTGTCTGTAACGCAAGTCCATATGCCTGGATCTCCAATTAGGATTTGGCGCAAATTGCACTGAAAAAGAATGGCATGCAATCTCCCCCACTGCTCCTGTGTGTGTATAAAAAGGGATAAAAGCGCCATCTAGTGGGCAGTTTAAAAAAATATTAGAACTCACATTACATATCTGGCTACATGAAAAATAATCTACATAGGAGTCTCGGTCCGCCGATGGTAGCAAATCAGGGCCGCTGGAGGTGCTCACAGGGTTGGAGGAAAAGTTCCGGGACCCTGAAGGTCCATTACTAAAGGGCCCAAAGTGTGCCAAGAAAATATCCCCCCACACCAGTACACCCCCACCACCAGCCTGAACCGGTGATATCCCATCCCCCACACCAGTACACCCCCACCACCAGCCTGAACCGGTGATATCCCATCCCCCACACCATTACACCTCCACCACCAGCCTGAACCGGTGATACCCCATCCCCCACACCATTACACCCCCACCACCAGCCTGAACCGGTGATATCCCATCCCCCACACCATTACACCCCCACCACCAGCCTGAACCAGTGATATCCCATCCCCCACACCATTACACCTCCACCACCAGCCTGAACCGGTGATATCCCATCCCCCACACCATTACACCTCCACCACCAGCCTGAACCGGTGATACCCCATCCCCCACACCATTACACCCCCACCACCAGCCTGAACCGGTGATACCCCATCCCCCACACCATTACACCCCCCACCACCATCCTGAACTGGTGATATCCCATCCCCCACACCATTACACCCCCACCACCAGCCTGAACTGGTCATATCCCATCCCCCACACCATTACACCCCCACCACCAGCCTGAACCGGTGATATCCCATCCCCCACACCATTACACCCCCACCACCAGCCTGAACCGGTGATATCCCATCCCCCACACCATTACACCCCCACCACCAGCCTGAACCAGTGATATCCCATCCCCCACACCATTACACCCCCACCACCAGCCTGAACCGGTGATATCCCATCCCCCACACCATTACACCCCCACCACCAGCCTGAACCGGTGATATCCCATCCCCCACACCATTACACCCTCACCACCAGCCTGAACCGGTGATATCCCACCCCCACACCATTACACCCCCACCACCAGCCTGAACCGGTGATATCCCATCCCCCACACCATTACACCCTCACCACCTGCCTGAACCGGTGATATCCCACCCCCACACCATTACACCCCCACCACCAGCCTGAACCGGTGATATCCCATCCCCCACACCATTACATCCCCACCACCAGCCTGAACCAGTGATATCCCCTCCCCCCACACCATTACACCTCCACCACCAGCCTGAACCGGTGATATCCCATCCCCCACACCATTACACCCCCCACCACCAGCCTGAACCGGTGATATCCCATCCCCCACACCATTACACCCCCACCACCAGCCTGAACCAGTGATATCCCCTCCCCCCACACCATTACACCCCCACCACCAGCCTGAACCGGTGATAACCCATCCCCCACACCATTACACCCCACCACCAGCCTGACCGGTGATATCCCATCCCCCACACCATTACACCCCCACCACCAGCCTGAACCGGTGATACCCCATCCCCCACACCATTACACCCCCACCACCAGCCTGAACCGGTGATACCCCATCCCCCACACCATTACACCCCCACCACCAGCCTGAACCGGTGATATCCCATCCCCCACACCATTACACCCCCACCACCAGCCTGAACCGGTGATACCCCATCCCCCACACCATTACACCTCCACCACCAGTCTGAACCAGTGATACCCCATCCCCCACACCATTACACCCCCACCACCAGCCTGAACCGGTGATATCCCATCCCCCACACCATTACACCCCCACCACCAGCCTGAACCGGTGATATCCCATCCCCCACACCATTACACCCCCACCACCAGCCTGAACCAGTGATATCCCATCCCCCACACCATTACACCCCCACCACCAGCCTGAACCGGTGATACCCCATCCCCCACACCATTACACCCCCCACCACCAGCCTGAACCGGTGATACCCCATCCCCCCACACCATTACACCCCCACCACCAGCCTGAACCGGTGATATCCCATCCCCCACACCATTACACCCCCACCACCAGCCTGAACCGGTGATACAAGGCAGGATGGATCCATGCACCAAATTCTGACCCCACCATCTGAATGTCGCAGCTGAAATCCAGACTCATCAGACCAGACAACGTTTTTCTTCTATTGTCCAGTTTTGGTGATCCTGTGCCAATTGTAGCCTCAGTTTCCTGTTCTTAGTTGACAGGAGTGGCACCCGGTGTGGTCTTCTGCTGCTGTAGCCCATCTCCTATAAGGTTGGATGTGTTGTGTGTTCAGAGATGGTATTCTGCATACCTTGGATGTAACGAGAGGTTATTGGAGTTACTGTTGTCTTTCTATCATCTGGAACAAGTCTGCCCATTCTCCTCTGACATCAACAAGCCATTTTCCTCCACACAACTGCCACTCACTGGATATTTTCTCTTTTTCCCACCATTCTCTGTAATCCCGAGAGATGGTTGTGTGTGAAAATCCCAGAAATACTCAGACCAGCCCGTCTGCCACCAACAACCATGCCACGTTCAAAGTCACCGAGATCCCCTTTCTTTCCCATTCTGAGGCTCGATTTGAACTTCAGCAAGTCGTCTTCACCATGTCTGGATGCCTAAATGCATTGAGTTGCTGCCACGTGATTAACTGATTAGCAATTTGTGTTACCAAGCAATCGAACAGGTGTACCTAATAAAGTGGCCGGTGAGTGTATGTATATAATCAGTAATAATTACCACTAAGAAATACAATAATATAGTCTAATAATGTGTAGTTCTGTATAATAATAATGAATTACGGGAGACTATGTCGTATTCAGCATACACATTACATACTGAGAGTTTACTAAGCCTTCATCTTGCATGTTCCTCCCCACTCTCCGGAGGTAACACTTCATACGGTATAGGCCATTGTGAAACAAGTAAAACACAATCACAGATCGTGCCGCAACACGCCATTTGTGTGGTTTTTTTAACTCTCCGCTGTGATTTGTCAGCTTTATCTACAAAGAATACCATTGTTCTGGTGAAAGTAGTGAGGGCTTCCTGCTGTTCATCCATCATGAAGCCTACTTTATCAGCTTCTGTTCATCTAGAATGTGAAACCAATAAATGTATTATAGAGTAGCCAACCAGTCCCTCTAGAAGATGAATAGATTGGGATGCACCGTACAATGGGGGACGGCTTGGCCTCTTGGTTTTTGCTGCTTGGTGGTGAAAGGCCAAAGATTGTGCTTGCCGGCGTGATATATTGTATGTAGAATGAAGAGCTAGACATGTGAATGCAATGTGAATGCAGGTTACAGAATACACACTATATCGGCAAAAGTATTGGGACACCCCTCTAAATTTTTGGGTTCATGTGTTTCAATCACCCCCATGGCCACAGGTCAGAGGTGTCGGAAGGGGGGGGCTGACCGGGGATATAGCCCCGAGTGGGCCCCCAGAAAGCCCCAGGTCTCATATTGATCATTCAGAATTATTAGCCCAGAGTCCCAAGGCCTGGGGTTGGCTGGTAACTCGGGGTTATATAGGGCCGGACTGCCTGGGGCCACTATGCAGGGCCAATCGTGGAGGTTCACAGGCTGCCTCTAAAGGGAAGGTGGGGGACGAGAGCAGTAGGATTACACAGAGCAGGGATCTCCCGCTTATCAAGTGCCACAAAGTCCCACCTCCTGGACCAGCTCCTATGATGGATGTGACACTGGTCCAATGCCGGGACGTGTGACGTCTTTCATAGGAGCCAATCCAGAAGGCAGAACTTTGTGTGACTGCAAGCACTGGGTATGCGGGAGTTCCCTCCTCTGTGTAAACCAGCGGCTCTCCTCTCCCCATGCACTGGCAAGGCTGCCCTGATGGGCACAGGTAAGGCTAAGCTGATAGGCACTGGTCAGGCTGCATTGATGGGCACTGATCAGGCTGCATTGATGGGCACTGATCAGGCTGCATTGATGGGCACTGGTGAGGCTGCATTGATGGGCATTGATCAGGCTGCATTAATGGGCACTGATCAGGCTGCATTGATGGGCACTGGTGAGGCTACATTGATGGGCACTGATCAGGCTGCATTGAAGGGCATTGATGAGGCTGCATTGATGGGCACTGTTGAGGCTGCATTGATGGGCACTGGTGAGGCTGAGTTGATGGGCACTGGTGAGACTGAGCTGATGGGCACTGTTAAGGCTGCATTGATGGGCACTGGTAAACCAGGCAGCAACAAGCAAGTTAGCCTACCCCCACCCCACCCCACTGGTGAGGCTGAGCTGATGGGCACTGATGAGGCTGCATTGATGGGCACAGGTAAGGCTGCATTGATGGGCGTTGGCGAGGCTGAACTGATGGGCACCGATGAGGCTGCATTGATGGGCACTGGTGAGGCTGAGCTGATGGGCACTGATGAGGCTGCATTGATGGGCACAGGTAAGGCTGCACTGATGGGCACTGATGAGGCTGCATTGATGGGCACTGGTGAAGCCATCCTCATCCTCCTCATCATCTGTCACCCAGGCTCAGAGTAGTTTGCCTTCCTATGCAGCTGCCAAAGCGGCCTATTCCACCAGCTCCTTGTCCACAGTCACTCCTTCCGTAGCCCCACCATCATGCACGGAGGAGTCCCCAGAATTATTCGACCACAGTGTCGGTTATATGCTGCTGGAGGATGCGCAGTAAATTTGAAGGCTCTGATGTTGGTTCACAGGTTGAGGAAGGGAGTAACGTGAGCCTAGAGAGAGGGGGTGCCACAGAAGGACAAGAAACTGGCAGTCATGTTCTCCCAGCTGCAGCATACTGCCAAGTTTGCTCTAGTGATGAGGAGGGAGGGGATGATGAGCTCACTGACTGTACTTGGGTGCCTGATAGAGGAGAGGAGGAGGAGGCGGCGCAACTCCAAGGAGGCAGGATGTCCTCTAGGGGGCAGCTTAAGGGCAGCCACCCTATTGCATCACACCACAGAGCTCCGCAGGTGCAGGGCGCTGCTGACTTTCTGCTGACTTCTAGAAGTTCCTTGGTGTGGGCCTTTTTCGACACATGTGCAGCAGATCGCCCCATTGCTGTTTGCAACCTATGTCTGAAAAGGATCAAGCGTGGCCAGAACAGCAGCCGCTTGGGCACCACATGATTGGCCAGACATATGACGACCTGCCATGCAGTCCATTGGCAACAGCACTTGAAAGACCCTCATCATAGAAAAAGGCAGACTTCTCCTTGCTCCTCATCTGGGATCAATAACCCTACTATACCACCAGTCCTCTCAAAAACCTGCACTGAGAGGAATGAAGGTATAACCATAGGTGCCACAAGTACTTGCAGCCAATCTGCTAGCAGTACACCACCATCTGATTTTAGCAGACAAATTTCCCTACCCCAGTTGCTGAACCGTAAAAATAAATTCTGTCCCAGCCATCCACATGCTCAGCATCTAAATGCTAGCTTGGCCAAATTGCTAGCAGTGCAACTGCTGCCTTTTCAGCTGGTAGACTCTGCCCCATGTCATGAATTTGTGGAATGTGCTGTACCTCAGTGGCAGGTTCCAAAACACCATTTCTTTTCACAGAAGGTATGTGGAAGGCAATGTTTTGGCCTCGTTGGACAGGGCGGTCAGCAGTAAGGTTCATATTATCGCTGACTCATGGTCCGGCAGGCATGGGCAGGGATGTTACCTTTCCTTCATGGCGCACTGGGTAACTCTGCTAGCAGCTGGGAAGGATGCAGGACAGGGTTCAGTGTTGTTGGAGCTTGTTCCGCCACCATGCCTTCAAAATTCTAGTGGTGATTCTGCCACAGCTCTCTCCTCCACCCTCCTCTTCTTCTTCCTCCATGGCCTCTTCTGCAGATTTGTCCTCTGAACCAGCAGTGCTCCGTAAGAGTTCAAGGGGCTACGCAAGCAGTCAGGCTAAAAGATGCCATGCGGTGTTTGAGTTGGTTTGCCTAGGGGACAGGAGACACACTGGGGCAGAGATTCTGTCTCCTCTGCAGGGGCAGGCTCAGAGGTGGTTGATGCCATGCCAGCTTCATCCAGGAATGGTTGTATGTGACAATGGCACCAACCTTCTCTCCACCCTCCGACAGGGACATTTGAGCCATGTTCCATGTTTGGCACACATCCTGAATTTGGTTGTGCAGCAGTTCTTGACCAGGTACCCAGGCTTACAGGTACTGAGGCAGGACAGAAAAGTTTGTGGTCATTTCTGCCGGTCATACAATGCCAGTGCTCGACATTCAAAGGGAATGCAACCTGCCCACCAACCGCCTCATTTGTGACATGCCCACCAGATGGAACTCAACATTGGCAATGCTGCAGCGGCTGTACACACAGCAGAGGACCGTCAATGAGTACCTGTGTGAGTATGGCACCAGGATAGAGTCAGGGGAGCTTTGCTTCTTTTCGTCACGCCAGTAGCTACTGATCAAAGATGCATACACTGCCCTGTCACCATTTGAGAAGGCCACAAGGATGGTGAGCAGCGACAATGCATGCATCAGTGACACTGTCCCTCTATTCTTCCTGCTGGAGCATACACTTCATGGAATCATGGAAAGGGCACTTGAGGCAGAACAGCGGGAGGAAGAGGAGGACTTCCTTTCCTCTCAAGGCCCCCTTTATCCAGATAGGATTCCTGAGGGCCCGCCAAGCACACAGGAAGAGGAGAAGGAGGAGGATTGTGTCAGCATGGATGTAGAGGATAACACTCAGCAGCAGTCTTCAAGGGATGTTTTTCAGTCCCCAGAAACCCAAGGAGTTGTACGTGGCTGGGAGGAGGTAGTTATGGATAATGTGATCCTTAGTGACCCAGAGGACTCAGAATCGAATGCCTCTGCAAACTTACACTGCATGGCCTCCCTGATTCTGCAAAGCCTGGGAAAGGACCCTAGGATTTGTGGTACCAAAGAGAGGGATCATTACTGGCTGGCAACCCTACTTGATCAACATTGCAGAACTCATCCTGCCTTCGCAAAGGGAGCAGAGGATGGAACATCTTCAGGAGGCCTTGAAGAAAGGTTTGTGTAACGCATTTCCAGACTCTGGTGCTGACCTGGTGCTGGACAACGTGTTGCTGAGGCTTCGTTCAGTCAGAGGAAGAGCAGTGGAGAAGATGACCGGCTGACCGATGCCTTTAAACAATTTTTCAGTCCTCAGCGCCAAGGTCTGATCAGTTCAAGCAAGCATCACCAGTGTCTGCATTATATGGTGCAGGAATATCTAGAGGCAAAAGCAAACTTGGAGACCTTTCCAACAGAGCATCCACTGGCTTACTGGGTCTTGAGGATGGACCACTGGCCTGAACTTGCTCAATATGCAATTGAGCTACTGGCCTGTCCTGCATCCAGCGTGCTTTCTGAACGCACATTCAGTGCTGCTGGAGGGTTTGTAATGGATCAAAGAGTGCGACTGTCCACAGACTCCGTTGACTTCGGCTCATATTCATAAAAATGAATCACTCTTGGATCAGAAGCTATTAAGCACTTGATGCTGATGTAACTGATTGAATTAACTATGGATCTGGGATCCCTTGAAGACTGCCTATGCTGACTATCCTATTCCTCCTCAATCTTGATGATGCTAGCTTCCAACAATATTTTTGGTTTAGGGCCCCACCACCACCACCCAATTTTTCTGCCCCTGTTTAACATGTAATTACAATTTTTGATATAATATTTCACAGCAGGGCCCGTTCCTGCGCCCGACAAGAGTATCTGTGAGGGGTTACAGTGTTGTGGCACCACCACCACCCAAGGCCCAATTTTTCTGCCCCTGTTTAACAGGGCCATGTAATT
Organism: Aquarana catesbeiana; assembly: GCF_042186555.1. Taxonomy (NCBI): domain Eukaryota; kingdom Metazoa; phylum Chordata; class Amphibia; order Anura; family Ranidae; genus Aquarana; species Aquarana catesbeiana. The sequence continues at coordinate 4,137,096 of NC_133326.1, read as the reverse complement.
ACAATTTTTGATATAATATTTCAACGCAGGGCCAGTTTCTGCACCCAACAAGAGCAACTGTGAGGGGTTACAGTGTTCTGGCACCACCAACACCTAAGGCCCAATTTTTATGCAGAGTATATAGGGCAGGCTGTATAATATATATAATGCTGTTCAGAGTATATAGTGCCTGGGGAACCCCCACGACATTTTTTTTTTTTTACATTTTGGTGTGGGGTTCCCCTTAATATCCATACCAGACCTGAACGGCCTGGTGTGGATTTTGGGGGGGACATCCACGCCATTTTTTTTGTATTTCTGGCACAGAGTTCCCCTTAATATTCATACCAGACCAAAAGGTCCTGGTAATGGACTGGGGGGGGGGGCATTTTTTTCATTGATTTTTATCTATATTGCCGGGATCCGACAATACATTACAGCCACGAGCAGTTTTAAATGACATTTTTTCCTTTAGAAATGTCATTTTGTTGTGGTACTGTTATAAACATGGGAAAGATGCGCTACTTTACAGGCAGACTAAGGACACCCCCAGGCACAATATTTAAAGGAATATTTCATTTTTATTGTTTTACTTTAAGCATTATTAAAACCACTGCTCCCGAAAAAACGTCAGTTTTTAAAACTTTTTTTTTGCATTGATCCATGTCCCCTGGGGCAGGACCCGGGTCCCCAAACACTTTTTATGGCAATAACTTGCATATAAGCCTTTAAAATTAGCACTTTTGATTTTTCACATTCGTGTCCCATAGACTTTATCGGTGTTTGCATGTTCGCACAAATTTTTTGCCTGTTCTGATGCGAACCTGAACCGAGGGGTGTTCAGCTCATCCCTAGCCTTTACCATGAAGCCCCTGTTTCAAACTTTCCTTCTATTGTAGGCAGAATGAGACAAAGCAAATGTCAGCAAGTAGCTTCGTTCTACTCTCTGGGGTTTGTGGGAGAAAGTCTATGTGATGGGAAAATTACTTCTCCTCTATACCACCTTCATTTGAAAGAGTTTTGTTCTATTAACCTCCAAAAAAGTCTACAAATTTGTTTCAAGATAAAAAAAAATGATGGTATTGCAGTCTATCTAAGCAGAGACTGGGAGGTACTGGCACTAACTAGGAAAAATCTGACATTTTAGGAGTTTAGACATTAAAGTGATAATAACCCCTTCCCGCCACCGCCTCCCAGCCCTTTAAGAATTTCTAGATTCAGGGAGGCGGAGGCATGCATTCGTGTCATGTGACCGCTGTGATTGGCTGTCACAGCGGTCACATGATCAGAAAAGTTTCTGTATGCATCTGGAGCTTTCTGGTCCTCGCCGGTGACTGTGCTGGGAGTGGGCAGGGTGCGCAATCTCAGCACAGTTTCATGCTTACATAGGGCTGAATATATGTGGTCTCTCAGTGTTAAAGCCCACCTGCTGAGAGGCCGCACATACAGTATCTCACAAAAGTAAGTACACCCCTCACATTTTTGTAAATATTTTCTTCTATCTTTTCATGTGACAACACTGAAGAAATGACACTTGTCTACAATGTAAAGTAGTGAGTGTACAGCTTGTATAACAGTGTAAATTTGCTGTCCCCTCAAAATAACTCAACACACAGCCATTAATGTCTAAACCACTGGCAGCAAAAGTCAGTACACCCCTAAGTGAAAATGTCCAAATTGGGCCCAAAGTGTCAATATTTTGTGTGGCCACAATTATTTTCCAGCACTGCCTTAACCCACTTGGGCATGGAGGTAACCAGAGCTTCACAGGTCACCACTGGAGTCCTCTTACCCTCCTCCATGATGACATCACGGAGCTGGTGGATGTTAGAGACCTTGCGCTCCTCCACCTTCCATTTGAGGATGTCCCACAGATGATCAATAGGGTTTAGGTCTGCAGACATGCTTGGCCAGTCCATCACCTTTACCCTCAGCTTCTTTAGCAAGGCGGTGGTCGTCTTGGAGATGTTTGGGGTCGTTATCCTGTTGGAATACTGCCCTGCGGCCCAGTCTCTGAAGGGAGGGGATCATGCTCTGCTTCAGTATGTCACAGTACATGTTGGCATTCATGGTTCCCTCAATGATCTGTAGCCCCCCAGTGCCGGCAGCACTCATGCAGCCCCAGACCATGACACCCCCACCACCATGCTTGACTGTAGACAAGACACACTTGTCTTTGTCCTCCTCACCTGGTTGCCCCCACACACGCTTGTCACCATCTGAACCAAATACGTTTATCTTGGTCTCATCAGACCACAGGACATGGTTCCAGTAATCCATGTCCTTAGTCTGCTTGTCTTCAGCAAACTGTTTGTGGGCTTTCTTGTGCATCATCTTTAGAAGAGGCTTCCTTCTGGGAGACAGCCATGCAGACCAATTTGATTCAGTGTGCGGCGTATGGTCTGAGCACTGACAGGCTGACCCCCCACCCCTTCAACCTCTGCAGCAATGCTGGCAGCACTCATACGTCTATTTCCCAAAGACAACCTCTGGATATGACGCTGAGCACGTGACCTCAACTTCTTTGGTGGACCATGGTGAGGTCTGTTCTGAGTGGAACCTGTCCTGTTAAACCGCTGTGTGGTCTTGGCCTCCGTGCTGCAGCTCAGTTTCAGGGTCTTGGCAATCTTCTTATAGCCTAGGCCATCTTTATGTAGAGCAACAATTCTTTTTTTTCAGATCCTCAGAGAGTTCTTTGCCATGAGGTGCCATGTTGAAATTCCAGTGACCAGTATGAGAGAGTGAGAGCGATAACACCAAATTTAACACACCTGCTCCCCATTCACACCTGAGACCTTGTAACACTAACGAGTCACATGACACCGGGGAGGGAAAATGGCTAATTGGGTCCAATTTGGACATTTTCTCTTAGGGGTGTACTGACTTTTGTTGCCAGCGGTTTAGACATTAATGGCTGTGTGTTGAGTTATTTTGAGGGGACAGCAAATTTACACTGTTATACAAGCTGTACACTCACTACTTTACATTGTAGACAAGTGTCATTTCTTCGGTGTTGTCACATGAAAAGATAGAAGAAAATATTTAGAAAAATGTGAGGGGTGTACTCACTTTTGTGTGTGGCTGGTGGGAAGAGGTTAAAGGTAGATTTAAACAAAAAAAATAACAAATATATCATACTTACCTGCTCCGTGTAATGGTTTTGCACAAAAAAGCCCAAACCCTCCTCATCATGGTGGCACCCATGCCTGCTCGCTCCTGAGCTCAGCTCTGTGTGTCCAGTAGACACACAGAAAGTGGTTCAGCCGCCTAGATGTGGGATGTTTGGCTCTGAGGCCCCAACTACAGCAGGGCTACTCCCAACCTAGCTTATAACTGGGCCCTGACTTACCCATGACATCACTACAGGAGGGCTCTAACTAAAAGGGGCCTAGCACCTAATGACACGTTTTTCTGTAATCAGACACTTTTTTCTGAAATAGAGCCACCTAGTGGCAGACTAGGCAGCTGCACCTGCCTGCATTTTGACTAGGTAGCCTTAATGTGCCTTGCCACAGTCAGGAGTCTTGTGCCTCTTTTTTTGCTACTGTACACTTTTAGTGTTTTGCGCACCACAAACATAAATGGTAACAGTGTGGATTTTTCATGACTTCCTCTCTCAGTGACAATAGTCATCAGGAAAAATGGAGAAGTTGAATCCACTCGATGGGGGAACAGAACTTGCAAACTTTTTCTAAAACTAGAAGCAACATTGTGGCTACCCATATGTTTTTGCTCTATAAAAACAACTGTTGATTGTCATATGCAGACAAAAGATTTCTGGTAATACAACAACAAAATGCTTAATACAAAAGACGCCTGCAATGTAGAGTTAGCTCAGACAGTCAGAGAACTGCAGAGAGGCAGCTTGATGCACGAGCCCCAGCATCGCCTAAGAAGGCTTAATCTGGAGTTAAGTGGAAATGCCGAAAAGGTGATGTTAGGTGGGACGTCTCCTCTAATCCAGAGGATGCCAATGATCTCCATGTCTGGTGTGCATTGTAGAAGACATCTTTCTAAACTGTTCCTATTTCCAGCCCATTGGCTTTTCTAAGGGACCTTCAGCCCTCTCCTGCTGCGATGAAAGGAATTGGGGGCTGTGGAGCTTTTCGACGTTCCTCGCTGAGTTCCCTACACCGCAGAGCTCTTCAAAATTGTATTTTTTAAGCTGAAAATCAGTTTCCAGGAAAGGACACAGTGTGCGTTGCAGAGAATAGGGAGGTGTGGAATATGTTTGTCATTGTAAAAGACAGAATGAAGGAAGTGGTGCAGAGTGAGCAGGAATTAATCTTCAAGTTTGAGATCAGACATGGCCCAGTTTTATTTAAGAGAAAAAAAAAAATGATGAAACAGCTCGAGTAATGAGACAGAAAGAAAAGAGCTGAATCGAGAAATCAGGAATCATTAAGGTTTGTGCTATGCAGCTTCCAGTAAGCGTTGGGGACTAATTGCATAGGAGTATCAAGAGGTGGCAGCTCGCTGCTTGATGTGAGCCGATGCCAAGACTGAAATGGAAAAACAAATGGCTTAGGCTGAGTCCTGGGGGTCTGACCTGTGGCTGGAGGGGGATTTCCCCAGGCTGTCATGAAAACACTCTTACTCTGGGTTTATCTGACAGCTGACTGTCGTTTTACCCTTCACAAGTCTCAGGTGATCTCATATTCCTTGAACTCTGGTGCTCTATGGTTAGAGAACAGGATGCCGGGCTCAGGATAACATTCCAGGGACCATTTGTCTTGTCTCAATAATCCTGACCACTAGACACAGCATAGCAAGTATAGCAGGGGGATCTGACACTACATCCTGCCTGAGAATACTGCGGGGTGGGCCGACTCTACATCCTGCCTGAGAATACTGCGGGGAGAGCTGACTCTACATCTGGCCTGAGAGTACTGCAGGGGGGCTGACTCTACACCCGGCCTGAAAATACTGCGGGGAGGGCTGACTCTACATCACAGAGAATAACAGAGAATACCTTGGGGGGGGGCTGACTCTACATCCAGCCTGAGAGTACTGCGTGGAGGGCCGACTCTACATCCAGCCTGAGAGTACTGCGGAGGGGGGTCTGAATCTACATCCAGCCTGAGAGTACTGCAGGGGGGGGCCGACTCTACAACCAGCCTGAGGATACTGCTGGGAGGGCTGACTCTACATCCGGCCTGAGAATACTGCGGGGGGAGCTGACTCTACATCCGCCTGAGAATACTGCGGGGGGGGGGGCCGACTCTACAACCAGCCTGAGGATACTGCTGGGAGGGCTGACTCTACATCCGGCCTGAGAATACTGCGGGGGGAGCTGACTCTACATCCGCCTGAGAATACTGCGGGGGGGGGGCTGACTCTACATTCGGCCTGAGAGTACTGCAGGGGGGCCAACTCTACAACCGGCCTGAGGATACTGCTGGGGGGGCTGTCTCTACATCCGGCCTGAGAATACTGCGGGGGGAGCTGACTCTACATCCGCCTGAGAATACTGCGGGGGGGGGGCTGACTCTACATCCGGCCTAAGAGTACTGCGGGGGGGTGACTCTACATCTGGCCTGAGAATACTGCGGGGAGAGCTGACTCTACATCCGGCCTGAGAGTACTGCGGGGGGGTGACTCTACATCCGGCCTGAGAATACTGCGGGGGGGGGGGTGACTCTACATCTGGCCTGAGAATACTGCGGGGAGAGCTGACTCTACATCCGGCCTGAGAATACTGCGGGGGGAGCTGACTCTACATCCACCTGAGAATCCTGCGGGGGGGGCTGACTCTACATTCAGCCTGAGAGTACTGCAGGGGGGCCAACTCTACAACCGGCCTGAGGATACTGCTGGGGGGGCTGTCTCTACATCCGGCCTGAGAATACTGCGGGGGGAGCTGACTCTACATCCGCCTGAGAATACTGCGGGGGGGGGGCTGACTCTACATCCGGCCTAAGAGTACTGCGGGGGGGTGACTCTACATCTGGCCTGAGAATACTGCGGGGGGGTGACTCTACATCTGGCCTGAGAATACTGCGGGGAGAGCTGACTCTACATCTGGCCTGAGAATACTGCGGGGGGGGGGGGGGGGCTGACTCTACATACGGCCAAAGAATACTACGAGGAGGAATTATTCTGGGAATAAGTCTTTGTGTCTATTTTCTGTTCAGTTTAAGAAACAAAGGCAAACTTTAGCAATCCAAAACCATAAAACCAAATATCATGACGAGATTGCCATTTCTGCTTAGTGGAAGGTGAATTATTTTCTTTTGAAAGTCACAGTAGAAAAATTCAACATCAGACAAAGGTATCTGTTTCTTCACAGTCATACAGTTTGTATCTTTCACTGTAGCACAACTCAAAATGGAGAGATATTTCCAATATTCACACAGTTCAAATAAACATCAAATTACATTCTTTTCCCAACAAAGGGCGAATGTTTTCCCTCCATCTCCTCCCAAAGAAAAGGCAAATGTTCTCTTTCCATCTCCTTCAAAAGAAAAGGCAAATGTTCTCTTTCCATCTCCTCACAAAGAAAGGGCAAACATTCTCTTTACACCGCCTCCCAAAGAAAAGGGCAAAAGTTATTGTTCCATATCCTCCCAAACAAAGGACAGATGTACTCCTTCCATCTCCTCTCAAAAAAAGGGCAAAAGTTCTCTTTCCATATCCTCCCAAAGGAAGAGAACATGTTTTTTTCCATCTCCTCCCAAAGAAAGGGTAACATGTATTTTTCTATATCTTCCCAAATGAAGGGCAAATGTTCTCCTTCCATCTCCTCCCAAAGAAATGGCAAATACTGTATTCTCTTTCCATCTCCTCCCAAAGAAAGGACAAAAGTTATTCTCCCAAAGAAAGGGCAAATGTTCTCATTCCATCTCCTCCCAAAGAGAGTGCAAAATGATCTCATTCCATCTGCTCCCAAAGAAAGGGCAAATGTTCTCCTTCCATCTCCTCCCAAAGAAAGAGCAAATGTTCTCCTTCCATCTCCTCCCAAAGAAAGGGCAAATGTTCTCCTTCCATCTCCTCCCAAAGAAAGAGCAAATGTTCTCCTTCCATCTCCTCCCAAAGAAAGGGCAAATATTCTTTCCATCTTCTCCCAAAGAAAGGGCAAATGTTCTCTTTCCATCTCCTCACAGAGAAAGGGCAAACATTTTCTTTACATCACTTCCCAAAGAAAGGGGCAAAAGTTATTCTCCCAAAGAAAGGGCAAATGTTCTCATTCCATCTCCTCCCAAAGAAAGGGCAAAATGATCTCCTTCCATCTCCTCCCAAAGAAAGGGCAAATGTTCTCCTTCCATCTCCTCCCAAAGAAAGGGCAAATGTTCTCCTCCCAAAAAAAGGGCAAATGTTCTCCTTCCATCTCCTCCCAAAGAAAGGGCAAATGTTCTCCTTCCATCTCCTCCCAAAGAAAGGGCAAATGTTCTCCTTCCATCTCCTCCCAAAGAAAGGGCAAATGTTCTCCTTCCATCTCCTCTCAAAAAAAGGGCAAAAGTTCTCTTTCCATATCCTCCCAAAGGAAGAGAACATGTTTTTTCCATCTCCTCCCAAAGAAATGGCAAATACTCTCTTTCCATCTCCTCCCAAAGAAAGGGTAACATGTATTTTTCTATATCTTCCCAAACAAAGGGCAAATGTTCTCCTTCCATCTTCTCCCAAAGAAATTGCAAATACTGTATTCTCTTTCCATCTCCTCCCAAAGAAAGGACAAAAGTTATTCTCCCAAAGAAAGGGCAAATGTTCTCATTCCATCTCCTCCCAAAGAAAGTGCAAAATGATCTCCTTCCATCTCCTCCCAAAGAAAGGGCAAATGTTCTCCTTCCATCTCCTCCCAAAGAAAGAGCAAATGTTCTCCTTCCATCTCCTCCCAAAGAAAGGGCAAATATTCTTTCCATCTTCTCCCAAAGAAAGGGCAAATGTTCTCTTTCCATCTCCTCGCAAAGAAAGGGCAAACATTTTCTTTACATCACCTCCCAAAGAAAGGGGCAAAAGTTATTCTCCCAAAGAAAGGGCAAATGTTCTCATTCCATCTCCTCCCAAAGAAAGGGCAAAATGATCTCCTTCCATCTCCTCCCAAAGAAAGGGCAAATGTTCTCTTTCCATCTCCTCGCAAAGAAAGGGCAAACATTTTCTTTACATCACCTCCCAAAGAAAGGGGCAAAAGTTATTCTCCCAAAGAAAGGGCAAATGTTCTCCTTTCATCTCCTCCCAAAGAAAGAGCAAATGTTCTCCTTCCATCTCCTCCCAAAGAAAGAGCAAATGTTCTCCTTCCATCTCCTCCCAAAGAAAGGGCAAATATTCTTTCCATCTTCTCCCAAAGAAAGGGCAAATGTTCTCTTTCCATCTCCTCGCAAAGAAAGGGCAAACATTTTCTTTACATCACCTCCCAAAGAAAGGGGCAAAAATTATTCTCCCAAAGAAAGGGCAAATGTTCTCATTCCATCTCCTCCCAAAGAAAGGGCAAAATGATCTCCTTCCATCTCCTCCCAAAGAAAGGGCAAATGTTCTCCTTCCATCTCCCAAAGAAAGGGCAAATGTTCTCCTCCCAAAGAAAGGGCAAATGTTCTCCTTCCATCTCCTCCCAAAGAAAGGCCAAATATTCTTTCCATCTTCTCCCAAACAAAGCGCAAATCTACTCCTTCCATCTCCTCCCAAAGAAAGAGAACATGTTTTTTTCCATCTCCTCCCAAAGGGTAAATGTTCTCTTTCCATCCCCTTTCCAAAGAAAGGGCAAACATTTTTTTTCTATATCTCCTTAACAAGGGGCAAATGTTCGACCTTCCATCTCCTCCCAAACAAAGGGCAAATATTCTCCTTTCATCTCCTCCCAAAGAAAGGTCAAAGGTTTTCCTCCCAAACAAAGAGCAAATGTTCTCCCATCTACTTCCATCTTCATCAGGGAACAGCCCCAACAGTCCCTAAAGGGGAGCACACAGCCCTGTTCTCCAAACATTCACATGATGGCAGTGTGCTTTGTGCCAAGTGGATTTTCTCTTCAAACTCCTTGCCTGGTCGTCCAAACTGAAAAAAAACCTGATTCCAACCCCCAGTCCTTAAATACCCCCCAAGTAGACAGGGGAGATTAACAGCAAATGCTGCAGAGCAACCACAGGCTCCTCCCATGTACATAAGTATCACAGACTCCTCCCATGTACATAAGTATCACAGGCTCCTTCCATGTACATAAGTATCACAGACTCCTCCCATGTACATAAGTATCACGGACTTCTCCCATGTACATAAGTATCACAGACTCCTCCCACGTACATAAGTATCACAGACTCCTCCCATGTACATAAGTATCACAGGCTCCTCCCATGTACATAAGTATCACAGACTCCTCCCATGTACATAAGTATCACAGACTCCTCCCATGTACATAAGTATCACAGGCTCCTCCCATGTACATAAGTATCACAGGCTCCTCCCATGTACATAAGTATCACAGGCTCCTCCCATGTACATAAGTATCACAGGCTCCTCCCATGTACATAAGTATCACAGGCTCCTCCCATGTACATAAGTATCACAGACTCCTCCCATGTACATAAGTATCACAGGCTCCTCCCATGTACATAAGTATCACAGACTCCTCCAATGTACATAAGTATCACAGGCTCCTCCCATGTACATAAGTATCACAGGCTCCTCCCATGTACATAAGTATCACAGACTCCTCCCATGTACATAAGTATCACAGCCTTTGCACTCAAAATTGAGCTCAGGTGCATTTCCACTGATCATCCTTGAGATGTTTCTACAACTTGATTGGAGTCCACCTGTGGTAAATTCAGTTGATTGGACATGATTTGGAAAGGTGCACACCTGTCTATAGAAGGCCCCAGAGGTAACAGTGCATGTCAAAGCACAAACCAAGCCATGAAGTCCAAGGAATTGTCTGTAGACCGACACAGGATTGTATGGAGGCACAGCTCTGGAGAAGGGTACAGAAACATTTCTGCAGCATTAAAGGTCCCAATGAGCACAGTGGCCTCCATCATCCGTAAATGGAAGAAGATTCAAACCACCAAACTAAGCGGTCGGGGGAGAAGGTCTTTAGTCAGGGTGGTGACCAAGAACCTGATGGTCACTGTGACAGAGCTCCAGCATTTCTCTGTGGAGAGAACAACCATCTCACCTGAATGGCAAGCCTCATGTCTGGAGGAAACCAGGCACCACTCATCACCTGGCCAATACCATCCCTACAACGAAGCATGGTGGTGGCAGCATCATGCTGTGGGGATGTTTTGAAGTGGCAGAAACTGAGAGACTAGTCAGGATCGAGGGAAAGATAAATGCAGCAATGTACATAGACATGCTTGATGAAAACCTGCTCCAGAGCGCTCTGGACCTCAGCCTGGGACAAAGGGGTATCTTCCAACAGGACAACGACGCTAAGCACACAGCCAAGATAACAAAGTAGTGGCTACAGGACAACTTTGTGAATGTCCTTGAGTGGCCCAGCCTGAGCCCAGACTTGAACCCGATTGACATCTCTGAAGAGATCTGAAAATGGCTGTGCACCGACGCTCCCCATCCAACCTGATGGAGCTTGAGAGGTTCTGCAAAGAGAGAAACTGCCCAAAAATAGGTGTGCCAAGCTTGTAGCATCATACTCAAAAAGACTTGAGGCTGTTCACCAAAGTATTGAGCAAAGGCTGTGATACTTATGTACCTAGGATTTCTTTATTTTTTATTTTTAATACATTTGCAAAGATTTCAAACAAACTTCTTTCACGTTGTCATTATGGGGTATTGTTTGTAGAATTTTGAGGAAAATAATGAATTTAATCAATTTTGGAATAAGGCTGTAACATAACAAAATGTGGCAAAGGTGAAGTGCTGTGAATACTTTTCGGATGCACTGTATATGAATTGTTTAATGTTTCCAAGACAAGTAGATAAAGTTCTATGGCAAAAACATGTACAGCAATGACAAGATTCTGTGATACAGCATAAGCTGGAGAGATGAGGGAGGGAAATAAAAGAACTATTGACTAAGTTAATTCACTTCTCTCACAAGTCCTTCAGGAGGAAGATCTGGTCATTACGGGATAGTTACAGTGCATTTGGCATAGTTATCCTTTAAATAAACCCTACCTCCCACATCATTCCTCCCATTTCCCCATCCCAATTCTATACTTACTTTACGTGACCCCACTCCTTAATGAGCTGTGCAGCCAGCTGGGAGTCACACAGCTTCCTCATGAACAGATTGTCCACCATTGGTCCCCATTCTATAGACGTCAATGGGGATTCTAATGCTTATGTGTGGACCAGCTGGCAGATGTTTCACAAATTCACTGTAATCATACAGAAGTAATTTAAAAGGCAAATCTATCAAAATCAGGATTCACTAGGTAAGGGGGAAAACAATTGCCGATTTGAGTAGATACTGTAGGTCAAAGATTTGGTGGGACTGGTAGACCCCTCTCTGCTTTGAAATTCTGAAAAATGTTCCACAAACCTCTGGACCCTATATAAGTCCATCTAAAAAAGAAAAATCCAATATTGATTTTTTTTATTTTTACTACTCTTTCTCTTAACCTGGCAATCAAACATTAAAACGATAAATGGAAAAGTTAAAAGTATGAAACCTTGAGAACATCCTAGCTGCTCAGAACTTTAGGTTTTTATCCAGGTAATGGTGTGGTGCGCACTAGTTCACCAAACCCTCTATCCTTATCATACAGTACAGGAGATAACGTAAGACTGGTATTCATAAGCCATGGGTTAACTTCTGCTACCTTCAGGTACACCTAGCCTTCAATAAAACCCTCTTCACAATGAAGAGACACCCTCTCTCCTTGGAGTCAAAGGGACATCTTGATGGCATTTGCGCCAATCTGTATCGGAGAAGTCCCAGACCTTGCGGTTCAATCTGTCACTTCAAAGAGGTACAAAATAGAATTTCTATCCCAGCTCCAGTCCCTCCACCAAATTCAGACCAAAGGAAGGTTTTGCACCACCTTAAGGCACAATGGTTGTACAGTTCCTTCATCAGAACCGTTTTAAGATTTCTATTCAAGCCTGTTCACAGTTCCAAAACAAAATTGGGTTATCTGCCCAATACTGGAATTAAAATCACTAAACAGAGTTCTTCATGTTCCAAAATTTCAGATGACATCTCTTCAGACTAGGGGTATTTCTTGCATCAGTAGACCTACAAGGTACATATCCCTATATTTCTCATCACACCAATGCTGCCTGCATTTTGCTGCTGGAGACCAGCGCTTCCAGTTTGTGGTGCTGCCGCTCAGGCTCTTCCCTGCACCCCGAGGGTTCAGAAAAATGTTTCCCTCATTTTTGACTACTACTTCTACACACAGAATTTGAATCGGTCAGTCAGTTTTCAAGCGATCCAAATTCTAATTGTTACGAAATTTTGGAATTCGTTAGAGAACGAATATACGAAACGAAATTAAAGGAATATCAACAAAATTTGTTACTATTTCATCCGATGCATCCGAATCTTTGAATAACACAAAATATGTCCGAATTTATATTTGGGCCGAATCTAATTGCACATGTCTAGTCTTTCCTTCACAAGACTTTGGAACTTGGTAACAACAGATGCGAGCCTTACAAGCCGGGTGAGAGTTTACAACTCCCTGGTTGTTCAGAGGACATTGTTCCCACAGGAGTCAACCCATCAACATTTAGACTATCTTTACAACATTGCACCTCTCTTTTGCAACTTCTCCCAGTTACAGTAAAATTAGACAATGCCACAGCAGTGCCCACATAAACCACCAAGAGGGTAACATAAGCCTAGGAGCCCTGAATGAAAGGAGTTTATTACTCTCATGAGCAGAAACTTATATTTCAGCTCTCTCGGCAGCTTTTCTAATGCTGTGTACACACGACTGGACTTTTCGGCATCAAAGGTCCGACAGAACGAATCCGTCAGACAATGGGCTTCATTGGACCTTTTCTGTCGAAAAATCTGACGGACTTTAGAAATAGAACATGTTTCAAATCTTTCTGACGGACTCGAGTCCTATCGAAAAATCAGTTCATCTGTATGCTAGTCCGGATGAAAAACGATGCAAGGGCAGCTATTGGCTACTGGCTATGAACTTCCTTATTCTGGTTCGGTTGTACGTCATCACGTTCGAATCAGTCGGACTTTGGTGTGATCGTGTGTAGGCAAGTCCGTTTCCTCAGAACTCCGTCGAAAAGTCCTTCGGAGTTCAGTCTGTCTAAAAGTCTGGTCGTGTGTACACGGCATAAGCCATCAATTCTAACATTTAGATCTTTCAAAATCTCTGTCAAAAATTGGGAAAATCCTGGCCTTCAAGTTCAACCACATGCTGAATAAATTCATATCCAAGACAAGGGATCCTCTAGTTTGCACGGTAGATGCTCTGGTGATTTCTCAGAGATTTCTCAGAGAACAACTGTAAACACAGCCTCTTTGAAAAGCAAGAGGGCTTCTAGAAAGCTCTCCTGAATATTTATACTCTTCCCCAGCATGCACCATTGGCAATAAACCTCCTACTGGTTGGCCCCAGACATAAATATTTTTAACTCAGGCTATTGGATATTCTTATACTATTGCTAGAGTGTCAGGATCAGGATCTGATCCCCTAGATCTCTGCTGTGACTGGTAGTAGCGCTGAGACAACTAAGAGGCTGGACAGCAAGCTGTCTGATCTTTTGTACAATCCTACCTTGTACCTTTTTTCTGGTGAACCTTGAAATCCCCACTCCTCCGATTAACTTTCTATTCAGACCATGTCTTTGCACTTCCTGTTTGCCAAGTTATTGTGCTCTCTCCAGCCAATCTCTTGCTCTTGTCGGTCCTGCTGCTGTCCATATCTTCACTACTATTCGTTTACCAACCTTGGCTTGTTCCTTGACCACTCTTCTGCTTGATCCCCACCTACAACCACTTGTTACTGACCTTTGGCTTGTTTACCGACTACGCTTCTGCTTGATTCCTACCTGCTATATCTGCTACTGGATGCCGGCTTGCTCACCTCCTGGAGAGGCGATCCTGAGGGCCGTGACCTGGTAATGACATGCAGGAGCTCTGGTGAGACCCCACACCTGGTGTGAGCTGGAGTCATCCTTCAGGGTGACCTGCTTGTGTACTTATCTCCAGCTGGTTGGTGGGAGCCTCTCGACTGCTTTAGCTACTGGTCTCTAAGCCTGACCCCCGACTGTGGCATAGAGACACTCCCGAGCAGCAGGCAAATGCAAACAATAACTATAACTTAGTGGAAAAGCTACAGAAGTCAGAACTATAAATGCAGGATGAGTGTCAGGGAAATGGCCATAGGAGAACAGGCAATAGTGCCAGTACTGGTAATGGCCACCTCCGGCATATTGCCGTGCGCGCTAACACAAGAGGTGCGAACGGGCACACGCAGATTCACAACGGGACTAACAGGCAAACACGCATGTGCAAAAGCTCCAATTGGCGAACGCGCGTACGCCCAGCGTGACAGATGCGGCCACTTGCTGGCCTACATAAGCCTGCTGCTAAACCCATCTCATTGCTGGATTGTCATCAGCCTTCATGTGTTCCTGAGCCTCTGTGCAATTACTGTTTCTATTTCCTGTTGTGACCCGGTTTGTTCCTGACCTGTCTGATCTGCTCTCCTGGTTTGACCCCCTGGCTTGCTTTACCGTCTAGTTGGCTACCGACTAGTTGCCTTCTCCAGCTCCTGATCCCGGCTTGTATCACCTGTCTGATCTGCTCTCCTGGTTTGACCCCCTGGCTTGTTTTACCATCTAGTTGGCTACTGACTAGTTGCCTTCTCCAGCTCCTGATCTCGGCTTGTATCCCCTGTCTGATCTGCTCTCCTGGTTTGACGCCCTGGCTTGCTTTACCGTCTAGTTGGCTACCGACTAGTTGCCTTCTCCAGCTCCTGATCCCGGCTTGTATCACCTGTCTGATCTGCTCTCCTGGTTTGACCCCCTGGCTTGCTTTACCGTCTAGTTGGCTACCGACTAGTTGCCTTCTCCAGCTCCTGATCCCGGCTTGTGCCCAGAGAAGCACAGTTTGCCAGATGGATTCAGGACAGACTTTGCTATAGTTATCTGTTCCTGCCTGCCTTCCTGTACCAGACATTTGGCTTGTCTGCATTCCTGTAACCTGCCTCTTCCTCTTGCTGGATCTACTGTGTTTGACCCCTGGCCTGGCTTCCACTACTGTCCTTGCGCACACCTTGCCAAGCATCACTGAGGATTTCTAGAGACTTGAGCCCAGCTGTGTTTCCTGCATTGCCCAGTATTCTTCAGGTGACCACCAGCTCTTCCCTCCTGAATCCATCTGGCAAACTGTGCTTCTCTGGGCACCACACCCTCTGTACCCAACCTCAGGGGTGTACTGCACTCAGCCGCAAGGGGGCCCTCTCTGCATTTCGGCCTCTAACCAGGTACGTGACAGTGAGGCTGGCTACAGTCCAGCAGTACTAAGTTCGGTCAAGGTCCCTACACTTGGAAGTTTAAATTGACTGGTGATACCAGAAGCAGCCTCATGATGGATGCTCCTAAAGCCCCTGTGAGGTCTTCTCTGAATCCCGACTGTCGTAGGTTACAGAGAACTTGAGATATTGAGCAAAATGCCTGATTTTAGCACAGCTACAGTGTTTGTGTAGCTTACAAATTGTATCTCCTTGTTGCCTGGCATTGCTCTTTAAAACCAGAACATTCTGGCTAGATAAACCACTTGATATGTTTAGTGTATAAAGATGAAAGTATGAGAGAACAACCATTAAAAGAGGAGACCACTTCCATCAAAGGGATCTGGAAATAATCTAATCTAGATGACATCTCTTAAAAATCAGGGAGTGGTTCTAAGCTTTTAATCATGGCTTGTATTACCTTGTAATGAATACACTTATGGGCACTCCTAATTTTTATTGGTGTCATAATTTCTGGATGTTTTAAAGGCAGCTCGGAAGTTTCTTAAGTCAGAGCTAATGTTCCTTTCACTTTGCTTTGAAAAATATTCTCATTATAGGATCATTATGTCAACTTGAAGAGTGTTTGTCAGTTTTTCCATGAGCAAAATATCAGTAGGCAATGGAAATGGAATCTGCTGACAAAAGCAAGTGTTTAAGTTGTATGTAATGTTTAGAGACTTTCTCAAAACAGTTGATGGATTGAATGTCCTTTGGGTATTCAAACCAACATGTTTTTTTTTTTTTTAGTTATTATATTTTGTACATTTGATAATCCATCTTTTTTAACCGCTTCAATACAGGGCACTTGTACACCCTTCCTGCCCGGACCAATTTTCAGCTTTCAGTGCTTTCACTTTGAATGACAATTACTCAGTCATGCAACACTGTACCCAAACAAAATGTGTATAATTTTTTTTTCATACAAATATTGCTTTCTTTTGGTGGTATTGAATCACCACTGGGTTTTTTATTTTTTACGACATAAGTGAGAAAAAAACGAAAATTGTGAAAAAACAACAACTTTTTTTTTAGTTTCTATGACGAAATTTTGCAAATAAGTCATTTTTGTTCATAAATTTGGGCCAAAATTTATACTGCTACATATCTTTGGTAAAAAAAAACCCAAATTAGTGAATATTATTTGGTCTGTGTGAAAGTTATAGAGTCCACAAGCTATGGTGCAAATCATTGAAAATTGATCACACCTGATGTACTGATGGCCTATGTCATTTCTTGAGAATCTGAAATGTCAGGATGGTGCAAATACCCCCAAAATGACCCCTTTTTGAAAAGTAGACAGTCCAAGATATTTAGTAAGAGGCATGGTGAGTTTTTTTAAGTTGTCATTTTTTTTCCACAATTCTTGGGAAAATTAAGATTTTTTTTTCACAAAATTGTCATAATAACAAGTTATTTCTCACACACAGCATATGCATACTTTCAATTACACCCCAAAATACATTCTGCTACTCTTCCCGAGTATGGCGATACCACATGTGTGTGACTTTTACACAGCCTGGCCATACAGAGAGGTCCAACATGTAGGGAGCACCATCAGGGGTTTTAGGAGCATAAATTACACCTCTAATTTCCTAACAACCTATTACATTTTTGAAGGCCCTGGAGCACCGGGACAGTGGAATTACCCACAAAATGACCCCATTTTGAAAAGCAAACACCCCAACGTATATTCTATGAGGCATTATGAGTCTTTTGAACGGTTCATTTTTTTCCACAAGTCTTTGGAAAACGTGGACAGAAAATGAAAACGTAATTTTTTTAATTAAAAAAATTGTCAATTTATAAGATATTTCTAACTCATAGCATGTATATAGCAAAATTACATCCCAAAATATATTCTGCTACTCCTCCCGAGTATGGCAATACCACATGTGTGAGACTTTTACACAGCCTGGTCACATACAGAGAGGTCCAACATGCAGGGAGCGCCTAATTTCCTACAAAATTCCACAAAATGAACCCATTTTGGAAAGCAAACACCCCGACGTATATTCTATGAGGCATTATGAGTCTTTTGAACGGTTCATTTTTTTCCACAAGTCTTCAGAAAACATGGAAAGAATTTTTTTTTACACAAATTTGTCAATTTATATGATATTTCTTACACATAGCATGTATATAGCAAAAATTACACCCCAAAATATATTCTGCTACTCGTCCTGAGTATAGTATACTATAGTAACTCTTCCTCTAGAGCAGGGGTCTCAAACTGGTGGCCCTCCAGCTGTTGCAAAACTACAAGTCCCATGAGGCATTGCAAGGCTGACAGTTACAAGCATGACTCACACAGGCAGAGGGAAGATGGGACTTGTAGTTTCGCAACAGCTGGAGGGCCACCAGTTTGAGACCACTGCTCTAGCGTAACTCTTCTTCTATAGTAATTCTTCCTCTATAGTAACTCTTCCTCTATAGTGACTCTTCTTCTATAGTAACTCTTCTTCTATAGTAACTCTTCTTCTATAGTAACCCTTCCTCTATAGTAACTCTTCTTCTATAGTGGCTCTTCTTCTATAGTAACTCTTCTTCTATAGTGACTCTTCTTCTATAGTAACTCTTCTTCTATAGTAACTCTTCCTCTATAGTGACTCTTCCTCTATAGTGACTCTTCCTCTATAGTGACTCTTCTTTTATAGTAACTCTTCCTCTATAGTAACTCTTCCTCTTCTTTCTCATTGCAGGTATATAATGGATTCCAACCAGAAGCAATGTTCCGTCATTGAGTTCTTGATGAAGGAGGGGTGCAGGCTGTCCGACATCCACAGAAGGCTACAAAATGTTTACGGACATGACACCATTGACAAAAGTCACCAACGACAAGACATGGCTCATCAATGGTGTCATCTCCGTAATCATTCTGTAGCAACTTGCCATTTTTGAGTTCTTGATGAAGGAGGGGTTCAGGCTGTCCGACATCCACAAAAGGCTACAGAATGTTTACAAACATTGACAAATGTCACCAATGACAAGACGCTGCTCTTCTGAATGGTGTCATCTCCATAAACATTCTGTAACAACTTGCTATTATTAAGTTCTTGAGGAAGGAGGGGTGCAGGCTGTCCACTGTAGGGATCTACTGAGGTCAGAGTTTGGACTAGACTAAGGCTAGGTTCACATAGGTGCGGGTGAGGAATGCGTGCCTAACCATGTGCATTCCTGACCTGTATGGAAATTCTCTGCTCTATAGCAGAAGAATGGGGCTGCCAGTAATTCTTAAATTCTTAATAGCACCCTCCCCCCATGCATTGGCACCCAGTGCCACAGCACAATGCGGTTAAGTGTGCCACGTTTTTAAAAAACATGGACTTCTTTCCCTATGTTTCTTGCAGGTACAGCAGCCCATTCAAATGAATGGGCTGCTATACCTACAATGTGTGCACGCAAACATGCACACACCTAGGCTAAATAATATCTCAGTTGTTTTTTTGTGTTTTTTTTTTTCATTAAAGTGGTTGTAAACCATTCCATATACCCAGTGATGTGACTGGCCTCAGCTGATACACAGAGATAAAACCAAATCTTCCTACATACGTTGTACCTGTTTATCTGCAGTCCTCTCTCCTCTACAGCCTTCTAAATCACACAGATCAAAGGCTACTACTCAGCTTCAGAAGGCAGGGGGTGGGTCTAATCTAATGTTACACACTGCACAGCACAGAGCAGAGATCTGAGTGTAATCTGAGTCCTGAGTGGAGTGGAATGGACACACCCCTCTCTATTCAGCCTCCTAGGGAAACATGCACATCTGAGGCTCACAATCACTAGTTCTGTGTTGGGGGGGGGGGGGCTGTCTTGCAGAACTGTTTGGTGTTGGCATAAACTGTCAGAAGTGACTCAGCAGAGGAAGGAGAGAGCAGACAGGAATCACACTTGGTGCTTTGGATTGAGGTAAGTCCACACTATAGAAGGATATTCTATTTTTAATTTCTGAGGGTTACAACCACTTTAAATAAAACGAGAGGTATGCTTTACATGCGGCACATTTGTTGTCTTGCCTCCACTTTGCTTGTTGTTTGCCTTCAAGTCGTCTGTAGTCCATCCAGCTATGTACTCCATTCTTCAGAACGTTTGGTCCTCCATTTCCTTGTACTTGTTACAGATGAAAGTTGAAACAAAGCCAAACCATATTTATCACCCAAGAGATAATCAACTAAAATGTAGAATATAACAAGGTCCAGACGAGTCATTATAGCCGCACAGAGAAGATGCATTAAAAATAAAGTTATTTTCAGCCGACTGCCTCTATTTCACCGGCACAGCCTGTTATACCGGAGGGGTCAGATTGGAGGTGTCTTCACACTCTGTAAATACGTCTCCGGCTTTCTCTGACAGTTTGTAAGCTAATACAAGTACGGCAAAGCTTGTAGCGAAAAGAATCTCTTCCTTCGAAGCAATTAAAAAGGAAGAGATTCTATTTTTCTGGTTGGTTACCTTTAAACAAGATTTTAATTAAAGGCAGTATCAGTTTTTTTTCCCGAGCAATAGGACCACTGTCATCCACAGACACACCATTATTAATTGTATTATTATTCACTTGTAATAGATTTCCCAACAAGGCGAGGAAAGGATGCGGACAATTAAACTGCAACAAACACAGGAAGTCTGTAAAGATTGGGGAGAAATGGAAAGCAAAACTTTTCTGTTGCTATTTATTTATCTGACTCAAACCCACATAACTTTATAAAGTGGAACTGTAAGGAAGGGCATGCCACTAGACAAGATGGCTCCTCTGGATGAACATCTGTGCACGGGCTAATACATGTTCCCTTTCATGGTTGCAGAAATTGGGCACTTGCTAATACCTCTGCGCATGCGCATACCCATGAGCTCCGCAGCTCACGTACACTTGTGGCAGATGTTGGAGTCAAATGGGCTATTTAACCAGGGCCAGTGCTCAGGATCATCAGTGCTGCTTTGGCTTCAGTCTTCTGGGATCCTTCCAGTTGCTGACCCGGCTTGTCTTGACTACTCTCTGAACTTCACCTGCACTGACCTCAGCTTGTCCCCTGACCTCTGCGTCTGTTTGCTCCATTGGCTCCCGCTTTGCTGATCGTTTCCAGGCCCCGGCTTGTTTCCTTTTGTCTTTTAGTAGGATTTTATGTGATAGACCAACACAAAGTGGCACATAATTGTGAAGTGGAATGAAAATCATAAATGATGCTAATAAATATGTGAAAAGTGTGGGGGGGGGGCATTTGTATGGTGCCCCCTTTACTCTGATACCCCTAACTAAAATCTAGTGGAACCAATTGCCTTCAGAAGTCACCTAATTAGTAAATAGAGTCCACCTGTGTGTCATTTAATCTCAGTATAAATACAGCTGTTCTGTGAAGCCCTCAGAGGTTTGTTAGAGAACCTTAGTGAACAAACAGCATCATGAAGGCCAAGGAACACACCAGACAGGTCAGGGATAAAGTTGGGGAGAAGTATAAAGCAGGGTTAGGTTATAAATATATTCCAAGCTTTGAACATCTCACGGAGCTCTGTTCAATCCATCATTGGAAAATGGAAAGAGTATGGCACAACTGGAAACCTACCAAGACATGGCCGTCCACCTAAACTGACCGGCCGGGCAAGGAGAGCATTCATCAGAGAAGAGCCAAGAGGTCCATGGTAACTCTGGAGGAGCTGCAGAGATCCACAGCTCAGGTGGGAGAATCTGTCCACAGGACAACTATTAGTCGTGTTCTCCACAAATCTGCCCTTTATGGAAGAGTGACAAGAAGAAAGACATTGGTGAAAGAAAGTCATAAGAAGTCTTGACTACTCTTGTATCAGTTATCATTTTCCTTCCACTTCACAATTATGAGCCACTTTGTGTTGGTCTATCACTTAAAATCCCAATAAAATACATTTAAGTTTTTGGTTGTAACATGACAAAATGTGGGACATTTCAAGGGGTATGAATACTTTTTCAAGGCACTCTATACCTTAAAATTCTCCTTTAAATCAGATGGTTACATCCATATTTCTGAGCCTTTTAAAAAGTGTCTCTCCAAGACATAGGAGATGTCAGCCTTGAAGAACTGACTGACACCTGTCTTGGAAGTGATGGGACAGTCAATGTACTGTATGCCTGGATGTCCTTGCTGCTTGGCTTGCCATCCAAACAAAGGAAATATGGTATAGTTATCCCTCAGGGATAATCCCTGAGGGAAGGAAGAACAAAGTTCACTGATCAGAAGAGACTGCAGCTCAGTTGTTTTGCCTGCAATTTATCCTGCCCTAAGACACCAAAAAGCTTCAGAGAGCGGCTGGCCATTCATGTACCATCCAGGTGCCACATGGTTCTTCATAGAAAGGAACTACAAACATGTGAGGATGTTCATTGGACCATGGGGCAAAGAAGTGAAGAACTTTTGAAGAGCAGATACCCACCATGCCGGGCTATTTCAGGCCAGAACTTTTATTTTTATTTGCTAAGAGTATCAAATCCATCTAATGGACTTCCTCCTGAGAAGAATGGCAGAGGATGTATTGAGGACAATATGTCTCTTATGTCTGTAGGCACCTCAAAACCTTCTATCAGTTTATTACAAGAATTATGTGCCATAGCTCTCAATGCAAGGGGGTTGATTTACTAAAGGAGTGGAGCATATTTACTTTGCAATGAGGATTTTAGTTTTGGCTACACTGTACATATTTGTTCAGACACACATAAACATACACCGATCAGCCATGATATTATGCCCACCCACAATAACATTATGACCACCCACCTATTATTGAGTAGGTACTTGTTTTTCTGTCAAAATAGTCCCGACCCATCAAAGCATGGATTCGTCTAGACAAAGCATCACACTGCCCCCGCTGGCTTATCTTCTTCCCATAGTGCATCCCAGGGCCATCTCTTCCCCAGGTAAGAAACACACACACACCCAGCCATCCACATGATGTAAAAGAAAAACGTCATTCATTAGACCAGGTAGCTCACTACAGATTGAGAGCTGGAGAATTTGAAGGCTAAGTCAAGATGTCAAATTGCTGTTGTGTTCCTCAAACATTTCTTGAATTCATCAGACCAGGCCACCTTCTTCCATTGCTTTGTGCTCAAGTTCTGATGCACATGTGCCTCTTGTAGGTGCTTTTGGCTGTGAAAACAGTTTAGCATGGGCACCCTGACCGGTCTGCAGCTGCACAGCCCCATACACAACAAACTGCGATACTCTGTATGTTCTGACACCTTTCTATCAGAGCCAATTTTATCTACTAGAGCAATTTGAGCTCCAGTAGCTCTTCTATTGGACTACATGGGCCAGCCTCCCCCCTCACCTCCATCAATCAGCCTCCCCCCACCTCCATCAATGAGCCTCCCCCCCACCTCCATCAATGAGCCTTCCCTCTCCACCTCCATCAATGAGCCTTCCCTCCCCACCTCCATCAATTAGCCTTCCCTCCTGACCTCTATCAATGAGTCTTCCCCTCCCCACCTCTATCAATAAACCTTCCCTTCCTACCTCCATCAATGAGCCTTCCCTCCCCCACCTCCATCAATGAGCCTTCCCTCCCCACCTCCATCAATGAGCCCCCTCACCTCCATCAATGAGCCTTACCTCCCCACATCTATGAGCCTTGGCCACCTATAACCCTGTCGTTGCATGGACAGTGTTCCTTCCTTAGACCACTTTTGGTCGGTCCTGACCATTGCAGACTGGGAACCCACAAGAGCTGCAGTTTTGGAGTTGCTCTGACCCAGTCGTCTAGACATTACAATTTGGTCCTTGTCAAAGTCCCTCCAATTCTTACCCTTTCCATTTTTTCTGCTTTCAACACATCAACTTCAGGGACAACATGTTTTTTTCTGCCTAATATATCCCACCCACTTTCAGATGCCATTGTAACCAGATAATCAATGTTATGCACTTTACCTGTCAGTGGTCAGAATGTTTTGGCTGATGGGTTGTATTGAAATATAGGGCCTCGTTCACACAGGACATACAGTACATAAGCGTACGCCCGTGAAGGGCCATGTTTACCTGCACAAGTGTACGCCCCATGTGAATTGGACCTGCAAGTATAAAACAAATCGCTACAATATGTTCTCTTCTTCTTCTAATTATTATTATTGTTGCTGTTGTTATTATTATTTTTACTTTCATTATTATTGCTGTTGTTACTATTATTATTACTATAATAATAATAATTATTATTATTATCATTACTATAATTATTTATTAATATTATTTTAATTTTATTTATTTTTTTCCCACTATTTAATGTATTTGCAATTAGCAAACATTTGCCTATGAAACTGCTGCTGAGAAAAAAAAAAACAATTTTGTGGCTCCTTTATTTTATTTTTTTCTCTTGTCTAATCAATGTTGCTTTTCATTTTAAACAGTGGTAAAGAATATTAATGGCGTTATTCATCACTTAGAGGCTACTAGGAACTCATCTTTGCGCTGTTAGGAATATTCATTTACGGATGGGGGGGAGGAAAAGTGATTTCCTAAACCGTTCCTTTAATTACCTTTCTTCCTGTAAATTTTCATAATAACCAATGGGGGGGGGGGGGGGATGTACAGCGGACAATAAACGCTGCGGCTTGAAGGATGCCATCGCCCCGTTTTATTTCCGAAAACTTCATAAAATGCCGCCCCGGCCCACTCTCCTATCCCAACGTGTCGGGAGCAAACATCAATGACTTGTTGAAATAATGAGATAATTAAGAAAACCTTCTCGCTAGCAACAAGCGGCCATTCCTTGCCATCTGTCAGTCAGGTCGGGACGAGCTATTGGCAGTGAAAGCCTTATAATTACAGCAGTTGTAAGTTTAACAAATGGCCCTATGATTTCATTATACAGAATCAATTTACATAATAAACTGCCAAGTCCAGAATCCGTTAATAAATCCCTCTTTTATACATTTAAGAATAAAAAAAAATAAAAATAAAAAAAAATTACAGCAGAGAGAAAAAGGAAATGGGGTTTTGTGATTGTAATTGGCTTCACGTTTTTTTTTTATGTTCCCAGCATATCCTATTTGATGGGCGAAAAAGACCGAGCCGTGCAATGCTGTCACTGCCAGTCAGTATTTGGCTGCAATGCAGTAATGTCTGCAGGGCTCTGTTAACCTACAACATGCCGGAGATCCCCGGTGTTCCTATACAGAGAACAGGTGAACCAAAACCCATCTCTGCAGCACTGACGTTCACCTTGTTTATAGCCTTGGGGGGGAATAGAAATGCCCAGAGGTGGCAGGACAATGTATTTTTGGCACATGTGTTAAAGATACACAACCGCAATCCTTGATCCATGTAGTATAAATGTTGGTGGCTTAGTTAGGGTGAGAAGGTTGAGTTATCACGTATCAAGGAGGTATTCTGGGAGAAATAAAAACATTAAGTGCTGCGTCGGTACCTTGACCTTCTGTGCCTCCCATCACACACAGCAAACCGTTATTATATCTGAATCATGAGCCTTCCGTATATACGGTTCTATTTAAAGGAAATTGCAGTTCCTGGTCTCGGGAAGGAGTAGAATGTTCTAGGAAAATGGGACCCCTCTCTTCTACTACAGAAGATGTTCAGAAAATGTGTAGCGCACCCCCGTAGAAGCCACTGAATGATTACACCCTCTGAGAATGACCCGGGGCCCTAATGACCAATATTACTGCCTCAACCACCCTGACACACCCCTGACAAGGAATCATTGACACCAATTTAAGAGAAGCTACGATTACACAAAGGTAACAGTCCAGCAAGAAATAGCAAAATCATAAACCCCAAATTCTATACAGAGACCTACTACGTTAATGGCAGCAGGGGAGACAATGAATAACTGGGCCCAGATATTGATGCCAATTATCAATTCAGCTTCAAATGAAGTCGGGACACTGAAGGCACAGAGGTTGCAGCTAGGCTTTAGAAACAAGACCCTTTGTTGTCTACACCATCACCAAGTCTCCCTAACCTGACCCTAATAAGTCCAAGTCTGCCTGCAGATCATGTAAGGATACCAGAATATAATAATGACCTCAAATGGAACAAGAGGAGAAAAAAACTACTGCGATAGAGGACAACAATTGTAATTTGCCGGCTTGGTTGGGGCCCTTACGGTGGTGCACGTCTGATGAAGTTTACTGGTGTTCATATATAGAGAACAGGTGAACCAAAACCCATCTCTGCAGCACTGACATTCACCTTGTTTATGTAGTATAGTAGTATAGATGTTGGTGGCTTATTTAGGGGGAGAAGGTTGAGTTGTCACATATAAGGGAGGTACTCTGTAAGGAATAAAACATTAAGTGCTGCGTCGTTACCTTGACCTTCTGTGCCTCCCATCACACACAGCCAACCGTTATTATATCTGAAACATGAGCCTTACGTATACAGTTCTATTTAAAGGAAATTGCAGTTCCTGGTCTCAGGAAGGAGTAGGAAGTTCTAGGAAAATGGGATCCCTCTCTTCTACTAAAGAGGATGATCAGAAGATGTGTAGCGCACCCCCGTAGAAGCCACTGAATGATTACACCCTCTGAGTATGACCCGGGGCCCTAAAGCCCAATATTACTGCATCAACCACCCTGACACACCCCTGACAAGGAATCATTGACACCAATTTAGGAAAAGCTATGATTATATTCCCAAAAGGCAGCTTACACAAAGATAACAGTCCAGCAAGAAATAGCAAAATTATAAACCCCAAATTCTATACAGAGGCCTACTGCGTTAATGGCAACAGGGGAGACAATGAACAGCCGGGTCCGGATATTGATGGCAATTATTAAATTAGCTTAAACTGAAGCAGAGACACTGAGGGCACAGAGGTTGCAGCTGGTTTTTAGAAACAAGACCCTTTGTTGACTACACCGTCACCAAGTCCCCCTAACGTGACCCTGCTAAGTCCAAGTCTGCCTGCAGGTCTTTGCAATGGAATTGGTAACAGATCCTCTATGTAATTATACCAGAATATAATAATGTCCTCAAATGGAACAAGAGGGGAAAAAAGAACAAAGAACAATTGTAATTTGCCGGCTTGGTTGGGGCCCTTATGGTGGTGCACGTCTGATGAAGTTCACTGGTGTTCATATATAGAGAACAGGTGAACCAAAACCCATCTCTGCAGCGCTGACGTTGACCTTGTTTATAGCCTTGGGGGGGAATAGAAATGCCCAGTGGTGGCAGCACAATGAATTTTTGGCACTCTTCTTAATATCCAACATGTTTATGGCTCTGCCAGATACACTCCACACTTGAGTCTGTGAGAGAGAAGAGAAGCACAGAGAGTTACTATGCACCCTCCTTCCCTCTGCTGCTCACTCACAGAAGCCTTTGAATTTTCACACAATACCAAGGCTTCTGTGCTTGGGCAGGAGGAAGGGAGGGGCGGGCACAGTAGCTGCACCAACTCTACATTTGAAGGTGTCCTGAAGCTATGCTGCTACAGCACAATCAACCTATTAGATACAAATAATAGAGATATGCCCAGAAGGAGGTTGGCACATCCTTGGACTTAACTCATAGAGTGCCTTCACTTTTTACAAAGTTGCTGAATTCCTGGAATGCAGCTTTAAGGTAATAAAAAAGCCCATTTGCATTATTTTTAGTATAGCACTCGTATACACAGTATATTTTTTTGTAAGTCTTCTGTAACTACTTTGTGACTTTCAAAAGCTCTCCTATTTTGATTTGGACTACAGTGCCTTGAAAAAGTATTCATACCCCTTGACATTTTCCCCATGTTGTCATGTTACAACCAATAACATAAATGTATTTTATTGGGATTTTATGTGATAGACCAACACAAAGTGGCACATAATTGTGAAACGGAAGGAAAATGATAAATGATACAAATAAATATGTGAAAAGTGTGTGTGTGTGTGTGTGTGTGGGGGGGGGGGCATTTGTATGGCGCCCCCCTGAGTCAATACTTTGTAGAACCCCCTTTCTCTGCAATTACATCTGCAAGTCTTTTTGGGGATGTCTCTACCAGCTTCTTCTTTGCAAAATATCTCAAGCTCTGTCAGATTGGATGGAGAGCGTCTGTGAACAGCAATTTTCAAGTCTTGCCACAGATTCTCAATGTGATTTAGGTCTGGACTGTGACTGGGCCATTCTAACACATGAATATGCTTTGATCTAAACCATTCCATTGTAGCTCTGGCTGGATGTTTAGGGTCTTTGTCCTGCTGGAATGTGAACCTCCACCCTAGTCTCAAGTCTTTTGCAGACTCTAACAGGTTTTCTTCTAACATTGCCCCGTATTTGGCTCCATCCATCTTCCCATCAACTCTGATCAGCTTCCCTGTCCCTGCTGAAGAAAAGCATCCCCACCACATGATGCTGCCACCACCATATTTCACAGTGGGGATGGTGTGTTCAGGGTGATGTGCAGTGTTAGTTTTCCCCACACATAGCGTTTTACTTTTAGGCCAAAAAGTTGAATTTTGGTCTCATCTGACCAGAGCACCTTCTTCCACATGTTTGATGTGTCCCCCACATGGCTTCTCGCAAACTGCAAATGAGAATTCTTATGGCTTTCTTTCACCAATGTCTTTCTTCTTGCCATTCTTCCATAAAGCCCAGATTTGTGGAGAACACGACTAATAGTTGTCCTGTGGACAGATTCTCCCACCTGAGCTGTGGATCTCTGCAGCTCTTCCAGAGTTACCATGGACCTCTTGGCTCTTCTCTGATGAATGCTCTCCTTGCCCGGCCGGACGGCCATGTCTTGGTAGGTTTGCGGTTGTGCCATACTCTTTCCATTTTCCCGATGATGGATTGAACAGAGCTCCGTGAGATGTTAAAAGCTTGGGAGATTTTTTTTTAATTTAAAAATTCCACCCAAAACAAATGCCATGTTTGCCACGTGGTAGAAAAGCCCCTGCTGTCATGCACCCTTTCCCAGTTAAACCTGGCTCTTCCAGTGAGGCCTACCACATCTCTACTAGCGTCCCCAATGCTCCTGTCATAGTACATTATGTTACTCAATTTTGCACCTTTTTTCTGCTACGTTCTGCATTATGATTCATGGTTATGTAATAGAGAGGCGTTGTCTCTGGTGAAGCATAGTGGCCCACAGATACAGGACTATCTCCAATACATTAATTGAGCAGAGTCATTGCTATTATTAAAGTGCGGCACCTGAAAAAAAAAAAACATCAGTCTTAGCATATGTCCCCAATCCAGCATTACTGTTTATCCATGCGTATCATTATAACCTCTGTATTCTAATTGCATTGTAATATCTGGGAGAAATGCCTGTGGTAGGTGCTGTAATAACATAGATTTATGCACATTGTACCCACTAGACAGGAATGTTAGAGCCATTGAATTGCAGAATTGCAGGCAGAACATTTTCTAATTTATTTCGGAAAGTATTATAGTATTATCCCTTTTTTTTTTTTTTTGTTCGTGTAGCAGGAAGAGTAAGAAAGAATATCTTTTAATTTAAGTACAGAAATGTCACTGAAAATGAACACATGTCAATATTCTTCTATTGCTTCCTATGCACATTTACATTCAAAGCTGGACTCAATGGATACAACTAAATACAGAATGAAATACATACACTGTGTGCACCGCCCTACCCGCTGAAGGATCTCTGAATATCTTCATCCAGGCTGATCCAGGCCCCCCTGCCATAAATCCAGGTCCTCTACCCCTCTGCAGGCTGCATGCAGTAGAACAGTGGTCTCCAAACTTTGGTCCGGGGGTCGGATCCTTTGCTTGTTTTTATCTGGCCCTTGGGGTACTATTCCATCCACTGACTCCAACAATGGGGCAACATTCTTGTTGCTGACACCAACAATGAGGCATTATTCTTCTCACTGACACCATCAAAAGGGCACAATTTCTCTACTGACACCAATGGTGGGGCACAATTTCTCTACTGACACCAATGGTGGGGCACAATTTCTCTACTGACACCAACAGTGGGGCACAATTTCTCTACTGACACCAATGGTGGGGCACAATTTCTTCCATTGACACCAACAGTGGGGCACAATTTCTTCCACTGACAAATACAATGGGCCACTATTCCTTTCAAGAAAAAGAACCGCTGTTCCAGGTGTATAAAGATAAGGCTGATGGGAGTATCTTGCAGAGTGCTAGCCCTGACCCGCCTCCGTGGGAAACTTGGAAAGAAGAAAGAAATGGCTGCACATCCAGAACTTCCGATTGCCTTTTATTTTGTTTCACAAAGAAAACACCATGTTATCTTTGTGAAACAAAATAAAAGGCAATCTGAAGTTCTGGATGTGCAGCCATTTCTTTCTTCTTCCCACTATTCTTTTCACTGACCCCAGCAATGGGCCACGACTCCTCCCACTGACACCAAAGAAAGACCACAATTCCTCCCACTGTCTCCAACAATGGGGCGGAATTTCTCCCGTTGACACCAACGATGGGCCACTATTCCTTTCACTGACACCAGCAATGGGACACTACTCCCACTGACACCAACAAAAGGGCACCATTCCTCCCACTGTTGCCAACAATGGGGCAGAATTTCTTCCATTGACACCAATGATGGGCCACTATTCCTTTCGCTAACACCAGCAATAGGTCATTATTCCTCCCACTGACACCAATGGAAGGGCACAATTCCTCCCACTGTCACCAACAATGGGGCAGAATTTCTTCCCTTGACACCAACAATGGGCCACTATTCCTCTCACTGACACCAGCAATGGGTCACTGCACCTCCCAATGACACCAATGAATAGGCACCATTCCTCCCACTGTCGCCAACAATGGGGCAGAATTTCTTCCATTGACACCAATGATGGGGCACTAGTCCTCCCACTGACACCAAAGATAGGGCAATGTTTACTCCCACTGGATGCCAGGACATTTTCTACTCCCACTGGCCCTAGTCCAGCCCCCCTAAAGTCTGAAAGACAGTAAAATGGCCCTTTGGTTAGAAAGTTTGGAGACCCCTGCAGTAGAGCAATCCACAGAAGACTGCTATTGTTCAATGAAGGAGCATCAGGACGTAAGAATAGGAATGCTCCATCATTAACCCAGAGACTCTAGTTGCATCCCAGTTCTCTGGTTAATGCCAACCTACCTGCCTACTGGTGACTGGAGAAATGATCCTAGCAATGTTACTAGGGCTGAGTGATGTTGCAGATGAGGCATGGACTAGGCTCTCTATACCTCCAGCATCTCCCTAGAGGTGCAGTCTAGCTTGGTACCAGATTGCCTGGTAAAGAGGTAGGTGGTTGGGGTATACTGAGACACAATGATTGCCCCTAGATTGTATTCCCTGCATATTGCCACTATTGTCCATTTGCTGCCACTACATTGCTATCATTTCTTATTTTTTACTTACGCAATGCTACCATCGCCCATGGCTACTCTTGTGATACCACAATTTTGGTTGTCAGTTTCTTGCCAACATTTGTTGCCCACTTACTGCCATGATGTCCAATGACCTTATGTGAAAGTGTGAATATAAATGGAAGGTCCCGTTTATGATTTGGAAAGGTAGATGGAGAAAGGAAGCCTATGAATTGCTACGGAGGGCGCTGAGAATCATGGGAGTTGTAGTTCGAGACGTAAGCCAAAGAATAGGGCCAGTGGACCATTTACACTACAGTTCCCAGAGGACACTATGGAGAAGAGGGAGTGGCAACAGGGCTTTTACCAGACTACACACAAAACTTCTTCTTGGCTCAGCTGGAACTAATGAGAGCACATCTATCTGCATGCTGACAGGACTGCTGGGAGGCCAGACCAGCGGTGACCGAGATTTAAGCCTGGGAGCAGAGATACCCAGCACAGAGCCGTATGGACCATGGCATTGCATCTGCATTGTTGCCACAGGGAGCCCGGGGTGTCCTCTTATTCTCTGCTTCCCACTACTGATCACCAGAGGCATCTTGTGAAGAGACAGAGGGGGCCTCCTTTCACAGCTGTACCATGGGAACTGATGAGAGGGATTACTGCCCATTGTTCACATTGTTGGCAGGGACTGAGCCACTAGAGGCAGGGCAATGATTATACAACACCTCTACCCCTCACATATCGTACCTATACTGCACCCATGTCACGTCTATACTGCATCTCTACCGCATCTATCCAGCATCTATACTGCATCCTGACTTCAAGCTGGTTTATTAAAACTGTTGAGAAGTGCACCAACACTTCTAAAAGGGCCCCAATGATAGCGGTCAGAAGAGCAACCCGCATCCTTACCAAGTCATTCTTCTGGCCCCTACTCATTATTGAGTTAAAATGTACCTCAGCCCAGTGAACCCAGGCCTAACAGTCACCAGTAAGGCACCTAAGCATTCCTTCTGAACACAGTTAATTAAGCTAATGTACTGTCCATTACTGCCCTTCAGTGACTTTGTTATTGTTTATGCTGATCTGGCGCAAAATGTTTACTACAGATTCAATTTTTTGTCAAGGCCAGGAAAAATCAGTTTGTAATTGGATAGCAAACTGGCTAAAACAATTCAGAGAGTCGTGGTTAATGATTCTTACTCTGAATGGTCTAAGGTTATCGGTGGTGTACCCCAAGGTTCAGTGTTATCAGTGGTGTACCCCAAGGGTCAGCGTTGGGGCCCTTACTTTTTAATATCTTTATAAATGATATGGGGTCTGGGATTTCAGTCTTTGCGGATGACACCAAGCTATGCGGTGGAATAACGTCCTTACAGGATGTCTCCAACTTACAAGCCGACCTCAATGCTCTGTCTAATTGGGCAACTAAGTGGAAATGAGGTTTAATGTTGATAAATGTAAAGTTCTGCACTTGGGGGCTAAGAATATGCATCATACATACTGGGGGGAGTACAACTGGGGGGATCCATAGTGGAGAAGGATCTGGGGGGATCCATAGTGGAGAAGGGTCTGGGGAAATCCATGGTGGAGAAGGATCTGGGGGATCCATAGAGGAGAAGGATCTGGGGGGATCCATAGTGGAGAAGGATCTGGGGGGATCCATGGTGGAGAAGGATCTGGGGGGATCCATAGTGGAGAAGGATCTGGGGGAGTCCATGGCGGAGAAGGATCTGGGGGGATCCATAGTGGAGAAGCATCTGGGGGAGTCCATGGTGGAGAAGGATCTGGGGGGGATCCGTAGTGGAGAAGGATCTGGGGGTTTTGGTAGATCATAAGCTCAATAATAACATGCAATTCCAAGCTGTGGTTTCCAAAGCGAGCAAAGTCCTTTCTTGTATAAGAGAGGTATGGACTCCAGAGAGAGAGATATCATCTGTACAAATCATTAGTAAGACCTCATCTGGAATATGCAGTTCAGTTTTGGGCTCCAGTTCTCAAAAAGGATATTGGGGAACTGGAGAAAGTGCAGAGAAGAGCAACCAAACTGATAAGAGGCATGGAGGAGCTCAGCTATGAGGAGAGATTAGAGGAACTGAATTTATTCTCTACTGAGGAGAGAAGATTAAGGGGGGATATGATCACCATATATAAATACATAAGGGGGGGATATGATCACCATGTATAAATACATAAGGGGGGATATGATCTCCATGTAAAAATACATAAGGGGGGGATATGATCACCATGTATAAATACATAAGGGGGGATATGATCTCCATGTACAAATATATAAGGGGTCCATATAGTGAACTTGGTGTTGAGTTATTCACTTTTAGGTCATCACAGGGGAGAAGGGGGCACTCTTTACGTCTAGAGGGAAAAAAGATTTCATCTCCAAATACGGAAAGGTTTCTTCACAGTAAGAGCTGTGAAAATGTGGAATAGAATCCCTCCAGAGGTGGATCTGGCCAGCTCAGTAGATTGCTTTATAAAAAGGTCTGGATACTTTCCTAAATGTACAGAATATAACTGGGTACTGACATTTATAGGTAAAGGTGATCCAGGGAAAATCCGATTTCCTCTCGGGAGATCAGGAAGGATTTTTTTCCCCTGCTGTAGGAAATTGGATCATACTTTCCTGGGGTTTTTCACCTTCCTCTGGATCACCTGTGGGTGAAGGATTGTGTATATGGGATTGTGAAAAAAAAGTTTGTTTCGTTTTGTTTTTCCCTTTTATTGGTTGATCTGGAAGGACGTTGTGTCTTTTTTTAAACCAAACTAAAGCTGGATAGACACTCTACAAGTTTTGTTGTTCAATTTTCCTTTGGATTTACCTTCATCTATGTAGTAGAAGGGCCGGCCTGATTGCATACACATTCAAAGTGTTTAGGTTTGACCTCATATTATATGGTTTTGATAAATCTAAAGGGGAAAAAAAATCTAAAGAAAATTGTATAGTGTGTATCTCAGACATCCCAACCTGCAAAAAAACTCATTTCAGGGAGGTGGCGCCTCGCGCCCGCAACCGCCCAATATTTTTTCGCAGTGCCTCTGGGGGAGGGGGTGGGGGGTGGGTGGTATGTGGACGGTGTCAGTGTTTTTTTTTTATTTTTAATAATTGATTTTTTTACAATTTAATTTGTTTTTAATTTTTTTTCACAGTGCTTTTTGGGGGGAGGGGGTTGGGGCAGTGGACAGTGTTGGTGGGGCAGGGGGGAGTGGTGTCAGTAGTTTATTTTATTTTTTTACACTTTTTCATTATTTAGAATTTTTTTTACAATATTTTTTGGGAAGGATATGAAAGGACCGGGGGAGGAGCACACAAAGCAGCTGGGGATGATCGGTGCGACGGGGGATCAGCTGTGATCATCGATCTCCCTGTATAGCTTTTTAGCCGACAGCCACGGGAGGGAGAGAAGGAGAAGCGGCTGTCAGCTAAAAATCGATACAAAGGAGATCGGTGATCACAGCTGATCCCCCGCCGCACCGATCGTTTCCGGGAGATCGGGAGGAGCTTGTGGGTGTGCGGGAGCCCCTACAGAAATGTGGGAGTCTCCCGCACCTTCCGGGAGACTTGAGACTTGAGATGTCTGGTATCCAGCTTAAAGTGCTTGTAAAGTCAGAAGTTTTTTTTATCTTAATGCATTCTATACGCAGCAGCCACCCAACCCCCCCCCCCCCCCAATACTTACCTGAGGTCCCTCTAGCTCCAGCGATGTTGTAGGAATGTCTCAGCCCCTCCTCATTGTCTCAGCCCGCCATTGGCTCCAGCAGCTGTCAATCCCAAGCCAGTCAGCCAATAAGAATAGTAATGGGGCGGGGCCAGGCCGCAGCTGCACGTCAGAATGCACACAAGGAGCTGTGACTCGGCTTGGGTGCCGCCCATAGGTAGCTGCTTGCTGGGGGAGGGGAGGCACTCAACAACAAGACTTTACAATCATTTTAACTACTTGTCGACTGACGGCAGCAGTATGGCACCCCTGCGGGAATCGCCGTAGCTGTACGGCGGGCACTTTAAGGAGTATGGGCCCGCCGCGTGATGTAGGAGCCAATGAGCGTGGCCACCGGCTACCTACGATCGCTCCTGAGTAGGGGAGAACGGAGATCTGTCAATGTAAACAGACAGATCTCCGCTCTGTCAGCGGAGTAGAGAGAGATCGTCTGCTCCTCATACCTAGGAGCAACGATCAGTCCCCCCCAGTCAGTCCCATCCCCTGCCCCAGTTAGAAACACACCGAGGGAACACACTTAACCCCTTGATTGCCCCCCCCCAGTGTTAACCCCTTCACTACCAGTGACATTTATACAGTAATCAGTGGCTATTTTTAGCTCTGATCACTATCTGAATGTCAATGGTCCCAAAAAAGTGTCCGATCTGTCTGCCGCAATGTCGCAGTCCCGCTAAAAATTGCAGATCGCCGCCATTACTAGTTAAAAAAAAAAAAAAAATTGTAATAAAAATGCTATAAATCTATGCCCTATTTTGTAGACGCTATAACTTTTGCGCAAACCAATCAATATACGCTTATTGCAATTTTTTTTTTTTTTTTTTACCAAAAATATGTAGAAGAATACATATCGGCCTAAAATATTTTTTGTGGATATTTATTATAGCAAAAAGTAAAAAGTATTGCTTTTTTTTTTTTTTCAAAATTGTCGGTATTTTTTTGTTTATAGCGCAAAAAATAAAAACGGTAGAGGTGATCAAATACCACCAAAAGAATGTTCTATTTGTGGGAAAACAAAAATAAAGGACGTCAATTTTGTTTGGGTACAACATCGCACGACCGCGCAATTGTCAGTTAAAGCGACGCAGTGCTGTATGGCAAAAAAAATGGCCTGGTCAGGAAGGGGGGGTAAATCCTTCCGGGGGCTGAAGTAGTTAACCTTGCAAACTTTGTTATTACTATCGCCATTTCATCTTCATGCTGCTTTTGTGACTATCCATACCATGTGACAATATACCGAGTTGGCTTTTCCTAACGGCTCCTCTGCCCGCTCCTCGGACATATCGCTATTCCTGGGTACCAAGTGGCCCTTTCATGATTTTCTGCGATCAGTTGGCAGAATGCGGTCTGGATTGCAGATTGCCTTCCCCCTCCCCCCTCCCCCCTCCCCACCTTCATCATCTCGGGTATTTTGTTCATCAACGTTTCAAAAAACTTTTTTATACTATTTGTATCTTTTTTTTGGTGTTTAGCTTGTTTATTTTTGTTGTATCTTTAAAAAATGTAAAAAAAAAAAATCAATTTGATGTATAATTAACTTTGCTACACTTTCTGCCAGAAACATAATTTGAGACTTTTGATAGACTTGACAGATCACACAATAGAATTGGTTCTATAGTTGCAGTAATGGTAGTCATTGTAAAATAATCACTGGTATAAAAAAAATTATATTTTTCTTTTCTTTTTTTCTTTTTTTTTGGCTTTCTTTTGATATGTACAGAAACAAAAACAAAACAAAAAAATAACTATTTGCAGACAATAGCACAATAAAGCGTTTGTTCAAAAGCTATTGATGAACGAATCCGCCGCGGGCCGAAACATGAAAACGGCTCTGAGGTATAAAGGGTTAAACCTGGAAAACTGCACAGAAAAATCTGCTTTTATTATCCCGAAAAGCCTCATTTGTGCCCCTGCAATGGTTCTAACTTTGATGCGGAGGCCCTAAAGTCCCTCACGTCAAAACCTTCTCCCCATTGACTGCCATTCCTCCCGTCCAATGAGATCTCCTCTGTACTTCTGTAGCTCTATCCCCCCCCATGGGAGCCGCAGGTCAGGATGGGTCCTCTGTTGTCTGCTTAGACCTCAACCCCTCTGACGCACCACGCTAAAGGTAAAAGGAAACGATATCACAGAATGCTGATGTACAAAATACCCAAGAAGAGCGTGGGAGGAAGGCAATCTGCAGTCCAGACCACATGCTGCCACCATGCTATGACCACCATGCTATGACCACCATGCTATGACCACCATGCTATGACCACCATGCTGTGACCACCATGCTGTGACCACCATGCTGTGACCACTATGCTGTGACCACCATGCTATGACCACCATGCTATGACCACCATGCTATGACCACCATGCTATGACCACTATGCTATGACCACCATGCTATGACCACCATGCTATGACCACCATGCTATGACCACCATGCTATGACCACCATGCTATGACCACTATGCTATGACCACCATGCTATGACCACTATGCTATGACCACCATGCTATGACCACTATGATATGACCACCATGCTATGATAAGTCTTGTGGAGCATCAAACCAATAGCAAAAAATCATAAGTGAGAACTCCTCGAGAACTTCCCCAAAAATCGATGTGTATTCCTCCACCGAGTACCACACACTGAGGATTACCGCAAGGAAATGATCCTGTAAGACAGAGAAGTCAACACACACTTTTAAACCATTATGTTCTCCAACCACAATCTCTGCACCTCAACCAGCCACTAACAATCTCTGCACCTCAACCAGTCACTGACAATCTCTGCACCTCAACCAGCCGCTGACAAACTCTGATAATCTCTGCACCTCAACCAGTCACTGGTAATCTCTGCACCTCAACCAGCCGCTGACAATCTCTGCACCTCAACCAGTCACTGACAATCTCTGCACCTCAACCAGTCACTGACAATCTCTGCACCTCAACCAGCCGCTGACAATCTCTGCACCTCAACCAGTCACTGACAATCTCTGCACCTCAACCAGTCATTGACAATCTCTGCACCTCAACCAGTCATTGACAATCTCTGCACCTCAACCAGCCGCTGACAATCTCTGCACCTCAACCAACCGCTGACAATCTCTGCACCTCAACCAGTCACTGACAATCTCTGCACCTCAACCAGTCACTGACAATCTCTGCACCTCAACCAGCCGCTGACAATCTCTGCACCTCAACCAGCCGCTGACAATCTCTGCACCTCAACCAGTCACTGACAATCTATGCACCTCAACCAGTCATTGACAATCTCTGCACCTCAACCAGCCGCTGACAATCTCTGCACCTCAACCAACCGCTGACAATCTCTGCACCTCAACCAGTCACTGACAATCTCTGCACCTCAACCAGCCGCTGACAATCTCTGATAATCTCTGCACCTCAACCAGTCACTGGTAATCTCTGCACCTCAACCTGTCACTGACAATCTCTGCACCTCAACCAGTCACTGACAATCTCTGCACCTCAACCAGTCATTGACAATCTCTGCACCTCAACCAGCCGCTGACAATCTCTGATAATCTCTGCACCTCAACCAGTCACTGGTAATCTCTACACCTAAACCAGTCACTGGTAATCTCTGCACCTCAACCAGTCACTGACAATCTCTGCACCTCAACCAGCCGCTGACAAACTCTGATAATCTCTGCACCTCAACCAGTCACTGGTAATCTCTGCACCTCAACCAGCCGCTGACAATCTCTGCACCTCAACCAGTCACTGACAATCTCTGCACCTCAACCAGCCACTGACAATCTCTGCACCTCAACCAGCCGCTGACAATCTCTGCACCTCAACCAGCCGCTGACAATCTCTGCACCTCAACCAGTCACTGACAATCTCTGCACCTCAACCAGTCACTGACAATCTCTGCACCCCAACCAGCCGCTGACAATCTCTGATAATCTCTGCACCTCAACCAGTCACTGGTAATCTCTGCACCTCAACCAGTCACTGACAATCTCTGCACCTCAACCAGTCATTGACAATCTCTGCACCCCAACCAGCCGCTGACAATCTCTGCACCTCAACCAGTCACTGACAATCTCTGCACCTCAACCAGTCACTGACAATCTCTGCACCCCAACCAGCCGCTGACAATCTCTGATAATCTCTGCACCTCAACCAGTCACTGGTAATCTCTACACCTAAACCAGTCACTGGTAATCTCTGCACCTCAACCAGTCACTGACAATCTCTGCACCTCAACCAGCCGCTGACAAACTCTGATAATCTCTGCACCTCAACCAGTCACTGGTAATCTCTGCACCTCAACCAGCCGCTGACAATCTCTGCACCTCAACCAGTCACTGACAATCTCTGCACCTCAACCAGCCACTGACAATCTCTGCACCTCAACCAGCCGCTGACAATCTCTGCACCTCAACCAGCCGCTGACAATCTCTGCACCTCAACCAGCCGCTGACAATCTCTGCACCTCAACCAGTCACTGACAATCTCTGCACCTCAACCAGCCGCTGACAATCTCTGATAATCTCTGCACCTCAACCAGTCACTGGTAATCTCTGCACCTCAACCTGTCACTGACAATCTCTGCACCTCAACCAGTCACTGACAATCTCTGCACCTCAACCAGTCATTGACAATCTCTGCTCCTCAACCAGCCGCTGACAATCTCTGATAATCTCTGCACCTCAACCAGTCACTGGTAATCTCTACACCTAAACCAGTCACTGGTAATCTCTGCACCTCAACCAGTCACTGACAATCTCTGCACCTCAACCAGCCGCTGACAAACTCTGATAATCTCTGCACCTCAACCAGTCACTGGTAATCTCTGCACCTCAACCAGCCGCTGACAATCTCTGCACCTCAACCAGTCACTGACAATCTCTGTACCTCAACCAGCCACTGACAATCTCTGCACCTCAACCAGCCGCTGACAATCTCTGCACCTCAACCAGCCGCTGACAATCTCTGCACCTCAACCAGTCACTGACAATCTCTGCACCTCAACCAGTCACTGACAATCTCTGCACCCCAACCAGCCGCTGACAATCTCTGATAATCTCTGCACCTCAACCAGTCACTGGTAATCTCTGCACCTCAACCAGCCGCTGACAATCTCTGCACCTCAACCAGTCACTGACAATCTCTGCACCTCAACCAGTCATTGACAATCTCTGCACCTCAACCAGCCGCTGACAATCTCTGATAATCTCTGCACCTCAACCAGTCACTGGTAATCTCTACACCTAAACCAGTCACTGGTAATCTCTGCACCTCAACCAGTCACTGACAATCTCTGCACCTCAACCAGTCACTGACAATCTCTGCACCTCAACCAGCCGCTGAAAACTCTGATAATCTTTGCACCTCAACCAGTCACTGGTAATCTCTGCACCTCAACCAGCCGCTGACAATCTCTGCACCTCAACCAGTCACTGACAATCTCTGCACCTCAACCAGTCACTGACAATCTCTGCACCTCAACCAGCCGCTGACAATCTCTGCACCTCAACCAGTCACTGACAATCTCTGCACCTCAACCAGTCACTGACAATCTCTGCACCCCAACCAGTCACTGACAATCTCTGCACCTCAACCAGCCGCTAACAATCTCTGATAATCTTTGCACCTCAACCAGTCACTGGTAATCTTTGCACCTCAACCAGTCACTGGTAATCTCTGCACCTCAACCAGTCACTGACAATCTCTGCACCTCAACCAGTCATTGACAATCTCTGCACCCCAACCAGTCACTGACAATCTCTGCACCTCAACCAGCCGCTAACAATCTCTGATAATCTTTGCACCTCAACCAGTCACTGATAATCTCTGCACCTCAACCAGTCACTGACAATCTCTGCACCTCAACCAGTCATTGACAATCTCTGCACCTCAACCAGCTGCTGACAATCTCTGATAATCTCTGCACCTCAACCAGT
Source organism: Aquarana catesbeiana (assembly GCF_042186555.1). NCBI lineage: Eukaryota > Metazoa > Chordata > Amphibia > Anura > Ranidae > Aquarana > Aquarana catesbeiana. The sequence continues at coordinate 4,096,831 of NC_133326.1, read as the reverse complement.
CACTGGTAATCTCTCCACCTCAACCAGTCACTGACAATCTCTGCACCTCAACCAGTCATTGACAATCTCTGCACCTCAACCAGCCGCTGACAATCTCTGATAATCTCTGCACCTCAACCAGTCACTGGTAATCTCTGCACCTCAACCATTCACTGGTAATCTCTGCACCTCAACCAGTCACTGACAATTTCTGCACCTCAACCAGTGACTGTTAATCTCTGCACCTCAACCAGTCATTAACAATATCTGCACCTCAGCCAACCTCTGGTAATCTCTGCACCTCAACCAGTCATTGACAATCTCTGCACCTCACCTAGCCTCTGACAATCTCTGCACCTCAACCAGCCTCTGACAATCTCTGCACCTCAACCAGCCTCTGACAATCTCTGCACCTCAACCAGTCACTGGTAGTCTTTGCACCTCAACCAGCCACTGGTAATCTCTGCACCTCAACCAGCCGCTGACAATCTCTGACAATCTCTGCACCTCAACCAGTCACTGACAATCTCTACACCTCAACCAGTCACTGACAATCTCTGCACCTCAACCAGTCACTGACAATCTCTGCACCTCAACCAGCCGCTGACAATCTCTGACAATCTCTGCACCTCAACCAGTCACTGACAATCTCTGCACCTCAACCAGCCGCTGACAATCTCTGACAATCTCTGCACCTCAACCAGTCACTGACAATCTCTGATAATCTCTGCACCTCAACCAGTCACTGGTAATCTCTGCACCTCAACCAGCCACTGACAATCTCTGCACCTCAACCAGCCGCTGACAATCTCTGCACCTCAACCAGTCACTGACAATCTCTGCACCTCAACCAGCCGCTGACAATCTCTGCACCTCAACCAGTCACTGACAATCTCTGCACCCTAACCAGTCACTGACAATCTCTGCACCTCAACCAGCCGCTGACAATCTCTGATAATCTCTGCACCTCAACCAGTCACTGGTAATCTCTGCACCTCAACCACTCACTGGTAATCTCTGCACCTCAACCAGTCACTGACAATCTCTGCACCTCAACCAGCCGCTGACAATCTCTGATAATCTCTGCACCTCAACCAGTCACTGGTAATCTCTGCACCTCAACCACTCACTGGTAATCTCTGCACCTCAACCAGTCACTGACAATCTCTGCACCTCAACCAGTCACTGACAATCTCTGCACCTCAATCAGTGACTGTTAATCTCTGCACCTCAACCAGTCATTAACAATATCTGCACCTCAACCAACCTCTGGTAATCTCTGCACCTCAACCAGTCATTGACAATCTCTGCACCTCACCTAGCCTCTGACAATCTCTGCACCTCAACCAGCCTCTGACAATCTCTGCACCTCAACCAGCCTCTGACAATCTCTGCACCTCAACCAGTCACTGGTAGTCTTTGCACCTCAACCAGCCTCTAATAATCTCTGCACCTTAACCAGTCGCTGACAAACTCTGCACCTCAACTAGTCACTCATAATCTCTGCACCTCAACCAGCCACTGAGAATCTCTGCACCTCAACCAGCCACTAACAATCTCTGCACCTCAACCAGCCACTAACAATCTCTGCACCTCAACCAGCCACTAACAATCTCTGCACCTAGGTCAAGTCACTGGCTGTTTCTTTATGTGAACATCCCCATCTCCTTTTTCCTGCCTCGAGCAATTGATCTCCAGTGCCTATAGCATTAAACACATGAGATTGTTCGTATTTTTATGGAAGCCTTTCAGCCCTCTCTCCTTTTTCCCTGAAGAAGACCCTCACTTCACATGTCGAAACGCGTTGGATTTTATCTGTCTGGTTGGCAGTTGGTTTGGGCTTCTTTCATCTTTTTATGCTGCAACTTCATGTGTACTTCAATGTCATTATGTGTCTTAGCTTCCCTTTTGATATGATGTTAATCAATGAAAACTGTATTTTTTCACTAAACATTTCTCTTTGAGTCTTCATGGTCCTTCAAAGTCCCGTTTTTTGAGGAACTTTTCTTTTAACATGTTGTACAAGGGATGTGGACCTGAACCTCGTCTTTCCCATCCAATTAGTCTCATCCATTTTTCGTCCATGAAAGTTTGTATCTGTACGAATATTTAGTAACATCCATTTTCCCATCCAGCCATATCGGTCCTTTATATCCAGTGGAGTGAAGGCAAATAATGAGATGAATGGCGTTGGAAGAGAGGAGCATTAGTGGTGTGAAATGAAAGGCATCTATTGCCACTGTGCTGGGGGGAGAAGCCTGGAAAAGTTCATTACGAGGATTCCCATTTCTTTTTAATGCGCATCGAGCCAAACAGCCAAGTAATAGATCTACTTTACATGGACGGCCAAAAACAACTTCCCATTCTGTTCCAGCATTCATCGGAGGGGGCGATCCCGGCACTGCGGTTTTTTTTTTCGCACATCACTTTGGTGTCCTTGGGGGTGCTCATCTCTTTTCTTTTTTTTTCCCTCTTTATTTAGCTAAATTAAACCCTTGCAAGCAGTTTGGAGCCGGAATCCATTTGAGGCTGTATTGTTCCACATTGTGCAGTACTGTCTAATTGACACCACACCAAATGTTCTCTATCGGGAGAGTCAAGCGTTTGCCAATAAGATATCTTGCAAAGTCATTCCGCTCAAAGGCAGGGTCACAGATCAGAAGAGGAAAGTGTTCTACGACGGGGAACTGTGCTTAGGCTGCACTTTTGGATGGACAAAGAACGCCTAGTTGAAATTCAGGAATCAGACAGAGAATATGAAAAATTATACTCCTATATGAAGACTAGATTGACTTTTTTTTTTTTTTTGCACCGTGTTACAGAATAAAAATTGTAAAAGCCCGTTGGATACACAATGTGAAGAAAGGAACACGTTATTGCGTCACTTAAAGTGCCAGTCCACCCAGATTTGAAATTTTATTTTTTGGTAGATACCACATTACAAACTTTAAAGGGGATCTATTATTTTGTGTAGCACCCTCCTAGATACACTATATTGTCAAAAGTATTGGGACGCCTGCCTTTACACACACATCAACTTTAATGGCATCTGCCGAGTCGGTATCCTCCAATTACAGTTCCCAGGTGAGTGGGGAAAAAAAACCTCTTTGATAGAATAATATGATTCATATATATATATATATATATACATTCTCTTTTCCTTCTTATATAAAACCACAGCATTACCTGTTTAAACATTTAACGGTATAGAGTTGATCGCTGCTTAAAGCGGGGGTCCACCCACACCACCAAAAAAAAAAAAAATATTAAAAGCCAGCAGCTACAAATACTGCAGCTGCTGACTTTTAATACATGGCCACTTACCTGTCCCAGGGTCCAGCGATGTCGGCAGGCGACGCCGAGAACCCGCTCGGTTCTCGGCAGCTACCGCCGCCATCCTAGGTGAGGGAATCAGGAAGTAAAATGTTGCGGCTTCACTTCCCGGTTCCCTACTGCGCATGTGCGAGTCGCGCTGCGCGTCCCAAGTGGTCCCCGCTCTCTCCTGGGAGCTGTGTGTTTCCCAGGAGACAGCGCGGTGGGGACGGGAAGAGGCATAGACTCCCATGGGAGTCTATGCCGTAAGTGGGTGCAAATACCTGTCTTAGACGGTATCTGCACCCCCCTCCCCCCTGAAAGGGGCCAAATGTCACACCGGGGGGGGGGAGGGTTCCGAAAAGCGGAAGTTCCATTTTTGGGTGGAACTTTAACCTCACACCTTGACTAACATCGCCATACACTCCCCTAGTGGATTGATAACGCAGCTATATTTGTCTGTTGAATATTTTATAAAACATCCAGATCTGTTTAGTAAACATTGTTAACAATTTCTCATTAAACACATACTTTTGTATAAATGTATGCATCAATGTCTATATATATATATATATATATACTTTATATTTTTTAGCCCTCACTGATGTAACTTTATAAATCTATGCAATATTAATTGATGTGTTATTTGAAGAATCTACAAAGTGTGATCACATTGTGCCATTCTCAGAGGCCCTGATGAAGCGGCCTCATCCGCGAAACGCGTAGACCATAATTCTGTTATAACTGGGGATTTGCACACCCTGAATCCATTTCAACCGTATCAACTGTAATGTGTTATTAACTGTTTTTATACTGAAAAAAATTAAAATAATGTATTTTCTCATGAATTGTTTTTCATCTATTTATACTTCTTAGAGGTACAATTAAAGTCCCATTCAGTTCTATATAACTTTTTAGGAACACATTTGCATTTAATGACCTCCCAGTCTTAGTCCGGAGGGTTCAATGTTGAGTTGGCTCCGCCCTTTGCAGCTATAACAGCTTCAACTCTTCTGGGAAGGCCGTCCACAAGGTTTAGGAGGGTGTCTATGGGAATGTTTGACCATTCTTCCAGAAGAGCATTTGTGAGGTCAGGCACTGATGTTGGAGGAGAAGGCCTGGCTCGCAGTCTCCGCTCTAATTCATCCAAAAGGTGTTCTATCGGGTTGAGATCAGGACTCTGTGCAGGCCAGTCAAGTTTCTCCACCCCAAATTCACTCATCCATGTCTTTATGGACCTTGTTTGTGCACTGGTCCAAGGGGGGCCGGTGACTGCCAGATGTTTTTTCACCTAAATGCATAGGATGCACGAGCCTTTACATCCCCTTTAGGACGTCAGCATACCAAGACATTTCGGACAATTTCATGCTCCCAACTTTGTGGGAGGAGTTTGGGGACGGCCCCTTCCTGTTCCAACATGACTGCCCACCAGTGCACAAAGCAAGGTCCATAAAGACACAGGGGCGGATCCAGAGTCCAGTCTCGGGAAGGGCACTGCCAGAAAATATATATTTTTGGGGTACATCTATCGGGGAAATGGTTGGTGTTGGCGCTTCAATCATCAGGGCACCATGGTTGTTATGGTGTCAGGATGATTGAAGCGTATTATTACTATTATTACATTGTTATAAAAAATTAAATAGTTTAACTCACCATAATGCAGAATCAGTGGGAGCCCCGAGTGTGTCACTTGCCACGTCGCTTGTCACCAGATGCAGATTGTCACTTGCCACGTCGCCTGCCACGTTGCGGATTGTCACCTGCCATGTCACTTGCCACGTCGCCTGCCACATGTTGCGGATTGTCACTTGCCACGTCGCCTGTCACCAGATGAAGATTGTCACTTGCCACCTGCTAAGGTGGTCTCTTGTGTCCCAGAGACAGGCAGCAGAGAGATGATGAAATCTCTCTGCTGCCGCAGCTGCCTGCGTGGTGGGGGGAACTGCAGGGATGCAGGGCGGGCGCCGGGCGGTGAGAGATGATGTCATCTCTCTGCTCCCCCGCCCGCCGGCTCCCAGATTGGCCAGCAGCCTGCCCACAAACACATCGAGCGGCACATGTCACCAACTGAGCCGCCGGGCCAGCCCACTGACTCCCTCCCGGTGGCTCTCTCTCTCACCTATGGAGCCGCCCGGCGGCTCTCTCACTCACGGAGACACCCGGCGGCTCTCTCACAGTCACTCACACGCATTTCTCGGAGGGGGCAATTGCCCCGTTGCCCCCCCCTGGATCCGCCCCTGTAAAGACATGGATGAGCGAGTTTTGGGTGGAGGAACTTGATTGGCCCGCACAGAGTCCTGACCTCAACCAGAAAGAACACCTTTGGGATGAGATAGAGCAGAGACTGCTAGCCAGGCCTTCTCATCCAACATCAGTGCCTGACCTTGCCCTTCTGGAATAATGGTCAAACATTCCCATAGACACACTCCTAAACCTTGTGGACAGCCTTCCCAAAAGAGTTGAAGCTGTTATATGTGCGTGTAAAGGCAGGTGTCCCAATACTTTTGACAATATAGTGTAGATTGCTAGGATGTTAGGTAAATGTAGTCCTTTTTGACCCCTCTGTAATCATTGGAGAAGCTATTGATTTCTTTGGCCTGCTCTAGGATATCACAGGCTGCAGGTTGGATTGTTTCCCCCTGCATTCTAGAGGCTTCTAGAACATAGAGGGCTGGAAATTCAAACGAGCAGCCTGAATATTTATCGTGCTTCAGCCAATCCCTGGGGAAGTGTTCCCAGTAAGTGGCTGGTAGTCTGAGGCCTGAATCAGCCCTGGTTCTTGTCCTGCTGGAGGAGTTCCCAGCCTCAGGAGCTGCTGCCCCTCTGAGGGAGTTTTTGCTGGAGTTGGCTGGTGTTCATCGAGGTCCTAGCTGTGGTAGGGCTGGGGGGCCTATTCCTAATCTACATTGAAGGTAACCGAGCAGTATGGCCTAAGGATCTGTTCTAGAGCACTCACTGGAGAGTGCTGGGTGGAAGCTGGAAAGTGTGTAGCTGTTCTGTGGCATTGTGAGTATTAACTCCTCCCTCATTGAAGAGTGTCTGGTGGAAGCTAGGAACTAAGACGTTGTCCCATGAAGATGTCTGAAGGAAACTGGGGTAGTTCAGCCGACCTGGAGAGACATTGGGGAGAAAACTGTGTTTTCATTATAGAGGTAAAAGAAGAAGAACGATCCGGGGCTCCAGAGAGCCGATCCACCTTGCACCAGTTGGGAAGCATTACGTTGTTGTGAAGTAGTGCCTGCTCCCACCAATGTGCACTGATTGGGGGGTTGTGGGTGCCACCTTCTTTGTTTCTGTACTCAGCATTTCACAATCTTTTCTGTAATCACAACGCCCTTTAAAAGTACACAAAATCTTGAGGCACCCCAACTAAAATGTAAAAAGTGAAAATTTTACCATCAATGGTATACCTGAGCCTGGGAAGATAAACACAACCACCTTCATGAAATGACCTTCTCATCAGAAGACCCCCTTCATATCAAAGGTCCCCTCTTCACATCAGAGGTTTTCTTCTCATCAGAACACCTCCTTTATATCAAAGTTCCCCTCTTTACATCAGAGGATTCCTTCTCATCAGAAGACCTCCTTCATATCAAAGGTCCCCTCTTCACATCAGAGGTTTCCTTCTCATCAGAAGACTCCATTCATATCAAAGTTCCCTCTTCACATCAGAGGTCTCCTTCTCATCAGAAGACCTCCTTCATATCAAAGTTCCCCTCTTTACATCAGAGGTTTCCTTCTCCTCAGAAGACCTCCTTCATATAAAAGTTCCCCTTTTTACAACAGAGGTTTCCTTCTTATCAGAAGACCCCCTTCGTATCAGAGGTCCCCTCTTCACATCAGAGGTCTCCTTCTCATCAAAAGACCCCCTTCATATCAGAGTCCCTCAATCACATCAGAGTCCTACCATCACAGCAGAAGTCCCCAATCACATCAGAAACCCCTGTTCACATCAGAGGAGCTCTCTGGTCACATCAGAGAGTCCCTCCTTGCCATCAGAGGCCTGCCATCACATCAGAACCTCCTTTCAGAGAGTGCTTTCCTTCCCATCAGAGACCCCATCACATCAGAGTCTCCCTATCCCATCAGAGTCCGACCTTCACAGAGACCCTCTATCACATACTATAATGCCGCATACACACGGTCGGATTTTCAGACGGGAAATGCTCGATGTGAGCTTGTTGTCGGAAAGTCCAACCGTGTGTATGCTCCATCGAACATTTGCTGTCGGACTTTCTGCCAACAAATGTTTCTTAGCAGGCTCTCAAATTATCCGACAACAAAACTTGTTGTCGGAAAGCCCGATCGTGTGTACACAAGTCTGTCGCACAAAAGTCCACACATGCTCGGAATCAAGCAGAAGGAGCTGCACTGGCTATTAAACTTCCTTTTTCTCGGCTCGTCGTATGTCTTGTACGTCACCGCGTTCCCATGTTCTGAATTGTTGGCCAACATTTGTGTGACCGTGTGTATGCAAGACAAGTTTGAGCCAACAAACTTCGAACAAAAATCCACGGTTTTGTTGGCAGAAAGTCCAGTCGTGTGTACGCGGCATTAGAGTTCCTTATAACAACAGCAGACCCCCTTCTCATCAGAGCTCTCCATCATATCAGGATCTCCCCATAACTTTAAAGTCCCCCATCACACAAGAATCTCCCTTCACATCATCACCCCCATCAGAGTCCCTCCAACACATAAGAGACCCCAAAATCACATTAATGTTCTCCCAAAAGAGATTTATCTCATCACATCAAAGCCCCTCTTAGACATGAGAGCCCCCATCATATCAGAATCCCCCACCACATAGTCCCCCATCACATCAAAGCTCTACCTTACTCCAGCTGAAGGCAGAGGGTGGGAAGTGAAGCAGTAGTGGATGGGGTTACACTTCTGTTTCTGCAGCATAGAGGTGAGTATAGATATATATATTTTTTTTTACAAACCCATACTTCTCCTACTGGCAACCATCTTTTTGGCTTCCTGATATTGACCACCAGTCAGAGGCAGATTTCCATCACTGGAAGCTGCAGATAAAGAACCTTTGAAACCCATCTCTGGTGAAAGGAAAAATGTTCTCTTCCAGTGGGGCTGCTTCCGGACTTCAAGGGTTAACTGCTTGTCTGCAGTTTTACTTACCTGGTCCTCCCCTCCCCTGGAAGCTGGTGCCCCAGGGACAAGCTAGGTGGATTAATACATGGGCAGACATAAAGCTACAAACTGCAGCCACAACTTGTGAGTCCATCATTACAACATACTTCCCAGCCGTCCCGGTTCCCGTGGGACCATTCCGAGATTTCAAGTAAGTCCCGGGGTACCGCAGATCTAGACTAGAGTCCCAGAGCCCATGTTGTGGCACTGGGCTCTATTAAGTGTGAGTATCATCAGTGGGTGCAATGTGTGCTCTCACACATTGCACCCTGTGAGGATTCTGGTCAGCAGGGCATTCCTGTGCGCTGCGCTTCTGCCCCCCTCGCAGTCTTGTTTGCAATAACCGCCAGTATCCTAGCAACCGATGACACCCTGTTCAGGGGTGCACAGCAGAAAGAAACAACCTCCATACAGAGCGGCTCATCCTCCCAGCTCCACCACCTGACTCTAGCTCCCGCTTCATGTCTCCAGGCGGCTTCTGCACTCTAAAGCCCGGTACACAGGGGCCGAATGTCGGGAGACATCTGCCGGTTCAAAAAAAAACCGACCCATGTGCAGTGGTTGCCGGTGGTAATTTTTTTTGGGGGGTGGCAAACAGTACCCCTCAACTCCTCCCCACTTCCGGTCGGTCGATTTGGTCTGGTGCACTGACCCCATCTATGGTGGGCAGCGCTTCTCCCGGGCTTCTCTCGACGGCTTCCCTTGCTCGCCGCGCCTACGACTTTCCCCTCCCCTGCTCTCCATGGCAGCTTCTGTTTCCTCCCTCCTCCTCTGGGGCCAATTGTGATTCTTCTCCTTTTGGCCAATCGGAAAACGGGTCTCAGACCTGCTTCTGATTGGCCGGATATTCATTCATCTGTTGTAATACTTGGGTGGGCTCCTGGCGCAATGCTCTGTGACCAAAGCACACCCTATTTTGAAGCCTATTAGAGCCTCTGGTTCCAATCAGGTGCCTAAAAAAAACACCCCCCCCACTGCTGTAATTCACATGCCCGGCTTCCTAAAAGGGGCTGGACGCATGAATAGGGGGTGGCGGTGTCCTGTCAGAATAGCGATCGTGGATAGAGTATGGGGGTGGTCGCTGTGGATAGAGGGGACAGCGCTCTGGCGCCCCTAACGGACGGGCCGCCACTGCCCATGTGTATGCCGGTCTGGAAAACCAGCAGCCGACCGTCTTCCGAACAGCCAATGGCGGAGAGCGCTAATCGGAATGTTCTGGTGGGGGGACCCTCCCCCTGTCAGAACACAACAGCTCAGCGGGGGAGATCACTGTACTTCTTTGTATGGTGAATACAGAGGCTACCTCCGGATCTGACAGTTCTTTTTCATTCAACCCGCTGGGTTGAACGGAAAAAGACCTCTAGTGTGTATCAAGCTTACAATAAGAAAAACTGACAGTGTGTGACCTGGGCCAGTAGGCGGCCTGAACAGCTGGCAGAGACAAAATAATAGACATGTGCACTGACAAAAAATTTGTTTGTTTTAGTTTTCGTTTCATTCGTTTTTTTGCTATTTTCAGAAATTTGAAAATTCGAACATTCAGAAATTCGAAAAATTCGAAAATTTGCAATTCGGAAATTCCAAAATTCGGAATTCAGAAATCTGAAAACTCGAATTTCCAAATTTTTGATTTTTCAGATTTTCGAATTTTCAAATTTCCAAATTTTCAAATTTCCGAATTTCTGAATTTCTGAATTTTCGAATTTCAAATGTCAAAAATTTGAAAATCCGAAAATTCGAAAGGAAATTTGAAAGGAAATTTCAATACCTATAATATAATAGTTATTATTTCAGATTTTCGGGTTTTTGAATTTTTGGATTTTCATTCTTTTGAATTTTCAGATTTTCATTCTTATTTTCGGATTTTCAAATTTCAAATTTTAGAATTTCCGAAATTCCAAATTTCGAATTTTCGAATTTCCGAACTTCCGAATTTCCAAACTTCCGAAATTCCGAATTTCTGAAATTTAGATTTTTCGGAAATGCAAAAATTTTAAAATTCGGAAATTGAAAATTTCAGAAATTTGGAAATTTCGGAATTAACGATTTTGTTAAAATTAGTTAAAAAACTCCCAGGAACTCCCCCCCTGGATCTCAGTGACAGAAGATGTGGAGGAAAAGAAGAAATGCATTGAAAAGGCTGGATTATTATACTCTGAAAAATAAATACAGGCTTCAGATGGACCTTAAAAAAAACAAACTAACATGATGACATCATTCACAGAACAGAAAACATCCAAAATCCGGCAATACATCTTCCAATAACCATCTCAAACCATCGGGGCGGGGGCGGGGGTGGGGGCGGAGGGACTCATGTGGCTGCCTCCTTTCTGATAAGGCTCAGAGCAAGTTCTCGTGTTTGGAGACATTTTTATCTCATTTTATCCTGCTCCTCATGATCTCATCTCATTGTGTTTGAAGGTTTTATCATGGATCAGAGGAAAGTTCTCATCTGGTTTCTATGACAATCGAATAGCTACACAGTTGGTTGGTAGAATATTGGGAACAAAAAAAAACCTACTCAAGAAAGTTCACCAACTCAAAATTCCTTCACCAATTAGACTCTTTATGCCGCGTACACACGAGCGGACTTTCCAGCAGCAAAGGTCTGACGGACAATCCAATCATGTTTGGGCTTCATCGGACCTTCATCGGACCTTTTCTGTTGAAAATTCCGACGGACCTAGAAATTGAACATGTTTTAAATCTTTCCGACGGACTCGATTCCCTGCGAAAAAAACCTTTGTCTGTATGCTAGTCTGACGGACCGAAAACGACGCAAGGGCAGCTATTGGCTACTGGCTATTGAACCTCCTTTTCTAGTCCGGTGTACGTCATCACCTTCGAAAGGATCGGACTTTGGTGTGATCGAGTGTAGGCAAGTCCGTTTCGTTGGAACTCCGTTGAAAAGTCCTTCGGAGTTCAGTCCGACGAGAAGTCCGCTCGTGTGTACGCGGCATAAGGGAACGATCGTGTGTAGGAACCATTTACCATATAGAAGAAGTGTAGGGGCAAAGGTACAGTAGATGGTTTCTTATTTAGGGCAAACATAGAATCAGTGGACTTCTTTTGTTGTAATACATTTTTATTAAAGCATTTTTGGATCTATAGAACAATCAACAAGGATTAATATACAGGAATCATTGTGCAAAATAGTGCCAGTCTAGGGATGAAGAGTCTCTTCTGTAACCCATACATTGGGTACCAATAAACAGAAAGTCAACTGAGATACTGTAACTAGGGCCATAGATAAGGGGGTACCACCAGTCCTCCTGTAGCCAGCAGGGGGGCCCAGGCAGGAGGAATGAATCACAGGTGGGCAGGGAGGGTGATCGGTGTGGTGGTAAGGGGGTGGGGCAATTACTGGAACCAATCCTTTGTATGGCTCTCTGCAGCAGCTGAAAGCTTCTTCTCCTCTCCCTCCCGCTGGCTTTCAGCTGCTCCAGAAAGCCATACAGGGGATTGGTTCCAGTAATTGCCCCCCTGCCACATCGTTTACCCTCTCTGTGCACCAATCATTTCCCCCTGCTGCCCAGGACCCCCTGTGTGCCCCCCCTCAACCCCACAACACTACTGGCTTCCCTCCTCTTCTTCCCCCCAGCAGCTGCAAGCACAGAATAGGATACTTCAAGAAAGAAAGTGGGGGAAGGGTTACGTAAATATGTCATATTTACCAGCCCCTTTCTTTCCTGAATGAACACAATTGGTGATCTGTACTGATCATTCACTGTGTTCATTCATAACTGAAGCGTTGGCTGTATGGGGCCTCATGTCAGGTTGTCTGTATGGGGCCCCGTGTCAGGTTGTCTGTATGGGGCCCCATGTCAGGTTGTCTGTATGGGGCCCCATGTCAGGTTGTCTGTATGGGGCCCCATGTCAGGTTGTCTGTATGGGGCCCTGTGTCAGGTTGTCTGTATGGGGCCCCATGTCAAGTTGTCTGTATAGGGCCCTGTGTTAGGTTGTCTGTATGGGGCCCCATGTTAGGTTGTCTGTATAGGGCCCCATGTCAGGTTGTCTGTATGGGGCCCCATGTCAGGTTGTCTGGGGCCCTGTGTCAGGTTGTCTGTATGGGGCCCCATGTCAAGTTGTCTGTATAGGGCCCTGTGTTAGGTTGTCTGTATGGGGCCCCATGTTAGGTTGTCTGTATAGGGCCCCATGTCAGGTTGTCTGTATGGGGCCCCATGTCAGGTTGTCTGGGGCCCTTTGTCAGGTTGTCTGTATGGGGCCCCGTGTCAGGTTGTCTGGGGCCCTGTGGTTTTTAACTGTAACTGTAACTGTAACTGTAGCCTAGTGGCCAGCAGGAGAGATACAAGAAAAAAAGAAGGAAAAAGAGAGAGGGACAATGAGGGGTCAAGGTGGGTGGAGGGACAGGTTTACCAGGGGTGTATGTGAGCAAGTTGTACCCCCCCTAGTATGTATGATGTATATTCTTAGCCCCCCAAGTGCAGAACTTTACACTGATCAACATTAAACCTCATCTGCCACATAGTCGCCCAATTAGACAGAGCATTGAGGTTGGCTTGTAAGGACGTTATTCCACTGCATAGCTCAGTGTCATCTGCAAAGACTGAAATCCCAGACCCCATATCATTAATCAAGTACTGTATAATAAAAATTAAGGGTCCCAGTACTGGACCTTGGTGTACACCACTAATAACACTGAATCTTGGGGGTACTCCACTAATAACACTGAACCTTGGGTTACTCCACTAATAACACTGAACCTTGGGTTACTTCACTAATAACACTGAACCTTGGGGTACACCATTAATAACACTGATCATTGGGGTACCCCACTAACACTGATCCTTGGGGTACACCACTAATAACACTGATCCTTGGGGTACTCCACTAATAACACTGAACTTTGGGTTACTCCACTGACAACACTGAACCTTGGGGTACTTCACTGATAACACTGAACCTTGGGGTACACCAATAATAACACTGAGCCTTGGGGTACTTCACTAATAACACTGAACCTTGGGGTACCCCACTAATAACACTGATCATTGGGGTACCCCACTAACACTGATCCTTGGGGTACACCACTAATAACACTGATCCTTGGGGTACTCCACTAATAACACTGAACTTTGGGTTACTCCACTGATAACACTGAACCTTGGGGTACTTCACTGATAACACTGAACCTTGGGGTACTCCACTAATAACACTGAACCTTGGGGTACACCATTCACACCCTAGACCAGGGGTGTCCAAACTATGGCCCCCCAGTTGTTCAGGAACTACAATTCCCATCATGCCTAGTAATGTCTGTGAATTTCAGAGTTTTACAATGCTTCATGGGAAGTGTAGTTCTGCAACAGCTGGAGGGCCGTAGTTTGGACACCCCTGCCCTAGACCATTCAGAGTAAGAATCATTAACCACGACTCTCTGAATTCGGTCTTTTAGACAATTTTCTATCCATTTACAAACTGACCTTCCCAAGCCTGTAGAGTTTACCTTACACATTAGCTGTGTGTGGGAAACTGTGTCCAAGTATACCACGTCCACAGCCTCTCTGTCCAAGTATAACACGTCCACAGCCACCCCTCTGTCCAAGTATACCACGTCCACAGCCACCCCTCTGTCCAAGTATACCTCATCCACAACCATCCCTCTGTCCAAGTATAACACGTCCACAGCCACCCCTCTGTCCAAGTATACCACGTCCACAGCCACCCCTCTGTCCAAGTATACCACGTCCACAGCCACCCCTCTGTCCAAGTATACCACGTCCACAGCCACCCCTCTGTCCAAGTATACCACGTCCACAGCCACCCCTCTATCCAAGTATACCACGTCCACAGCCACCCCTCTGTCCAAGTATACCACGTCCACAGCCATCCCTCTGTCCAAGTATACCACGTCCACAGCCACCCATCTGTCCAATTATACCACATCCACAGCCACCCCTCTGTCCAAGTATACCACACCCACAGCCACCCATCTGTCCAAGTATACCACGTCCACATACACCCCTCTGTCCAAGTATACCACGCCCACAGCCACCCATTTGTCAAAGGTTTTACTTACCTCCTCATAAAAAGAAATCAGATTTGTTTGACAACTTCTGTCTTTCATGAATCCATGCTGTCTGTTACTTAAAATATTTTTTTCCAGCAAGAACTCGTCTATGTGGCCTTTTATTAAACTCTCCAGTATCTTCCTGACTATAGAAGTTTCACTAACAAGTCTATAGATACTTGGTAAAGACTTTGATCCCTTTTTAAATATAGGCACCACATTGGCCCTGCGCCAATCCAGTGGTACTATTCCCGTCATTAATGAGTCCTTAAAAATTATCAATGGCTTTGAAATGACAGAGGTTTGCATGTCTGCATAGAATGGGTGAAGTCGATGGCGGAACAGACAGAGGCCCTACATCCGAGGGCCAGAGTAGTAGCACTGCAAGAGTAACCCAAAGGGCTGATTGAAGTTCTGGTGTTGTTTTGTAGCATCGCAGAAGCAACGTGCTGTCATTGTGTTGTTGATGAAGGAGGGGTGCAGGCTGTCCGACATCTACAGAAGGCTACAGAAAATACGCGTTTCCTCACTGCGTCTGATGTCATCAGGGGTCATGTGACTCTGATGACGTCAGACGTGCTGACGAAACACGTCGGGGTACGCAATACGTGATACACACGCTTAAGTGTGTTAGAGCTTTGGGGTGCACACCCTAATGCAATAAGCTGCGCACACCTATGCTGTTAAACAGGTGGTTAATGGTTTGTTGCTTGAAGAACTTGTAACAGGAGGGGAAATTTACCAAAACACTTAAAGCACAGTCTGCTGAGGACACTTCTTTTGCAGTAGAAAGTGTAGACTAGGACAGTCCAAAGATGCACAGCTGGAGACCATGTGGCAGTATGGGTACAAGTAGTAGTAGACTGGAGCAGTCTATAGGTGCACAGCTGGAGACCATGTGGCAGTACAGGGCATAATTAGTAGTAGACTGGAGCAGTCTATAGGTTCAGGGCCGGGGGCCATGAATCAAGAAGCCCTAGTCACAAATCCTAAGGCAGGATGGTGACAGACCCAACCAGGACAGGGGCAAGCCTCCTACCCACTGATTATGGCCCGTGGAGAGCAGCAACGTGACAATAAAGCTTCCTTTCTGGAGTGGATGGAAAGATGTAATATTAATCTTGTACCGGTTAATGGTCAGAGGAAATATGGTGGCCCTCCTGCAGACTGGGTTGGAGAAGCTCTTCCACTTGGGACAGAAATATTTATCAACAACATCCCTCAAGAAATCTAAGAAGATAAATTAATTCCACTCTTTCAGACTGCTGGAACATTGTATGAGTTTGTCTGTTGACTGTTGCCGGACAGTCTGAAGTGGGGTGGGATCACTGTTATGTGTTTATTGTTAAGTAGGTCTCTCCCTTTGTGTGCCTCCTAGGTGTGAATTCCCATTGTTAATTGATTCACCTATAAGTCACCTAGTTCTTTTTGGCTCAGCACCCAGTCCATAGGCTTTAGGGGAGTAAGCAGCCCCCATCTCCTCTCAGCTCTCAGAACCATCCCCACGTCATCCTGGTGTCCCCAAGCATTGGCCAGCTCCTACTAAATATTCAGGCTGGTTATTTAAGTTCTCCCTCACTAAGCTCCAGAAACTTCTTCCAGAGCAGTGGATCTCAACTCCTGTTCTCAGGACCCACTAACAGGTCAGTTTGCAAGATAACTGAAATACATCACAGGTGATATAATTTGCTGCTCAGTGTTTGTAGCATTCTAGTCTGCATCTCCTCAAGGTAATACTTAAAATCTGGCCTGCTAGTGGATCCTGAGTACAGGGGTTGAGAACCACTTTTCTAGAGGCAGGGGGAAGCAATCAAACTCCCAGTCTGTGAAACCCTAAACAGAAAAGACAAATCAACCACTGCTCCTCTCATTACAGAGCAAACCAAGAACAAAATTTACCTAGCAGCCTAGATAGGAGGGTGGTACACTACAGACATGTAAAATTTACATGATCTATTTATTTTTTATAAAATAAGTAATGCCCAGTTTTGCATTACTTTTGATACAGCCTTCACATTATATAAAATGGGTAGGGGAGAGAGAGTGGTTGGGGGTGGGGGGGGCAGGAGAAAGATGGGCTATCCTGGAGATACAGTATCTCACGAACCATGAACGCCAACATGTACTGTGACATACTGAAGCAGAGCATGATCCCCTCCCTTCAGAGACTGGGCCGCAGGGCAGTATTCCAACATGATAACCACCCCAAACACACCTCCAAGATGGCCACTGCCTTGCTAAAGAAGCCGAGGGTAAAGGTGATGGACTGGCCAAGCATGTCTCCAGACCTAAACCCTATTGATCATCTGTGGGACATCCTCAAACAGGAGGTGGAGGAGCGCAAGGTCTCTAACATCCACCAGCTCCGTGATGTCATCATGGAGGAGGGGAAGAGGACTCCAGTGACAACCTGTGAAGCTCTGGTGACCTCCATGCCCAAGTGGTTTAAGGCAGTCCTGGAAAATAATGGTGATCACACAAAATATTGACATTTAGGGGTGTACTGACTTTTGTTGCCAGCGGTTTAGACATTAGTTGCTGTGTGTTGAGTTATTTTGAGGGGACAGTAAATTTACACTGTTATACAAGCTGTACACTCACTACTTTACATTGTAGACAAGTGTCATTTCTTCAGTGTTGTCACATGAAAAGATAGAAGAAAAGATTTACAAAAATGGGAGGGGGAGAGGTGTACTTACTTTTGTGAGATACTGTATCGTATAGCCATGCATAGGCTTTATGGGTCCGTCAGAAAAGTGAACCAATCTCTGTAAGCCACAAAAATCCATTGTTTGGACTTTTTTCACAACTGAATAAACTTCTTCCTCTACAAAGCTAAGTGAGGTTAAAGCATTTACATTACAGAGGCTGTGTGCAGAGCAGGCCAGGAGCTGACTGACAGATCGCCGTGCATACATCTCGATGAGAAGCGATGCAAAGAGCAATGGTTCCTTCAGTGCAATCACAGCGGGGTGAGTAATAGAAAGGCATTTGCCAGAAACCATACATAATCCCCATCAAAATATCCCTGGCCCAGTCTAGGAGGCATAATATGGGAGCTGACATGAAACAAGCTGTCATCTACGCGCCGCATACAGCAAACCTGCAGCCGTTTAATATGGAAAGATCACAAAGGTTCCTTCTCTGTAGGAGGATAATTCATCCCGGTCCCCCATCCATCCCCGGCACCGGAAGATGACACGTCTGCAGAGGGAATTTATCAATGACATCATTCATCACCAGGACCGCAAAACCGCTTCTTATCAAATGTTTGGGGAACCTGGAAGAGTTTGTCTTCTTTTTTTTTTTTTACGCTTCTCTTCATTTTTTTTTCCCGAAAGAACAAAATCTTTTTGCAGGAGATCATGGAGTAGCGGGCAACCTGAAAATATATTTTTAGAAAAGCGTGTCTGGTTGGGGAGCTCGGGGCTTTGTTCCCGGGAGCATCTAAGGGAGCGCGTTCAGCTGCTAAAGGATTTTTATTTGTGTCCATGCAGCCCCGCCGACCGCACAACCCGGGCGCCGACCCGGCTCCTCTCTGCTGCCGTTATCCACTTACCTAACGGGGACGTTCACCCCCTTCCTGCCCAGGCCAATTCTCAGCGCTGTCGCTTTGAATGACAATTGCGTGGTCATACAACACTGTATCAAAATGAAATGCTAAACAAATGAAAAAAGACAGAAAATTATGAGGAAAAAAAAAGTTTTTCTTAGTTTCTGTTATAACATTTTGTAAATAAGTCATTTTTCTCCTTCAATGATGAGGCTGCTCTAACAGTCACTGATGGGCTCTGATGAGGCAGCACTGATGGGCACTGATAGGTGGCACTGATGAGGCTATACTAATGGACAGTGATGAGGCTGCTCTGATGGGCACTGATATACATCGCTGATGGGCACTGATTGACAGCACTGGTGTGTACTGATGAGGCAGCACTAATGAACTCTGATGAGGCAGCACTGATGGGCAATAATAGGTGGCACTGATGGCTGCGCTAATGGACAGTGATGAGGCAGCACTGATGGGCACTGATAGGCGGCACTGATAGCCACTGACAGGCATCACTTAGGGGCACTGATTGACAGCACAGGTGGACACCGATTGGCAGCACTGGTGGGCACTGATGAGGTGGCACTGATGATGCTGTACTGATATGCGGCGCTGATGGGCACTGATTGGCAGAACTGGTGGACACTCATTGGCAGAACTGGTGGGCACTGATTGACAGCACTGGTGGGCACTGATGGGCACTGATTGACAGCACTGGTGGTCACTGATTGACAGCACTTGTGGACATTGATTGGCAGCATTGGTGGGCACTGATTAACAGCACTGGTGGACACTGATTGGCAGCACTGGTGTGCACTGATTGACAGCATTGGTGGGCACTGATGAGGCGACACTGATGGGCACTGATTGACAGCACTGGTAGACACTGATTGACAGCACTGGTGGACATTGATTGGCAGCATTGGTGGGCACTGATGAGGCGACACTGAGGGGCACTGATTGACAGCACTGGTAGACACTGATTGGCAGCACTGGTGGGCACTGATGAGGCGGCACTGATGATGCTGCACTGATATGCAGTGCTGATGGGCACTGATTGACAGCACTGGTGGGCACTGATGAGGCAGCACTGATATGCGGCACTGAGAGCACTGATAGGCGGCACTGATGGGCACTGATTGACAGCACTGGCAGGCTCTGATTGGCAGCACTGGTGGGCACTGTTGGGGCTGATGATCAGTGCCCTGACTGCCAGTGTAGATGTCCCCTGTGTGGCTTTGCTGATTATCAGCTCTCCTCTCCTCACCTGCTGTTAGCAGGTGAGGAGAGGATTGCCGATAACCAGCAAATCCTGTTTACATTGTGATCAGCTGTGATTGGACACTGCCGATCACATGATAGAGAGCCACCGTGATTGGCCCTTTACCCCCATCACAGGTCATGGCCGATGCACGCCCAAGGGGCGCACATGCAGCGCGAGCACGTGACATGACGGCCTCCTGGCAAAGTGTGGCCGCGCTGTAGCCGTCATTCATCCATAGCTCGGCACCGAAGAGGTTAAAGCTCCAGAACTAAACTGTATCTGAGCACCAGAGACTGAAAACGCTATTTAACCACTTCCAGTCCGACCCAATTCTCACATTTCTCCCCTACATGTAGAAAACATCATTTTTGCCCTCAAACTTTACATATAATTTTTTTAGAGCGGAGGCCCCAGACAATAAAATGGTGGGTGTTGCTTTTTTTTTATATATTTTTTTTTTTTTTTTTTTTTGTGCAGCGGTTTTCAGAGGCAATTTTTGGGGGAAAAAAAACACAATTTAAGGTCCCCATAAAGAGGACCTGTCATTGTTATTTATATTAGAAGCGATGTTTACGTAAGTTGTATTAGGAACAAAAGTGACAAAAAAATAAAAAATAAAGGCACAATGTAAAAATAAAAAATAACTAAAATAAATAATAATAACTAAAAAAAACCAAAAAACATAAAGCGCCCCCATCCGTAAGTCGCGCACGCATATGTAAACGGTATTCGAACCACACATGTGAGGTATCGCTGCAAAGGTTAGAGTGAGAGCGATAATTCTAGCACTAGACCTCCTCTGTAACTCTAAACTGGCAACCTGTAAAGGCGTTTAAAACGTCTCCCATGGAGATTTTTAAAAGCCGTCCTCAGTTCCGGGAGACCGGGCCACGGTGCATTACGTTAGCGGTGAGGCTCACTCCTCCCCCCTCCTCCTCCCTCCCCCCTCCTCCTCCCCACCCGCCGCTGAGCCAGTAGAAGAGCGCAGCGGTGCCTCGCGCATGCGCAGCAGGATGTGTGCAAGATGTGTACCTGCTGGCTTTTCATGTTTGCAGCGGTGGGCGGACCTCCCCTTTAAGGACCGTAGTTTGTCGCCATTCTACGTTCAATTTTAAAGTGTGACATCTATTAGGTATCTATTTCCTCGGCAATAACATCATTTTTCACATTATACAAAACATCTGGAGATGGGCAATTTTTAAATTTTTATAAGTATTAAAGCCCATTAACTCTTTATGGCTACAATTATTAACCACTTCCGGACCGCCCGCCGCAGGTTTACGTCACTACTTGGAAGAGGATAGCTACCATAACCCCGCTATCCTCTTCTTCAGCGGGCGGTCCGCTTTCAGATAAAAGTGGTCTCTGCGGCGCATTCGGCGCAAGATCACTTTTACCGCCGCACTCCGGTGCCCTCCGCCGCTTACCGGAGCCTTCGGCAGCGGCGGAGGCGATCGGATGTTACCCTTTCCTGGGTATGGAGACGAGTGAGGGGAAGATGGCCCCCACCCGTCTCCATATCATTGCAGGGCGGAAGCGACATCAAAACGTTACTCTTAACGTAGCTCTTAAAGGGCCATTTTTTTTTTTTCAAATGACAAAATTTTATTTTTATTTTTTTATTGCATTTTAGTGTAAATATGAGATCTGATGTCTTTTTGACCCCTCAGATCACATATTTAAGAGGTCCTGTCATGATTTTTTGTATTACAAGGAATGTTTACATTCCTTGTGATAGGAATAAAAGTGACACCATTTTTTTTAAAGAACAGTGTAAAAATAAAAGGTAAAATAAATAAGAAAAAAAAAATTTAAATGCGCCCCGTCCCGCCGAGCTCGCGTGCAGAAGCGAACGCATACGTGAGTAGCGCCCGCATATGAAAACGGTGTTCAAACTGCACATGTGAGGTATTGCCGCGATCGGTAGAGCGAGAGCAATAATTCTAGCCCTGAACCTCCTCTGTAACTCAAAACATGCAACCTGTAGAATTTTTTAAACGTCGCCTATGGAGATTTTTAAGGGTAAAATTTGGTCGCCATGACACGAGCGGCCGCAATTTTGAAGGGTGGCATGTTGGGTATCAATTTACTCAGCGTAACATTATCTTTCACAATATAAAACAAAATAGGCTAACTTTACTGCTGTCTTATTTTTTTATTCAAAAAAAGTGTATTTTTTCCAAAAAAAAGTGCGCTTGTAAGACCGCTGCGCAAATACGGTGTGACAGAAAGTATTGCAACGACCGCCATTTTATTCTCCTGGGTGTTAGAAAAAAATATATCTCAGGGCTGAGAAAAGGGGGGGGGGGCAGGAGGGGCAGCTGCCCCGGGAGCAGCAGGGAAAGGGGGCAGAGGATGAATGAAGTGAAGTGGGGGGAGGGTCTACAGTTCTGCATCCTTGCTCTGGGTGTCCCGGGACTGACTGAGACATTTTGATGTTGATTTGTTTGTAGAATGAGACCATGGCCAGGACAAGAGGAGGGCAGGAGGGGCAGCTGCCCCTAGAGCAGTGGAGCTAGGGGGAAGAAAATGGAGGCAAGGCGATATTTCTATTCTATGGCATCCATCAGCAGTGGGGGAGGGTCTGCAGTTCCCCATCCTTGCCCTGGATATTTGGTGAACCCATCCCGGTACTGACTGAGACATTTCTATGTTGATCATGTTGTAGGTTGCCAAAATTTTTGTGTTGCTCTGTTTGTAGATTGCTGCATTTTCTATATTGTCTGTTTGTAGATTGCTGCATTTTCCATGTTGATCTGTTTGTGGGTTATGACCAGGAATGAGACAAGGGGTGGGCAGGAGGGGCAGCTGCCAGCACATCAGAGCAAGGAAGCAGAGAATGGATGCAGGGCAGTACATCCATTCTATGACATGCATTAGCAGTGGGGGAGGTCCCACAGATCCACACCCTTGCCCTGGGTGTTGGACAAACCTATCTTGATACTGATTGTGATGTTTCCACGTTGATCCATTTATACATTGCAAGAATTTCCTGTCGTTCTGTTTGTGGATTGTTGCAATGTCCACGTTGCTATCTTTGTGGATTGCTTCACTTTCCATGTCAATCTGTTTGTAGACTGAGACCACACTTGGGAACAAGGGGTGGAAAGGAGGGGCAACGCTCCCTGGAGCAGAGGAGCAAGGAGATAGAGAATGGACAGGTAGCATCCCCATTCTACAGCATGCATCAGCAGTGGGGGAGGTTCTCCAGTTCCGAATCCTTGCCCTGGGTATCCCAGTACTGACTGATTGTTTCTGGAGTGCTGCACTTTCCATGTTGATTTGTTTGTAGAATGAGACCATGGCCAGGACAAGGGGAGGGCAGGAGGGGCAGCTGCCCCTAGAGCGGTGGAGCTAGGTGGGAAGTGAATGGATGCAAGGTGCTATTTCCATTCTATGGCATGCATCAACGATGGGGGAGGGTCTGCAGTTCCGCATCCTTGCCCTGGGTATTAGGCAAACCTGTGCCGGTACTGACTGAGACATTTCTATGTTGATCATGTTGTAGGTTGCCAAAATTTTCGTGTTGCTCTGTTTGTAGATAGCGCCATTTTCTATATTATCTGTTTGTAGATTGCTGCATTTTCCATGTTGATCTGTTTGTGGATTATGACCAGGGCTGAGATGGGGGGGGGGGGCGGGGCAGGAGGGGCAGCTGCCAGCGCATCAGAGCAAGGAAGCAGAGAATGGATGCAGGGCAGTACATCCATTCTATGACATGCATTAGCAGTGGGGGAGGTCCCAGGGATCCGCATCCTTCTATGTCCTAAAAGTGAAGCGCTAAATAAAATTACCATGTGTAAAACACCATATATGGCATGCAAAACCTTTGAAGCAAACAAAAAATCCAATCAAAATATTAAGTGCAAAAGTGCAAAATATAATATATTCATAAAGTGCAAAGTTCATGAATGAATCACTAAAGTGCTCCTGTGCAAACCCCTGATGACGTTACAGATAGCGAAACGATCGTAGGGATGATGCACACACGCTGCTGCACAGATGATTTTTGAATGAATGACTGTTTGAAGGATGGCACTGGCTATAGTGGAGAGATTTACAGCCAGCAGCATCTTTGTTTTCTATGTAAGTGCGCTGATTTTAAAATAAAACGGTTGAAACCATATGTCAGGGACATGGCCGTCCTAGTACTGGCAATGTTGTCCAGACCCTCCATGGACACCCACAGAGGATCCCGAGACGTGCATGAGCATGCGCCGCACATCAGCGTGCACTAGTGCACGCCGGCGTGCATCGGCACACGCGCAATACGGCGCGCGCAAATGCCATGCAGATGCTGGTGCCAGTGGGCCTATTTAAACCAGCCTGTGACCACAGGACGTTGCTGGATTATCTCCTCAGCTCCCTTTGACCTTGTTTCCTGATCTGTGAATACCCGTTGTGACCTGGCTTGCCTTGACCTTGCTTCCCGATCTCCTGGTTTGACCCTTGGCCTGCTTCTGGACTCTGCTTCTGCATCCTGATCTCCCGGATTGACCTTCGGCTTGTACCTGGACCCTGCCTGTGTATGACCTTGGCTCGCCCCTGTATTTACTCTGGGCTGACTTATCTGTGTATGACCCCTGGCCTGTCTCTTGGTTTCTCCATTTACCTGAACACCACACCGCAAATTCTGCTTTGCCAGCATTGGCCATCCCTCAGTGGCCAAGCTCATCGGACTGCAAACAAGCACCTGGCCAACCGTGCTTCTATGGGCACCGCGCTTCCTGTTCCCAAATCCAGGAACGCACTGCACTTAGCCGCAAGGGGAGCCCTCTTAGCATCTCGATCTCCATACCCGCATCTGACACCATACTTTACCATGAGGAGTCTCCCTGTTTTTTACCTATTTCAATTCTGAGGATTCGTCCATCCATCCGAGACGGTGAGCTGGATTGTCTTGTCACCATGAGGGGAACACAGTGAAGTTTGGGGGGGGGCAACACTTCCATCTGTGGTTCAGAGATCCCAATAAGCGCCGAATGATCTTCCTGAGTAAGGAAGATCGATGTTGGCCTGGTAAGCCCCCATCTGATTTATGGTGAAGGTGTCACAACGATGAATGTCTGAGCACTGCGCCCTCAAGATCGATCGATTCAGTGTGGGACACTGGCATGCATGAACTGTTTTCACAGAAGCATTTTAGTGATTCATTTATGAACTTTTCATTTTATGAATATATTATATTTTGAACTTTATGAATATAATATATTTTGCACTTTAGCATAAGGACATTTTTGGATTGAATAATATTTTGATTGGATTTTTTTGTTCACTTCAAAGGTTTTGCACCATGTCATATATGGTGTTTTGCATATGGTAATTTCATTTAGAGATGCACTTTTGGGACATACATATTTGATTATCCTGGTATTTAGGTTTTAGTGCGCAGCTGCTGTATTTACTTTTGACAACACACTAGCGTGGATTTCTTTTCTATACAGTTCCGCATCCTTGCCCTGGGTGTTGGACTGTCAGGAACCATAAAACAGGTGAAGACAGAAAATGCAGATAAAATCACAACTTTAATGAATTAACAAAAATAACACAGTTCAGGAACGTCGTCAAAAACAGAAGCTAGGGCTTGGATGCCAGAGCGGGTAATCAGACAAGCCGGGATCAGGAAGCCAGGAGTCAGCGAAGTGAGGAGCAAAATCACGAACGGGTAACGGAAGAGAAGTCAGTCAGGCCAAGTTATACACAGGACCACAAGCAGGAACACACAGGGGCTATTGGCCATGCAAGGGTGTGGAGTGAATGAGCTTGGCTGCTTAAATAGCCAAAAGGGGCTGGCTGTAGGGCTGGACTAAAGAGGCAGGTTATTGGTAACCAGGTAAGGCACTGGGGAAACGAGTAGCTAGTAAGTAACTGACAGCTGAGCAGCTCTGAGCACTGAAAGAAAAGAGCTGCCTGTAAGTAGAAGAAGCCAGCCCTGACATGGACAAACCTATCTCGATATTGATTGTGATGTTTCCACGTTGATCCATTTGTAGATTGCAAGAATTTCCTCTTGACCTGTTTGTGGATTGTTGCCATGTCCACGTTGCTATCTTTGTGGATTGCTGCACTTTCCATGTCAATCTGTTTGTAGACTGAGACCACAGCTGGGACAAGGGGTGGGAAGGAGGGGCAGCTGCCCCTGGAGCAGCAGAGAAAAGGTATAGAGAATGGACACTAGGCAGTATTTCCATTCTACAGAAAGCATCAGCAGTGTGGGAGGTTCTGCAGTTCTGCATCCTTTCCCTGAGTGTCCCGGTACTGACTGAGACATTTCCACGTTGATCTGTTTGTGGACTGCTGCACTTTCCATGTTGATTTGTTTGTAGAATGAGACCATGGCCAGGACAAGGGGTGGGCAGGAGGGGCAGCTGCCCCCGGGAGCAGTGGAGCTAGGAGGAAGAGTATGGACGCAAGGCAGTATTTCCGTTCTATAGCAGCATTAGCAGTGGGGGGAGGTTCTGCAGTTCCATATCCTTGCCCTGGGTGTCCTAGTATTGACTGAGACATTTCCACGTTGATCTGTTTGTGGAGTGCTGCACTTTCCATGTTGATTTGTTTGTAGAATGAGAGCATGGCCAGGACAAGGGGTGGGCAGGAGGGGCAGCTGCCCCTGGGAGCAGTGGAGCTAGGGGGAAGAGTATGGACGCAAGGCGGTATTTCCATTCTATAGCAGCATTAGCAGTGGGGGAGGTTCTGCAGTTCCCTCATCCTAGCCCTGGGTTTTGGAGGAACCTGTCCCGGTACTAATTGAGACATTTCCATGTTGCTCTGTTTGTAGATAGCGTAATTTTCCATCCTGTGTCTATGCCATGCTGCTCTTATCCATATTTAATCCAGTCCTCAGTATATTAGCGTCTTCTCGGCACAAGTACATAAAAAAAAAAAGTGAAACATTAGGAAAGGAAATAAAGTTCATTCACCAAACGTGTTTTTCTTCATTGCACGTCTCCTAGTAGGAGCTGCCAACAGTCTTCTAAACAGCTTTTGCCCTGAGTGGTTTTAGGGAAATTAAAGCTCAGCACAGGTTAGCTTATTACAAGTGGAGCGTGCTGAAACGCCGCAGAGTTTAGAAACACACCATCACTCCAGAAATAAAAATTTACTTCTATAATCATCTCAGTTCTGGGGAGATTGACTAATGGTCCGCGGCGCGTCCTGCACACAACACCACCCCAGGCGAAGACCTGGCTCCCAGCTACCGTGTGGCTTGGCGATAGCTGTGTAGCCGGGGTGGGACGTCGCTCGCCTGCTGCAGGCGTACACCAGATCTGTATGTGACAACTTGTGGATGACTTCCAAGGATGCTGCATATGAGATGCTCAGATCATACTAAGTATATACAAGCTTTTATTTGGTGACTAATCTTCAAATATCCTCCCGTTGGCCTCCGAATGTTAGTCGAAAAAAAAAAAAGAGTTTAAATATATACACCGATCAGCCATAACATTCTGACCACTGACAGGTGAAGTAAACAACATATATTAGGCAGCAAGTGAACATGTTATCCGTGAAGTTAGCTTGAAAGCAGTAAAACTGGACAAGTGTAAGGATTTGAGCAACTCTGACAAAGACCAAATTGTAATGGCTGGACGACTGGGTCAGAGCAACTCCAAAACCGCATGCTGTAGAATGGATGTACCGCCCTGCGTCCATTCTCTGCTCTGCTGCTTCTGGGGAAGAAAATTTCGGAGTGTGGGCCCCACCCCAAACTCACCATAAGGAGAAGGCAAGTGGACTATCGCGGTACATATAAGAAGGATATGTATAAGTACTACAAAACATTGATAAAAATATACAAATTTTATTAATACAAAATGACAAAAATAGAAACAACAATTTCCATTAAAAACGCAGATGGCATGGCATTTCAGTATTTCTACTAGTTTCACGGTTTTACCGCTTCATCAGGAAAATACATCTGCGAGGAAGATAGTGAAAAATACAATAATGTGAAAAATGACAACTCAAACAATATTAACACAAGAAAAGTGGGGAAGGAATAGGCAATTGTTAGCCATATGAAACATTTTACCCATGCCCTGGTTGGAGCACAGCGTGGAGCATTGGAAAAGTATGCAAGTATTGTATGCAAGACCAGCTAGTTTAGCATCTAGATGAAAACAACATGGAAGGTTGAACATATCAGGCATAAATACCCAAGGTCATATGGGAGTGCAAGTGTGGAGGGGTAATAAGCACTCACCACAATAGAGGGGTGAGTGAAATGAACCAGTAAACAAATCAATTGTGTAAGATGGTTAAAAGGAGGGCAGTTGGGGGAGGGAAAAGAGAGGAGACGAGGGAAAGCTGCTCCTCCTGCCCACCCCTTGTCCTGGCCCTGGTCACAGCGATATTCCCAGGCTGCAGTGGTCAGGACCTACCAAAAGTGGCAAAAAAACAGTCAACCGGCAACAGGTTAACCAGCCAAGGCTTATTGATGGGCTCATTTATGGAGGTGGGGTGGGGAGGCTCATTAATGGAGGTGGGGAGGAAAGGCTCATTTATGGGGGTGTGGAGGGAAGGCTCATTGATGGAGGTGGGGAGGGAAGGCTCATTAATGGAGGTGGGGAGGGAAGGCTCATTGATGGAGGTGGGGAGGGAAGGCTCATTGATGGAGGTGAGGAGGGAAGGCTCATTGATGGAGGTGAGGAGGGAAGGCTCATTAATGGAGGAGGGGAGGGAAGGCTCATTGATGGAGGTGAGGAGGGAAGGCTCATTAATGGAGGAGGGGAGGGAAGGCTCATTGATGGAGGTGGGGAGGGAAGGCTTATTGATGGAGGTGGTGGCGGGGGGGGATGCTCATTGATGGAGGATGGGTCGGCCAAGGCTCAATGATGAAGGTGGGGAGGGAAGGCTCATTGATGGAGGTGGGGAGGGAAGGCTCATTGATGGAGGTGGGGAGGGAAGGCTCATTGATGGAGGTGGGGAGGGAAGGCTCATTGATGAAGGTGGCGGGGGGGGGCTCATTGATGGAGGTGGGGAGGGAAGTCTCATTGATGGGGGGGAGGGGAGGAAAGGCTCATCGATAAGGATGGGGAGGGAAGTCTCATTGATGGAGGTGGGGAGGGAAGGCTTATTGATGGAGGTGGGGAGGGAAGGCTCATTGATGGAGGTGGAGAGGGAAGGCTCATTGATGGAGTTGGTGGGGGAGCTCATTGATGGGGGGGAGGGGAGGAAAGGCTCATCGATAAGGATGGGGAGGGAAGGCTCATTGATGGAGGTGGGAAGGGAAGGCTTATTGATGGAGGTGGGGAGGGAAGGCTCATTGATGGAGGTGGAGAGGGAAGGCTTATTGATGGAGGTGGGGAGGGAAGGCTCATTGATGGAGGTGGAGAGGGAAGGCTTATTGATGGAGGTGGAGAGAGAAGGCTCATTGATGGAGGTGGGGAGGGAATGCTCATTGATGGAGGTGGGGAGGGAAGGCTCATTGATGGAGGTGGGGAGGGAAGGCTCATTGATGGAGGTGGGGGGAAGGCCCATTGATGGAGGTGGGGAGGGAAGGCTCATTGATGGAGGTGGGGAGGGAAGGCTTATTGATGGAGGTGGGGAGGAAGACACACTGATGGAGGTGGGGAGGGGAGGCTCATTAATGGAGGTGGGAAGGGAAGGCTCATTGATGTAGGTGGTTAAGGAAGGCTCATTGATGGAGGTGGGGAGCTGTCCTGTTTTGTCCCATCCAATAGAAGAGCTACTGGAGCTCAAACTGCTGAAAAAGCAAATGTTGGTTCTGATAGAAAGGTGTCAGAACACACAGAGAGCATCACAGTTTGTTGTGTATGGGGCTGCGTAGCCACAGACCAGTCAGGGTGCCCATGCTGACCCGTGTCTGCAGCCAAAAGTGCTTACAATGGTCATGTGAGCATCAGAACTGGAGAACAGAGCAATGGAAGAAGGTGGCCTGGTCTGATGAATCGATGGCACTGAAACTGTCAAACAGGCATTCTGTTCATTACACAAATGTATGAACCTTAATATAGCCTTAAACTACAAAATGACTACAAAAACTAAACTGGCTCCCAGTATCTTACCCAATTACATGCCCAGGACTCACATATAGAGTACATGCAGGTTAGAAGCAGAGAAAACTACATCACCCACCTGCAACGTCTATACTAACATGTACACCTACACTAGAACAACGAATATGGGGGATAAGTATATCGCCAGGGGGTGGGCAACACAAAGCAAAGGCCCATGTGTTTATGAAGATTGAAAGCCAACCCTGCCTCCTCTGCACCTACCTGTAGGACCGGGCCATCGTCTTATGAAGCCAGTAGAATAGTGAGAGAGGGGCCTTCTAGTAAATTCTGAAATTAGAATTGTAGGGGAAACAAGAGATTTAGAGCCCCTGTGGCCCTGAGAAAGGTACCACAAAGATGCACCTGGGCATATGAGGGCGACTGCTTTAAATGCTAGTGCCAGTTTAAATATTTTACACCGTGACAATAGTGAATTACTGCAGATGTGGACATGTAGTGATTATAGCAGGCCGATGTAAAATACAGATAATTAGTAATTAGTTTTGTGCTATTTTGAGCATTGTGCTCAGTACATGCAAACCCAGTCACTAAAATCTCCGATGAGCTTTATGTATTCATTTTGAAAGTCATTGTTATGACTTTTAATAGTTATAAAAGTGCTTGTTCAGATGCTTCCTGTTATATGGTAACAAGGCTCTGTCCCTATACCCCATCACGTTCCTGCGTTGTCCCCTTGTCCCACAGGCTGGAGTCTGGCCATTTCCACAAACATTAGAAAGGCATGTGCCAGTTTTATCTGCCATGAGATGTGCCATTCATCTAAACAGGAAGTGGCTACAAAGAGAGGCTGATGAACTGGGTGAAATTTGCTCAGTGGGTGGCCCTGTCGGTGGCCTCCCATCCAACATCCCTCTACTGAAAAAACAGAGTCTGTTGGAGATCCCTGGACAAACAGCAGCTGCATTAGATCAGATGCAGCTGCTGTTCAGATATTTTGACAGCTGAAGGGTCTCTTGTCCACTGTATCCTTAAAGACCGAAACATCCTCAATTGGAAAAAAACAAGGACCTTGCATCCTCAATTGGAAACACCAAGGACCTTACATCCTCAATTGGAACCACCGAGGACCTTACATTCTCAATTGGAAACACCAAGGACCTTACATCCTCAATTGGAAACACCAAGGACCTTACATTCTCATTTGTAACCACCAAAGAC
Organism: Aquarana catesbeiana; assembly: GCF_042186555.1. NCBI lineage: Eukaryota > Metazoa > Chordata > Amphibia > Anura > Ranidae > Aquarana > Aquarana catesbeiana. The sequence continues at coordinate 4,066,349 of NC_133326.1, read as the reverse complement.
CTTACATTCTCAATTGGAAACACCAAGGACCTTACATCCTCAATTGTAACCACGGAGGACCTTACATCCTCAACTGGAAACACCAAGGATCTTACATCCTCAATTGGAAACACCAAGGACCTTGTGCATGCAGAACCCTCCCCCCCATACTTACCTAAGCTTGATCTCAATCCAGCACTGTGCAAGAGAAGAGGCCCTCTACCTCCTCATTGGCTCCTGCTCCTGTCAATCACAGACAGTGACATGGGAGCAGAGGATGTGGCCGAGCTGTGCTCTGTGTGTCATTTCAGGAGCGAGTCGGCACGAGTGCCCCCATAGCAGTCAGCAATGGGGAGAAGCCAGAAGCACTGGATTGGGGCTGCTCTGTGCAAAACCATTACACATGTTTGTTATTTTTCAAATATAAATTGTGAGCCTTTACAACTACTTTAAGAGTGATAATAGTGGGATTTACAGCCGGAACCTCCTATTTCTTACAAAACTCCTCTTCCATGGGGGTGAGAAAATCCCTTTGGAGGTATAAAGACATTTTCAGGGTGCATTGTCAAGCCTTCTCAACCAAAGAGTGCATTGGAAAGGTCTTGGGTGGTTTAGGGGTCTTCTTGGACCCAAACCTGGTAAATGTAAGTTGGACAGACTCTGGAGGCTCCAGCTTTGAACAGGTTGAACACCTCATACACCATGACAGATATGGCGTCTTCCTCTTCTTCTATTAATACCTCCTTCTCCTTCCTGAAAGGAGCCAAGTCAGAACAAGAATGAGAAATTGAAGGATGCCTCTTACAGCCTCTTCTGCCCAACGTTTCCCATAGGGTTGTGAACAGGAGGAAGAGGAAGGGCCTGAGGAAACCAAAGAGGAGAAAGAGACAGAAGGTGGGAAGTTGCCCCATTGTCTGAAATAGGGTCCATTGTGGGTAAAAGAAACCCCCTATCATGACTACTGGCTGAATGTGTGATTGAAAGCCCCTTAGCCGTACCTCTGCTTTAAATCATTTATAGCAGTGAGATAAACCCACAAGGGTACAGTCACCTAACTTGGTGGAAGAAAAGTGATGAGAGGGCTCCCCTTGGTGCTCTGGTCCAAACACACCTGAAGGTGGGAACAGGCGTGCGAGGCTCAGGGTAGCATGGGTGCCAGGAACCTGGTCCATAGGTGATGATCAGTAGAGATGGTCTGCAGGGATGGTGGCAGATGAAGGGAGGAGAACGTCTCACAATCAACAGTGGTAAGCAGTCCATGCACTGATGGTGTGAGGACACAAGATAGGAAGGAAGGTCTGGTAGGTGGAACAACCCAGTTCTGGAGGAGCAGCCAAAGAGATGTAGTCTGGAAGCTGGAGCCAAGGTCATACATGGTTGGTCAACCAGAAGAGGAGACGTGATCGAGGGTAAGCAGTAGCACCAAAAGTGGAGTCTGGAGACAAGCCGGGTCAAACACAGGAGATCAAGCAGGGTCTAAGTCAAGCTGTGGTTGTGATCAGGAGAAAGTCAGAGGATATCCAAGGCAAGTCAGTAACAGGTAATAGGGCAGCAGGGTAACCAGGGATCGTAGGAACAAGGATCGCAAGGAGCTGGTGCATTTCCCGTGGCTGGATTTGCTGCATTTCCCGTGGCTGGATGTGCATGGGTGTGTGCCAATGCACGCACTGGCGAGCGCTGGTGCACATAAATGCACCAACCTGTCAGGGCACACTGGTTACTATTCAGAATCTGTCTGTGAGCTGGAACATGCGCACAACTTTATCTGTCTGGTGTGTTCCTTGGCCTTCATGATGCTGTTTGTTCACTAAGGTTCTCTCACAAATCTCTGAGGGCTTCACAGAACAGCTGTATTTATACTGAGATTAAATGACACACAAGTGGACTCTATTTACTAATTAGGTGACTTCTGAAAGCAACCAGTCCCTCTAGATTTTAGTTAGGGGTATCAGAGTAAAGGGGGCTGAATACAAATGCCCCCCCCCCTCCCCCCACTTTTCACATATTTATTTGTATCATTCATCATTTTCCTTCCACTTCACAATTATGTGACACTTTGTGTTGGTCTATCACATAAAATCCTAATAAAATACATTTGCGTCTTTGGTTGTAACATGACAAAATGTGGGGAATTTCAAGGGGTATGAATACTTTTTCAAGGCACTGTATGAAGGGAAACTGCTAGAAATGGTAGACTTATAACATCCCATCCTGCGAGGGGCAAGGAGAGGCCCAAATCGGAGCAAAGGTGACCCCTGCCAACATACACAACATACATTTAGTGCTACAATAATCCCAAAAATAGTCAGCAAATGAGTCCATATAAATATATGATAAACCATCCAAACTGTGATAATACAAACAATGATACAAAATAAGCAAATAGCAACCAAATAGTCAAATACAACGCAAAGTGCTAATTAAAGTCCATGTCCCATGACACCATCAAGTGCCTAAATAGTGACCAGCCGTGCCTTCATGACGGCTTCCACCATGGATCAGCTCCACCATGCAACACACAAAGGCTTACCAGAGAATGTGTGACCCTCATATAATGAGAAGTCAAACTCCCCCTGAAAAGCAACGCCCATCACTGCGGGACAAGGTCCCACCACTTCCCTTTCCAACAAGGCTTCAAGGGTGGCAGACGCACAGAGGGAAAGAAAAAAGAGCCACCATGCTCCAAAAGTGCGAAATCCAATGTGTGTATATTTATGAAAACAGCTAAAAACACTCACAGAAAACTACACATCCCAGATTCCAGAGCACCAAAGTGCTCATGCGTGGTGACGTCACAACCTCTGGCTCCGCCCCAACGTGTTTCGTCATATCTGAGATCATCAGGGACAAATCATTTTGTATGATTATCATTCTTTGTATTATTACAGTTTGGGTGACTTATTATATATTTACACGGATTAATTTGATAGCTATTTTGGGGATTAGCTCAGCCTTATATGTTTGTGTATGTTGAGTACATATAGTGTATCCCAGGGATATGCAATTACCGGACCTCCAGCTGTTGCAGAACTACAAGTCCCATGAGGCATAGCAAGACTCTGATAGCCACAAGCATGACACCCAGAGGCAGAGGCATGATGGGACTTGTAGTTTTGCAACAGCTGGGGGTCCGCGAATTGCATATCCCTGGTGTATCCTATATGGGTGCGAGCAGCTTTCCCTTGACTCACCTGAAGACCAGTTTCGCAACTTTTTATGGAACTCCCATCCAACATGCACAAGGAAGTGGTTGTCTCCTCTTCACATAGGCGTGTGCACAGGGTGTGCCGGATGTGCCTGGGCACACCCTAATCCCCCCCCCATGAACATTAGCATTATCCAGGGGCAGCTCCAGATGGGTGGTTGGGGGTGCCAGTGGTCAGTATAAATGCCCCCATTATATTAAAGGTTAGGTTCAACTTTAGGAACACGTTACACCAGTATTTAGGGTGTAACGTAAAATGCTCCCAATCAACTGTTTCGGAAAAGAAAATTGATTGAAGTCTACCTATTATATTAAAGCCGGGAGCCCAAGCCGTACCCCAAATCGAGAGAAAAAGCAAGAGGAGGTGCCCCAGGGATTTTATGGGCAAGGGTTGAAACCAGATACAGAAGTTGTTCCTCTTGTTCTTTCCCAATCAACTGTCTCCAAACACCAGAGCCTCCTCTCCGTGACGGGGGGGGGGGGGGGGGGGGGCGCTCATGTGTGTTTGAGCTTTGGGGTGCACACCCTAATGCAATAGCTGCCCACACCGATTCTTCTTCATCTCTCATTGGGTGAAGGACAGTTGTGCGCTGTTATTTGTGACCACGAATGAAATCTTTGCTTCCAGCGATGTCCTCCAGCCAGACCAATGATATCCGACGTCTCATTGGCTGATTATTGCACTTCACTGCAATTTGTGCCATATTGTATCATAAAAAGTAACGTCTCTGTTTGAAGCGTCTCTTCTGCGTGCGTCTGTTTCCTATCACTGGCGGCACATCTTCTGGTGATTGGAGCGCGGAGAACTGACATATTGTGCGGTGTAAGAGGTGGCTGGGGAGCTTCCAGCCTTGTTACCACGTCTCCTTCACTAACAAGGCAGGAGATGTTCTACTGGCACACTTCCATACCTATTACACGTAATGTATCCCGAGAAGAACAAAGACCTTCTTCTATTCTTCTTTTTACTTAATGGGAGACAGAAAATTATATCTGAATCTTGGGATATGGGGGACCGGAGGTTCAATCACTCTACAAGTACAAGGAGATCGACTGGAACTGAACAAATGTGTAAGACACTGAAAAATTCTAATGGCTTTATTTACTTTTTGGTGCTTCTTAGATTTCCTTAAAGCTGAATTCCAGGTATAGATATTTCCACATTGTTACATTGTTTCAGCTTGGACCAATCTGTGTATTCACCATACCTGTGGGATCCCTCTACAAGCTGGAAATCACTGTGTAGACACCACTACTACACCACTACTACTACACCATTACTACAACGCTGCTACAACACTACTACACCATGACTACACCACTACTACTACACCATTACTACACCACAACTACACCACTACTACAACGCTGCTACACCACTACTACACCATGACTACACTACTACTACACCACAACTACACCGTGACTACACTACTACTACACCACAACTACACCACTACTACAACGCTGCTACACCACTACTACACCATGACTACAATACTACTACACCATGACTACACCACTACTACACCACTACTACACCATGACTACATCACTACTACACCACTACTACACCATGACTATACCACTACTACACCACAACTACACCACTACTACAACGCTGCTACAACACTACTACACCATGACTACACCACAACTACACCACTACTACAACACTGCTACACCACTACTACACCATGACTACACTACTACTACACCACAACTACACCATGACTACACTACTACTACACCACAACTACACCACTACTACACCATGACTACACTACTACTACACCACAACTACACCACTACTACTACACCATTACTACAATGCTGCTACAACACTACTACACCATGACTACACCACTACTATTACACCATTACTACACCACAACTACACCACTACTACAACGCTGCTACAACACTACTACACCACAACTACACCACTACTACACCATGACTACACTACTACTACACCACAACTACACCACTACTACTACACCATTACTACAACGCTGCTACAACACTACTACACCATGACTACACCACTACTATTACACCATTACTACACCACAACTACACCACTACTACAACGCTGCTACAACACTACTACACCATGACTACACCACTACTACTACACCATTACTACACCACAACTACACCACTACTACAACGCTGCTACACCACTACTACACCATGACTACACTATACTACACCACAACTACACCATGACTACACTACTACTACACCACAACTACACCATGACTACACTACTACTACACCACAACTACACCACAACTACACCGTGACTACACTACTACTACACCACAACTACACCACTACTACACCATGACTACACTACAACTACACCACAACTACACCATGACTACACTACTACTACACCATGACTACACTACTACTACACCACAACTACACCGTGACTACACTACTACTACACCACAACTACACCACTACTACACCACAACTACACCACTACTACAATGCTGCTACACCACTAATACACCATGACTACACTACTACTACACCACAACTACACCACTACTACACCATGACTACAATACTACTACACCATGACTACACCACTAATACACCACAACTACACCACTACTACAACACTGCTACACCACTACTACACCATGACTACAATACTACTACACCATGACTACACCACTACTACACCACTACTACACCATGACTACATCACTACTACACCACTACTACACCATGACTATACCACTACTACACCACAACTACATCACTACTACAACACTGCTACACCACTACTACACCATGACTACAATACTACTACACCATGACTACATCACTACTACACCACTACTACGCCATGACTACACCACTACTACACCATGACTACATCACTACTACACCACTACTACACCATGACTACACCATGACTACACCACTACTACTACACCATTACTACACCACAACTACACCACTACTACAACACTGCTACACCACTACTACACCATGACTACACCATGACTACATTATAAAGTAATTGCCACAAAGGTAAGAAAAAATAAATAGTTAGTAGGTACCATCATCCTTCAATTGTGAAGTAGTAAGGGGGATTGGGGAGGAATGGCAGGGACTTCTCCAATCAAGTCCTACCTCATCACCCCGAGCTAATTGGACTATACCGTGATAGTCCAATTAGCTCGGGGTGATGAGGTAGGACTTGATTGGAGAAGTCCCTGCCATTCCTCCCCAATCCCCCTTACTACTACACCATGACTACAATACTACTACACCATGACTACACCACTACTACACCACTACTACACCATTACTACACCACTACTACAACGCTGCTACACCACTACTACACCATGACTACAATACTACTACACCATGACTACACCACTACTACACCATGACTACCCACTACTACACCATGACTACACCATGACTACACCACTACTATACCACTACTACACCATGACTACACCACTACTACACCACTACTACACCATGACTACAACACTGCTACACCACTACACAATTACTACACCACTACTACACCACTACTACACCATGACTACACCATTACTACACCACTACTACACCATGACTACACCACTGCTACACCACTACACAATGACTATGCCACTACTACACCACTACTACACCATGATTACACCACTACTGCATGACTACCACACCGCTACCAGACCACTACTATACTACTATAATACCGCTATTACACCACTACTACACCATGACTACACCACTACCACACCACTACTACAACATGACTACACCACTACTACAACATGACTACACCACTAGTACACCACTACTACAACATGACTATACCACTACTACACCATGACTACACTATGACTACACCACTACTACTACACCATGACTACACCACTACTACACCACTGCTAGACCTCAACTACATCATGACTACACCACAACTACATCATGACTACACCACTACTACACTACTACTACACCGCAACTACACCATGACTACACCATCACTACACCATGACTACACCACAACTACACCACAACTACACCATGACTACACCACTACCAAACCACTACTATACTACTATAATACCGCTATTACACCACTACCACACCACTAACACTAATACCAGTACTACACAGCAACTACACCTCTACCACACCACTAATACACCACTTCTAGACCACTACTTTACCACTACTATAGTACATCACTACTATACTGCTATGACACCACTCCTACATCAATACCACACCCTTACTATATCACTACTATACTACACCAATACTATACTGTTATTACACCACTCCTACATCACTACCACACCATTACTACACTGCTTTTACACCTCTACCACACCACTAATACACAGCTACAGGACCACTACTACACCGCAACTACACTGTGACTACACCACTACCACACCACTAATATACCGCAACTACACCACTACTACATCACTACTATACTACTACAATACTGCTATTACACCACCACTACACTGCTTCTACACATCTACCACATCACTACTATACCGCTAATATACCATTAGACATGTGCACTGCTGAAAAATTCATTCATTTTTGTTTTTGTTTCATTCATTTTTTGTTTCTTTTTTTGTTGAGAACCATGAGGAGTATGAAGTACAGTCCATTGTTGACTCTCGTAGGCTCCGTTGGCACATACAGTACCTGGTGCATTGGGAAGGGTACGGTCCGGAGGAACGCTCTTGGGTCTCATCCTCGGATGTACATACCCCTGTCCTCCTCTGTGATTTCCATAGACATTTTCCCCTCAAGCCTGGTGGTCCTTCGAGGGGGAGGGGTCATTGAGGAGGGGGGTACTGTCAGGGCTAGGCTCAGCCCTTCCTCCTCTAAGCTGGTCGCTCAGCTGTCGGCTAATTGCCAGCTCCTATCTCTCCACAGTGACTCACCTGTTGATGATATCCTGCTCATCAGTCCTGACTACTTAAGCCGTCCAGTCCAAATGATCTCTACCTTCACCTTGGTCACATCTCTAGAGATGCTCTCCTGTGTTCCTGTTAAACACTTGCTTGGCTGACATTCCTTCTGGCTCCAGATCCCGCTTGCTGTTCTACTACGCTCATCTCTGGCTCCCTGACGTTTTGGCTTGTTTGACAATCCGTTCCAGTTCCTGAACTCTGACTTGTTTTGACTACGTTTACACTGTTTACCTTTTTTTTATTATTATTAAACAAGTGTGATTTAACTGTACTTCTGTCTCAGTCGGATTCATGGTTTCTGACATCGAAATTCGTAAATTTGAAAATCAGAAATTCGAATATCCACAAATTCAAAAATCTGAATATTCGGAATTTTTTAAAAATCTGAAAATTCGGAAATTCTGAATTTCGGGAAAATCAAAAATAAGAAAGAAAATCCGAAAATGCAAAAATTTGAAATAATAACCAACTAACTAACTAATAATAACTAACTATTAAATTATAGGTATTGGAATTTATGTCTGTTAGTGAACAAATACGAATTTATCCAAAGTTAGGAATTATCTGAAATAAGGAATGCCGCATCTAAACAAATGGAACGGAACAAATTAATAATGCATAATAGTAAAAAGTTTTTATTATTATTATTATTATTATTATTAATATTGCTATTTATTATTAATTCATTATGTTCCATTCATTTAGATTAGGGGTTGGCAACCGGGGGGCTCTCCAGCTGTTGTAGAACTACATGAGGCATTGCAAGGCTGGCAGGTACAATGACTCCCAGAGGCATGATGGGACTTGTAGTTCTGCAACAGCTGGAGGGCCCCCAGGTTCGTAACGTTGGATAAATTCATATTCGTTACTTTCATAAACAGCCAAATTTGAAAGGAAATTCCAATACCTATAATTTAGTAGTTAGTAATAGTTAAGTTATTATTAGTTAGTTATTTCATATTTTCAATTCTTCGGGTTTTAGAATTTTCGGATTTTCGTTCTCATTTTCGGATATTGGTTCTATGAATTTTCGTTCTTATTTTCGGTTATTCAAATTTCCAAATTTCAGAATTCCCGGATGTTTCGAATTTTCGAATTTCTGGAATTTCGAATTTAGGATTTTACAATTTTTCGAATCAAGGAATTTTCGAAAATTTCCAATTTTCGAATTTACAGATTTTCATAAAATTCAAATTTTCAAACTTTCATATATTCCGAAAAATTTGTTAAACGGGTTTTCGTTAATTCGGATATTTCAGAATTAACAAATTTGTCGTAATGCATTAAAAAATTAATTTGGAACTAAATGAATTGCACATGTCTATACACCATGGCTACACTGCTTCTATGCCTCTTCCACACCACGATTACATCACTACTACACCACTACTACACCACTACTACACCGCTACTACACCACTACTATACCACCACTACTACACTGCTATTACATCACTACTACACCACTACTACACCACTACTACACTGCTACTACACCGCTACTACACCACTACTATACCACCACTACTACACTGCTATTACATCACTACTACACCACTACTACACCTCAACTACATCATGACTACACCACAGCAACTACACCTCTATCACACCACTAATACACCGCTTCTAGACCACTACTTTACCACTACTATAATACATCACTACTATACTGCTATGACACCACTCCTACATCAATACCACACCCTTACTATATCACTACTATACTACACCAATACTATACTGTTATTACACCACTCCTACATCACTACCACACCATTACTACACTGCTTTTACACCTCTACCACACCACTAATACACAGCTACAGGACCACTACTACACCGCAACTACACTGTGACTACACCACTACCACACCACTACTATACCGCCACTACTACACTGCTATTACATCACTACTACACCACTACTACACTGCTATAACATCACTAATACACTGCTATTACATCACTACTACACCACTACTACACTGCTATTACATCACTACTACACCACTACTACACTAGTATTACACCACTACTACACAGCTATTACATCACTACTACACCACTACTACACTAGTATTACACCACTGCTACACTGCTATTACACCACTACTACACTGCTATTACACCACTACTACATTGCTACTACACCACTACTACAGTGATCTCCGCTGGCTCTCGGGTCACGTGACGAGTGGCTGCCCACAGGAGGTTATCAGCTTGGTGCCATTCAGGGAATGCTTTTGCATGTTTTCAATGGATGTAAAACATTTTCTGATTGGACAAGGAGGGCCTTTGTGACATCACCACCCCCACCCCTCCACCTCATCCAATCAAAGGATGCTTTGGATTTGTTGAGAAAATGCAAAAAGATCTCTCAGTATCACCCATGCCCAGCCACTGACCTTCAGTGTTCACAATACAGCAGGGCAGCTATTCGGCACAGGAAACTAGCGATGATCACTCCCTGGAGTAGAGGTGTAGTAGCAGTGTAGTAGCAGTATCTATACAGGGATTTCCAGCTTTTAGTGTAGCTTTCTCAACCAGGCACTCCTCCAGAGGGTTCCTCCAGAGCAGTGACGGCTGGTGGTTTTTTGTTCGGGGGGGGCGGCAAACAACCCCCCCACGGCACCTCAAACCACTCTCACTGTCTGCCGGTCCACCGGCACTTAGCCCATCTAGACGGCAGACACATTTGGCAGCAGCAGGGATCCGGTGTTCTGCCGAGAAAGTTCCGCTCGGCAGATAAGGACCCCCCTCTACTGCACAGGTGCTGCGCCTGCGCAGTAGGATCCGGCGGAAATAGCCGAAGGTGAATAGGGGAAAATCAGCTGTACACGGCACCTGTAAGAGGGCCTTCGCTCGCCACGCTTCGGGAACGGCCTCGCTTCGCTCAGCTCTTTTTTATTCCCCCTCTGGGTCCACTTGGATGGTGGGGAAGGAACCTGGACCTAGGGCGCAGGCGCCGTGTACAGCTGATTGAAGATTTTGAGCTTCGGCTATCTCCGGCGGCTGATAGTAGTTCGTACTGCGTAGGCGCTGGGCCTGCGCAGTACAGGGGGGGTCCTTATCCACTGAGGGAACTTTCTCGGCAAGACACCGGCATCGGCAGGCACATTGGGCATCGGCGGGGATCAAACATCAGCGGCACATCGAGCAGAGGCGGGGATCGGGGCATCAGTGGGCACATCAAGCAGAGGCGGGGATTGGGGCATCGGCGGGCACATCGAGCAGAGGCGGGGATTGGGGCATCGGCGGGCACATCGGGCAACATTGGGGATCCAGGCATTAGCAGGCACATCGAGCAGAGGCGGGGATCGGGGCATCAGCGGGCACATCGAGCAGAGGCAGGGATTGGGGCGTCGGCGGGCACATCGAGCAGAGGCGGGGATCGGGGCATCAGCGGGCACATCGAGCAGAGGCAGGGATTGGGGCGTCGGCGGGCACATCGAGCAGAGGAGGGGATCTGGGCATCAGCAGGCACATCAAGCAGAGGCAGGGATTGGGGCATCGGCGGGCACATCGAGCAGAGGCGGGGATTGGGGCGTCGGCGGGCACATCGAGCAGAGGCGGGGATTGGGGCATCGGCGGGTACATCGAGCAGAGGCGGGGATTGGGGCATCGACGGGCACATCGGGCAACATTGGGGATCGGGGCATCAGCAGGCACATCGAGCAGAGGTGGGGAGATTGGGGCATCGGCGGGCACATTGGGCGGCAGGTGGGAATCAGGGCATCAGTGGGCACATCGGGAAGTGGCGGGGATCGGGGCATCGGTGGGCACATCGGGCAGCACTGGTGATCAGGGCATCGGCAGACATCAGGCTGCGGCTCCTGTATCTTATTCTCCTCGCTTCAGCCGTGCATCTCCTTCCCTCCTCCTAGGCATCCAATAGGCTCGCCTGTCCTTTCAACCAATCAGGTGACGGTATCAGACCCGCTTCTCGATTGGCCAGGAGGAGGATCAGTGTTGCAACAGCAAATATTCATTCGCTGTTGCAACACACCTGGGTGGGCTCCAGACGCAATGCTCTGCACCCCGAGCCCACCCTATTTTGAAGCCCATTTTAGCCTCTGGCTCTAATCGTGTGCTTCAAACCCGCCCACCCCCCGCTGTAGGAATTCATGCACCCGGCATCCTGAAAGGGGCTGGGCACATGGATAGGGAGGGCGGCGGCAGTGAATAGGGGAGGCGGCTCCAGAGGTTGCTAAGGGTTCCAAAAAAACAATGGAATATAATGAATAGAACTATCTTCCTATTCAAATCTATTCTTTTCTATTCCATTCATATTCAAATTGATTCTATTTGAATTTTGGGAAATGGTTATATTCTTTCTATTCTATTCTATTGTTTTTTTAATTATATTCTTTTTCTATGTGTTTATTCTATTCTATTGCTTTTCTATTCTATTATTTTATTTTCTATTCTATTCTTTTCTATTCAAATTTATTCTATTCAAAATTCGAATTTTGGAGGATGGTTATATTCTTTCTAGTCTATCCTGTTTTTTTTTCCTATACTAATCTATTCTTTTCTATTCTATTCAAATAGGAATTGATTCTTTTTGAATTTTGGGAAATGGATATATTCATTCTATTCTATTGTTTTTTTTTTTTAAATTCTATTCTTTTCTATTCTATTATAGTCTATTTTATTCTTTTTTTTTTTTCAATTCTTTTCTGTTCTGTTCTTTTCTTATGTATTCAAATTTATTCTATTTGAAATTTGAATTTCAGAAGATATATTCTTATATGTTAATATATATATATATATATATATATATATATATATATATATATATATATATATATTCTTTCTATGTTATTCTATTCTATTTTGTTTCTATTATATTCTAGTCTAGTCTGTTCTTTTATTTTCTTTTCTATTTTGTTCTGTTTTACTCTATTATATTCTATTCTTTTACTTTGTTTTATTCTTTTCTATGCTATTATTTTTTTTTTTTTCTATTATATTCCTTTATTTTATATTTTATTCTCTTTAGAAAACTATTCGAATTCGAAAATGATTCGAATTTGAATTTCATCCAAATTTTTATCTTCGTTATTTCGGATTCGTTTAAATTCGGTACTACTGTAATTCGGAAATCCTGATACATTCAAATTTCCAAAAAATGAAAATTTGTCTGAATTTCAATTCGGAACGAATCGCATTGCACGCGTCTAGGCACTTCCTGGTACGTCATAGGACGTCCTTGACTTTGAGTGTTGATATCTGAATGATGGGTGCAGCTACAGGCATCATTCAGATTTCGTCTTTTTCAGCCGGCGATTTCCTTCACCATAACAACGATCATTACGGCTGTTCCGACACTTGATCGTTCTTACGGGGACACCCCCCCCTCCCGCCACCCTCCAGTGCTTCTACCGACTCATCAGTGAGTCAGAGAACGGATCCGCCGGCCCCGGATGGTGATCATAGAGATTTCCGGCGGACCACATGGTGGCTGGAGTCTCTATGATCATTCGGAGGCCGGGCGCGCTGTTATGACGTCACGCCCGGCCTCTGCATTCAAACAAACAGCGCCGCCCTGGCTGGGAAGCTGAGATCTATTTTTTTTTTTTTTTTTTGGGGGGGGGGGTGATTTCAGGCTTCCCAGCCTAGAGGTGAGATGTGGGGTCTTATTGACCCCATATCTCTCTGTAAAGAGGACCGATCGTGCCATATTTACATTCCTTGTAATAGGAATAAAAGTGATCAAAATTATTTATTTTTTTTAAAGTGTCAAACTAAAAAAAAAAAAAAAAACAAGTAAAATTAAAAATAGAAAAAAAAAGTAAAGCGCCCCATCCCCGTGAGCTCGCACGCAGAAGCGAACGCATATGTGAGCAGAACCAACATATGAAAACTGTGTTCAAACCACACATGTGAGGTATCGCCGCGATCGTTGGAGCGAGAGCAATAATTCTACCACTAGACCTCCTCTGTAACTCAAAACATGTAACCAGTAAAAAATTTTAAAGCGTCGCCTATGGGGATTTTTAAGTACCAAAGTTTGGCGAGCGTGCGCAATTTTGAAGCGTGACGTGTTGGGTATCTATTTACTCAGCGTAACTGCATCTTTCACATTATGCAAAAAAAAAAAAAGGGCTAAATTTAATGTTTTTTTTTTTTTTTTTTTTTTAAAGCATGAAACAGTTTTGTTTTTTTTCCAAAAAAAGTGTTAGAAAAATCGCTGCGCAAATACATTGCAAAATAAAAAGTTGCAACGACCACCATTGTATTCTCTAGGGTCTTTGCTAAAAAAACATATATATATATATATATAATGTTTGGGGGTTCTATGTCATTTTCTTGCAATAAAAATGATGAATTTTACATGTAGGAGAGAAATGTCAGAACTGGCCGGGTTGACAGCCAGACACTTAGCATTTTCATGAGGCCTCCAATGATAGCTCCCGCATGTTTGGCATTGCCAAGTTTTATTTGATTGGTCGCCCTCCCCCAATCAGCGCAATGTTTGCGCAGATTATAAAAGACGGTGAGCAGAAATCAGTTGGTTGAGCAGAAAGTCAGCGTGTGAAATCCTCACAATCCCGGAGCAGACTCTCCATTGTCGGGCCGCCTGCGTTACTTCAATGGACAATAAAATCAGCTAATTAATTCGTTCTTAACTGCCTGTGTATTTTTATTGCACGTCGCGGCGTGCAATTATGATAATATGCGGTAAGCGCCGCGCGCTTCGCCACCACGGCGGGGAGGAAACACTTCACCTTGTTGCAGGGGATGCGCGCCTGAATAAATTCCGCTCTCCGTCTCCCAATCTCGCCGGCAAGATGGATGTCCTTGGTTTTCCTCATTTTATTTTTTGTTTGGGGTTTCGGCTAACATATTGAATGCATAAATATTTCTGAATCTGAATGACGAATGGCGGTGACACGAGGAAGAAGGCAGGAGCCTGGAAACGATCGCTGTGTCGAATGTTTCTGGCTGCTGGAGCAATGTTTTATTTGCACTAACTGCAGCGCGATTTATGAATTCATTACATACAAAACTGGCGGCACTGCAGGGATGGATCGCCCCTCGAGTTACCGTGAGAAGGAGCTCTTGACGGTTTGGAAGCACGGCCGACCTTCTTCTGCTTTGCATCAAATTGTTATATTTTTTCTGATTGGTTTTTAGTTTTTTGGGTGAGGTCAGGGGTGGTTGTTTATATACTTTTGGGTGGATGTGGATAATTTGGGTGGATGTTACCTCTTGAAGCTCCGACATCCACCATCTCTCATTTTTGGTCTAACGCTTCGGGGATCTGATGTGCGTGTGAAGGCCAGTGCCGGGACAAGGTCATCTACAGCCCGGGACGAACATTAGGGTTGCCCCCCCTTCCTTTGACAACTGAACACATTTTAAATACACAGGTTCTGAGGCTGATTAAGGTGGTAATCAGTGGCGGCTGGTGCTCAATATTTTCAATATTTTGGGGGGGGCGGCAAACCAAGGTGACAAGGTAGGTGACAAGAAACCAGGGTAGGGCTGCTGCTCCTCGCTCCAGGGCCGTTGCTTCTCCTCCCGGCTGAAAAGAAGGTGGGTCCTAAGACCCGACTGGCTGGGAGTCCTAAGGCAAACCAATGCCACCCCCCCTCCCGCGGGAGACGGGAAGGCGTTGATCCCTCCCCCCATGGGAGACGGAGGGGAAGGCAGCGATTTCCCTCCCTAGCAGGAGACCGAAGGGGAGGCAGTGATCAGAGGCCTTCTTACCTTAGGAGGCAGATGAGGAGGATCCGTGGTTGCGCTGTTGCTCCTCGCTTCGGGGCCATTGCTTCTCCTCCCAGCTGAAAAGGAAGTGGGTCCTGAGACCCGATTGGCTGGGAGTCCTAAGGCAGAGTCCCAGAGTCTGTGTGTCTTGAGGAGACATGGGCTTTGATCTAAAGTAACGCACATGAACTTTAATGGCATCCCAGTCTTAGTCCGTAGGGTTCAATATTGAGTTGGCTCTGCCCTTTGCAGCTATAACAGCTTCAGCTCTTCTGGGAAGGCCGTCCACAAGGTTTAGGAGGGTGTCTATGGGAATGTTTGACCATTCTTCCAGAAGAGCATTTGTGAGGTCAGGCACTGATGTTGGACAAGAAGGCCTGGCTCGCAGTCTCCACTCTAATTCATCCCAAAGGTGTTCTATCGGGTTGAGGTCAGGACTCTGTGCAGGCCAGTCAAGTTCCTCCACACCAAACTCGCTCATCCATGTCTTTATGGACCTTGCTTTTTGCACTGGTCCAAATCATTTGGTGGAGGGGGGATTATAGTGGGGGGGGGGGGATTATGGTGTGGGGTTGTTTTTCAGGGCTTGGGTTTGGCCCCTTAGTTCCAGTGAAGGGAACTCTTAAGGCGTCAGAATACCAATATATTTTTGGACAATTTCATGCTCCCAACATTGTGGGGACAGTTTGGGGACGGCCCCTTCCTGTTCCAACATGACTGCCCACCAGTGCACAAAGCAAGGTCCATAAAGACATAGATGAGCGAGTTTGGGGTGGAGGAACTTGACTGGCCTGCACAGAGTCCTGACCTCAACCCGACATAACACCTTTGGGATGAATAAGAGCGGAGACTGCGAGCCAGGCCTTCTCGTCCAACATCAGTGCCTGACCTCACAAATGCGCTTCTGGAAGAATGGTCAGACATTCCCATAGACACCCTCCTAAACCTTGTGGACGGCTTTCCTAGAAGAGTTGAAGCTGTTATAGCTGCAAAGGGCGGGGCCAACTCAATATTGAACCCTACGGACTAAGACTGGGAGGCCATTAAAGTTCATGTGCGTGTAAAGGCAGGCGTCCCAATACTTTTGGTGTCATAGTGTATGTGCAGTGTCTTTTTTTTTTATTGCAAGAGCCAGTTGAAGGAAAAAAGTTGTCAATCTCAAGGCTTTTGCTCATATGCCAGTATACTATGTGAAC
Source organism: Aquarana catesbeiana (assembly GCF_042186555.1). Lineage (NCBI taxonomy): Eukaryota > Metazoa > Chordata > Amphibia > Anura > Ranidae > Aquarana > Aquarana catesbeiana. The sequence goes on along the minus strand of NC_133326.1, from coordinate 4,049,265 downwards.
ATGCTGACAGACTTTTCAAAATGTTCTTATTTAGACCGTATTATTTGGGGTGGTTATAAAGCGTACACTAACCAGTGTTGATTAAGGCAAAAAAATGTCTGCAAGCAGAGATCTTTGTTTTTATGGTCGATATGCGAGCCTTTGGCTCTTATTGATCTGACCACACTAGTCTTTATACTTTTGACCCCGGTGCTTCCTCCAGAGAGGCAGAAGTACTCAGAAAAAGGTGTTGATTGACCTTTCAATGAACGCCAGTGCAGAGGGTGTACGGTTTGCAGATGTAATCATCCAATCGTTCGCTACTTTAAAAAAGGTGGCAAGGTGGGCCTGAGGCGGGAGCTTCCTGGACCCGAGGAAACCGGCAAGCCTAGCAAGGATGTCTCAGCGGCAAAACCGATCTTTGCTTAGCAGAGAGGCCACAAACCTTCTTGAAGGGTTTGACATTTGGTTCTCAGATCCCCTTTAGTCCAACTGACGAATCTATCATGTTGGACAACTTCAAATCTCTTTCACAGATTGATTCACTTGTTGTTAAAAATGTAACTTAACAACTCCAGCTCCAGGAGATTTACCCCCCCCTTCATGACCAGGCCATTTTTTGTGATACGGCCCTGCTTTATTTTACTTACGTGGTCGTGCGACGCTGCACCCAAATAAAATTGATGTTCTTTTTCTCCCACAAATTTAGCTTTCTTTTGGTGGTATTTGATCACCTCTGCGGTTTTTATTTTTTGCATTAAAAATAAAAAAAACTGCCAATTTTTGGAAAAAAAAATATATATATTTTTTTTGCCATAATACATATCTGTTGGAAGGCCACATGATTTAATATCATATTTCTGGAGTTTCTTTCTGGTTGATACAATCAAGCCTACGCTTTCTCAGGGGAGGTCTGGGATGTCTTTGTAGCATATCTGAAAGAAGAGATCAGGCCTCCATCAAGGCTCAACAATGCTTGGCTCCGGACCGTCTGTTGTTATAACACAGCAAGCAATCTTGAAAGGGACCAAAGCTGACAAGCTGATTGATGAATGTCCTGCTACAGAAGATCAAAGGACCAGCTAAGACTGAAGATTGACCGAGGATACAGAGACAGGATACATGGACAATGCTGCCCCTAGAGGCCAATACAGCAGGACGGACAGTAATATAATATATTAAAAGGACTACCTCTTGGCAATATCTCATTGGACAGGCTAGTGGGCGTGGTTACGAATGGGTCTAAATGAATGTGTACAAAGGGCACACAGTAGGAAATTCGTCCCTTATCGCTCTTGGCTTGTGCCTGAGCCGCATGGTTCCCTCTTTTGCCATCTGATCCCAGCTGATGAAACAAAATCTCGAGGAAAGCATTGTGATAAGTATCTTTGATATTCTTGTATTATATGTTCTGGCGTTATATGCTTTATAATATCTTTCTTTAGTATTTTCATGTTAGTGTTTCCTATTTTCTTGGGAAATAAATAAGACTTTGTTTTATTAAGCAGTGTGCTTGGTTTCATAGCTAACCTTGTATTATAGTGATATCAACAGTAATCAGAGTGTGATCAGAGTTTTAACCACCTCAATACAGTGCACTGACACCCCCTTCCTGCCCAGACCAATTTTCAGCTTTCAGCGCTCTCACAGTTTGAATGACAATTACTCAGTCATGTAATACTGTACCCATATGAAACATGCGTCCTTTTTTTTCATACAAATAGAGCTTTCTTTTGGTGGTATTTAATCACTAGTGTTTTTTTTTTATTTTTTGTGCTATAAATAAAAAATGACCGTACATTTTGTGAAAAAAATGCCTTTTTCTTTGTTTCTGTCATAAAATTTCGCTAATTAGTAATTTTTCTTCATACATTTTTGCCAAAATTTATACTGCTACATATCTTTGGTAAAAATAACCTAAATCAGTGTATATTATTTGATCTTCGTGAAAGTTTTAGAGTCCACAAACTATGGTGCCAATCACTTAAAATTGATCACATCTGACCAGGCCTTCAGTACATCAGGTGAATATCATTTCTTTAGACACTAACATGTCAGGAAAGTACAAATACCCCCCAAATGACCCCTTAGAAAGTAGACATTCCAAGGTATTGGGTAAGTAGCATGGTGAGTTTTTTTAAGTTGTCATTTTTTCCTACAATTCTTTGCAAAATGAAGATTTTTTTTTACAAAATTGTCATAGTATCAGGTTATTTCAACACACACAGCATATGCATACAACAAATTACACCCCAAAATACATTCTTCTACTTTTCCCGAGTATGGCGATACCACATGTGTGAGACTTTTACACAGCCTGGCCACATACAAAGGACCAACATTGAAGTAGCACCTTCAGGCGTTCTACGAGCATAAATGACATTTCTCAACCACCTAGTACACTTTTGAAGGCCCTGGAGCACCAGGACAATGGAATTGCCCACAAAATGACCACATTTTGGAAAACAAACACCCCAACGTATAATCTATGAGGCATAATGAGTCTTTTGAACGGTTCATTTTTTTCCAGAAGTTTTTGGAAAATGTGGAAAAAAAAATGAAAACGCATTATTTTTTTTACACAAATTTGTCAATGTATAAGATATTTCTAACACATAGCATGTATACAGCAAAAATTGCACACCAAAATACATTCTGCTACTCTTCCCAAGTATGGCGATACCACATGTGACTTTTACACAGCCTGGCCACATACAAAGGCCCAACATTGAAGTAGTACCTTTAGGATTTCTAGGAGCATAAATTACACATCTCATTTTATTCCTATCACACTTTTGAAGGCTCTGGAGCACCAGGATAGTGGAATTGCCCACAAAATGACTTCTTTTTGGAAAGCAAACACCCCAACATATATTCTATGAGGCATGGGCTGCAAATAGGTACTCAGGTACTCTGATGGGCTGCAGATAGGTACTCGGGTACTCTGATGGGCTGGAGACAGGTACTTGGGTAACTTGATGAGCTGCGGACAGGTATTCGGGTACTCTGATAGGCTGCAGATAGTTACTCGGGTACTCTGATGGGCTGGTGGGCTGGTGACGGGTACTCAGGTACTCTGATGGGCTGGAGATAGGTACTTGGGTAACTTGATGAGCTGCAGACAGGTACTCGGGTACTCTGATGGGCTGGTGACAGGTACTCGGGTTCTCTGATGGGCTGGTGGCAGGTACTCAGGTACTCTGATGGCCTGGTGACAGGTATTCGGGTACTCTGATGGGCTACAGATAGGTACTCGGGTACTCTGATGGACTGGTGACAGGTACTCGGGTATTCTGATGGCCTGGTGACAGGTACTCGGGTACTCTGATGGGCTACAGATAGGTACTCGGGTACTCTGATGGGCTGGTGACTGGTATTCAGGTACTCTGAAGGGCGGTGACAGGTACTCAGGTATTCGGTACTCATATGGACTGTGACAGGTACTCAGGTACTCATATGGACTGTGACTGGTACTCAGGTACTCAGATGAACTGTGACAGGTACTCATGTACTCATATGGACTAACAGGTACTCATATGGACTGACAGGTACTCATATGGACTGTGACAGGTACTATGATGGGAGATGACAGGTCCTCTTTATTGGTGGGGGCATCAGAGATGATTAGTGTACACTGTAAGTGGTAACAAGATGTTACCGCAATCTCCTCCTCACACACGATCGGTGTGAGGAGGAGAACCCGGTAACATCTTGTTACTGAAGTTTGTTGACATTTAGTGATCGGCTGTGAAAGGATCACAGCCTATCACGTAGTAAACAGCCACTGGCCAATGGCTGTTTACCAGCGTCGGTGACAAACAGTGTTCCCGGGAACGCACCACCTCAGATGTGCACGCGCAGCGCACCCACGATCGCGCGCATGCGCCGTGCACAGTGGGCCGGAACCACCTGTGATCAGCCGTGATGAAGTCACGTGGTAAACAGCCATGACCAATGGCTGTTCACCCCCCTTTGGTGGCGAGCGGTGTCTCTGTGACACGCCGCCACCGAAGGAACAGGGATGCGTGTGCACGATCGTGCGCATTCCCTGTTTAAATTGAGGGCCGTCATATGACGCCCTCCCAGAACGAGATCCGTGCTGCCTGGCCGTCATGATGGACGGTGGCCGGCAAATGGTTAATAGACTGGCTAACTAGGGGAATAGACAAGTTAATACATATATGCAATAAATAGAGGGAATCCGTAACCACCCTTTTATAGTCTTTATTGTACCAAGTACTTCAATATCCACAAAAAAGTGGAAGAAATCAAATCTCTTCATCAATTTAGGCCAATTTTTGGTAAAAAAAATCCCAATAAGCTTATATTGATTGGTTATCGCGTCTAAAAACTATGGGATAGATTTACAGAATTTTTATTTATATATTTTTTTTACTAGTAATTGCGGTGATCAGCGACTTATACTGCGACATTGCGGCGGACAAATTGGACACTTAAGTGACACTTTTTTGGGGACCAGTGACACCACTTCAGTGATCAGTGCTAAAAATAGACATGTGCAATTCACTTCGTTCAGAATTCGTTTTTTAACAAATTTAGACAAATTTGTTAATTCGGAAATATCCGAATTAACAAAAACAACTCGAATACTCTAAAATTCATAAATCTGTCAATTCGAAAATTCATAAATTCGTAAATTCGAATATTTGAAAATTCGTAAATTTATAAATTTGAAAATTCAAAAATTTGTAAATTCGTAAATTCAAAAATTCATGAATTCGTAAATTTGAAAATTCATAAATTAAAAAATTCGTAAATTTATGCATTTGAAAATTCGTAAATTTGTAAATTCAAAAATTTGTAAATCCGAAAATTTGAATGTTTGAAAATTCGTAAATTCATAAATTTGTGAATTCATAAATTAAAGAATTCATACATTTGTAAATTCGAAAATTCATTAATTCGTAAATTTGTAAATTCGAATATTCGTAAATTTGTAAATGAGAAAATTCATAAATTCATAAATTCGTAAATTCGTAAATTCGTAAATTTGAAATTAAAAAATCTGAAAACCCAAAAATCTGAAATAACTAACTAATTATGACTTAACTATTACTAACTATTAGATTATAGGTATTGGAATTTCCTTTCAAATTTGGCTGTTAGTGAATGTAACGAATTTATCCGAAGTTACAAATTATCCGAAATAACGAATGCTGTATCTAAACGAATGGAACGTAACTAATTATTAATAATAAATAACAATAAAAATAATAAAAACGTATTATTATTATTTATTAATAATTTGTTCCGTTCCATTTGTTTAGATGCGGCATTAGTTATTTCGGATAATTCGTAACTTTGGATGAATTCTTATTCGTTACGTTCACTATCAGCCAAATTTGAAAGGAAATACCAATACCTATAATTTAATAGTTAGTTATTATTAGTTAGTTAGTTAGTTAGTTATTCTTTTGAATTTTCAGATTTTCTTTATTTTTAGATTTTAGAATTTACGAATTGCGATCATAACAAATAATCTGAAAAAAAAAAAAAATAAACTAATGAAACGAATGCATTGAAGGGGGAGAGAGGAGAGAACACAGCCTGCTATGGGGACACACTTGAAGAAGCAGACAGATTCCTCAGCCCCAGCACTGACAAACATCTGACTGTATATTCCCAGATTGGAGTGCCTGCTTGTTTGGATCCGTCATACCCCGTTGAGTGGCTCCCGTTCATAATAGGAGGATCTTGGAGGTTCTGGAGATCTGCCTGCCCTTGTAGAGGGTTTTAATCTGCCTGCGCATACGGCCTTGCCTTTGAGGGGGTCCACCTGTTCGGATTGGATTGCCTGCCTGTTTGGTTCCATCGCACCCCGCTGAGTAGCTCCCGTTCATAATAGGAGGTTTTCGGAGGTGCCGGGGACCTACCAGTCCCAGCAGAGGGCTTAATCTGCCTGCGTATACGACCTCGTTCTTGGGGGGTCCACCTGTTCGGGTAAGGGTTCCCACTTAGAGAGAGGGATCTTCTCCTCAGATTGAGATCCTTTCTCCTTCTTCCCCTCTCCCTCCTCTCCTCTGGTGAAGGTGGATAACCTCGGGAATTTACTACCTCAACGGACTCTTTTTTCATTCATTTTCTCATCCATTCATAATTTTTTTGTCTTTTGCATTCACTATCAATTGTTTCTATATTAATTTTTGTGTTTATTAATTTTTATGTTTTTGAATTTTTTGAATTTTCATTATTTGTTAATTAATTCATCTGCACTATATGTCACTTAATCTGTGATCTTTCATTCTTAGCGCAACTTATGTTTTTTATTTAGGTAAAAATATGCACTGTCACTGTACTAATGACACTGGCATGGAAGGGGTTAACATCAGAGGGCATTCAAAGGGTTAAATGTGTGTCTAGGGAGTGCTTGCTAACTGTGGGGAGGGGCTTTTACTGTGAGAAGGCAGAATGAGTGGAGACCCTGACTGGCTTTCTGCAGTAGCGTAACCAGAGAGAAATCCCAAGCTATGAGAAGCTTACCCTACCCACACCTAACAACTGTTTTATTAATTTTCTCCATCAGCTCACCCCCCACAGTTATTACCTTTTGTTTCCACTTGACCCTCCCCTCTAGATTGTAAGCTCTAAGGAGCAGGGCCCTCTGATTCCTCCTGTATTGATTTGTATTGTAATGCCCCGTACACGATGGACATTGTCCGATTGGAGCGTGTTGTCGGAAATTCCGACCGTGTGTGGGCTCCATCGGACATTTTCCATCGGATTTTCCGACACACAAAGTTGGACAGCAGGAGATAAAATTTTCCGACAACAAAATCCGATCGCGTCAATTCCGACCATGTGTGGCCTGTTCCGACGCACAAAGTACCACGCATGCTCAGAAGAAATTCCGACACGGGACAGCTCGTTCTGGTAAACTTAGCGTTCGCAATGGATACAGCACTTTCGTCACGCTGCAATGTTAAAAATGGTTTAATACAGCGCACTCTCTTCTTCTTTATAATGTGAGAAGAATGAAGTCGTTTTGCTGCTCATATTCACACACACTTCTCACAAATTTTATTTGTGTTTTTTTAGTGGGATTCCCTCAATATATTGTTATTAGTTGTCACATCTGACAGTTTTATATATTTTTTTTTTTTTTTTTTTGGATTTTCAGCCTTTTTTTTTTTTTAATGTTTGTATTTTTTCCAAGGCTGATCTTTGTTCAATGTTATTTTTATTTTTACTCCAGAATATTTTTGTGTGTGTTTTGTGTGGCAAGTTACCCCAACACCATTGATATCTTTTATTATTTAATCTCAAGGAGATTGTTTGGTGTTGGTGTCCCTTGTTCATTTCACATTGTATATTTGAAATGTACCTGAATCCTCACAAACCAACTGTCATTTTTGAAGTAAAACACATAGGAGAGTATAATTCAAAACAAAAATCCTTTATTAAGGGATCAGAACCAAACAAAGAGGAAGGCAACACTGGATCAACAGGAGAAATTAGCGAAGCCTGGGACCCCCAGGGCAGACATCAATTCTTCAACATCAAAATCGGTGGCCTGAGGAGTCCATATGTAAGGGAGGGCAGTCTGGTCCAGAATTCGCAGAGATCCGGATAGCAGAAGATGACATCTGTGTCCCCAGGCTGTGGTACCACAAGAGGCTGCATCTTTTGGCCGACCAGACTGAACCCAGGGCAATCACTGTCTGGTCTTCCTTCCACGCTTCCTTCCGGGCTGTGGCTGTGCTGTTGGAGATGTGGCAGGAGGAGGAGTAGGACCTGGAGGAGGAGGAGGACTGGGAGGACCTGGAGGAGGACTGGGAGGACCTGGAGGAGAGGGAGGAGGAGGGCCTGCAGGAGGAGGAGGAGGACCATCCCAAAGGTGTGTCTGAGGTGTCATTTGGCCCCTCATACCTTTCTCAAGAGCCTCCAATATGAGGGCCTCACACATGACTTGTTGTCCCTCCTCCATCCTCTGCATTTTATAGGCTATGAAGGCAGCAATGTTCTCCTCCATGGTGTGGGGTGCTCCCAGGTCCTCTGTAGCCCTCCAAAAGAATCCTATAGCAGCCTCCTCTAGGGCACTCCTCCTACTGCCACTTTCTCTTTTCAGGGGGGGTGGAGGGACCTGCAGATCAGCCAGCCGGCTCGGCCCGGCCACCTCCTGGCTGAGACTTCCCTGTGTATGAAAAAGGGACAGGGTTGTAATGTTTTGCTTCATCAATCCCAATCCTAAATTAGTACTCCCAACTAACATCTAGTTAACATCATTGATTGGACAAGCAGAAATATTTAGAGAAATGCTATACCTGGCTCAATCTGGGCTCCTCCACATGTGGCCTGGAAGGCCCAGGTTGGGCGTCAGAAGCCTCAGCCGGGGGGGGAAGGAAGCGTGGAAGGAAGACTGGAGAGGGATGACCTGGGTTCAGTCTGGCCTGCCAGAAAATGCAGCCTGTCGTAGTACAACATCCTGGGGACATAGATGTCATCTGCTGCTCCGGATCTCTGTGAATCCAGGACCTTGTTGCGCTCCCTTAGATATGTGCTCCTCAGGCAACCAATTAATATCTTTAAATAGGTGATGTCTGCCGTGGGGATCACCTGCTTCACAATTTCACACAATTGCTCCAGTGCTGCCTTCCTCTTTGCTTGGTTCTTGAAATGGGGGTGTTTGATCTCCCACAGACAGGGCAGCTCCCTTAGCATCTCTATGAATACTGATATGAAGTCATTATCTTTGAGTAGCATATCCATGTTCACTGCAAGACACAACACAAGACAAAGCCTAATGTCAGACAAAACTCTCCTAATCTTGTTACAATATAGGCCTCAATCTAGAAGCAGTATAGGCACAAGTTTGTCTCTTACCTTGGTTCTTACGATCGGCGCGTCCAATGCTCCTTCCTCCGCTCACAGATCGTACGTAATACGCACGCGTGTTACGCTTTATACACACTGCGCATGCGTGTAACTCCGCCCACCCCTGATGTTCTTTCTAGTCTATTCCCTGCCCCTTTTCGTTCGGCGCAGTGGGTGAAGAGCACATGGCGGAGTTACAGCAGGTGCATCCTAATTCTAGCAACGAGGAGGAGGAGGAGGAAAGCCCGGATCCGGACACGTCCCAATCCAGAAGGAGACGTTTTAAGGCCACAAATATGTCCTTTGGGGAGATGTTGGAGATGGTCGACATCATGAAGAAGTCCGACTATGACGGAAAGTATGGGCCTTACCCCAACCCCAACATCAGAAAGGCCATGATCATGGCAAAAGTGGTCAAAAGCCTTCACAGAAATTTCGGGGTACGAAGATCGAAAGATCATCTCAGGAAGCGGTGGTCGGACCTGAAGTTGAGAGAGCCAGAGCAGTACCGAAATATCCGGAGAGTGCTGCAAAAAAGTAAGTAGTTGTGCTGTGTTCCTATTCTTTCTGTCTTTATTACGTTCGTTCTGCTCCATATGCTTTTATTAATTGTAACGTTTAAAAGGGCAACTTTAATGTTCATGGGCCCATTATTCGTACATATCAAACATTTTTCTTTCGGCCTCTAAAACACCATTGTTTAGGCCATATGCATTTTCCCACATTTTTTTTGGGCCTACTTGGATGCCAAATATTTGTTTGTGTAGATGGGTTTGTTACTAGAATGAAATGCCAACTAGATTGTGTGTAAGGAGAGGACACTGAGCAGCTGTTTTCACATCTGGACACTGGAGCACTATAGTGTGGGACAAAAGAACACCATTTTTATTAGGGGGCCACACAGGTGCTCCAGTGTATGCTATAGGGGGGTCTCCATCTGTGAAGCTTGTACTAAACAGGTAAAGTATTGCAGCTTGACAAAGGGCAATAAAAAAAAGACATCTTTGAACTCGGCTAAAATAGACAATTGTACCCCACTTCCAAGCAATGTTTCCTATTTCTAGTTCGGCCATCAAATATCTGTGTGCTAATTATACCATTTTTGTTTTACATAGGGGAGAAAAGACTCGGAGGACACCCCTCATCCGAGGAGACCAGAGACCCCCCCCTCTGGAAGAAGGTGAAATACCCCCAAACGAAGAAGAGCAGGAGGAAGAAGAAGACGTGGTGGAGATTGGCACCACAACAGGTGAGTGTCTGCAACCACAGGCTCAGGTAAAAGAGATGGATGGTGGCAGATTTTTGAGACCTGTTTTTTTTTTCTTTCTCTCTTTTTAGGTGATCGTGATGTGAGGGATAGAGAACGCTTTACTTCAGAAAGTGCCCAGATCCTGATCGGGGAGATCATGGGGTGTAATGCCGAACTGCAAAACATCCAGCAAAAAATCAATGATGTTATTAAAAAAAATAATAACATCATTGATGTTTTGGGGCGAATTTAAAACCCCACAAAATCACTTTTTGGATTGTGGTCCAATCTTTTAAATTTTTTTGCAATGTTTTGAAAAGCCAAATTTGGAGGATGCACACAGTGTGCCAACATGTGCTATCTGCCATCACGGGAGATCAATGGACGCGTTTTGGGGGTGCAACCCCTTCCTCAATTATAAAGTCGCGTTGAGGAAGGGGTTGCTCCCCCAAAACACGTCCCTTGATCCCCCCTGATGGCAGATAGCACATGTTGACATTCGTAAATTGGTGTGCATCTTCCAAATTTGGCTTTTCCAGGGGTGATTTCCCCCCATCTGAACGCTATATCAAACCCAGTTCCTAAATACTGATGTCTGATATAGCCTTCAGGTTTTACCATATGTGAACTTTGTAAGTTCAAGTTTTTTGGCTTTCTTGTTGGTTTTACACAGGCCTGTTTTACCTGAAATGGACATTTCGAATTTTGCTAATGCTACTGCAAAAATTGTTATACAACAAACATGTTGGTTTGTTTTAAAAACCTTTGGTAAATGCACATGTGATTGTGCAGGTATAAAAAAGTTGGTTACTCAAGAATGTGTGGATTATTGTCTCAACACTACAACACTTTTGGGGTGATGTAATAGCTGTTTTATGCAAAAATGGGGGTTATTTCCTAAGGGCAAATCCTCTTTGCACTACAAGTGCAGTTTCAGTGCAGTTGCAAGTGCACTTGTAATGAAATGTGTTTTTGCATTTAGGAAATACCAGCCAACAGTGCTTTGTATAAGGTTACACAATCACGACATTTTCTGCACTCCAAACATTTCTGTCAGGGTCAGCTAAAACAAACACAAGCACTAAATGTCCACAAAGAATTTATTTTTTTTTTTTTTATTATAAAAAGGCTTCACATATTGTCTGGCATATTGATAGCCCCCCTACCCGCAAAGAACTCCAGGTAGCGTAACCGGTCATCACGGGCACTCAGGGAGGGCAAGCCAGGACGGCCGCTTTCAAGCGCCGTCAGTGTGGTTTGATGTAGGATTCCGGCCTCAGGCCCAACTGAGCCAGCATAGTTGGCCGAATGTTTCCTTAAAAAGTTATGGAGAACACAGCACGCCAGTATAATATGGTTCAGTTTATACTCCGCCATATGGATGGGTGTCAGAAATAGTCGGAACCGGCTGGCCAGGATTCCAAATGTGTTCTCCACCACTCTTCGGGCTCTGGCCAGCCGGTAATTAAAAACCCTCTGTTCCGGGGTGAGGGTCCTCATTGGGAATGACCGCATCAGGTGGTCCCCCAGCGCAAACGCTTCATCAGCAACGAACACAAATGGGAGTCCTTCAACATTGTCCTCTGGAGCTGGCAAGTCCAAGCTGCCATTCTGGAGACGCCTGTAAAACTCCGTCTGGGCGATGACTCCACCATCGGACATCCGGCCATTCTTCCCCACATCCACATACAGGAAGTCGTAATTAGCTGACACCACCGCCAACATCACTATACTATTAAACCCCTTGTAATTATAATAGTACGCCCCCGAGTTGGGTGGTGGGACGATGTGGACGTGTTTCCCATCAATTACCCCTCCGCAGTTAGGAAAGTCCCACCGCTGGGCAAAGTGGGAGGCCACAGTCTGCCATTCCTGTGGCGTGGAAGGAAACTGTTGAGGAAAAAACAATAAACATTACTCTTTTTACTCTGAAACATGGCAAGCAGATTAGACACAAACATTATGTGGCAACCTCCAGATAGCATTTAGTAAGGGGAATTTAACAAGGCCAAAGTATAAGGTACACCTATCATATTCCCCCTCCCCCCCTCTCATGGGCCATTTCTAACATTATAGGGGGGGGAATCTTGGACAGGTAACCCTCTTCACTTCATTGAGAGATGAATGCCTAAATACAGGGTATTACTTGGAACAGCCCCTCCTTAGTTACACTATTGGCAGACCACTGGACAGGTAAGAAGTGTCATAATACAAAGATATAAATACACACTGTACACATTTGAGGACATTTGGACATTCTGCTATTACCTATCAAGATAATAATACGATACAAAAACTTTAAACAGTACCATTTGAAAGTATACAGGCAGGCCCTTGCACTACATGCTTTGGGGAATTCATCCATAAATCTGACCAGTAAAGAGATGGGTATAGTGTGTATGGGTTTGGCAAAGTCAGCAGATAGATGATTGAGGATAGATAGAGAATTGGGATCAGCTGACTTAGCAGTTGGGGGAGGGAGGGTTACTAAAAATTATTTGGGGACACCACAAAAAAAAGCCTCTGGCACTTTGCCTGAATTTAAAGAAAAAATAACATTTCCAAACATTTTAGGGGGTGTTTGGGGTAAAGCACTACTATGGAGCTGATAAAATACATTGTTAAGTGACTACATGAGGTGAATATAGGGCAGTAGACACCATGCTGGGGAGGTTATTGAAGGGCAAATATGTATGAAGGACATAAAATAATAATTACATAAAAATCCAGCATGCATGAGAACAAAGGGGACATTCACAGCATATTACAATCATGGTAATTAGGGAATGAGGAAAGAAATACAATATATTATCAAACATTCAATACAATAAAATGTGATATAAAAGGATAAAAATCTTACCTTCATATACTCCTTCTGTAGGACCTGTATGATGGCAGAACAGGTCTCTGGGATGATGATTCCCAGAGCCTGGGGGGAGATGCCTGTCGAGAACTTCAAGTCCTGCAGACTTCTCCCTGTGGCCAAATACCGCAAGGTAGCGACCAACCTCTGCTCCGGAGTGATGGCTTGCCTCATGCAGGTATCCTGCCTGCTGATATAGGGGGTCAGCGAAGCCAACAAATGGTGAAACACAGGGTCCGTCATCCTGAGAAAGTTCCTGAAATCATCAGGATTATTCTCACGGATTTCACGGAGCAAAGGCATATGAGAGAACTGGTCACGCTGAAGCAACCAATTCTTGGTCTATGAACTCCTCCCCACCCTGTTCATGGACTGGACTTGTGTCAAGGTCAGGACCCCAACACCAAGCCCCCACACAGCACGAACTCTACGAGGAGTACGCATACGAAACATGGCTAGAAAACGGTCGGCTGCTCAGAACGAAGTAACAGAACGCACTGAAGAACAGCAAGGCCTGTGAAGAGCGACCTGAAAAACAGCAACGAGCAGGCAAGATCACACAGAAAACTCCGATACGAACTGACTGCACGCACTGAAGAGCAAATACAAACCCACAAGCACAAACTGAACGTCAGAAAACGATCTGAAAGCCACGAGTCTGAAAAAGCGCGAATCGTCTCTCACCAAACTTTTACTAACACGAGATTAGCAAAAGGAGCCCAAAGGGTGCCGCGCTTGGTTCTGAACCGGCCTTTTCTAGTCTCGTCGTACGTGGTGTATGTCACCGCGTTGTTGGCGATCGGAAATTCCGACAACTTTGTGCGACCGTGTGTATGCAAAACAAGTTTGAGCCAACATCTGTCGGAAAAAATCCTAGGATTTTGTTGTCGGAATGTCCGAACAAAGTCCGACCGTGTGTACGCCCTATAAGTGTACTGTCTGCCCTCATGTTGTAAAGCGCTGCGCAAACTGTTGGCGCTATATAAATCCAGTTTAATGATAATAATAATGAGACTGTAAACATTCTGGAGCTATCTCATGGTCCTCAGCTATGAGACTTTAACTATTCTGAAGCTATCTCATGGTCCCCAGCTATGAGACATTAACCATTCTGAAGCAGCTATTTCATGGTCCCTGGCTATGAGCCTTTAACCATTCTGGAGCTATCTCATAGTCATCAGCTATGAGACTGTTTTCTTGAACTTTCTCATGGTCCCCAGCTATGAGACTGTAACAATTCTGAAGCAGCTATCTCATGGTCCTCAGCTATGAGACTTTAACCATTCTGGTATAAAAATTAAAAAATGCTGCGCTAAACCCAAAAGTATAAACACCAAAAGTAGCTGACACACAGACAAACCAAGTCCACTGAAAATTTAAACATACAAAGTGCAGCGCTAAAAGCATCCAACACGTATTATATATGCATGTGGGAAATGTGTATTGTGATATATAAATGGTGTACTAGAAAAAACACATACAAAATAAAAACCAACATATAAATGTGAAAAACAGCTGTAAAAATCAGCAATAAAAATCAAAGTGTCAATCTTGAAATATGGAACAGCAAAAGGTGGAAGTCCATATATTGTAAGGTAAAAGGGTATCTTCTCCAACGGGGGAGCACCGGTAGGCACTGGAAGGTGTATGGATCCTCGGATGAAGAGGAGACAGCAGATGTCAAGGTAAACAAATGTTGAATAGAAGTAAGTGGATACTCTTACCAGATGTGTAGGACGCAAATACCGTATAGCAATGCGTCAAATAGGCATAGGGATACACTCCCGCGATGGTAGATGGTGGTTGCAGATTGAAGTTGGACCGCTAGCACACACGTCCTCCGGTTGTAGAGCGCGGTGATCCAGAGGGACGATTCAACATGGAGGAAGAAAAAAGGAAACTCCACATGGTGTAGGTCAAAAATGGGATTTATTGCAAAAATACCATACAGGATTAAAAGTGATCACACAAATAGGGTAAAAATAGCAATGTGGGAAGCTGAAAACGCTAGCCTCGCTCTACAATCGGAGGACGTGTGTGCTAGCGGTCCAACTTCAATCTGCAACCACCATCTACCATCGGTGTTCGTGACCCATAGGACCCCGTCCGGTTTGTCATTGCGGGAGTGTATTCCTACGCCTATTTGACGCATTGCTATACGGTATTTGCATCCTACACATCTGGTAAGAGTATCCACTTATTTCTTTTCAACATTTGTTTACCTTGACATCTGCTGTCTCCTCTTCATCCGAGGATCCATACACCTTCCAGTGCCTACCGGTGCTCCCCCATTGGAGAAGATACCCTTTTACCTTACAATATATGGACTTCCACCTTTTGCTGTTCCATATTTCACTATTGACACTTTGATTTTTATTGCTGGTTTTTACAGCTGTTTTCCACATTTATATGTTGGATTTTATTTTTTATGTGTTTTTTCTAGTACACCATTTATATATCACAATACACATTTCCCACATGCATATATAATACATGTTGGATGCTTTTAGCGCTGCACTTTGTATGTTTAAATTTAACCATTCTGGAGCTATCTCATGGTCCCTAGCGATGAGACTTTAACCCTTTTCAGCTATCTCATGGTCCCCAGCTATGAGACTGTAACCATTCTGGAGCTCTCATGGTCCCCAGCTATGAGACATTAACCATTCTGAAGCTATCTCATGGTTCCCAGCTATGAGACGTTAGCCATTCTGGAGCTATCTCATGGTCCCCAGCTATGAGACTGTAACCATTCTGAAGCTATCTCATGGTCCCCAGCTATGAGACTTTAACCATTCTGGAGCTCTCATGGTCCCCAGCTATGAGACTGTAACCATTCTGGAGCTCTCATGGTCCCCAGCTATGAGACTGTAACCATTCTGAAGCTATCTCATGGTCCCCAGCTATGAGACTTTAACCATTCTGGAGCTCTCATGGTCCCCAGCTATGAGACTGTAACCATTCTGGAGCTCTCATGGTCCCCAGCTATGAGACTGTAACCATTCTGAAGCTATCTCATGGTCCCCAGCTATGAGACTTTAACCATTCTGGAGCTCTCATGGTCCCCAGCTATGAGACTGTAACCATTCTGGAGCTCTCATGGTCCCCAGCTATGAGACTTTAACCATTCTGGAGCTCTCATGGTCCCCAGCTATGAGACTGTAACCATTCTGGAGCTCTCATGGTCCCCAGCTATGAGACTTTAACCATTCTGGAGCTCTCATGGTCCCCAGCTATGAGACTGTAACCATTCTGGAGCTCTCATGGTCCCCAGCTATGAGACTGTAACCATTCTGGAGCTCTCATGGTCCCCAGCTATGAGACTGTAACCATTCTGGAGCTCTCATGGTCCCCAGCTATGAGACTGTAACCATTCTGGAGCTATCTCATGGTCCCTAGCTATGAGACTTTTACCCTTCTGCAGCTATCTCATGGTCCCCAGCTATGATAAGATAGCATTCTGTAAAGCATCTCATGGTTCTCAGCTGTGAGAGCTAAACTGCTCCTTTTACCAAAGGGAGAGTGCCCTCAGTCAACTGACCTTTAGCACCTTATACCCCCTTATTCTCTCCCCTGTTCATTTTTTTCAGTTATAAAACTAAAAAGAAAAGACATCTCCTAGCCCAGACCGTTTAATGAAGCTGGAGTAAATGGACTGTTGCTTGTGTGACTGGCAGCCACTGTACGACACAGGAAGAACCTTTTTGATTTTCAACAACTCCTTTTCAGGTAGCGCTACAATTGTGTGAATGCAAGGATCTGTGAGGTATTTTTTTTTCAACCTGTTGGGGCCCCCCGCCTGTGCCCCAGGCTCCTCACCCCTTCTAAGTGCCCCCATAGCCAGCGCTATGGGGGCATTGGTGCGTGGTTGATCCCGAGCCACACTGTGTGTATCTATGCATCTCAGCCCTGCTCCCACTCTCTGCTCACAGGGGGTGATTGACAGCAGCAGGAGCCAATGGTTCCCTTGGCTGCCGAGCCTTCTGTGAGAGAGGGGAGAAAGAAGCAGTGCTGCTGCAGATGTGCACAGCGCTGGAGCAAGATCTGGCTCAGGTAAGTATTTTGAGGGGGGGTGGGGGGGGTGGGAGATGACATGGCAGAGAATGCATTACGGTATAAAAAACTTTTACCGTTAGAACCACTTTAAGAACACTTAAAGTAGAAGTAAAGGCAAAAACTAACCCCAATGCCGCCTACACACGATCAGAATTTCCGACGGGAAATGTTCGATGTGAGCTTGTTGTCGGAAAGTCCGACCGTGTGTATGGGGCATTAGGCTGGGTTCACACATATGCGGATTGGATGCAGGTTTCCTCAATTTGCATGACAGGAGAGTATGACCGCAGCTCCGGGGTGGCCGCAGTCCATATTGAAGAAGGGTCCTGGGCCCCATCTGGTCCAATTCAGGTGCAAATTCCGGCAAAAATTCGGACCTGATTTGCACCTGGATCGGTGAACAGGGATGCACTGACCCCCTGCTGTGAACCCGCCCTTCACCTACTCCCAGCCCCATTTTAAGTCCCACTTACCTGTTCTGCAGCCACACCGGTGCGGTCTCCAGTGGCGCCCTTTGTGTGCAGCAAATATCCAGTGATATGGTCACCACCACCGCCACCTCTATGTGACTTTCCTGCTCACCTCAGTAGAAGACCCCACGGGTCAAGTCACGCCTCCTCTAGGTGACTTGCCTGCTCACCTCAGAAGACCCCACAGGTCAAGTCACGCCTCCTCTAGGTGATTTGCCTGCTCACCTCAAGAGAAGACCCCATGGGTCAAGTCACGCCTCCTCTAGGTGAATTGCCTGCTCACCTCAGGAGAAGACCCCATGGGTCAAGTCACGCCTCCTCTATGTGAATTGCCTGCTCACCTCAGGAGAAGACCCCATGGGTCAAGTCACGCCTCCTCTATGTGAATTGCCTGCTCACCTCAGGAGAAGACCCCATGGGTCAAGTCACGCCTCCTCTAGGTGAATTGTCTGCTCACCTCAGGAGAAAACCCCACGGGTCAAGTCACGCCTCCTCTAGGTGAATTGCTGGCTCACCTCAGGAGAAGACCCCACGGGTCAAGTCACGCCTCCTCTAGGTGAATTGCCTGCTCACCTCAGGAGAAGACCCCACGGGTCAAGTCACGCCTCCTCTAGGTGAATTGCCTGCTCACCTCAGGAGAAGACCCCAGGGGTCAAGTCACGCCTCCTCTAGGTGAATTGCCTGCTCACCTCAGGAGAAGACCCCATAGGTCAAGTCACGCCTTAAGTATATACTGTAGGTCTTCAATGATTATGAGAAAACATTTGCTGTATTCAGGATCCCTGCAGTCCTCATAGCATACAGTGGAAACTTTTCCTTAGAGATTGCTCAGAGCATAAGAGACGATCATAGCGCAATATTGCTTAGATATATACATTTTTATTAAATATATGTAAAATATCCCACTCCCATTTACAACATCTTGTACAATTGCTTGTAATGAAAAGACATCAAGAGCTTGCCACCTCACTGCTTACTTCCTGGTTTACGTGACACCAGAAGTGACGTCACCGGGATGCCAAGAGTCGAGAACCCCGGGCAGAGAATCAGCGAGTCCCCGCCGGGTTATGTTTGAGGGTTCAGGTAAGTAAAACGGGGGGGAGGGGGGGCCCGGTCACTGACAGGTGTTTTTTCACCTTAATGCATAGGATTTACACAAAGGTTTACAACCCCTTAAATACTGATTGGACCCTGGGCAAACATTTTCCTGGGCCCACCCGAATTCACTTACCAACTATTTGCAGGCAGCACAGGCTTAAGGGATAGCTACTACTGGACCCCACAACAATGACCGGGCCGGGGGCAGCTGCCCCCTTTGCCCCGCATTAAAGGCGGCCCTGCAGGTAAGTATTGCAATTTTTTTTTCCATACAGGGCTGGATTAGGCTTAGAATGGGGCTGGGGGGGGGGGGGGGGGGGTAGGTTTATCGTTAGTTAGGTTTTGCCTTTACTTCCACTTTAACTGAATAAATCCAATATAATCGAATTTGTACCATAAGCCACTGAGTGAAATCTAATCCACGGCCATTATCTTGTTGGTGACAATAATTTCCATTAAAATCTGTCACCTGTCTAACTCGACATACTAAGTGCACCAAGTCCTTGGAGTACAACGCGAGAATTGTCCCCATAATGCTCAAAATAATAAACATTCAACGCCATTCTATTCAGAAAGACATATTTTGACATCTCCTCACGATGGTAAAGTGACATTTGGTTTCCCAGGAAACCCAACAGGAAAACTCGGAGTTCCAGCATAAAAAAAAAAAAAATAAGTTCATCATCTTTGCACAGCGAAATATTCTCACTCCAGATATTTATCCTCCAACTCCACAAACTGCTATTTGAATTTGAAAATTGCTACAACAAAGTTTTCAGATCTCTTCCCTGCCTGGCACTTTGAGATATTCCGATTCTAAGCAGTTCTATTATTTGACTTTATCTTCAGGGGAAAAAAAATAAAATAAATGTGTGCGTGACTGGAGGAGACTGAAGGTCATATCAATGTTCTCCATCAAGGTTTGGTGTCACTATCACTAGACGCTTATCACAGCAACCTGTTCATGGAGATTATTTCCGATGGGCGCCGTTTACCGACAGTTCCCAGATTTTGTTTCACGTATTATTGAGACTCGTTATAAGAATAATAGGAAGGCGCAGAGGCCGGAGACGGAAGCTTCGCGTAACCTCTTCAGCCCCAGAAGGATTTACCCCCTTCCTGACCAGGACATTTTTTTGCGATACGGCACTGCGTTACTTTGACTGACAATTGCACGGTCGTGTGACGCTGTACCCAAACAAAATGCATGTCCTTTTTTCCACACAAATAGAGCTTTCTTTTGGTGGTATTTGATCTCGCTCCCCCATTCACTGATCATGCCTGTATGGACTCAGCCCCCCTCACACCTGTACGGACTCAGCCCCTCTCACACCTGTACGGACTCAGCCCCCCTCACACCTGTACGGACTCAGCCCCCCTCACACCTGTACGGACTCAGCCCCCCTCACACCTGTACAGACTCAGCCCCCCTCACACCTGTACAGACTCAGCCCCTCTCACACCTGTACAGACTCAGCCCCTCTCACACCTGTACGGACTCAGCCCCCCTCACACCTGTACAGACTCAGCCCCTCTCACACCTGTACGGACTCAGCCCCCCTCACACCTGTACGGACTCAGCCCCCCTCACACCTGTACGGACTCAGCCCCCCTCACACCTGTACGGACTCAGCCCCCCTCACACCTGTACGGACTCAGCCCCCCTCACACCTGTACGGACTCAGCCCCCCTCACACCTGTACGGACTCAGCCCCCCTCACACCTGTACAGACTCAGCCCCCCTCACACCTGTACGGACTCAGCCCCCATCACACCTGTACGCACTCAGCCCCTCTCACACCTGTATGCACTCAGCCCCCTCATACCTGTACATACTCAGCTCACCCACACACCTGTATGTACTCAGCCCCCCTCACACCTGTACACACTCAGCCCCCTCACACCTGTACACACTCAGCCCACCCACACACCTGTATGCACTCAGCCCACCCACACACCTGTATGCACTCAGCCCCCCTCATATCTGTATGCACTCAGCCCCCTCACACCTGTACGCACTCAGCCCCCCTCAAACCTGTACGCACTCAGCCCCCCTCAAACCTGTACGCACTCAGCCCCCCTCACACCTGTACACACTCAGCCCCCCTCACACCTGTACACACTCAGCCCCCCTCACACCTGTACACACTCAGTCCCCCTCACACCTGTACATACTCAGCCCACCCACACACCTGTAAGTACTCAGCCCCCCTCCCACCTGTACACACTCAGCCCACCTAACACCTGTATGCACCCAGCCCACCCACACACCTGTACACACTCTGCCCCCCTCATACCTGTACGTACTCAGCCCACCCACACACTTGTACACACTCAGCCCCCCTCCCACCTGTACACACTCAGCCTCCCTCACACCTGTACGCACTCAGCCCACCCACACACCTGTATGCACTCAGCCCACCCACACACTTGTACACACTCAGCCCATACACACATCTGTACACACTCAGCCCCCCTCAACCTGTATGCACTCAGCCCACCCGCACACCTGTATGCACTCAGCCCCCCTCATACCTGTATGCACTCAGCCCACCCACACACCTGTATGCACTCAGCCCACCCACACACCTGTACACACTCAGCCCCCCTCATACCTGTATGCACTCAGCCCCCCACACACCTGTATGCACTCAGCCCCCTCATACCTATATGCAGTCAGTCAACCCACACACCTGTATGCACTCAGCCCACCCACATACCTGTACGCACTCAGCCCCCCTCATACCTGTACACACTCAGCCCATACACACATCTGTACACACTCAGCCCCCCTCAACCTGTATGCACTCAGCCCACCCGCACACCTGTATGCACTCAGCCCCCCTCATACCTGTATGCACTCAGCCCACCCACACACCTGTATGCACTCAGCCCACCCACACACCTGTACACACTCAGCCCCCCTCATACCTGTATGCACTCAGCCCCCCACACACCTGTATGCACTCAGCCCCCTCATACCTATATGCAGTCAGTCAACCCACACACCTGTATGCACTCAGCCCACCCACATACCTGTACGCACTCAGCCCCCCTCATACCTGTACACACTCAGCCCATCCACACACCTGTACGCACTCAGCCCCCCTCACACCTGTATGTACTCAGCCCACCCACACACCTGTATGCACCCAGCCCACCCACACACCTGTACGCACTCAGCCCCCCTCATACCTTTATGCACTTAGCCCACCCACACACCTGTACGCACTCAGCCCCCCTCATACCTGTATGCACTCAGCCCACCCACACACTTGTACGCACTCAGCCCACCCACACACCTGTACACACTCAGCCAACCCACACACCTGTACGCACTCAGCCCCCCTCATACCTGTATGCAGTCAGTCCACCCACACACCTGTACACACTCAGCCCACCCACACACCTGTACGCACTCAGCCCACCCACACACCTGTAAGCACTCAGCCCCCCTCATACCTGTATGCAGTCAGTCCACCCACACACCTGTACACACTCAGCCCCCCTCACACCTGTACGTACTCAGCCCACCCACACACCTGTATGCACCCAGCCCACCCACACACCTGTACGCACTCAGCCCCCCTCATACCTGTATGCACTCAGCCCACCCACACACCTGTATGCACTCAGCCCACCCACACACCTGTATGCACTCAGCCCCCCTCATACCTGTGTGTATATATATATATATATATATATATATATATATATATATATATATACATATAATGTAGTGAAGTCTGAAGAATGACCTACAATGGTCTGAAACATGTAAGGTGTCCATGCCTGTGTGAGCTCAGGTTAGCCCGTTAACTCTATGAGGGTAGCCACTGTCCGACATACATGACATGTTTTTTGGGGTATTTTGTATCGCATTTACATTTCATTTTATCTGATGTTACACTATATGTGTCTTTTTTGGCTCTGTATGTCATTTATCTTTATGATGTCTCAATAAAATTATAAAATTTGTACTTTTTTACTCACCTGCTCTGTCCATTTAACAATCCCTGAGGGGATCACTGTGCCTCTGGCACTAGGTGTTTTCTTTTGCAATTTGAATAGTGGATTGGAAAGATCAGGGTTTTCTTTATACACACACTAATCCCTCTAGATTTTATCAATTTGTCTCTGAAATAGTACACTCTACTGTGTATTCCAAGATAAATACTGCCTCGCCTCTCCCTCCTAAATTGCAGTTTACCAAGCTGTTTACATACTGATCAGCCACTGGACAATGTTTGTGGCTATTGTATCTTAGATAATACACCCTCATTTTAATTCCAAAATTAACCACTTACCGCCCGCCTAATGTCATATGACGTTGCAGACTTTGAGCTTATTCCTATTACAAGGGATGTTTACATTTCTTGTAATAGGAATAAAAGTGATAAAAAAATGTACAAAGAAAGTGTCAAAATAGAAAAATAAAAGTAAAATTAACAATAAAAAAAAATAATTAAATTGCCCCCGTCCTCGGTCGCAGAAGCGAATGCATACATAAGTCGCGCTATATGTAAACGGCATTCAAACCACACAGGTGAGGTATCGCCGCGAACATTAGAGCGAGAGGAATAATTATAGCCCAAGACCTCCTCTGTAACTTCAAACATGTAACATGTTAAAAATATTTAAAGCATTGCCTATGGGGATTTTTAAGTACCAAAAGTTTGGCGCCATTCCCCTAGCGTGTGCAATTTTGAAGCGTGACATGTTAGGTATCTATTTACTCGGCAAACTTACTGTCCTGACATGAGCCAATTTCTACCAAAACACACAATTTACCCACTTCCATACCGGGGCCTATTCTGGCACTCCTCTCCTACATGATAAAATCACCATCATTTTTTTGCTAGAAAATTACTCAGAACTCCCAAACATTATATATATATATATTTTTTTTTAGCAGATACCCTAGGGAATAAAATGGCGGTCGTTGCAACTTTTTATCTCGCACGCTATTTGCGCAACAATTTTTCAAACGCGTTTCTTTTGGAAAAAAAAACATTTTCATGATTTCAAAAATAACAAAACAAGATTTAAGCACTTGCCTACCAGCAATTTTTCAAACGCATTTTTTTTTTTTGGAAAAAAAAATAGTTTAATGAGTTAAAAAAAAGAAACAGTAATGTTAGCCCAATTTTTTTGTACAATGTGTAAGATGAAGTTACGCAGAGTAAATAGATACCCAACATGTCATGCTTTAAAATTGCGCACACTCATGGAATGACGCAAAACTTAGGTACTTAAAAATCTCCATAGGCGACGCTTTAAATTTTTTTACAAGTTACATGTTTAGAGTTACAGAGGAGGTCTAGTGCAAGAATTGTTGCTCTCACTCTAATGCATGTGACAATACCTCACATGTGTGGTTTGAACAGCGTTTCCATATGTGGGCGGGACTTACATGTGCGTTAGCTTCTGAGCGTGAGCTATCGGGGACAGGGGCGTTTTAAATTTTTTTTTTTTTATTTTACTTTATTTTTTTATTTTTACACTTTCTTTTACATTTTTTTAATCACTTTTATTCCTATTACAAGTAATGTAAACATCCCATGTAATAGGAATCGTTTGTGACAGGTCCTCTTTATGGAGAGATGCGGAGTTAATAAGACCCTAATTCTCTTCTCCCAGCTGGAAAAAAAAAATCCAAGATCTCATGCTTACCAGCCGCGATCGCGGCTTTGTTTACATCCGCAGCCCGGACGTGACGGTAACATAACGTCACGCCCGGGCCTCCGACGGTCATAGAAATGACTGGTGACCATCTGCTCACCAGAAATCTCTATAGTCGTCATCCGGTGGCAGCCGATTCTTTCTCCGGGTCCCCGATGGCACAGAGAGCCTGGAGAAGCACCGGATGGCGACGGGAGGGGGGGGGGATGTCCCCTCCCATAGCCTGTAAGAACGATCAAGCGGTGGAACTGCCGCTATGATCATTCTTATGGTGGCTGAAAACGAGGGTATTTGAATGATGCCTGGAGCTGCAACCATCATTCAGATATTCCCACTGAAAGTCAAGGACATCGTAACGTCGCACCCGGGCATTCCACAGTCATTGAGATGACTGGTGACCATCTGGTCACCGGAAATCCCTATGGTCATCATCCGGTGGCGGCTGATTCTTTCTCCGGGCCCCCGATGGCACGGGAGAGCCCCGAGAAGCACCGGATGGTTGCGGGAGGGGGGATGTCCCCTCCTGTCGCCTGTAAAAACAATCAAGGGGTGAAAGTCAAGGATGTCATATGATGTACTTGGGCTGAAAGTGGTTAAGGTCTATAATTTGAAAATGTGGGGCATATTTGTGGATGGGAGGGGGTTCTGGTTTTGTGGGGTTGTCCTATTTAAAGTGTTTTTGCGCACTCAGTTTAGACATTTTATGACACTTTTAAGGCAACGCACTGAATGCTCCTCCCAATTTGTATGAATTTGAACGCTGATCATACGCAAATATGCGGCCCCACCGGACTGGGGGTTTTTTTCCGTGGGGCTGCATATTTGCTTATCTCCCTTTGTGCCGGTCATTGTGAATGGGTGAGAGAGATACATTGTATTACTCTCTGTCCTTACAGACATAGAAAACAAAAAAAAGTGTGTGAAAAAAATATAAAAAAATAAAAATAAAAATACATTTAAAAAAGGTTTGATCTAGGTCAGTGCCAGGGTTGGTGTTTGGGTCAAGGTCAGGGTCAAAGGTCGGGGTCAGTATTTTTTGGACAGGATTTATTTATTTTTTAAATTAGTGTCAGTGTTGTGTTTTAGGCAGGATTAAAAAAAAAAAGCAATAACGCGCACTATTGCTTCTGGGCTGTACTACGGGTACAAACCGCAACTAACGTACACATATGTGGTGTCGCTGCAATTGTCAGGAGCGGGAGAAGTTATTTTGGGTTGTTCTTTGATGGTAGGTTATGGTAGTAGCAAGAAATATACAGTTAAATTTAAAATATATATATATATATATATATATATATATATATTTATTTTTTACTATTTTGGGCCAGTTTTCCTTTACTAATAATAATTAAAAAAAATTCAAAAAAAAAAATCAGGAGATATCCATTACCATTTACCACCAAATGAAAGCTCAATAAAAAAAAACGCAGTATAATCCACCTGGATGCACAAAGTAGTTGTGATGATCCGTGTCAAAATTTCAAAATTGGGCTTAGGCGTTTAGATTAGTCTTACTCTTAGGCGGGAAGGGGTTAATGTTTTTAAGAGTAAATGTATTTCTAAATAACATTTTTTTCCATGATCTGCTCATTTACATTTAGTTTACCCTGATCAGACCTAATTTACTCCTTCCCCCCTTAGCTATAACTTCCCTGATTATTTTGTTTTTATTTCTGATTTTCTAACCATTAATATTGTTTTTTTAATTTTTTTTTTTTGGGTTTGTTATTTTTTTATGTAAATTTTTTTAATTCAGTTTCAGCTTAAAAAAAAAAAAGAAAGAAAATCACAGAGTTGTTAAAAACAAGTATAGAAGCTACAAACTCCGATTTAATAAAGGAATACAAATAATAACAATGTATCCGGCAGCTACTATACTGAAAGCGATCAATCCTCCATTAATCCAATACAGAGAACTTAAAACAAAATATCAGTTAGCGCTCGCCGCAACTTTCCCCAAAACTCATTTCTCTGATTTTCTGTTTTAAGTTTTGAGAAAAAAGCCTTCTTTTTTTCATTTGTAAATAATTTTGCAGCGCTTTGTAGCAGAATCATTTTAGTGTAATTTTAAACAAGAAAAACGATAGAATAAATATTATATATATTTTTTTCTTAATCTACAACAACACCTTTTTAACACTTTGTCTACCAAATGTAACCTCATAAAACTCCATAAGGTCTCCGTTAAAGATCTTGGAAGTCCATCTGGTGTGACCTGCAATGAGTGCCGGTCGGGCAGAAGTCACTCCTCACATGAAGAAAGGTCCCAAACAACCACACATCTAGTAAACAGGTGAGAGCCGCCTCAGCCAGCTTTATCCAAAGCCACCCTCTAACGCGTTTCACCCTGTACACGGTGCGTTTATAAACGGCATGGTAGACAAGGGGTTGAATCAAACTCACAATTTCTGCTGCAGCTGTGAGCTTAGTACTGGCTTTAAAGTAGTTGTAATATATATCCAGTGGTGTAGTGTGGATTGTCAGCGCCTGGGGCAAGGCAAGTAATTTGCGTCCCCCCTAACCCGTGGACTTTTGGATACCCCCACCCTAATCACACCCCCACATACACCCCATCCTGAACACACACACCCCCCAGATACTCCCACTCTGATCACACACCCCCCAGATACTCCCACTCTGATCACACCTCCCCCAGATACCCCCACTCTGATCACACACCCCCAGATACCCCCACTCTGATAACACCCCCCCCAGATACCCCTACTCTGATAACACCCCCCTGATACCCCCACTCTGATCACACACACCCCAGATACCCTCACCCTGATTACCCCCACACACACATATCTGCCCACCCTGATCACACACACCCCCAGATACCCCCATTCTGATAACACCCCCCCAGATACCCCCACTATGATCACACACACCCCAGATACCCCCACCCTGATCACACACCCCCACATATCCGCCCACCCTGATCACACACTTCCCCTAGATACCCCCACCCTGATCACACATACCCCCAGATACCCCCACTCTGATCACACACACCCCAGATACCCCCACTCTGATCACACACACCCCAGATACCCCCACCCTGATCACACACCCCCACATACCCCTCACCCTGATCACACACCCCCACATATCCCCCACCCTGATCACACACCTCCCCCAGATACCCCCACCCTGATCACACCCCCCCAGATACCCCCACTCTGATCACACACACCCCAGATACCCCCCACCCTGATCACACCCCCCACATACCCCTCACCCTGATCACACACCCCCACATACGCCCCACCCTGATCACACCCCCCCAGATACCCCCACTCTGATCACACACCCCCAGATACCCCCACTCTGATCACACACCCCCAGATACTCCCACTCTGATCACACAACCCCCCAGATACCCCCATTCTGATCACACACACACCCCAGATACCCCCCACCCTGATCACACACCCCCACATACCCCCCCACCCTGTTCCCACACCTCCGCCAGATACCAACACTCTGATCACACAACCCCCCCAGATACCCCCACTCTGATCACACAACCCCCCCAGATACCCCCATTCTGATCACACACCCCCAGATACCCCCACTCTGATCACACACCCCCAGATACCCCCACTCTGATCACACAACCCCCCCAGATACCCCCACTCTGATCACACACCCCCAGATACCCCCACTCTGATCACACACCCCCAGATACTCCCACTCTGATCACACACCCCCCCAGATACTCCCACTCTGATCACACCTCCCCCAGATACCCCCACTCTGATCACACACCCCCAGATACCCCCACTCTGATAACACCCCCCAGATACTCCCACTCTGATCACACAACCCCCCCAGATACCCCCATTCTGATCACACACACACCCCAGATACCCCCCA
Source organism: Aquarana catesbeiana (assembly GCF_042186555.1). Taxonomy (NCBI): domain Eukaryota; kingdom Metazoa; phylum Chordata; class Amphibia; order Anura; family Ranidae; genus Aquarana; species Aquarana catesbeiana. The sequence goes on along the minus strand of NC_133326.1, from coordinate 4,021,157 downwards.
CCCTGATCACACACCCCCACATACCCCCCCACCCTGTTCCCACACCTCCGCCAGATACCCCCACTCTGATCACACAACAACCCAGATACCCCCACTCTGATCACACAACCCCCCCAGATACCCCCATTCTGATCACACCACCCCAGATACCCCCACCCTGATCACACATCCCCCACATATCCAGCCACCCTGATCACACACTTCCCCCAGATACCCCCACCCTGATCATACCCCCCAGATACCCCCACTCTGATCACACACCCCCAGATACCCCCCACCCTGATCACATACCCCACCCCACATACCCCTCACCCTGATCACACACACCCCCACATACCCTTCACCCTGATCACACACCTCCCCCAGATACCCCCACTCTGATCACACCCCCCCCCAGATACCCCTACTCTGATCACACACCCCCCAGATATCCCCCACCCTGATCACACCCCCTCCCCACATACCTCTCACTCTGATCACTGGAGATGAGCCAAACACCCCCCCGGTTCGGTTCGCGCCAGAACTTGCGAGCAGGCAAAAAATGTGTTCAAACACCGTTAAAGTCTATGGGACATGAACGTGAAAAATCAAAAGTGATCATTTTAAAGGCTTATATGCAAGTTATTGTCATGAACAGGGTTTGGGGACCCGGGTCCTGCCCCAGGGGACATGTATCAATGCAAAAAAAGTTTAAAAAATGGACGTTTTTTTGGGAGGAGTGATTTTAATGATGCTTAAAGTAAAACAATAAAAGTGTAATATTCCTTTAAATATCGTACCTGGGGGTGTTTTTAATATGCCTGTAAAGGGGCGCGTGTTTCCCGTGTTTAGAACAGTCCGAGAGCAAAATGACATTTCAAAGGAAAAAAAGTCATTTAAAACTGATCGCAGCTGTAATGAATTGCCAGGTCTCGACAATACAGATAAAAATAATTGAAGAAAAAACGGCGTGGGTCCCGCACCAAAATGTAAAAAAATTGCGTGGGGGTCCCCCCAAAATCCATACCAGGCCCTTCAGGTCTGTTATGGTTATTAAGGGGAACCCTGCACCAAAATAATAAAATGGCGTGGGGGCCCCCCCCCAAAATCCATACCAGACTCCTCTTATCCGAGCACGCAACCTGGCAGGTGGCAGGAAAAGGAGGGGGGAACAAGAGAGCGCGATATAGCTGAGGTGACCTCGCCCTCTTCTGACATCATGTGACGTCACGTAGCATCAGAGGGGGCAAGGTCACCTGTTTATGTCACTGGGTGGCCCGGTGGCGTAAACCTACCTACCTACCTACCTTCAACTCGAACATCAGGCTCATCCCTACTGATCACACCCCCAGATTCTCTCCACTCTGACCATCCCTTTAGATACTCCACCGGATCCCTTCACTCTGATTGCACCCCGATCCCCCACCATATCCCCCCACTCTGATCACACCCCCCAGATATCCCCCCCAGATTTCCTCCATTCCGATCACACCTCCAGATCCCACCACTCTGACCACCCCTTTAGATACCACTCCGGATCCCCCCACCCTGATCACACCCCCCAGATTCCCCCCCAGATTCCTCCACTTTGATCACACCTCCAGATTCCTTCCATTCTGATCACACCCCCAGATACCTCGCCCCATCTTTCCACTCTGATCACACCTCAAAATCCCACCACTCTGACCACCCCTTCAGAAACCCCACCTGACCCCCCCACTCTGATCACACCCCCAGATCCCCCACCAGATCTCTCACCAGATCCCCCCCACCCTGATCACAACCCCAGATACCCTTCCACTCTGATCCCACCCCCCAGATACACACTCCCACTCTGATCCCACCCCCCCAGATACCCCCACCCTGATCACATCCCCAGATACACCCCCCCACTCTGATTACACTCCCCAAATACCACCACCTTGATCACACCCCCCAGATACCCCCACTCTGATCACACACCCCCAGATACCACCACTCTGATCAAACTCCCCCACAGATACCCCCTGTCCCCACTCTGATCACATCTCCCAGAAACCCCCACCCTGATCACACCCCCAGATACCTCGCCCCATCTTTCCACTCTGATCACACCTCAAAATCCCACCACTCTGACCACCCCTTCAGAAACTCCACCTGACCCCCCCCACTCTGATCACACCCCCAGATCCCCCACCAGATCTCTCACCAGATCCCCCCACCCTGATCACAACCCCAGATACCCTTCCACTCTGATCCCACCCCCAGATACACACTCCCACTCTGATCCCACCCCCCCAGATACCCCCACCCTGATCACATCCTCAGATACACCCCCCACTCTGATTACACTCCCCAAATACCACCACCTTGATCACACCCCCCAGATACCCCCACCCTGATCACATCCTCAGATACACCCCCCCACTCTGATTACACTCCCCAAATACTACCACCTTGATCACACCCCCCAGATCCCCCCACCCTGATCACAACCCCAGATACCCTTCCACTCTGATCCCACCCCCAGATACACACTCCCACTCTGATCCCACCCCCCCAGATACCCCCACCCTGATCACATCCTCAGATACACCCCCCACTCTGATTACACTCCCCAAATACCACCACCTTGATCACACCCCCCAGATACCCCCACCCTGATCACATCCTCAGATACACCCCCCCACTCTGATTACACTCCCCAAATACCACCACCTTGATCACACCCCCCAGATACCCCCACTCTGATCACACACCCCCAGATACCCCCACTCTGATCAAACCCCCCACAGATACCCCCTGTCCCCACTCTGATCACATCTCCCAGAAACCCCCCACTCTGATCACATCCCTGAGATACCCCCTCCCAAATTCCTTCACTTTGTTCACACCCCCAGTTAGGGTTGCCACTTTTTCTTCAAGCCAAACCTGAACACTTTGGCAGCACACAGCAAAAAAACATTTTTTTAATATATACTGTAGGATTGTAACAGACCTGGGACACCTTTGGGCGCTCCAAAGAGAATAGTAATGCAAAACACATAGCGCCCTCTCACCCTTCTGTCAGGCCCTGTTCCGAACCACATTCTTGTCTGAATAATGTGTCTGGGTTTCAGGCGGACTGAAGCCCGGACACATGATTCAAAACCCGGACTGTCTGGGTGAATCCCAGACAGGTGGCAACCCTACCCTCAGATTCCCTCCACTCTGATCACACCTCCAGATCCATCCACTCTGACTACCCCTCCTGATACCCCACTAGATCCCCCCACTCTGATCACACCTTCAGATACCCCACTAGATCCCCCCACTCTGATCACACCTCCAGATACCCCACTAGATCCCTCCACTCTGATAACACCTCCAGATCTATCCACTCTGACTACCCCTCCTGATACCCCACTAGATCCCTCCACTCTGATCACACCTTCAAATACCCCACTAGATCCCTCCACTCTGATCACACCTCCAGATACCCCACTAGATCCCCCCACTCTGATCACACCTCCAGATACCCCACTAGATCCCTCCACTCTGATCACACCTCCAGATCCATCCACTCTGACTACCCCACTAGATCCCTCCACTCTGATCACACCTTCAGATACCCCACTAGATCCCTCCACTTTGATCACACCTCCAGATACCCCACTAGATCCCTCCACTCTGATCACACCTTCAGATACCCCACTAGATCCCTCCACTTTGATCACACCTCCAGATACCCCACTAGATCCCTCCACTCTGATCACACCTCCAGATCCATCCACTCTGACTACCCCTCCTGATACCCCACTAGATCCCCCCACTCTGATCACACATTCAGATACCCCACTAGATCCCTCCACTCTGATCACCCCTCCAGATCCATCTACTCTGATCACCCCTCCTGATACCCCACTAGATCCCCCCACTCTGATCACCCCTCCTGATACCCCACTAGATCCCTCCACTCTGATGACACCCCCAGGACTTGGATCCGCTCTCCCTGCTTTCTCTGTGTCAGCAGCTAAACAGCAGGTAAACAGGAGCAGCGTTAATGTTCATTCTCTTTAATGTGTCAATATGTCTAAAAAAAAAACCCATAAATCTCCAACAAATACAACACTCAAACTTCAAATGAAAAATGTTGCAAAACAAATAATACACAGTTGTATGATATGTTTTGCAACATTGTTTCATGTGCAGTTTGTATTTGTGGGAGATTTTGGCCCCATTCACAATAGAGCATTTTGTAGCTCGAAGCTCCAAAGCACTCAGGGAGAAAAAAAATCAATGACTCTGTATGGAGATGGTTCATATTTCCACACCATGTTGCCTTGGAGTGGCGGATGTGGTGCATTTTTTTCCTCCATAGAAAAGAATTAAAACACTTGATTCACAAGTTTTTGAGCTTTTCTGCACATTTTGTTGCTCATTTTTGGACCGTTTTATGCTGGTTGTTAGGGGCCGGAACCCGCCGGCATTCTAACAACTAGTGACTCATTCCACCGCAGAGTCATCTCTACTGCCCCCCACCGCAAGGTGCCCCCCCATGTTGAGGGCATGTGGCCTGGTCTGGTTTGGGGTGGGGGTCGCTCTGTCGACACCCCCCCTTTTACTGCCCTGCCAGGCTGCATGCTGAGATAAGGGTCTAATTAGGGGGGCGTGCCTTTTTTTGTGTATGGTCCCCCTTAAAATCAATACCAGACCCAAAGGCCTGGTACGGATTGGGGGGGGACCCCATGCTGTTTCTTTTTCAATGATGGCTCTTTTGTTTACATACTGCTGACAGCAGGGATGACTCATTGTTGCTAAGAAGCCAGTGGGTGCCGGCTCCTTAACAACCAACAAGTCACTGCTTGGGAAGCCGGCGGGTGCAGGCTCCTTAAGATGCCAATACTCAAAAACTCATAAAAATATACAAGAGCGTTCAAAAAAGTGCATAAAAATGTGTAATAAAAGCCCCCCCAAAAAAAAACCTTAAAACACGACACTCTAAGGTGAATACAGCCTTATAATTCTCACTTTTTTCGACATATGGGGGGTGGGGTTATTAGTATACACTTGCTATAATTGATATGCAAGGTGGAGTTGTTTTTCCAAACATAGCATGGAAGGGTTAATTTATTGATATTTATTGTACATATGAGCAGCTACTGTATAGTTTCTAAGCAAATGTCGTGCAGTGTGACCTCACATACAGTGCCTTGAAAAAGTATTCATACCCCTTGAAATTTCCCACATTCTGTCACGTTACAATCAAAAACATAAATGTATTTATTGGGATTTTATGTGATAGACCAACACAAAGTGGCACATAATTGTGAAGTGGAAGGAAAATGATAAATGATACAAATAAATATGTGAAAAGTGTGGGGGGGCATTTGTATGGCGCCCCCCGGAGTCAATACTTTGTAGAACCCCCTTTCTCTACAAGTCTTTTTGGGGATGTCTCTACCAGCTTTGCACATCTAGAGAGGACATTTCTGCCCATTCTTCTTTGTAAAATATCTCAAGCTCTGTCAGATTGGATGGAGAGCGTCTGTGAACAGCAATTTTCAGGTCTTGGCACAGATTCTCAATGTGATTTAGGTCTGGACTGTGACTGGGCCATTCTAACACATGAATATGCTTTGATCTAAACCATTCCATTGTAGCTCTGGCTGGATGTTTCGGGTCGTTGTCCTGCTGGAAGGTGAACCTCAGCCCCGGTCTCAAGTCTTTTGCAGACTCTAACAGGTTTTCTTCTAAGATTGTCCTGTATTTGTCTCCATCCATCTTCCCATCAACTCTGACCAGCTTCCCTGTCCCTGCTGAAGAAAAGCATCCCCACCACATGATGCTGCCACCACCATGTTTCACGGTGGGGATGGTGTGTTCAGGGTGATGGACAGTGTTAGTTTTCCCCACACATAGCATTTTACTTTTAGACCAAAAAGTTGAATTTTGGTCTCATGTGACCAGATCACCTTCTTCCACATGTTTGCTGTGTCCTCCACATGGCTTCTCACAAACTACAAACAGGACTTCTTATGACTTTCTTTCACCAATGTCTTTCTTTTTGTCACTCTTCCATAAAGGGCAGATTTGTGGAGAACACGACTAATAGTTGTCCTGTGGACAGATTCTCCCACCTGAGCTGTGGATCTCTGCAGCTCCTCCAGAGTTACCATGGACCTCTTGGCTCTTCTCTGATGAATGCTCTCCTTGCCCGGCCGGTCAGTTTAGGTGGACGGCCATGTCTTGGTAGGTTTGCAGTTGTGCCATACTCTTTCCATTTTCCGATGATGGATTGAACAGAGCTCCGTGAGATGTTCAAAGCTTGGGAGATTTTTTTATAACCTAACCCTGCTTTATACTTCTCCACAACTTTATCCCTGACCCATCTGGTGTGTTCCTTGGCCTTCATGATGCTGTTTGTTCACTAAGGTTCTCTAACAAACCTCTGAGGGCTTCGCAGAATAGCTGTATTTATACTGAGATTAAATGACACACAGGTGGACTCTATTTACTAATTAGGTGACTTCTGAAGGCAATTGGTTCCACTAGATTTTAGTTAGGGGTATCAGAGTAAAGGGGGCTGAATACAAATGCCCCCCCCCCCACACTTTTCACATATTTATTTGTATCATTTATCATTTTCCTTCCACTTCACAATTATGAGCCACTTTGTGTTGGTCTATCACATAAAATCCCAATAAAATACATTTATGTTTTTGGTTACAACATGACAAAATGTGGGGAATTTCAAGGGGTATGAATACATTTTCAAGGCGCTGTAGGTCATAAAACAACAAAGAATCTCTCGTATTTGTAAACCGTGACTCATTTTTGTAAAAGAACAAAAAAAAGATAAATATTTCTGTTGGGTAGAGAAGTAATGCAGGTGCTTGGTACAATGCTCTAAATGAATAGACGTGTTTAGAAGGTTCTTTGTGCTTTATGCTGAGGTTCCACTATTAAGATATAATCACTCAACTTACTGGGAAGCTTTTTTTTCCGACACAAAGGATTTTTAGCCAGATGGGTCTCCAGGGTCTGACCAGAGAGAGAGAGAGAAAAGACATTCTTATTGTTCATTCTGCTGCATCTGGGTAAATGTCGAATTATTTCCTCTTGTGCACCTGAGTCTTTCTTTACTCCGCCGTCCTACCCCTCCCATTCATCTCTTATACCCAAGAGCCAATGTAACACAAACACAAAACAAAACAGTGCGATCCATGTTGCTCAGTGGAGCTTTTTGTCCACTTCACTAAACATTAGAAGCGACCCTTGGGGGGGGGAGAGGAACTCAGGCTCTCAGCGAAGAGGCTAAAAGGCCAATAATGGAAAGTAGACCGGATCGTCTCTTTGTTTTGTTCATTTAGCATCTGCAATGGATTTTGTATTTTGTTTTTTTTTTTTTTCCTCGGCTGTGAGAACTCTCTTTAGAGACATGGGGATTTGGAGCCGCTGTTAACATCCAGGCACCCAGGCATGATGCGTCTATGTGCTCCGACTCAAGTGGATGCTGAAGTGGAGCGCCGATAGTTAATAGGAGGCAAGAGATTGGACGTTCTGAAATGAGAGGGAGATGCGGCGCTGGAAAAATAAATGAGAGCGGCTGGGAACAGATGGAGATTGCTGGAGTTTACTGAAAAGTGGACAAAATACAGAAGATTGGAAAAGCAAGATAAGTCTAATGAAAATAAAAACATACTATATCTATATATATATATATATATATACACTCACCGGCCATTTTCTTAGGTCCACCTTGCTAGTAGAGATGAGCTTTCTGTTCAGGTCAAACATGAGTTAGACTCTAACATTGGCTGTTCGCCCTTTCGCCGAAAACCGAACATTATGGGCCATTCGCGCCAAATTCGAGTGGCGCGTAAGGGCCCATAATGCACAACGGGAGTGCAGTGCATTGCTGTATGATGATTGGCCAGAGCATGCACCATGACCTGCATGCTTTGGCCAATCACATCGCCCTCAGCTAAGAGAGCCATAATTGGCTAAAGGCAGGGTGCCTTTCGCCAATCATGGCTCAGGGGTACTAAGTCCACAACCCTCACTATATAAGGCCGCCTGCATGTCGGCCTCGTGTAGTGTGTCGTTCCCGGCATGGACGGAGAGAGAGTGTCATTTAGATTGAGCAGGCAGATTATTCAGTTAGCTGCAGTGGATATTATATATATATATATATATATATATATATACAGATAGTCTCGTGTATATATATTATTATTATTATTCACGATTTATATAGCGCCAACAGTTTATGCAACGCTTTACAATGTATAAGGGGGACAACACAATTACAGTACAGTTTAATACAAAATGTACAGGAGGGCCCTGCTCGTAGAGCTTACATTCTAAAGGGAGGGTGGTACAAAAGGTAATAGCTGCAGAGAATGATTTGATGGGGGTGGCATATATATATATATATATATATCCACTGGATACAGTTTAGCTATATCTCACTGCAGGCCATTCCTGGTGTACTGTTTCTAATATACTTCTGGCAGGCAGGTAATTCAGTTAGCTGCAATGTATTTAATACTGTACTGTTTCTAATATACTTCAGGCGGTGTACACAGTATACAGTGCTGTGCACCCATAGTGCAGTTGCTCATACTTTTCTGGTGGTCAATACAGTACACCCATAGTTGTTATTACACTTCTGTTGGTGTACACAGTGCTGTGCACCCATAGTGCAGTTTCTCATACTTTCCTGGTGGTGTACACAATACATACAGTGCACTCATAGTTGTTCTTACACTTCTGTTGGTGTAGAAAGTATCATGCACCCCTAGTGCAGTTACTACTACTTTCCTGGTGGTGTACACAGTACACAATACAGTGTAGTGTTTTTTTGCTAAACAAAATTTACAGCATGTCCGGAAGGCCACCAAGGAGAGGCAGACGCTCACAGGCCACTAAAAGAGGGCAAGCAGCCTCTGTGTCTACAGTCGACAGTGCTGGTTGTGGACACGGTGCATCCTCAGCACGTGGCAGTGGGGCACGCTTGTCCTTTTTTTCTGCAGCTGGCAATGTGAGTGCCTGATAGAAGAGAGGAGGAGGAGGAGGCACATCTCCAATGAGGTAGGATGCTCTCCAGGGGGAAGCTTAAGGGCAGCCACCCTATTGCATCACACCGCAGAGCATAGGCGTGCGAACAGGGTGTGCCAGGTGTGCCTGGGCACACCCTAATCGCCTTGTGTGGTGCATATTCCCCCCTGTTTAGACCACTGATATTTCATCCAAAAAAAATGTTACAAAATAAAATCATTTTAAAAGAATAAAAATAAAACTACTGACACTGTCCACTGCCCTACTGACACCATCAGTACATATACACATGCATATGTATTTGAGCTTTGGGGTGCACACCCTAATGCAATAGGCTGTGCACACCTATGCCGCAGAGCTAAGTAGGTGCAGGGTGCTGCTAACTCCCCACATATTTTGAAAAGTTCTTTGATGTTGGCCTTTTTTGACACATGTGCAGCAGATCGCACCATTGCTGTTTTCAACATATGTCTGAAGTGTATCAAGAGTGGCTCCGTAGGCGTTCAAGAGTCTACGCAAGCACTCAATCAAAAAGATGCCATGCGGTGCTTGAGTTGGTCTGCTTAGGGGACAGGAGCCACACTGGGGCAGAGATTCTGTTAGCTCTGCAGGGGCAGGCTCAGAGTTGGTTGACGCCATGCCAGCTTCAGCCAGGAATGGTTGTATGCGACAATGGCACCAACCTCCATTCCGCCCTTCGACAGGGACACTTGACCCATGTTCCCTGTTTGGCTCACGTCCTGAATTTGGCGGTGCAGCGGTTTATGAGCAGGTACCCTGGCTTACAGGATCTCCCGAGGCAGGCCAGGAAAGTCCCCCGGTCATATAATGCCAGTGCTCGGCTGGCTGACATTCAAAGAGAATGCAACCTGCCCAAGAACCGCCTCATTTGTGACATGCCCACCAGGTGGAACTCAATGTTGGCAGTGCTGCAGCGGCTGCACATTCAGCAGAGGGCCATCAATGAGTATCTGTGTGAGTATGGCACCAGGACAGGGTCAGGGGAGCTTGGCTTTTTTTCGCCACGCCAGTGGCTACTGATCGAGGATGCATGCACTGTCCTGTCACCATTTGAGGAGGCCACGAGGATGGTGAGCAGTGACAGTGCATGCATCAGTGATACTGTCCCTCTTGTCTTCCTGTTGGAGCACACGCTTCGTGGAATAATGGACAGGGCACTTGAGGCAGAACAGCGGGAGGAAGAGGAGGACTTCCTTACCTCTCAAGGCCTCCTTTATCTATATACTAGTATTCCTGCAGGCCCGCTGATCACACAGGAAGAAGAAGAGGAGGAGGAGGAGGAGGATTGTGTCAGCATGGAGGTGGAGGATAATATTCAGCAGCAGCAGTCTTCAAGGGATCGTTTGCAGTTCTCAGAAACCCATGGAGTTGTACGTGGCTGGGAGGAGGTGGTTGAGGATCATGTGATCCTTAGGGACCCAGAGGACTCCGGACCGAATGCCTCTGCAAACCTACGCTGCATGGCCTCCCTGATCCTGCAAAGTCTGCGAAAGGACCGTAGGATTCGTGGTATCAAGGAGAGGGATCATTACTGGCAACCCTTCTTGATCCACATTACAAGGGTAAGGTTGCAGAACTTATCCAGCCTTCGCAGAGGGAGCAGAGGATGAAACATCTTCAGGAGGCCTTGCAGAAAGGTTTGTGCAATGCGTTTCCAGAACCTGGGAGGTTACAATTTCCTGGTGCTGAACAACGTGTTGCTGAGGCTTCATTCAGTCACAGGAAGAACGGTGGAGAAGGTGGCTGGCTGACAGATGCCTTCAGGCAATTCTTCAGTCCTCAGCGTCCAGGTCTGATTGGTTCCAGCAACCATCGCCAGCATCTGAATTCCATGGTGCAGGAATATCTATGGGCAAGATCAGACTTGGAGACCTTTCTACCAGAACATACACTGGGTTACTGGGTCTTGAGGATGGATCACTGGCCAGAGCTTGCTCAATATGCAATTGAGCTACTGGTCTGTCCTGCATCCAACGTTCTTTCTGAATGCATATTCAGTGCTACTGGAGGCTTTGTAACCGATCACAGAGTGCGCATGTCCACAGACTCTGTTGATCGGCTCACATTCATAAAAATGATAAAAATGAAAAATGTCTTGGATCACCAGCTACCAAGCACCTGATGCTGATGTAACCGATTGATTTTTCTATGGATGTGGGATCCCTTGAAGACTGCATATGCTGACAGACTATCCTATTCCTCCTCAATTTTCATGATGGTAGCTTCTAAGAATATTTTCGGTTCAGGGCACCACCACCACTACCTAAGGCCAAATTTTCTGCCCCTTTAACAGGGGTGCGTAATTACAATTTTTGATCAAATATTTAGCAGCAGGGCATGTTCCTGCACTCAACAAGAGTATCTGTGAGGGGTTGCAGTGTTGTGGCACCACCACTGCCTAAGGCCCAATTTTTCTGCCCCTGTTTAACAGGGGAGTGTAATTATAATTCTTGATCTAATATTTCAAAGCAGGGCCCGTCCCTGTGCCCACCAAGAGTAACTGTGAGGGGTTACAGTGTTGTGGTACCACCAACAACTAAGGCCCAATTTTCCGTAGAGTATATAGGGCAGGCCGTATAATATATACAGGCGGTCCCCTACTTTCAAACATCCGACTTACATATGACTCCTACTTACGAATGGAGGGAGACAACAGGAAGTGAGATGAAATCTACCCCTAGGAAGGGAAATTTTCTCCTGTAAGAGTTAATATGGGAAAAAGGTGTCTCCTCTCCACTGATGCTTTATCACCAATCCTTGTTTCACTAAAACCCCCAAATTTTCAAAATTCAATTGTCATTGGAACAGAAAGTGAGGTGAAATCTTCTGAAGAGGAGGAAAGACAGCAAAACAAATGTCACAGGGGTGATAACCCTTCCCTAGGTTTTCCAAAAAGCTTGAAATAGATTTTTTGTCTGGAGCTACACTTAAAAAAATGTACCTGTTCCAAATTACAAACAGATTCAACTTAAGAGCAAACCTACAGTCCCTGTCTTGTTTGTAACCCGGGGACCGCCTGTATACTGCTGTTCAGAGTATATAGGGCCTGGGGGGAACATGCCTTTTTTTTTTAATTTGGGTGCGGGGTTCCCCTTAATATCCATACAAGACCCAAAGGGCCTGGTAATGGGCTTGGGGGGGGGGGGGGCTCAACATTACATTACAGCCGCAAGCAGTTTTAAATTACTTTTTTTCCTTTAAAAATGTCATTTTGCTTTCGGACTGTTCTAAACACGGAAAACATGCGCCCCTTTACAGGCATACTATAGACACCCCCCAGCTACGAAATTTAAAGGAATATTTCACTTTTATTGTCTCACTTTAAGCATTATTAAAATCACTGCTCCCGAAAAAACGTCCGTTTTTAAAACTTTTTTTTTGCATTGATCCATGTCCCCTGGGGCAGGACCCGGGTCCCCAAACACTTTTTAGGTAATAACTTGCATATAAGCCTTTAAAATTAGCACTTTTAATTTCTCCCATAGACTTTAACGGTGTTCACACAAATTTTTGGTCCGTTCGCATGTTCTGCCGCAAACCGAACCGGCCCATCCCTACTTGCTAGGGACCCCCTTTGGTCTTCATTGTTAGTGGCATAGATACAACAAGGTGTTGGAAACGTTCCTCAGAGATTTTGCTCCATAGTGACATGATAACATCACACAGTTGCTGCAGATTTGTCGGCTGCACATCCATGATGCCAATCTACCGTTCCACCACATCCCAAAGGTGCTCTATTGGATGAGATGTGGTGAGTGTGGGGGCCATTGGAGGACAGGGACCTCATTGTCCAGTGGTGAGATGATTGGAGCTTTGTGACATGGTGCATTATCCTTCTGGAAGGAGCCATCAGAAGATGGGGACACTGTAGTCATAAAGGGATGGACATGGTCAGCAACAATACTCAGGTACTCCATCCCCCACACCATTACACCCCCACCACCAGCCTGAACCGGTAATATCCCATCCCCACACCATTACACCCCCACCACCAGCCTGAACCCGTGATACCCCATCCCCCACACCATTACACCCCCACCACCAGCCTGAACCAGTGATATCCCATCCCCCACACCATTACACCTCCACCACCAGCCTGAACCGGTGATATCCCATCCCCCACACCATTACACCCCCACCACCAGCCTGAACCGGTGATATCCCATCCCCCACACCATTACACCTCCACCACCAGCCTGAACCAGTGATATCCCATCCCCCACACCATTACACCCCTACCACCAGTCTGAACCGGTGATACCCCATCCCCCACACCATTACACCCCCACCACCAGCCTGAACCGGTGATATCCCATCCCCCACACCATTACACCCCCCACCACCAGCCTGAACCGGTGATATCCCATCCCCCACACCATTACACCCCCACCACCAGCCTGAACCAGTGATATCCCATCCCCCACACCATTACACCCCCCACCACCAGCCTGAACCGGTAATATCCCATCCCCACACCATTACACCCCCACCACCAGCCTGAACCCGTGATACCCCATCCCCCACACCATTACACCCCCACCACCAGCCTGAACCAGTGATATCCCATCCCCCACACCATTACACCCCCACCACCAGCCTGAACCGGTGATATCCCATCCCCCACACCATTACACCTCCACCACCAGCCTGAACCGGTGATATCCCATCCCCCACACCATTACACCCCCACCACCAGCCTGAACCGGTGATATCCCATCCCCCACACCATTACACCCCCACCACCAGCCTGAACCCGTGATACCCCATCCCCCACACCATTACACCCCCACCACCAGCCTGAACCAGTGATACCCCATCCCCCGCACCATTACACCCCCACCACCAGCCTGAACCGGTGATATCCCATCCCCCACACCATTACACCCCCACCACCAGCCTGAACCGGTGATACCCCATCCCCCCACACCATTACACCCCCCACCACCAGCCTGAACCAGTGATATCCCATCCCCCACACCATTACACCCCCACCACCAGCCTGAACCAGTGATATCCCATCCCCCACACCATTACACTCCCACCACCAGCCTGAACCGGTGATATCCCATCCCCCACACCATTACACCCCCACCACCAGTCTGAACCGGTGATACCCCATCCCCCACACCATTACACCCCCACCACCAGCCTGAACCAGTGATATCCCATCCCCCACACCATTACACCCCCCACCACCAGCCTGAACCGGTGATACCCCATCCCCCACACCATTACACCCCCACCACCAGCCTGAACCAGTGATACCCCATCCCCCACACCATTACACCCCCACCACCAGCCTGAACCGGTGATATCCCATCCCCCACACCATTACACCCCCACCACCAGTCTGAACCGGTGATACCCCATCCCCCACACCATTACACCCCCACCACCAGCCTGAACCAGTGATATCCCATCCCCCACACCATTACACCCCCCACCACCAGCCTGAACCGGTGATACCCCATCCCCCACACCATTACACCCCCACCACCAGCCTGAACCGGTGATATCCCATCCCCCACACCATTACACCCCCACCACCAGCCTGAACCGGTGATACCCCATCCCCCACACCATTACACCTCCACCACCAGTCTGAACCGGTGATACCCCATCCCCCACACCATTACACCCCCACCACCAGCCTGAACCGGTGATATCCCATCCCCCACACCATTACACCCCCCACCACCAGCCTGAACCGGTGATACCCCATCCCCCACACCATTACACCCCCCACCACCAGCCTGAACCGGTGATATCCCATCCCCCACACCATTACACCCCCCACCACCAGCCTGAACCGGTGATATCCCATCCCCCACACCATTACACCCCCCACCACCAGCCTGAACCAGTGATATCCCATCCCCCACACCATTACACCCCACCACCAGCCTGAACCGGTGATACAAGGCAGGATGGATCCATGCGCCAAATTCTGACCCCACCATCTGAATGTCGGAGCTGATATCCAGACTCATCAGGCCAGGTGACGTTTTTCCAATCTTCTATTGTCCAATTTTGGTGATCCTGTGCCAATTGTAGCCTCAGTTTCCTGTTCTTAGCTGACAGGAATGGCACCCGGTGTGGTCTTCTGCTGCTGTAGCCCATCTGCTTCAAGGTTGGATGTGTTGTGTGTTCAGAGATGGTATTCTGCATACCTTGAGTGTAATGAGGGATTATTTGAGTTACTGTTGTCTTTCTATTATCTGGAACCAGTCTGCCCATTCTCCTCTGACCTCAACAAGGCATTTTCCTCCACACAACTGCCGCTCAATGGATATTTTCTCTTTTTTGGACCATTGTCTGCAAACTCGAGAGATGGTTGTGTGTGAAAATCCCAGTAGATTTTTAAAATACTCAGACCAGCCCTTCTGGCACCAACAACCATGCCATTTTGAAAGTCAATTAAATCCCCTTTACTGCCCATTCTGATGCTTGGTTTGAACTTCAGCAAGTCGTCTTCACCACGTCTAGATACCTTAATGCATTGAGTTGCTGCCATGTGATTGGCACTTAGCAATTTGTGTCATTATGAGCGACAACTGGTTGGAATGCTGTTTTGGACATTTTGGATTCTTTTCCTCATTTATAATTACTCATAAGGAGCAACTCCAACTTTCTAAATAGTCTATATTGTCTATTTTGGACCTTTTTTCATGAGCTCTTGTCATTGTACATGGGCATTAGCTAGAAGATCTCAAACTTGTCCTCCAACTACAATATTAGTACAAAGATCCACAAACATGCACTAAAGATTTACCGGTTTCTGGAAATGGCATAACAGTCACATCACCTCAACATACAATCCGGAGTCACTTCAGTCACATTTAGCGGATGGTCCGCAGTAGTCACATGTGAAAGCATATGCAGCACTTTAAGAAGCCATCTCCCGCTAACAGTCTCTCCTTCCACCCAGAGTCATTAGTACCGTAACGTACCTGGTGGTGGAGCCTGAAGAACTGAGGAAGACCTCTCTTACAGCCCTGGCTCTGGAGTCCCTGGTGAGGTGACGGAGAATGGCGGTGCACAAAGTGGCCTGGTAATTCTCTCGTTGGAGGTTGCCGGAGTGTGTCTGGAACGCAGGGATGGCAGGACCGAACACCCCGGGAGAAGAACAGGAGCCAGTGAAGAGTGCAGATTGTCTGGGGTGGATGGGATAGGCGGAGTCGGACAGTCAGGTGGTGGACAGGAGAGTAGTCAGTATTCAGGCCAAGGTCGGTAAAAGCAGAACGGCTGAGCGGCAGGAGAAGGCAGAAGCGCAATCCAAGGACAAGCCAGGGGTCAGTACAGGCGGCATTCAGGCAGAGGCAGGATCAGGTCAGCAACAGAAAAAAAAAAACAAGAACCGGTAACAGGAACACAGGAATGTACAGTGCCTAGAAAAAGTATTCATACCCCTTGAAATTTTCCACATTTTGTCATACATAGTTACATAGTAGGTGAGGTTGAAAAAAGACACAAGTCCATCAAGTCCAACCTATGTGTGTGATTATGTGTCAGTATTTCATTACATATCCCTGTATGTTGCGGTCATTCAGGTGCTTATCTAATAGTTTCTTGAAGCTATCAATGCTCCCCGCTGAGACCACCGCCTGTGGAAGGGAATTCCACATCCTTGCCGCTCTTACAGTAAAGAACCCTCTACGTAGTTTAAGGTTAAACCTCTTTTCTTCTAATTGTAATGAGTGGCCACGAGTCTTATTAAACTCTCTTCTGCGAAAAAGTTTTATCCCTATTGTGGGGTCACCAGTCCGGTATTTATATCTTGTGGGGTCACCAGTACGGTATTTGTAAATTGAAATCATATCCCCTCTCAAGCGTCTCTTCTCCAGAGAGAATAAGTTCAGAGCTCACAACCTTTCCTCATAACTAAGATCCTCCAGACCCTTTATTAGCTTTGTTGCCCTTCTTTGTACTCGCTCCATTTCCAGTACATCCTTCCTGAGGACTGGTGCCCAGAACTGGACAGCATACTCCAGGTGCGGCCGGACCAGAGTCTTGTAGAGCGGGAGAATTATCGTTTTATCTCTGGAGTTGATCCCCCTTTTAATGCCAATATTCTGTTTGCTTTATTAGCAGCAGCTTGGCATTGCATGCCATTGCTGAGCCTATCATCTACTAGGACCCCCAGGTCCTTTTCCATCCTAGATTCCCCCAGAGGTTCTCCCCCCAGTCTATAGATTGCATTCAGATTTTTGCCACCCAAATACATTATTTTACATTTTTCTACATTGAACCTCATTTGCCATGTAGTTGCCCACCCCATTAATTTGTTCAGGTCTTTTTGCAAGGTTTCCACATCCTGCGGAGAAGTTATTGCCCTGCTTAGCTTAGTATCGTCTGCAAATACAGAGATTGAACTATTTATCCCATCCTCCAGGTCGTTTATGAACAAATTAAATAGGATTGGTCCCAGCACAGAACCCTGGGGAACCCCACTACCCACCCCTGACCATTCCGAGTACTCCCCATTTATCACCACCCTCTGAACACGCCCTTGTAGCCAGTTTTCAATCCATGTACTCACCCTATGGTCCATGCCAACGGACCTTATTTTGTACAGTAAACGTTTATGGGGAACTGTGTCAAATGCTTTTGCAAAATCCAGATACACCACGTCTACGGGCCTTCCTTTATCTAGATGGCAACTCACCTCCTCATAGAAGGTTAGTAGATTGGTTTGGCAAGAACGATTCTTCATGAATCCATGCTGATTACTGCTAATGATATCATTCTTATTACTAAAATCTTGTATATAGTCCCTTATCATCCCCTCCAAGAGTTTACATACTATTGATGTTAGGCTAACTGGTCTGTAATTCCCAGGGATGTTTTTTGGGCCCTTTTTAAATATTGGTGCTACATTGGCTTTTCTCCAATCAGCTGGTACCATTCCAGTCAATAGACTGTCTGTAAAAATTAGGAACAACGGTCTGGCAATCACCTGACTGAGTTCCCTAAGTACCCTTGGATGCAAGCCATCTGGTCCCGGTGATTTATTAATGTTAAGTTTCTCAAGTCTAATTTTAATTCCGTCCTCTGTTAACCATGGAGGTGCTTCCTGTGTTGTGTCATGAGGATAAACACTGCAGTTTTGGTTACTGAAGCCCCCCGATTCACTCGTGAAGACTGAGGAGAAGAATAAATTCAATACCTTTGCCATCTCCCCATCCTTTGTAACCAGATGTCCTTCCTCATTCTTTATGGGGCCAATATGGTCTGTCCTCCCTTTTTTACATACTTAAAGAATTTCTTGGGATTTTTTTTGCTCTCCTCCGCTATGTGTCTTTCATGTTCTATCTTAGCCATCCTAATTGCACCCTTACATTTCTTATTGCATTCTTTATAAAGTCTGAATGCTGTGGATGATCCCTCAACCTTGTATTTTTTGAAGGTCTTCTCCTTTGCTTTTATATGCATTTTTACATTGGAGTTAAGCCATCCAGGATGTTTGTTCGCTCTTTTAAATTTATTACCCAATGGGATACATTGGCTAATGCCCTTATTTAATATGCTCTTAAAGCAAACCCATCTCTCCTCCGTATTCTTTGTTCCTAATATTTTATCCCAATTTATGCCTTTTAGCAAGGTTTGTAGTTTAGGGAAGTTGGCTCTTTTGAAATTCAGTGTCTTTGTGTTCCCTTCATGTCTCCTATTTGTGTGATTTATACTGAAACTAATTGACCTGTGATTGCTGTTACCTAAATTGCCCCGTATTTCCACATCTGTTATCAAGTCTGTATTGTTGGTAATCAGTAGATCCAGTAATGTTTTATTTCTAGTTGGTGCGTCTACCATCTGACCCATAAAATTGTCCTGCAAGACACTAAGGAACTGGCGAGCCTTAAATGAATGCGCGGTTCCCTCCGCCCAGTCTATGTCTGGATAATTAAAATCCCCCATTATGATAACACTTCCCATCCTTGCTGCTAATCCAATTTGTGATAGGAGATCCGTCTCCACTTCCTCCCTCAGGTTAGGGGGCCTATAGCATACTCCCAGTATTATTTTCCCCTTAGCTTCATCCCTTTGGAGCTCTACCCATAAAGATTCCACCTCCTCCCTAGCCCCCTCAGTGATGTCATCTGTCACATTCGCTTGTACATTATTCTTGATATATAGGCATACCCCTCCCCCTTTTTTACCCTCTCTGTCCTTGCGGTATAGGGTATACCCTTGAATGTTTGCCAGCCAATCATGAGAGCTGTTGAACCAGGTCTCTGAAATTCCCACAAAATCCAAATCCTCCTCGTACAACAGTATCTCTAGTTCACCCATCTTGTCCGCCAGGCTCCTGGCATTGGTGAACATGCCACATAGTTTAGGCCGGTCGCATATTGTCCTCGTATTGGGGGTTTCAAGATTGCAACTAGGACTTGCTACTATACTCACCTTGTGTTTTTGTGCTTTGGTTAACCTACCACTAATGCCCCCAATACTACCCTCTGGAATATCTTCCGCGCTGGCTATCACTGTCTCTGGACCCTCCCCCCCATCGCCTAGTTTAAAAACCCCTCTAACTTTTTGGCCATCTTCATTCCCAGCAGATCTGCACCCTCCTCATTTAGGTGCAGTCTGTCCCTTCTATAGTACCGGTTACCGACTGAGAAGTCGGCCCAGTCCTCCAGGAACCCAAACCCCTCCTTACTACACCAGCTCTTCAGCCACTTGTTTACTTCCCTAATCTCCCTCTGCCTCTCTGGTGTGGCTCGATGTACCGGTAGTATTCCTGAGAACACTACCTTGGAGGTCCTTTTCCTCAATTTAGCTCCTAAGTCCCTAAAATCGTTCTTTAGGACACTCCATCTGCCTCTGACTTTGTCATTGGTGCCAACGTGCACCATGACAGCCGGGTCTTCCCCAGCCCCTCCCAGTAATCTGTCCACAAGATCCGTGATGTGCCGAACCCGAGCGCCCGGTAGACAACATACTGTTCGGCGCTTCAGGTCTTGGTTACAGATTGCCCTCTCTGTCCTTCTAAGAATTGAGCCCCCTTCCACCAGAATCTGTCTTCCCTTTCCCTTTGCTGCCCCCCCACTCTCACTGGTCATGTTACAACCAAAAACATAAATGTATTTTATTGGGATTTGATGTGATAGACCAACACAAAGTGTCACATAATTGTGAAGTGGAAGGAAAATGATTAATGATACAAATAAATATGTGAAAAGTGTGGGGGGGGGGGCATTTGTATTCAGCCCCCTTTACTCTGATACCCCTAACTAAAATCTAGTGGAACCAATTGTCTTCAGAAGTCACTGAATCAGTAAATAGAGTCCACCTGTGTGTCATTTAATCTCAGTATAAATACAGCTGTTCTGTGAAGCCCTCAGAGGTTTGTTAGAGTACCTTAGTGAACAAGCAGCATTGTGAAGGCCAAGGAACACACCAGACAGGTCAGGGATAAAGTTGTGGAGAAGTATAAAGCAGGGTTAGGTTATAAAAAAATCTCCCAAGCTTTGAACATCTCACGGAGCTCTGTTCAATCCATCATCCGAAAATGGAAAGAGTATGGCACAACTGCAAACCTACCAAGACATGGCCGTCCACCTAAACTGACCGGCCGGGCAAGGAGAGCATTCATCAGAGAAGAGCCAAGAGGTCCATGGTAACTCTGGAGGAGCTGCAGAGATCCACAGCTCAGGTGGGAGGGGTATGAATACTTTTTCAAGGCACTGTAGTAGACCAAACAGCACTGATACATTGCTCTCATGCAATTTTAATAGCCCTTCAGGCACCAATTTGCCCTTGTACATGTGTACACACACCTGCTTACTGGCCACAGCCAGGGTTTCTTGGATTTGCACGTCTGTGCACACAAATGTTCCTTTCCTGACAAGTGCTCACAGGACTGGGCTCTCTGCAGTCACCTCCTCTGTAGGTACACCTCTCCTAGGACCCTCCGCAGTAATAGCATCCCTCAGGGAATGCTTGCCCTAGTCCTCCCCTCCATAAGGGTCAGAAAGTCTACAGCCACCTCTCTTGGGTGCAAGTCTACTCTTCCCCGTCCTCCTGCCCTATCCAGGACCTCACTGCAGGATGGCTTGATCTAAAAGGGGCCTGCACCCGATGACCACCCTAATTACTGTAACTAGACATTGTCATGGTACACAGCCACCTAGTGGCAATGTAGATAATTGCCTAAACATTCATGTGGACAGCCTGCACCCCTCCTTCTTCAAGATCTCAATGACGGCACATTGCTTCTGCTTGGAATCCATTATTTACCTGCAATGAAAAAGACGAAGAATAGTTACTATAGAAGAAGAGTTACTTTAGAAGAAGAGTTACTTTAGAAGAAGAGTTACTATAGAGGAAGAGTTACTATAGAAGAAGAGTCACTATGGAGGAAGAGTCACTATGGAGGAAGAGTCACTACAGAAGAGGAGTTACCATAGAATAAGAGTTACCATAGAATAAGAGTTACCATAGAAGAAGAGTTACCATAGAAGAAGAGTTACCTCAGAAGAAGAGTTACCTCAGAAGAAGAGTAACTATAGAAGAAGAGTCACTATAGAAGAAGAGTCACTATAGAAGAAGAGTAACTATAGAAGAAGAGTCACTATAGAAGAAGAGTAACTATAGAAGAAGAGTCACTATAGAAGAAGAGTCACTATAGAAGAAGAGTTACTATAGAAGAAGAGTCACTATAGAGGAAGAGTCACTATAGAAGAAGAGTCACTATAGAAGAAGAGTTACTATAGAGGAAGAGTCACTATAGAAGAAGAGTTACTATAGAAGAAGAGTCACTATGGAGGAAGAGTCACTATAGAAAAAGAGTTACTATAGAAGAAGAGTCACTATGGAGGAAGAGTCACTATGGAGGAAGAGTCACTACAGAAGAGGAGTTACCATAGAAGAAGAGTTACCATAGAAGAAGAGTTACTATAGAAGAAGAGTCACTATAGAGGAAGAGTAACTATAGAAGAAGAGTTACTATAGAAGAAGAGTCACTATAGAAGAAGAGTCACTATAGAAGAAGAGTTACTATAGAGGAAGAGTCACTATAGAGGAAGAGTCACTATAGAAGAAGAGTCACTATAGAAGAAGAGTCACTATAGAGGAAGAGTAACTATAGAAGAAGAGTCAATATAGAAGAAGAGTCACTATGGAGGAAGAGTCACTATGGAGGAAGAGTCACTATAGAAGAAGAGTTACTATAGAGGACGAGTCACTATAGAAGAAGAGTCACTATAGAAGAAGAGTTACTCCACCAACATGTGACATTTAAGTGACCAATGGAAGTTAATAAAGAAAATGTTTTTTTACATAACCTTCAGTACATCCCTCGTAGTAACTGCTGTTCTTAAATAAAGCCGGTATGTACAAGTGAAGGGAATGGAAGAAGCTTGAAGGAATGTAAATGTGAGCTCTCGGTCATTGTGATGCTGAGATAACTTCTTTTACACCCGAGGTATCTGTAACCGTATTCAGCCTGTTACTTTATTTCTCTGGAGGATTGGTGAAAACCTGTCAGACCAGGAGCAAAGATGGGCCCACACACTGGCGTGGAACCGTTACCTGGCAACCAGTTCTTAAGAGGGGAAGGTGGGAAAAGCTGTCATATTCTAGCTGGAGATTTATGTATTAACTGCCAGACTTAAACCACATGAAAAAAAAAATGCTTTTCTACACATTTTTCAACACTTAAGTGGTTCATGGTTTGCAACCGCCTTTCTATTTTTGGAAACGCATTTCGCTCCTGTTTAGCAAAGCGGCATAAGGCTCGGCTCTATGTTTAGCACTATTAGCACAAAACTTGTAAAAAAACATCTTCGCTGAGAGCAATAATATCAGATTTCATTAAGCATCGGAGACGAGAGTGGTCATATATATCGGTACTCAGCTGGTCTGTCTATAAGAGCTGAGGGGAACGTGGCCACCTTACCACCCTGATTTACCCACAAGACCAGGGAGGGAATCAGGCAAGCAACTGACTAGAAGCACCAATGGAGTACGGCTCTCCACCGACATAGAGAAACCAAGATAAACAAAGTCTGGGAAGGCTGAGGGAGACTAATACAAAGCTGAAGAGGGCTTTGAAGGAACCAATATAACCAAAGCTGAAGAGGGCTTTGAAGGAACTGATATAAACAAAGCTGCAGAGGGCTGAGAGGAAACCAATATAAACAAAGCTGAAGAGGGCTGAGAGGGAACCAATATAAACAAAGCTGAAGAGGGCTGAGAGGGAACCAATATAAACAAAGCTGAAGAGGGCTTTGAAGGAACCAATATAACCAAAGCTGAAGAGGGCTGAGAGGGAACCAATATAAACAAAGCTGCAGAGGGCTGAGAGGGAACCAATATAAACAAAGCTGAAGATGGTTGAGAGGGAACCAATATAAACAAAGCTGAAGAGGGCTTTGAAGGAACCAATATAAACAAAGTTGAAGAGGGCTTTGAATGAACCAATATAACCAAAGCTGAAGAGGGCTTTGAAGGAACCAATATAAACAAAGCTGAAGAGGGCTGAGAGGAAACCAATATAAACAAAGCTGAAGATGGCTGAGAGGGAACCAATATAAACAAAGCTGAAGAGGGCTTTGAAGGAACCAATATAAACAAAGTTGAAGAGGGCTTTGAATGAACCAATATAACCAAAGCTGAAGAGGGCTTTGAAGGAACCAATATAAACAAAGCTGAAGAGGGCTGAGAGGAAACCAATATAAACAAAGCTGAAGATGGCTGAGAGGGAACCAATATAAACAAATCTGAAGAGGGCTTTGAAGGAACCAATATAAACAAAGCTGAAGAGGGCTGAGAGGAGACCAATATAAACAAAACCTGGGAAGGCTGAGGGGGACTAATACAAAGCTGAAGAGGGCTTTGAATGAACCAATATAACCAAAGCTGAAGAGGGCTTTGAAGGAACCAATATAAACAAAGCTGAAGAGAGCTTTGAAGGAACCAATATAAACAAAGTTAAAGAGGGCTGAGAGGAAACCAATATAAACAAAGATGAAGAGGGCTTTGAAGGAACCAATATAAACAAAGATGAAGAGGGCTTTGAAGGAACCAATAAAACCAAAGCCAAAGAGGGCTAAGAGGGAACCAATATAAACAAAGCTGAAGAGGGCTGAGAGGGAACCAATATAAACAAAGCTGAAGAGGGCTGAGAGGGAACCAATATAAAAACAATAAGGAGTGCTGTGGGTCTGCCCTGGGCTTCTCAGGGTTGATGAAGAGGAATTATTGTTTTAGTAGCCCATAGAGGTCTTTGCATCCGGCTAGCACAGGGCCAGTACTGAGTTTGGATGGTTAAGTGAGCCAATGTAAAAAAAAAGTAGGAAAGCTTTGGGTTGTGGCGTTCCGAGCACATCCAGCACCCGGGGCTGATCATTTTTAACACCCAACCTCCGCCAAAAAAAAAGTCAGAAAAACCAAAGCTTAGTTGTGGCTGTGGTCAAATTGCACTAACAGTGGGAGGGACTTAAATGGGCATATTTAAAAAGAAGTCCTCTATACTCAGCACACGTATGCTACACTCCTTTACCCACAAAATATGCTTTAATGACAGAACCACAAGCAAGAGTGTACCAGACACATACAAACCTCAGCACATTGATTTTGATTTCTTTACATACTGTATGCATTTAGTGCCTTGAAAAAGTATTCATACCCCTTGAAATGTCCCACATCTTGTCATGTTACAACCAAAAACGTAAATGTATTTTATTGGGATTTTATGTGATAGACCAACACAAAGTGGCACATAATTGTGAAGTGGAAGGAAAATGATAAATGATACAAATAAATATGTGAAAAGTGTGGGGGGCAGTTGTATGTCCGTCGCTGAGGACGTCTATGACGAAACACGTACGACAGAGCCACGCACACTACATCACTTCTGTGTTTAAGAGAGGGTGGAACGCAGCTGGAGCCCAATAGCTGCCGCTATCCCCTATCTCAGTACACACTTGTGTTTTTAAACTTGAACCGGCATTACATGCACGCTGGCTACGTGTGCTACCGATTCAGGAGCACGCGGTTTTCATTGGATGTTTTTGCCTGGTGTTTAGTTTATGTCATTTTAATGAATAAACGGACCGATTTTTTAAATTTTACTACACCATGGGAGCTCTTTCTTTATATTTTTTGACATATGAGTGATTTACCAATGGGCACATCAGAATCCACTATTTAACAAGGATACATCTGGGACATCCACCGCGGACATCAGGGAGCAGTGACCTCCATAATAAGCACTACATGCCTATTACCCCTGTAGGGGTGTCTGGATCTGGCGAGTAGGAATTCGGAAGGGGTAGCACAGAAGTCACCTGGAAATATATCTAAGCACTAAAGTCACCTCGATGCTGTCTAGATCTGATGCAGACACCACTATGCATATGGAACTTTCATATTTCATTTTGTCCTGCACACTATAGACTTTTCGTTTTTTCAGCCATAATATCTGGGGACCACTGTACCGATCATTTGACTTTTTTTGCAGGATCCCATCTGGCTGATTTGTGATTCCTGTATAGATGTGACAATTTGTAATTCCTATATAGATGTGACAGTGTTATATGTGGATTGGAGTTGATTTGCATGTACATTTTTTTGGGTTTATCTCCTATACATAGCTTTTTTAATCCATACCAGTTATTTTTATTTTCACTGCACACCCATTCATCACCTGGAGCTACGCGCTGGATACTTAGGCCTATATGATATACCTCCTCCATTTTTGCCTATTGTGGCAGGAAGCATTTCTACATATCACATAGCCCTATTCAGATAATATGGGTATAGCTGTGTAAATACCTAATAAATATCTTTATTTGATTTTTTTCCCTATGATATAGCAGCATCTAGGGTTTTTTCTAGGTAGCGCCAACCACCCCATTTCCCTTATTCACATTAGGCATTTGTATGGCGCCCCCCGGAGTCAATACTTTGTAGAACCCCCTCTCTCTACAAGTCTTTTTGGGGATGTCTCTACCAGCTTTGCACATTTAGAGAGGACATTTCTGCCCATTCTTCTTTGTAAAATATCTCAAGCTCTGTCAGATTGGATGGAGAGCGTCTGTGATCAGCAATTTTCAAGTCTTACCACAGATTCTCAATGGGATTTAGGTCTGGACTGTGACTGGGCCATTCTAACACATGAATATCCTTTGATCTAAACCATTCCATTGTAGCTCTGGCTGGATGTTTCGGGTCGTTGTCCTGCTGGAAGGTGAACCTCCGCCCCAGTCTCAAGTCTTTTGTAGACTCTAACAGGTTTTCATCTAAGATTGTCCTGTATTTGTCTCCATCCATCTTCCCATCAACTCTGACCAGCTTCCCTGTCCCTGCTGAAGAAAACCATCCCCACCACATGATGCTGCCACCACCATGTTTCACGGTGGGGATGGTGTGTTCAGGGTGATGTGCAGTGTTAGTTTCCCCCACACATAGCGTTTTGCTTTTAGGCCATAAAGTTGAATTTTGGTCTCCTCTGACCAGATCACCTTCTTCCACATGTTTGCTGTGTCCTCCACATGGCTTCTCACAAACTACAAACAGGACTTCTTATGACTTTCTTTCACCGATGTCTTTCTTCTTGTCACTCTTCCATAAAGGGCAGATTTGTGGAGAACACGACTAATAGTTGTCCTGTGGACAGATTCTCCCACCTGAGCTGTGGATCTCTGCAGCTCCTCCAGAGTTACCATGGACCTCTTGTCTCTTCTCTGATGAATGCTCTCCTTGCCCGGCCGGTCAGTTTAGGTGGACGGCCATGTCTTGGTAGGTTTGCAGTTGTGCCATACTCTTTCCATTTTCCGATGATGGATTGAACAGAGCTCCATGAGATGTTCAAAGCTTGGGAGATTTTTTTATAACCTAACCCTGCTTTATACTTCTCCACAACTTTATCCCTGACCTGTCTGGTGTGTTCCTTGGCCTTCATGATGCTGTTTGTTCACTAAGGTTCTCTAATAGGGATGAGCTTCGAGTTCGAGTCGAACTCATGTTCGACTCGAACATTGGCTGTTCGCAAGTTCACCGAACAGCGAACAATTTGGGGTGTTCGCGGCAAATTCGAATGCCGCGGAACACCCTTTAAAAGTCTATGGGAGAAATCAAAAGTGCTAATTTTAAAGGCTAATATGCAAGTTATTGTCATAAAAAGTGTTTGGGGACCTGGGTCCTGCCCCAGGGGACATGGATCAATGCAAAAAAAGTTTTAAAAACGGCCGTTTTTTCAGGAGCAGTGATTTTAATAATGCTTAAAGTCAATCAATAAAAGTGTAATATCCCTTTAAATTTCGTACCTGGGGGGTGTCTATAGTATGCCTGTAAAGGGGCGCATGTTTCCTGTGTTTAGAACAGTCTGACAGCAAAATGACATTTTGAAGGAAAAAACTCATTTAAAACTACTCGCGGCTATTGCATTGCCGACAATACACATAGAAGTTCATTGATAAAAACGGCATGGGAATTCCCCAAAGGGGAACCCCGAACCAAAATTAAAAAAAAAAAATGACGTGGGGGTCCCCCTAAATTCCATACCAGGCCCTTCAGGTCTGGTATGGATATTAAGGGGAACCCCGAACCAAAATTAAAAAAAAAAAATGACGTGGGGGTCCCCCTAAATTCCATACCAGGCCCTTCAGGTCTGGTATGGATTTTAAGGGGAACCCCGCGCCAAAAAAAAAAAAAAAAACGGCGTGGGGTCCCCCCAAAAATCCATACCAGACCCTTATCCGAGCACGCAACCTGGCAGGCCGCAGGAAAAGAGGGGGGGACGAGAGTGCGGCCCCCCCTCCCTCCTGAACCGTACCAGGCCACATGCCCTCAACATTGGGAGGGTGCTTTGGGGTAGCCCCCCAAAACACCTTGTCCCCATGTTGATGAGGACAAGGGCCTCATCCCCACAACCCTGGCCGGTGGTTGTGGGGGTCTGCGGGCGGGGGGCTTATCGGAATCTGGAAGCCCCCTTTAACAAGGTGACCCCCAGATCCCGGCCCCCCCCTGTGTGAAATGGTAAGGGGGTACATAAGTACCCCTACCATTTCACGAAAAAAGTGTCAAAAATGTTAAAAATGACAAGAGACAGTTTTTGACAATTCCTTTATTTAAATGCTTCTTCTATCGTCCTTCATCTTCTGGTTCTTCTGGTTCTTCTGGCTCTTCCTCCGGCGTTCTCGTCCAGCATCTCCTCCGCGGCGTCTTCTGTCTTCTTCTCCTCGGGCCGCTCCGCACCCATGGCATGGGGGGGAGGCTCCCGCTCTTCTCTTCTTCTCTTCTTCTCTTCTTCTCTTCTTCTCCGGGCCGCTCCGCAATCCATGCTGGCATGGAGGGAGGCTCCCGCTGTGTGACGGCGCTCCTCGTCTGACAGTTCTTAAATAACGGGGGGGCGGGGCCACCCGGTGACCCCGCCCCCCTCTGACGCACGGTGACTTGACGGGACTTCCCTGTGACGTCACGGGGAATGCCACAGGGAAGTCCCGTCAAGTCACCGTGCGTCAGAGGGGGGCGGGGTCACCGGGTGGCCCCGCCCCCCCGTTATTTAAGAACTGTCAGACGAGGAGCGCCGTCACACAGCGGGAGCCTCCCTCCATGCCAGCATGGATTGCGGAGCGGCCCGGAGAAGAAGAGAAGAAGAGAAGAAGAGAAGAAGAGAAGAAGAGAAGAGCGGGAGCCTCCCCCCCATGCCATGGGTGCGGAGCGGCCCGAGGAGAAGAAGACAGAAGACGCCGCGGAGGAGATGCTGGACGAGAACGCCGGAGGAAGAACCAGAAGAACCAGAAGAGCCAGAAGAACCAGAAGATGAAGGACGATAGAAGAAAGAAGAAGCATTTAAATAAAGGAATTGTCAAAAACTGTCTCTTGTCATTTTTAACATTTTTGACACTTTTTTCGTGAAATGGTAGGGGTACTTATGTACCCCCTTACCATTTCACACAGGGGGGGGCCGGGATCTGGGGGTCACCTTGTTAAAGGGGGCTTCCAGATTCCGATAAGCCCCCCACCCGCAGACCCCCACAACCACCGGCCAGGGTTGTGGGGATGAGGCCCTTGTCCTCATCAACATGGGGACAAGGTGTTTTGGGGGGCTACCCCAAAGCACCCTCCCAATGTTGAGGGCATGTGGCCTGGTACGGTTCAGGAGGGAGGGGGGGCCGCACTCTCGTCCCCCCCTCTTTTCCTGCGGCCTGCCAGGTTGCGTGCTCGGATAAGGGTCTGGTATGGATTTTTGGGGGGACCCCACGCCGCTTTTTTTTTTTTTTTTTTGGCGCGGGGTTCCCCTTAAAATCCATACCAGACCTGAAGGGTCTGGTATGGAATTTAGGGGGAACCCCACGTCATTTTTTTTTTTTAATTTTGGCCGGGGTTCCCCTTAATATCCATACCAGACCTGAAGGGCCTGATATGGAATTTAGGAGGACTCCCACGTCATTTTTTTTTTTTAATTTTGGTTCGGGGTTCCCCTTTGGGGAATTCCCATGCCGTTTTTATCAATGAACTTCTATGTGTATTGTCGGCAATGCAATAGCCGCGGGTAGTTTTAAATGAGTTTTTTCCTTCAAAATGTCATTTTGCTGTCAGACTGTTCTAAACACAGGAAACATGCGCCCCTTTACAGGCATACTATAGACACCCCCCAGGTACGAAATTTAAAGGGATATTACACTTTTATTGTTTGACTTTAAGCATTATTAAAATCACTGCTCCTGAAAAAACGGCCGTTTTTAAAACTTTTTTTTGCATTGATCCATGTCCCCAAACACTTTTTATGACAATAACTTGCATATAAGCCTTTAAAATGAGCACTTTTGATTATTCATGTTCGTGTCCCATAGACTTTAACGGTGTTCGCATGTTCGAACGAACTTTTTTCCTGTTCGCATGTTCTGGTGCGAACCGAACAGGGGGGTATTCGGCTCATCCCTATTCTCTAACAAACCTCTGAGGGCTTCACAGAACAGCTGTATTTATACTGAGATTAAATGACACACAGGTGGACTCTATTTACTAATTAGGTGACTTCTGAAGGCAATTGGTTCCTCTAGATTTTAGTTAGGGGTATCAGAGTAAAGGGGGCTGAATACAAATGCCCCCCCCCCCCCCCCCCCACTTTTCACATATTTATTTGTATCATTTATCATTTTCCTTCAACTTCACAATTATGTGACACTTTGTGTTGGTCTTTCACATAAAATCCCAATAAAATACATTTTCAGTACAGACAGACCCCCCCAGCACAGACCCCTCAGTACAGATTTCCCCCCAGCTCAGACTGAACTCCCCAGCACAGACCCCTCCCCTAAATCTCCCCCTTCCTGCCCACCTCCTAGGTATGGAGTAAAAGAACCCCCCTCCCCCCCCCAGTATAGCCCCCTCATTGCAGATACCCCCCCCTCTCCCCAGTACAAACTTCTCAGTACAGACACCATCATTTCCCACCCCCCAGTACAGACCCCTAAGGGCTCGTTTGCACAGTCTCAACCCCCTAAGTAGTAGAAACCTCCTTCCCTCCAGTATAGGCCCCTCAATACCAATATAGAGAACCCCTTTAATACAGTCACCCCCTATCCCCCCCAGTACAGACCCCTCAGTAGTAAAAACACCTCCTTTCCCCTTGATCCAGCCACTTGAGTAAAAACAACCACCCCTCCCAGTACAAACAACCCCCATGGCCCCCCTCAGTACAGACCCCTCAGTACAGACCATTCCTTATCCCATTGGCTCCCGCTGCTGTCAGTCAAATCCATTAAGAAGGGAGCAGGGGGGCAGGGCTAAGTCGTGCTGGGTGTGTCTATGGATGCACATAGCCCGGCTTGGGGGTGTGCCTGCACGGCAAGCCTTGTGCTGAGGGGGCCACCCAGAGGAAAGGAGGAGCGGACAGCGCCAGAGGGGAACTCCAGAGGAGGGGGTAAGGGGCCGCTTTGTGCAATACCAATAAACAGAGCAGGGAAGTATGACATCTTTTTTATTTTAATAAAAAAAAAAATAGCTGTACAGTCACTTAAAGACCCATTTATTTCTATTAATGGGAACAAAAAGTGCCAGGAGAGGAGGACACTGGAGGCCGGGTGGACTCTCATTAGCTCCGTCACTAATAGAACTTCCAGAAGTATAACAATATACACAAAGCTTTCAGAAATGATTTAGTAATCAGAGTGTTAAAAAAAATACAATAGACGTCCTCAGGGCTTTAATAAAAAATAATTTGATTTTATTTCCTGTCCATTACTTTGTTGTTCCATCAGCCTCATAAAAAGGATTATTGTTAATCATAAAGTCTTTGTTCCCCGAGAGGAGAGAATAATTGGGTGAAATTTAACGGCATTAAGGCCTAAATAGGAGGTCAATTCTACAAGACGTTCTACAAGACGTTCCACAAGACGTTCCACAAGAGGTTCCACAAGAGGTTCCAAAAGACGTTCCACAAGACGTTCCACAAGACGTTCTACAAGACGTTCCACAAGAGGTTCCAAAAGACGTTCTACAAGACGTTCCACAAGACGGTCCACAAGACGTTCCACAAGACGTTCCACAAGACGTTCTACAAGACGTTCCACAAGAGGTTCCAAAAGACGTTCCACAAGACGTTCCACAAGACGTTCCACAAGTCGTTCCACAAGACGTTCCAAAAGACGTTCCACAAGACGTTCCACAAGACGTTCTACAAGTCATTCCACAAGACGTTCTTCAGGACGTTCTACAACGCATTTCTTCTGGGAAGAATTATATAACCAGCACTTATAAAAATAGGAAACCGTTCAGAAATGACTGTTAGAGAACACGTCATGTTGGGTTTAACAGACGCATCCAGAGGTATAATCCACCAATCTATGGGGCATTCCAAGAACATCCTTTTGGCACTAATGTTGCATTGTAGACACCCGGTTCACACTAGGACGACTTGTCAGGCAACTAAGCTGCCTGACAAGTCGCGTTCCGTTCTGTACAATGGAACCGTTCTAATAGGAACGACTCAAGTCGCTCCGACTTAGAAAAAGGTTCCTGTACTACTTTTGGGGTGACTTCAGGCGACTTGCATTGACTTCTATACAGAAGTCATTTTGCAAGCCGCCGCTGAAGTCGTGTGCAGGTCGCCTTGCAGAGTCGCGCTGCAAGTCGGGCTGCCCCTGTGTGAACTGACTCTTAGTTTCCTTCGTTTTTTTTTTTTTTAGTTTTTCAGGTTATTTGTTATGACCAAAATTATTTTATTTTTTTTTTTCAAAAATTCGTAACTTCGGAAAAATGTGAATTTCGAAATCCAACTATTTGAAAATTCCGAAATTCGTAAACTCGAAAATTCTGAAATTTTAAAATTCGAAAATTCCAAACACCCGAAAATTCGAAAGAACGAAAATCCAAAAATTAGAACAGGAATCAGAAAAATGTGAAGATTTAAAAATTCGGAAATTCAGAATATTCGAAAATACCGAAAACCTGAAAATTCGAAAATAAGAACGAAAATCCAAAAATAAGAACGGAAATCCGAAAATTCAAAAATCTGAAATAATAACTAACTAATAATAACTATTACTCTTTATTAAATTATAGGTATTGGAATTGCCTTTCAAGTTTGGCTGTTTAGTGAACGTAACGAATACGAATTTATCCGAAGATACGAATTATCCGAAATAACGAATGCCGCATCTAAACGAATGGAATGTAGCGAATTATTAATAATAAATAATAATAAAAACTTTTTATTATTATTTATTATTAATTTGTTACGTTCCATCAGTTTAGATGGGGCATTCGTTATTTCGATGGAACATAACAAATTAATAATAATAAATAATAATAAAAACTTTTTATTATTATTAATTAGTTATGTTCCATTTGTTTAGATGCGGCATTTGTTATTTTGGATAATAACTTCTTATGAACTCGATTTTGTTACCTTCACTAACAGCCAAATTTGAAAGGAAATTCCAATACCTATAATTTAATAGTTAGTAAGAGTTATTATTAGTTAGTTATTATTTCAAATTTTTGAATTCTCGGATTTCCGTTCTTATTTTGTTCTTATTTTCGGATTTTCGTTCTTTTGAAATTTCGGATTTTCACTCTTTTTTTTGGATTTTCGAATTTTTCACATTTTTGGATTTTCGTTCTTTAGATTTTCAAAAAAATTTGTTAAACGTTTTTTCGTCAATTCAAATATTTCAGAATGAATGAATTTGTGGAATTTTGTTGGAAGGAAAGGAATTGCATGTGTCTAGTGGAAGGGGAAGCGATCACATGCTGTAGGATTGAAATGTTTAACCAATAAGATAAGGGCGGTGCCAAGGCCAGGGCACTCCATTTCATATACTGTTGCTTGGAATGGTTAAATACCAAACATACGTCCCTAGTACTGTCAGCACGGAGTGCGGATCTTTTTTTCCCCTCTGGTGTGAAAATTTCCTTCCTCAGTGACCGATTGTGTTACATAATTTTTCTTCTATTTTTAAGCTCCGTTTTTTGGAACAGGAAGCACAAAAGAAGCATTAGTTGGATGGTAAATGAACGCCGCAATCTACACTCACCGGCCACTTTATTAGGTACACCTGTCCGATCGCTTGGTAACACAAATTGCTAATCAGCCAATCACACGGCATCTAGAAGTGGTGAAGATGACTTGCTGAAGTTCAGACCGAGCATCAGAATGGGGAAGAAAGGGGGTCTGGGTGACTTTGAACGTGGCATGGTTGTTGGTGGCAGACGGGCTGGTCTGAGTATTTCTGGGATTTTCACACACAACCATCTCTTGGGATTACAGAGATTGGTGGGAAAAAGAGAAAATATCCAGTGAGCGGCAGTTGTGTGGAGGAAAATGCCTTGTTGATGTCAGAGGAGAATGGGCAGACTGGTTCCAGATGATAGAAAGACAACAGTAACTCAAATAACCTCTCGTTACACCCAAGGTATGCAGAATACCATCTCTGAACACACAACACATCCAACCTTGAAGCAGATGGGCTACAGCAGCAGAAGACCACACCGG
Organism: Aquarana catesbeiana; assembly: GCF_042186555.1. Classification (NCBI taxonomy): domain Eukaryota; kingdom Metazoa; phylum Chordata; class Amphibia; order Anura; family Ranidae; genus Aquarana; species Aquarana catesbeiana. Next base: position 3,987,187 of record NC_133326.1, on the reverse strand, counting down.
GGGCCACTCCTGTCAGCTAAGAACAGGAAACTGAGGCTACAATTGGCACAGGATCACCAACATTGTACAACAGAAGATTGGAAAAACGTTGCCTGGTCTGATGAGTCTGGATTTCAGCTGCGACATTCAGATGGTGGGGTCAGAATTTGGCGCCCGAATCCATCCTGCCTTGTATCACCGGTTCAGGCTGGTGGTGGGGGTGTAATGGTGTGGGGGATGGGATATCACTGGTTCAGGCTGGTGGTGGGGGTGTAATGGTGTGGGGGATGGGATATCACCGGTTCAGGCTGGTGGTGGGGATGTAATGGTGTGGGGGATGGGGTATCACCGGTTCAGGCTGGTGGTGGGGGGTGTAATGGTGTGGGGGATGGGATATCACCGGTTCAGGCTGGTGGTGGGGGTGTAATGGTGTGGGGGAGGGGATATCACAGGTTCAGGCTGGTGGTGGGGGTGTAATGATGTGGGGGATGGGATATCACTGGTTCAGGCTGGTGGTGGGGGGTGTAATGGTGTGGGGGATGGGATATCACCGGTTCAGGCTGGTGGTGGGGGGTGTAATGGTGTGGGGGATGGGATATCACCGGTTCAGGCTGGTGGTGGGGGTGTAATGGTGTGGGGGATGGGGTATCACTGGTTCAGGTTGGTGGTGGGGGTGTAATGGTGTGGGGGATGGGGTATCACCGGTTCAGGCTGGTGGTGGGGGTGTAATGGTGTGGGGGATGGGGTATCACTGGTTCAGGCTGGTGGTGGGGGTGTAATGGTGTGGGGGATGGGGTATCACCGGTTCAGGCTGGTGGTGGGGGTGTAATGGTGTGGGGGATGGGGTATCACCGGTTCAGGCTGGTGGTGGAGGTGTAATGGTGTGGGGGATGGGATATCACCGGTTCAGGCTGGTGGTGGGGGTGTAATGGTGTGGGGGATGGGGTATCACCGGTTCAGGCTGGTGGTGGGGGGTGTAATGGTGTGGGGGATGGGATATCACCAGTTCAGGCTGGTGGTGGGGGTGTAATGGTGTGGGGGATGGGATATCACCGGTTCAGGCTGGTGGTGGGGGTGTAATGGTGTGGGGGATGGGATATCACCGGTTCAGGCTGGTGGTGGTGGGGGTGTAATGGTGTGGGGGATGGGATATCACCGGTTCAGGCTGGTGGTGGGGGTGTAATGGTGTGGGGGATGGGGTATCACCGGTTCAGACTGGTGGTGGGGGTGTAATGGTGTGGGGGATGGGGTATCACCGGTTCAGGCTGGTGGTGGAGGTGTAATGGTGTGGGGGATGGGATATCACCGGTTCAGGCTGGTGGTGGGGGTGTAATGGTGTGGGGGATGGGATATCACCGGTTCAGGCTGGTGGTGGGGTGTAATGGTGTGGGGGATGGGATATCACCGGTTCAGGCTGGTGGTGGGGGTGTAATGGTGTGGGGGATGGGGTATCCCCGGTTCAGGCTGGTGGAGGGGGTGTAATGGTGTGGGGGATGGGGTATCACCGGTTCAGGCTGGTGGTGGGGGTGTAATGGTGTGGGGGATGGGATATCACCGGTTCAGGCTGGTGGTGGGGGTGTAATGGTGTGGGGGGAGGGGATATCACCGGTTCAGGCTGGTGGTGGGGGTGTAATGGTGTGGGGGATGGGATATCACTGGTTCAGGCTGGTGGTGGGGGTGTAATGGTGTGGGGGGAGGGGATATCACCGGTTCAGGCTGGTGGTGGGGGTGTAATGGTGTGGGGGATGGGATATCACTGGTTCAGGCTGGTGGTGGGGGTGTAATGGTGTGGGGGGAGGGGATATCACCGGTTCAGGCTGGTGGTGGGGGTGTAATGGTGTGGGGGATGGGGTTTAATCACCACGGTCTACCTGAGTATTGTTGGTGACCATGTCCATCCCTTTATGACTACAGTGTCCCCATCTTCTGATGGCTCCTTCCAGCAGGATAATGCACCATGTCACAAAGCTCCAATCATCTCACCACTGGACAATGAGGTCACTGTACTCCAATGGCCTCCACACTCACCACATTTCATCCAATAGAGCACCTTTGGGATGTGGTGGAATGGGAGATTGGCATCATGGATGTGCAGCCGACAAATCTGCAGCAACCGTGTGATGTTATCATGTCACTATGGAACAAAATCTCTGAGGAACGTTTCCAACACCTTGTTGTATCTATGCCACCAAGAATGAAGGCAAAAGGGGGTCCAACCCGCTACTAGCAAGGTGGACCTAATAAAGTGGACAGTGAGTGTAATATAGTGCATACCCCCAGAGGGGCCATTGGAAATAACCAGGTCTCCCCTACTTGCTCAGAGTCTTCCAGGCCCAGGTACCAGTTCCAGAGCACACCAACAAACACAGGTTCAGTCTAGGGCAGGGTTGCTCAACCCGTGGCTGCGGGCCACATTCGCAGAGCCCTCTGATGTGGCCCATAACTTCAAACCAAAGAAGCACATTCCCTGGGATGGGATTGAGGGTCAGAAAGCCCAGATTGCGATCCACAGGTTGCTGACCCACCATCCCTGAGCAATGTCCAGAGACAGCTCCCCAGTCAGCTTCCCTGTGACAATTCTCCAGCCGATCATTCTCTGGGTTGGAGGGTCAGCAAGCCCAATCATCAGGTGGCCCTCTTCTTGAATTTGTTGATCAGGATAAACTCAATGTTTAACCCTCCAACTCTCTGTCTGGAAAATTCTTCCAGGAGGCAAACGGGAGAAATCAACCACCAAGCTTAGGGGTAGACCTGACCGGACAGGGCAGGACAGGGCACCACAGAAGATGGCACATTGCTCATTAAACATCATAGATACTTAGCTGACTATCCCTTCAATGAATCTACGAATGAAGGGATGGTCACTGTGCTTTTTTTTCTGCTTTCTTTTCCTCCTAGCTTCCGATCACTTTTCGGAAGGATCTGCATGGGACTACGAAGCCCCCAGAAGCTGTGTGCTGAAGCGGGAGGAGGGAAAATGAAGCAGAAGCCAGGGCTCGGGGCGAAGGTGAGAAATGGCCTTCACAGTGGATTGCTGCCTTGGAGAGCTGCCTACTTTGCAGTTTGCTGCGGTGTGTCGGAGACAGTAGACATCAGCATGGAGGTCACAGCTCCCAGGGCCATGATCCCTACATCATTATTTATAATAAATATTATTAGTTCACCGGAGCCATCTCTTGGGGAGGAATATTCCACATTTTCACAGCTTTACTATAAATATAAGCCTCTCCATACATGGTGGTTTACGATATATGGACTATCTATGGATCCATAAAGTGTTAATCATCTCATCTAAAGGTGAGATCGTGTCTACAAGCAGAGACAAAGCCTCATCAGACGGTAATATACAACTCCAGCAGCGCATTCTCTGCCACTAACATAATGGGATGTGGGGTGGCCAAATATCAACAGATTATGAGGACAGTACATTGATTGGCACACCCGGTAATTATCCAGATCTCACCCCAAAAAGGTCAACTAATCAGCTTGTCTGCCAGGCAGGGCAGCTGTTAGAAATCACGGGGCCCCCGTGCAGCCAAGTTGATAGGCCCCCCCGAAAATATCAAAACAATATTTTCATAAATAATCATTATTAGTGGATATTAAAAACATCCACTAAACTAGAATACCCCCCCACCCACAGCTCTCACCCCTCTGCAACTAGAATACCCCCCCCCACCCACAGTCCTCACCCCTCTGCAACTAGAATACCCCCCCCACCCACAGTCCTCACCCCTCTGCAACTAGAATACCCCCCCCACCCACAGCTCTCACCCCTCTGCAACTAGAATACCCCCCCACCCACAACTCTCACCCCTCTGCAACTAGAATACCCCCCCACCCACAGCCCTCACCCCTCTACAACTAGAATACCCCCCCCACCCACAGCCCTCACCCCTCTGCAACTAGAATAACCCCCCCCACCCACAACTCTCACCCCTCTGCAACTAAAATACCCCCCCACCCACAGCCCTCACCCCTCTACAACTAGAATACCCCCCCACCCACAGCCCTCACCCCTCTGCAACTAAAATACCCCCCCACCCACAGCCCTCACCCCTCTGCAACTAGAATACCCCCCCACCCACAGCCCTCACCCCTCTGCAACTAGAATATCCCCCCACCCACAGCCCTCACCCCTCTGCAACTAGAATACCCCCCCACCCACAGCCCTCACCCCTCTGCAACTAGAATACCCCCCCACCCACAGCCCTCACCCCTCTGCAACTAGAATATCCCCCCACCCACAGCCCTCACCCCTCTGCAACTAGAATACCCCCCCCACCCACAGCCCTCACCCCTCTGCAACTAGAATACCCCCCCACCCACAGCCCTCACCCCTCTGCAACTAGAATACCCCCCCACCCACAGCCCTCACCCCTCTGCAACTAGAATACCCCCCCCCCACCCACAACTCTCACCCCTCTGCAACTAGAATACCCCCCCACCCACAACTCTCACCCCTCTGCAACTAGAGTACCCCCCCACCCACAGCCCTCACCCCTCTGCAACTAGAATACCCCCCCACCCACAGCCCTCACCCCTCTGCAACTAGAATACCCCCCCACCCACAGCCCTCACCCCTCTGCAACTAGAATACCCCCCCACCCACAGCCCTCACCCCTCTGCAACTAGAATACCCCCCCCACCCACAACGCTCACCCCTCTGCAACTACAATACCCCCCCACCCACAACTCTCACCCCTCTGCAACTACAATACCCCCCCACCCACAGCCCTCACCCCTCTGCAACTACAATACCCCCCCACCCACAGCCCTCACCCCTCTGCAACTAGAATACCCCCCCACCCACAACTCTCACCCCTCTGCACCTAGAATACCCCCCCATCCACAGCCCTCACCCCTCTGCAACTAGAATACCCCCCCCACCCACAGCCCTCACCCCTCTGCAACTAGAATACCCCCCACCCACAGCCCTCACCCCTCTGCAACTAGAATACCCCCCCACCCACAGCCCTCACCCCTCTGCAACTACAATACCCCCCCACCCACAACTCTCACCCCTCTGCAACTACAATACCCCCCCAACCACAGCCCTCACCCCTCTGCAACTAGAATACCCCCCCCACCCACAACTCTTACCCCTCTGCAACTAGAATACCCCCCACCCACAACTCTCACCCCTCTGCAACTAGAATACCCCCCCACCCACAGCCCTCACCCCTCTGCAACTAGACTACCCACCCCACCCACAACTCTTACCCCCCTGCAACTAGAATACCCCCCCACCCACAGCCCTCACCCCTCTGCAACTAGAATACCCCCCACCCACAGCCCTCACCCCTCTGCAACTAGAATACCCCCCCACCCACAACTCTCACCCCTCTGCACCTAGAATACCCCCCCACCCACAACTCTCACCCCTCTGCAACTAGAATACCCCCCCACCCACAACTCTCACCCCTCTGCAACTAGAGTACCCCCCCACCCACAGCCCTCACCCCTCTGCAACTAGAATACCCCCCCCACCCACAGCCCTCACCCCTCTGCAACTAGAATATCCCCCACCCACAGCCCTAACCCCTCTGCAACTAGAATACCCCCCCCACCCACAGCCCTCACCCCTCTACAACTAGAATACCCCCCCACCCACAGCCCTCACACCTCTGCAACTAGAATACCCCCCCACCCACAGCCCTCACCCCTCTGCAACTAGAATACCCCCCCACCCACAGCCCTCACCCCTCTGCAACTAGAATACCCCCCCACCCACAGCCCTCACCCCTCTGCAACTAGAATACCCCCCCCCCCCCACAGTCCTCACCCCTCTGCAACTAGAATACCCCCCCACCCACAACGCTCACCCCTCTGCAACTAGAATACCCCCCCACCCACAACGCTCACCCCTCTGCAACTAGAATACCCCCCCACCCACAGCCCTCACCCCTCTGCAACTAGAATACCCCCCCACCCACAGCCCTCACCCCTCTGCAACTAGAATACCCCCCACCCACAGCCCTCACCCCTCTGCAACTAGAATACCCCCCCCCCCACCCACAGCTCTCACCCCTCTGCAACTAGAATACCCCCCCACCCACAGCCCTCACCCCTTTACAACTAGAATACCCCCCCCCACCCACAGCCCTCACCCCTCTGCAACTAGAATAACCCCCCCCACCCACAACTCTCACCCCTCTGCAACTAGAATACCCCCCCACCCACAACCCTCACCCCTCTGCAACTAAAATACCCCCCCACCCACAGCCCTCACCCCTCTACAACTAGAATACCCCCCCACCCACAGCCCTCACCCCTCTGCAACTAAAATACCCCCCCACCCACAGCCCTCACCCCTCTGCAACTAGAATACCCCCCCACCCACAGCCCTCACCCCTCTGCAACTAGAATATCCCCCCACCCACAGCCCTCACCCCTCTGCAACTAGAATACCCCCCCACCCACAGCCCTCACCCCTCTGCAACTAGAATACCCCCCCACCCACAGCCCTCACCCCTCTGCAACTAGAATACCCCCCCACCCACAGCCCTCACCCCTCTGCAACTAGAATACCCCCCCCACCCACAACTCTCACCCCTCTGCAACTAGAATACCCCCCCACCCACAACTCTCACCCCTCTGCAACTAGAGTACCCCCCCACCCACAGCCCTCACCCCTCTGCAACTAGAATACCCCCCCACCCACAGCCCTCACCCCTCTGCAACTAGAATACCCCCCCACCCACAGCCCTCACCCCTCTGCAACTAGAATACCCCCCACCCACAGCCCTCACCCCTCTGCAACTAGAATACCCCCCCCACCCACAACGCTCACCCCTCTGCAACTACAATACCCCCCCACCCACAACTCTCACCCCTCTGCAACTACAATACCCCCCCACCCACAGCCCTCACCCCTCTGCAACTACAATACCCCCCCACCCACAGCCCTCACCCCTCTGCAACTAGAATACCCCCCCACCCACAACTCTCACCCCTCTGCAACTAGAATACCCCCCCACCCACAGCCCTCACCCCTCTGCACCTAGAATACCCCCCCACCCACAGCCCTCACCCCTCTGCAACTAGAATACCCCCCCACCCACAGCCCTCACCCCTCTGCAACTAGAATACCCCCCCACCCACAGCCCTCACCCCTCTGCAACTAGAATACCCCCCCCACCCACAACGCTCACCCCTCTGCAACTACAATACCCCCCCACCCACAACTCTCACCCCTCTGCAACTACAATACCCCCCCAACCACAGCCCTCACCCCTCTGCAACTAGAATACCCCCCCCACCCACAACTCTTACCCCTCTGCAACTAGAATACCCCCCACCCACAACTCTCACCCCTCTGCAACTAGAATACCCCCCCACCCACAGCCCTCACCCCTCTGCAACTAGACTACCCACCCCACCCACAACTCTTACCCCCCTGCAACTAGAATACCCCCCCACCCACAGCCCTCACCCCTCTGCAACTAGAATACCCCCCACCCACAGCCCTCACCCCTCTGCAACTAGAATACCCCCCCACCCACAACTCTCACCCCTCTGCACCTAGAATACCCCCCCACCCACAACTCTCACCCCTCTGCAACTAGAATACCCCCCCACCCACAACTCTCACCCCTCTGCAACTAGAGTACCCCCCCACCCACAGCCCTCACCCCTCTGCAACTAGAGTACCCCCCCACCCACAGCCCTCACCCCTCTGCAACTAGAATACCCCCCCACCCACAGCCCTCACCCCTCTGCAACTAGAATACCCCCCCACCCACAGCCCTAACCCCTCTGCAACTAGAATACCCCCACCCACCCACAGCCCTCACCCCTCTGCAACTAGAATACCCCCCACCCACAGCCCTCACCCCTCTGCAACTAGAATACCCCCCCACCCACAACTCTCACCCCTCTGCAACTAGAATACACCCCCCACCCACAACTCTCACCCCTCTGCAACTAGAATACCCCCCCACCCAGAACTCTCACCCCTCTGCAACTAGAATACCCCCCCACCCACAGCCCTCACCCCTCTGCAACTAGAATACCCCCCACCCACAGCCCTCACCCCTCTGCAACTAGAATACCCCCCCCACCCACAGCCCTCACCCCTCTGCAACTAGAATACCCCCCACCCACAGCCCTCACCCCTCTGCAACTAGAATACCCCCCCACCCACAACTCTCACCCCTCTGCAACTAGAATATCCCCCCACCCACAGCTCTCACCCCTCTGCAACTAGAATACCCCCCCCACCCACAACTCTCACCCCTCTGCAACTAGAATACCCCCCCACCCACAGCTCTCACCCCTCTGCAACTAGAGTACCCCCCCCCCACAGCCCTCACCCCTCTGCAACTAGAATACCCCCCCACCCACAACTCTCACCCCTCTGCAACTAGAATACCCCCACCCACCCACAGCCCTCACCCCTCTTCAACTAGAATACCCCCCCACCCACAGCCCTCACCCCTCTGCAACTAGAATACCCCCCCACCCACAGCCCTCACCCCTCTGCAACTAGAATACCCCCCCACCCACAGCCCTCACCCCTCTGCAACTAGAATACCCCCCCCCACAGCCCTCACCCCTCTGCAACTAGAATACCCCCCACCCACAGCCCTCACCCCTCTGCAACTAGAATACCCCCCCACCCACAGCCCTCACCCCTCTGCAACTAGAATACCCCCCACCCACAGCCCTCACCCCTCTGCAACTAGAATACCCCCCCCCCCACAGCCCTCATCCCTCTGCAAATAGAATACCCCCCCCCACAGCCCTCACCCCTCTGCAAATAGAATACCCCCCCCCCCCACAGCCCTCACCCCTCTGCAACTAGAATACCCCCCCCCACAGCCCTCACCCCTCTGCAACTAGAATACCCCTCACCCCACCCACAGCCCTCACCCCTCTGCAACTAGAATACCCCCCACCCCACCCACAGCCCTCTCCCCTCTGCAACTAGAATACCCCCCCCCAGCCATCACCACTCTGCAACTAGAATACCCCCCACCCACGGCCCTCACCCCTCTACAACCAGAATAGCCCCCACCCACCCACAGCCCTCACCCCTCTGCACCCAGCAGCCTCCTTGCTTCCTATTCATAGCATTCCCTCCTGTGTCCAGCACTCCACATTCACTGCTCTCACCATGGGGGCTCCACACTCCGATCCAAAAACACCTCTTAGGGCCCCCCACTTGCTCTCCCTACAGAAGTTGACATGGCTCTACTCGGCAGCTGCCAGCATGGGCTTATTGTTTTTAAAACTCACAGACACAGCAGCACACTCCCTGCATTGCCTCCCTAATGTAGCGGTAGTGTGCAATGGACCATGGCCGGCAAAGTGGTGTCAGTACCCGGGGCTCAAGCCAGGGGGGGTACACACACAGGTCGAATCAGATGTCAGCAGAACAGGGAAGGAGATCGGTGCGGCGGGGCAATTACAGAATGATAAATAGAATAAAATTAAAATTACTGCGCTTATCAGACAAGAAGAACAAGTGAATAAGTGAATGGATGAAACACAAATAGGTTTGTTTTTTTAAAAAGCAAAGCTGCAACTTGCTGTGAGATACACACAAAATAAACAACTTTCTATATAATAAACCTTAATAATGCTAAATTATATATATATAGTGACTCTGTACATAAATAAAAATTGAGTAATTGATTAGATCATGTTTTAAATAGTCCAGGACCTCCGTGAACATGTAGACATGAGAGCGTCGCTCCTCCCTACGCGTTTTGTCACACTTGACGTCGTCCCGGGGCCTGTTGAATGCCGCTATGTGCCCCACGATGGCTGTATTCAGAGCTCACTCACAGTCAGTCTTATTCACACAAGAAAGGAAGGTTCCCGGAGTGACGGGCTGCTATCGAGAGCCGGCTCGTTTATACTGCAATCTCTTATTGTTTTAACTGTAAGTGCAATACTTTCTTATTTAAATAAAGTAACCTAGGATTTCACACTATGGAAGCTTTTATGTCTTTTTGGGGATCAATGGGCAACACGTGCCCCTGAAAGATTACATTCTGTGAAGACGCCGGGATCACCATTCCATCGCTCAAAATGCCCCGGCCGGGTATTAAGCCACAAGCGAGTGTGATCTCCTGTAATAGGAAATCATTTGGAGTCGGTAAGCAGTAGTGTGTGCAGAGGTGGAGGTCTTTATCTCTTTTAACCACGACTCTTGGGTGTATCGTGTGTTCATTCCATGTTTGAAAATCACCTTAAAACAGTGGACTATTTAAAGTGGAGGTCCACCACAAAAAAAAAATTCACCAAAAAATACCTAAAAAATTGGAGGTAAAAAAAAAAAAATTGAACTCACCTGAAATGGCTGTTGCTAGGCAGTCTTCCTAATCTGCCTCTTCCTACGCCGCGGTGATGTTCTGTCTTCTCGTCCCCGCGTTGTCTTCTGGGGAATGGGGCGCGGTGTGTTTTGGGAACTGTGTGTGTCCCACAACACATCGCGTCCCATTCACAAAGAGCTGCGCGACTTGCGCATTGGCAGTAGGAAATGGGCAGTGAAGCCGCAAGGCTCCACTGCCTGTTTCCCTTAGTTAGGATGGCGGTGCTGGGACCTGAGAGCCGAGGGACGGGACGGGTCGGCCTCGGGCGGCCGACATCGCGGGCACCCAGAACAGGTAAGTGTTCCAGTGTTACATTTTTTTTCCCGGCTGGAACCCCGCTTTAAAACATGATCTAATCAATTAATCAATCAATTTTTATTAATGTACGGAGTCACTTTATATATATAATTTAGCATTATTAAGGTTTATTGCTAGTATTCACTCACATAGCGCAACTTAATATAGAAAATTACAGAATGATGCCCTGTGTCTGCGACGCTCCCTGCAGCAGCTAAAAGCCGGCTGGAGGGAAACAAACTGACTTTCGGCTGCTGCAAGGAGAAACACAGACACAGGGCATTGTTCCGTAATCACCCAGCTGCACTAATCCCCCTTCTGTCTAAGCCCCCTTGTTTGCCTGGGACCCCTACAGGAGGACTGGTGGTATTCCCGCTGACCCTGCCACAGTCTGTCACTAACATAATGGGATGTTAAGTTGGTCTAGGGACCTAGTACCAGCAGATTACTCCGCTCAAATATGAGGACAGTTCAATGATTGGCATACCTGAGAACTCTCCAGATCTCCCTGTAAGCTAATTGGCTTGCCTGCTGGGTCTCTAGGCTGCTAGAAGTATTCTCTGGCTCTTCCACTATCCACCACTAACATGATGGGATGTGAGGTGTCCTAGTGACTTCACCCGCAGATTATTCCACTCTACTATAGCCAGGTTCAGGCTACAGCAATATGGAGATAGAAACATTGTCTTTCATTCTCTCTTCACTCGGATACTGTAGTTATTCTGCACCATTCTCCTCTGGTCAGCAGGGGGGGGGGGTTAAAGCCAAGCAAGCCCATAGACCTCTATGGAGAGTGCTAAGAACCCTGGGAATTGTAGTTTGTGGCTGCAGCCATATAATGGGAGGAATAGACCTCCTTACACTACAGATCTGTTAGAAATTCTGTATATAGCCCTACAGAACAGACAGTGCACAGTCCACATTGGCTTTGCTGCTTAACTGCAAACAGGAGAAAGAAACAGAGCATACAGTATCATAGATGATGCTACAAACGTATTAACATTGCCATCTACTGGCTAATATAGTTGTTGCACAAAATACACAAACAATTTATTCCAACACCCCACTCAACAACTACTCCTTATATTAGTCTCATTTCGAATCTCAGTTCTAAAAAATCTGTTTCTTGTAAGTCAGTGGTCCTCAACCCCTGTCCTCAGGACCCACTAACAGGCCAGGTTAGCAAGATAACTGAAATACATCACAGGTGATATCATTTGCTGTTCAGTGATTGCAGTATTCTAGTCTGCATCTCCCTAAGATAATACTTAAAAGTTGAGCACCACTGTTGCACGTGGTTTTGTCAAAGCACCTGATCCACTTTTGTTTCTCAATAGTTAAAAGTTTTTGCATCTCATCCCGTGAATCTGGCTCTGGTTTTAATGCTACGCAAGCAACATAGGACAGACCTTTGGTTGGGATGCCTTTATTGCTTGTGGTGGATTTCCTGATTGAAGCCTCTTGTGGCCTGGATTCTTCTTTTATAGCATTTGGATTGTCTTTGTGTGAAACTGATGTGGAATTTCCCTCAGTTTGAAGCGTTTGTGTTTATGAAATTTTGAACGCCCTGAAGTTTCATTGACAATTACACTTCTACTGATGGTTACCTTGTTTGTGTCTTGGTGTAGAACTCTGTATCCCTTTTGAGGTTCACTGTACCCCACAAGTACATCTTCCTCTGCGCAAGCATCCCATTTTGTACATTGTTCTTTTGGGATTTGGGATGTGCACATAGACTTTTCTTCCAAAAATATGGTTCAAATTTGGGGCCCTTTCATTCCACAGTTCATATGGAGTTTTCCTGATAGTTGATTTTGGAGATAGCATGCGGTCATACTTGCTCCCCCCCAGTAAGTGGTTGGCCTATCTACATCAAACAGTATGGTTCTTCCACTCTCACATAGAGTGAGGTTCATTCTTTCTGCAACCCCGTTTTGTTCTGGGTTGTATGGTACAGTAGTTTGAAATATTATGCCATGCTTTCTGAGAAGTGCCTGTGTGTGATTACCTGTATATTCAGTTGCATTGCAGACATCTCAAGTCTCCCAGAAGGTGCGGGAGACTCACGCATTTCTACAGTGGCTCCCGCACACCTGCACGCGCCTCCCCATCTCCCGGGAATGATCGGTGTGTGCGGCTGTCCCTCCTACTGCGCACCGATCATCCCCAGCTTCTCTGTGTACTCCTCCCCATCCGCCTCCATGACCTTCTCCAACCCCCCTCATCCCCCGCAACTGGCTCCCCTCCTCTCCTCTCCCGCCGGCTGCGGGGGGAACTAGTAATTGGACACAGTGAGTGAGATCGCTCCTGTGTCCTGTGATTACTGAGCAGAGTAAGCTGTGTTTACTCTGCTCAGTTTATGAATGGAGAGGAGCCTCTGTCTCCTGTTCATTCATCTTTAGGCTGAGAAAGAGACTGGGGAATCTGTGTCCTCAGTCCCTTTGTCTGTCTCAAAGGGGAGATGTCAGGGGTCTGTTTAGAGCCCTGACATCTTACCAAAGCCCCCCCCCCCAAATAAAAGATAAAATATTGTAAAAAAAAATTTAAAAAATGAAAAAGTGTAAAAAATTTTTAAAAAGCATTGTGAAAAAAAAATAAAAACAAATTAAAATGTAAAAAAAAAATATTAAAAGTAAAAAAAACTACTGACACCGTCCACTGCCGCCCACCCACTTCCCCAGAAGCACTGCAAATATTTTGCCGCGGGGGGGGGGGGGGGGATGGGTGGTGTCGTTTGTGGGCGCGAACCGCCACCTCCCTGAAACGAATTTTTGCAGGTTGGGATGTCTGGCATTGTTTGTGTGTAATACACTCAGCATTTTGGCAAATTTGTTGATAACTTGGGTCAAATACTGTTCGAGTTTCTCTGGTACTCCACTTTTGTAGTGTAACCGATATAGTGCAGTATACTCCTGGAGTCAGTTTTTCCATTGGACTGCAAAGATCTGAATGAATGAAGTCCAGGAGGTTTCTTAGCTCTGCTGTTGCTCTGCTTTGGAAAGGCTTTCCATTTTTCCTTTTATACAGCTGGTGCATTTCGTTGTTTGATCTCATGGACTCATTTTTATTCCACTTGCATAGTCATTCTCAGTTAATTTCTTTATTATGTCAGGACTTCTGTGCCCAAGGCGTCTGTGTCATCTGTGAATGCAGTTTAAATGTTTTTCCCCCTTGGTGTCAGGAGCACGTGCGCTCCTGCTCCGTCATAGATTCTGGTTCCAGCATCCTGCTTTTGGCTTTGGCATTCTCCTTGTCTGTCTGTCCACCTGCAAGGTGATTGATGTGGTCAGGTATGACGTGTGTAATACCCGATCAAGCTCTCTGTCCGTTTGCCCTGCTCTGGTAGATTGGATTTCCCTGTGTATGACCTCGGATCGGATAATGACTATTCTCTGAACTCTGCTTGCCTTTTAACTGGACTGTCATTAAACCACTCTGTCTGCCAAATGCAAGTATCTGTTTTCTGTGCTCAGTTCACGCCTGCCCTGGCATGGTGGCAGGCACTATAGCAGTATCTATAAGTCCTGGGGGCAACCGAGTATCGGTAGGCCTGCTTGCCTTATGGGAAAGGGGACTGTTAGGTGAAGAACACAGTAGCCAGGTACAGTGCCTTGAAAAAGTATTCATACCCCTTAAAATTTCCCACATTTTGTCATGTTACACCCAAAAACATAAATGTATTTATTGGGATTTTATGTGATAGACCAACACAAAGTGGCACATAATTGTGAAGTGGAAGGAAAATGATAAATGATACAAATAAATATGTGAAAAGTGTGGGGGGGCATTTGTATGGCGCCCCCCGGAGTCAATACTTTGTAGAACCCCCTTTCTCTACAAGTCTTTTTGGGGATGTCTCTACCAGATTTGCACATCTAGAGAGGACATTTCTGCCCATTCTTCTTTGCAAAATATCTCAAGCTCTGTCAGATTGGATAGAGAGCGTCTGTGAACAGCAATTTTCAAGTCTTGCCACAGATTCTCAATGTGATTTAGGTCTGGACTGTGACTGGGCCATTCTAACACATGAATATGCTTTGATCTAAACCATTCCATTGTAGCTCTGGCTGGATGTTTCGGGTCGTTGTCCTGCTGGAAGGTGAACCTCCCCCCAGTCTCAAGTCTTTTGTAGACTCTAACAGGTTTTCTTCTAAGATTGTCCTGTATTTGTCTCCATCCATCTTCCCATCAACTCTGACCAGCTTCCCTGTCCCTGCTGAAGAAAACCATCCCCACCACATGATGCTGCCACCACCATGTTTCACGGTGGGGATGGTGTGTTCAGGGTGACGTGCAGTGTTAGTTTTCCCCCACACATAGCGTTTTACTTTTAGGCCATAAAGTTGAATTTTGGTCTCATGTGACCAGATCACCTTCTTCCACATGTTTGCTGTGTCCTCCACATGGCTTCTCACAAACTACAAACAGGACTTCTTATGACTTTCTTTCACCAATGTCTTTCTTCTTGTCACTCTTCCATAAAGGGCAGATTTGTGGAGAACACGACTAATAGTTGTCCTGTGGACAGATTCTCCCACCTGAGCTGTGGATCTCTGCAGCTCCTCCAGAGTTACCATGGACCTCTTGGCTCTTCTCTGATGAATGTTCTCCTTGCCCGGCCTGTCAGTTTAGGTGGAAGGCCATGTCTTGGTAGGTTTGCAGTGTGTGAATGAACAGGAAACCACTTAGCACAGAGCACTTCCCATCCATTCACTATCACATGCAGCTGAGGCTTCAGGGAAAGGCATGTGTGTTTGAGCTTTGGAGTGCACACCCTAATGCAATAGGCTTCCCACACCTATACTTATTCTGCTGCTTTACTGGAAACAGGATGCAGGACCTTTTTATTATCAGAGAAAAGACAATAGAGTATCCATAGATACAGCTACAAACGTATAAACACTGCCTTGCGTCTATGCCAAGACTATACCTATACTGCATGCAGGTTAGCTGGGTCTGTAGTGCAAAGACACTCTTAAAGGGCCCCAACGATAGCCGACAGAAGAACAACTCCAAAGACTGCCCTCCTGTAATAATTATTCTTCAAGCCTCCTTTGTTCCCATGTCCCCTCCACTACCATCACCCCTTTCTTTTGGACAGTGCATGACCAGTCAGTCTAGGACTAGTTCCAGCACTCGGTAGATTAAACTTTACTACCCCTCACTGCTGCACTTGAGGTGGCCTTGCTACTGTTTATGCTGATCTGGATGCCAAATGTCCTCTTATGCCCAGTCCTTGCTGTTAATCACTTTGTATTCTAAATTGTGTTATTTCCATATTATTCCATGCTTGCCTTACCATATTGGGTGATAATATCAGCCTCCCTTTCGTTGGCACCCCTCCCCCAGCTTCTAGAAGTTAGCAAAAATGCTAATTGGTGGGGTAAAGGTCTGTGTAATGGGCCCATACCTATGTATCCTGCTCACCAATCCACCCCAACATCATACAATGTGCAGTATGGACTTCTAAACTTCACTGGACCATGTCCCACCACTATACAACCCCATCACAAACCAATCGTTATTTAGTCAAAGCGGTGGCCCCCCATCCTTTTATAATGACAGTCCCCCCTAAAATAAGGACAGCTGGAGGGTACGTAGATCAAGACCTCTATCTGCTCTTGAGATATTCGGCAGCCTAATTTTCCCCCAGATGTCTTGGCGGATCCATTTCCAAAGGTCTCCGGTGTGTGGATGGGGTTAAGTGCGAGGCGCTGTGCAGAACATCATTATTTCTATGGAGGGGCAGGAAGGGGAGGTAAACGCCTGCTTCTGTCATAACCCATCTTGTATTTACGATGTCTGGCTGCACTGTGCACTCGCCGGTATCACAGGCCTATTAAATTTATTTACACAAAACTGTTAAGCGACGTAATAAAAGCTTCACTAGCAGCTACGGAGCCGGTAAATGATTTATCCTTATTATAAAAGTTTGCAGTTTGCAGAGTATTTCATCCCAAAATGCAAAGGGAATTTAAATAGCTGGTGATGGAGCGCGGGGGGGAAAGTGCCCGGGGGGGAAGGTGGTGGACCCGTGCGGGGTGATATACATCCATGGACTGTACAAACATATATTTCTAGCCTTTTGTAATGAAAACGTTAAAGCCACTATGGTATATGTTCTCTGCACTGCAAGGCATTGGAAATATTGAAGACTTTGTTTTATCTCGGATAGTAAAATATTTCAAATATAAGGAGTGTTGGGTAAGAACTTCAGGAGTTCATCAATAGACACAATTGTAAGAAATATACAAGTTTCTGAACAAAAAATCAACAGTATACGGATATAATAAGCACTTGTCATATACATTATCTGTCTTTAATATGAATTACCTGGACTAAAAACTGTAGCAGAAATCCCCCCGTCACAACAGAAGCCCCCCTTTGCTTCCGAAGTCTCTCCATCACATCAAAGTCCCCTTTTGAGGTCAGAGGCTCCCCTATATATCGGAGGCCTCCCTATACATGAGAGCCCCCCAAAACATCAGAGTACCCCCATGATGGAGTCTTCCCATCACATCCATGCCCCCCGTCACACAGCCCTCTCATCACATTTGAGCCCCCTCTTCACTGAGCTGACCAAACACACAGTTTGCCATTAAGGATGAGCCCGCGGTTTGGGTTGAACGTAAGTTGGACTCGAACATCGGGTGTTCGCTTGTTCTAAAACGAACCGAACGTTATGGGGCGTCCGCGGAAAATTTGAGCGTCGCGGAATGCCCCATAATGCACTGCGAGATCTGATGATTGGCCAAAGTGACGGGTGATCTGTCAATCAAAGTTCCCCGACCAGGGGGCGGGGCTGTATCTGACAGCGAGCGGCAGGAACGCAGCAATTGAAATGAAAGCTGTTATCGCTGTTTTCCCCACGCTGCGCTCTCAATACCTGGGCGGCTCTCCTGTTCCTCTCCTCCCCTGCACAGGTAGGCTGCATGGTGGACAAAAGACTGCATTGGTGGGCACAAGGCTGCACGGTGGACACAAAGCTGCATTGGTGGGCACAAGGCTGCATGGGTGGGCACAAGGCTGCACGGTGGACACAAAGCTGCATTGGTGGGCACAAGGCTGCATTGGTGGGCACAAGGCTGCATTGGTGGGCACTGGGCACAAGGCTGCATGGTGGACACAAAACTGCATTGGTGGGTACAAGGCTGCATGGTGGACACAAAGCTCTTTTGGTACGCACAAGGCTGCATGGTGGGAAAAAGGATGCATTGGTGGGCACAAGGCTGCATAGTGGACACAGGCTGAATTGTGGGCACACAGCTGCATGGTGGACACACGGCTGCATTAGTGGACAAAAGGTTGCATTGGTGGGCACAAGGCTGCATTGGTGGGCACTGGGCACAAGGCTGCATTGGTGGGCACAAGGCTGCATTGGTGGGCACAAGGCTGCATTGGTGGGCACTGGGCACAAGGCTGCATTGGTGGGCACAAGGCTGCATTGGTGGGCACTGGGCACAAGGCTGCATTGGTGGGCATGGATACAGTTGTTGTTAATATTTATTTTTATAACTTAATTCTGCATAATACATTTAAGTGTCATTTCATGAGATAATTTATGAGGGCGTGTTTAGGGGTGGAATTAGGGGCGGGGCAGGCTGGGTGGGGCAACTGGTGGCGAGTAACCCTTGAGGCCTGGCTAGTAGCTCAGGACTTGAAATTTTGAGCCCTGCAGTATAGGTGCTCTGGTCAGAGAAAAGACCAAAATGGAACTTTATTAAATCCATGTGATTTAACAGATCAACGCTCAATTCCCGTTTTTTTAAAAAGACTGGTAATTTTTTGCTCCGCGGAGCGCTTCCATCTCTACTGTGGGCATGTGAAGCCCTCTAGCAGTCTCTTCCGGGATTTGGTGATGCCGTATACCCAGCATGCACCTCTCAACCTCTCGATGCTTCGACCTGTCAGAAAGCCGCTACCCATCAGTTAGAAGTTGGCAAGCGGACATCTTTATACACCCACCGGGGTCTTGCTTTTCACGGTTATTTTTAACAGTAAACTCAGCTTATATATCCTCCTGTATTTCACTATATAAGCTGAGTTTACTGTTAAAAATAACTGTGAAAAGCAAGACTCGGGTGGGTGTATAAAGATGTCCGCTTGCCGACTTCTAACTCTAGGCTTACTGCGGACAAGGGCGGGGTGTACCAAGATGGCCGCGATGCCACGTCACTTCGGTTGCATATTCTGATGGGTAGCGGCTTAACATCGGCGATGCCGGTTGTCTCCTGCGATTGGTGACACACATATCCCAGGAGACATTGCAAAGCCGGAAATGAGGAGGAGGAAGGAGAAATACTTTGAAGAAATACAGCAGTAAGTGTTTTAACCACTTCCGGATTCGTTATACGTCGGTACTTCAAAGAGGAATATCGTTGTTATAGCAGAAACTAGCTACCCCACTGCAGTATCCTCTTCTTCAGCGGGCGGTCCGCTTCAAGATAAACGTGGTTTCTGCGGCGGATTCGCCGCATGATCACTTTTATCGTCGGTGGGAGAGGGCCCCCCCCCTCCCGCCACGCTCCGGTGCCCTCCCCGGTAGCGGCGGAGGCGATCGGATCCTTTCTCATGATGGGTATGGAGATGAGTGAGGGGAAGATGGCCCCCACCCGTCTCCATATCATTTTAGGGCGGAAGAGATGTCAAAACGTCACTTCCGCCCATAGCTCTTAAAGAGACATTTTTTTTTTTAATTTTTTTAAATAACAACAATTTTTATTTTTATTGCATTTTAGTGTAAATATGAGATGTGACGTCTTTTCACCCCCCCAGATCTCATATCTAAGAGGTCCTGTCATGCTTTGTTTCTATTACAAGGGATGTTTACATTTTTTAAAAGAACAGTGTAAAAATAAAAAAATAAAAGGTAAAATTAATAAGAAAAAAAAAAAATGTTTTAAACGCGCCCCGTCCCACCGAGCTTGCGAGCAGAAGCGAACGCATACGTGAGTAGCGCCCGCATATGAAAACTGTGTTCAAACCACACGTGTGAGGTATCACCGCGATCGGCAGAGCGAGAGCAATAATTCTAGCCCTAGACCTCCTCCGTAACTCAAAACGTTACACCAGCAGAATTTTTTAAAACGTCGCCTATGGAGATAATTAAGGGTAAAAGTTTGTCGCCATTCCAGGAGAGGGGCGCAATTTTGAAGCGTGACATGTTGGGTATCAATTTACTCGGCGTAACATTTTCTTTCACAATATTAAAAAAAAAAAAAAAAAAAAATGGGCTAACTTTACTGTTGTCTTATTTTGTAATTCAAAAAATTTATTTTTTCCCCAAAAAAGTGCGCTTGTAAGACCGTTGCGCAAATACAGTGTGACGACCGCCATTTTATTCTCTAGGGTGTTAGAAAAAATATATATATACACTGTAATGTTTGGGGGTTCTCAGTAATTTTCTAGCCAAAGAAAAATGTTTTTAACTTGTAAACAACAAATCTCAGAAAGAGGCTCGGTCCTTAAGTGGTTAAAAAAAAAAAAAAAAAAAAAGACATGCCAAGCTGCAATGAATGCGCTCTTTACTGCTGGATGGTGAAAAGTTAAAAAATGTGGGCGGAACTTCGCTTTAACGCATTTATGTCTGTAAGGATAAAACTTTGGCTTTTTATTGTATTATTTTTTTTTTAGTTGATATCCCGGTCTGAAAACTCCCAGATACTCATCCATATGTTTTATGCAATAATTCTTTTGCAGTCGCTGAAAATCTCCGGCTGACTGTTATTCAGTTGAACGCGGTTTGTTTGATGCTTGGCAAAAGCAATATTCACTTAGACGGCAGAGTACAGAGAAGAGGGTTGGGTGACCCCTGGGGCTTCGGGGAGCCTTGCTTCTGTCGGAGACTGGATGGACAGCCCCAGTGTGAAATCATTAAAAAGTCATTCGCTGGACCTTAAAGAGACAGTTCCTTCATTGACTGGGATGAAAACATTAAGGAAATCAAAGGAACCGTGTTCATAGCCTAGAGCAAGCTGTAGCCGTACGTTCTGTGCCGAGGATCGGCGAAGCTCCTTTCTAAAAAAAAAAAATAAATAAAATGAAAACCCGGAGATTTGTATTCGCCGCGCGTCGGTGAGATCCTCACTTCCCAGCAGAGTATAATGGAAAGGTGGGATACTCATCTTCCCAACTGGTTATTACCACCAAATGGCCCCTTCGAGTTGGCGGAGAGACTCCAGGCAGATCCTTTGATGGGAGCTGCCAACATATTCTTTATTCTTCCACCTTCCAGGCAGCAGATCAATTCCCCCGATGGTCCTTCAAGGGTGGGATGGGGTTAGAGTTTTATTTCTCTGAAAGGATGGAAGACACGGGAGTCTGCTGACAGAAGACGTAGTAGGAGGAAAATCAGTAGTTACTAAAATCAGCCCAAAACTGATCCACTTAGAGGGTTTTCTTCGTTCTCCGAGACTAAAGGAGTGAAATCTGCTCCTCTAGGTTTCTGGCTTCACCCCAAATACCGCTTAAGGACCAAACCTCTTTTTGAGATTTGTTGTTTACAAGTTAAAAACAGTTTTTTTTATTAGAAAATTACTTAGAACCCCCAAATATTATACATTTTTTTTCTAACACCCTAGAGAATAAAATGGCGGTCGTTGCAGTACTTTATGCCACACCGTATTTGCGCAGCGGTCTTACAAGCACACTTTTTTTTTGGAAAGAATACACTTTTTTGAGTTAAAAAATAAGACAACAGTAAAATTAGCCCCGTTTTGTTTTATATTGTGAAAGATAATGTTACGCCAAGTCAATTGATACCCAACATGTCACGCTTCAAAATTGCGCCCGCTTGTGGAATGGCGACAAACTTTTCCCCTTAAAAATCTCCATAGGCGAGGTTTAAAAAATTCTACAGGTTGAACGTTTTGAGTTACAGAGGAGGTCTGGGGCTAGAATTATTGCTCTCGCTCTACCGATCGCGGCGATACCTCACATGTGTGGTTTGAACACCTTTTTTTACACTCACGTATGCGTTCGCTTCTGCGTGCAAGCTCGGCGGGACGGGGCACGTTTAAAAAATTTTTTTTTTTTTCTTATTTATTTTACGTTTTATTTTTATTTTTACACTGTTCTTTGAAAAAAAAATGTGTCACTTTTATTCCTAATACAAGGAATGTAAACATCCTTGTAAAGATCTCATATTTACACTAAAATGCAAAATGCTTCCGCCCTGCAATGTTATGGAGACGGGTGGCGGCCATCTTCCCCTCACTCGTCTCCATGCCACTGACGTGAGAGGATCCGATCGCCTCCGCCGCTGTCGACGGCTCCGGTAAGCCGCAGAGGGCACCGGAGTGTGTCGGGAGGGGGGGGGGGCCCTCATCCGCCGCCGATAAAAGTGATCTCGAATCGACCACAGAGACCACTATTATTGGAAACCGGAGGAAAAAGAGGATACCAGGGTTGTGATAGTTAGCTGCTGCCATAACAACGATATTCCTCTTCAAAGTGAGGACGTATATCGGCGTACGGCGGTCCAGAAGTGGTTAAAGTGATTCTACATGCAATTTAAAAAAAAAATAATAGTAAACGTTATACTTACCTGCTCTGTGTAATGGTTTTGCACAGAGCAGGCCCCCCGATCCTCCTCTGGGGTCCGCCACTGGCGCTCCTGGCTCCTCCCTCCTTCTGAGTGACCCTAGAGCAAGCTGCTTACTCTAGGGGGGACCCTTGTGCATGCTCATTCCCAGGCCAGCTCTGTGGGTGTGTCCCCGCCCCCTCCCCCCATTCTCTCCTCACTGCCTGTGATTGACAGCAGCAGGAGTCAATGGCTGCTGCCTCTCTGTCCAATGAGAGGAGAGAGAGCCAAGAGAGCCTCTGCTCTGGCACACATTGGTAGATCAAGATGGGGCTCAGGTAAGTATGTATTACTTTATATATACTGTGATTCTGTACTTGTCAAATATGCTGCAGAAATCTCCCTCCACTGAGTCTGGCTGCAGCCATTTTAACTGTGGGCAGCTGAAGCTGCTGCCTGTTCACTTCCTGGATTTCCTGGATTTCCACAGAGGCACACCTCCAGCTCTGCAGCTCTCATTGGCCCCTTTATGTCTCACCCCCCTCCCTTCCTGGTAAACTCTCACGAGAGTGTGAGAGAGAGAGATGTGTATGATGTCATAAGCCTAGGCCAGTAATGGTGAACCTCGGCACTCCAGATGTTTTGAAACTACATTTCCCATGATGCTCTTGTACTTTGCAGTGTAGTTGAGCATCATGGGAAATATAGTTTGAAAACATCTGGAGTGCCAAGGTTCGCCATCACTGGCCTAGGCTAATGACCAGACAAGAAACAGGAAGTGGGCTGTATAAGGTATTTACTGGCAGAAAAAAAATGTTTTATTATCCAAAGTTAAAGGTGTTGTAAATCCTCGTGCATCCTATGCATTACGGTGAAAAAACACCTGGCAGTGACCGGCCACCCAGCCCCCCCCCCTCCCCCGTTTTACTTAACTGAGCCCTGGAATTTCCAACGGAGAGGACACGCTGTCCCTCTGCCCAGGTTTCTCAGCACTTGACTTGATAGATTGATATCAGCACAGCCATTGGCTCCCGATGCTGTCAATCAAATCCAATGATGTGGGTCCTGGGGGGGGCAGGGCCGAGTCATACATTCGGCGTCTATGGACGCCGAGTGCTGGACTCAGGTGCACGCCCGCAAGGTAACCCCCCCCCCGGAGAGCGCTTCTCCTAGGGGGTTATACGATGTGAGGAGGAGCCGCGAGAGCCACCGGGGGACCCAAGAAGTCGTTGTTCGGGGCCACTCTGTGCAAAACGAACAGCACAGTGGAGGTAAGTATGATATGTTTGTTATTTTTTTTTTATTTTAAATATTTGAAGCTTTACAATCACTTTAAAACAACGACAAGGGCAGAAGATGGGATAGATAGATAGATAGATAGATAGATAGATAGATAGATAGATAGATAGATAGATAGATAGATAGATAGATAGATAGATGAAAAAATGACTGAAGGTCCACTTTAAAAAAAAAAACCACGTCGTCTTTTTTCCAGAGCAGCCTGTATTTCTCCTGAGGTTACCTGTGGGGATTTTTCTTTGTATCCCGAACATTTCTTCTGGTAGTTGTGGCTGCAATGTTTCTCGGTCTACCTGACCTTGGCTTGGTATCAAGAGATCCCCGAATTTTACACTTCTTATCAAGTAATCACCTTCTTATATTGTTGTCCATCTTTATAAAGTTCCATTGCCTTGTTACGCAGGTCTTTTGAAACGCGTTGCCTATTTAAAACACAGACAATTAATTGTAATTTAAAAAGCCAACAGATGTGGGAAATGTCATTGTAACCCCTGTGTGTGTCACCTTGTGTGTGTCTGTACCAAGGCCGAACATTCCGGGGGGGGGGGGGACATTTTATCAGGGCCATTTGGGGGGATTTTTGTTATTATTATGAATTAAAAAGGAGCCAAACAACTCTGTCATAATAAATGGCTTCATATCATCGCTATCCTTTAGTAGAAGAGAGTTTTTGGCATGATCAATCAGATTTCTGCCAGGGAATGGAAACTTTTGAACACAACTGTATAAATACTGGAATTTTTTTTTTCCATACTACTAGTGGTCGGGGGATCAGCAACTTATAATGGGACTGTGATAGTGCGGCGAGTAATCTGACACTGACTGACGCTGTGGGGGGGGGACTGACTAACTGACACTGACATCACTAGTGGCACCAATACAGCGATCAGTAATAATACTATAGACTGTCACTGTACTAATGACACTGGCTGGGAAGGGGTTAACATCGGGGGCGATCAAGGGGTTAAATGTGCGCCTAACAGGTTGTGTACTGTGTGCTGATTTTATTAAGAAACGTGACTGTTTTTAATCCCTGCTTTTTGTATAATGTGAAAGATGATGTTACACCGAGTAAATCGATACCCTACATGTCACACTATAAAAATTGCACACACTTGTGGCGCCAAACTACGGTACTTAAAAATCTCCATAGGCAACATTTTAAACATTTTTACAGGTTACCAGTTAAAATTTCCATAGGCGGTCTAGTGCTGGAATTATTGCTCTCGCTCTAACGCTTGCGGTGATACCTCACAGGCGTGGTTTGAACGACGTTTACATATGTGTGCGCGACATACGTATTCATTCGCTTCTGCGTGCGAGGACGAGGGGACAGGGGCGTTTCAATTTTTTTTTGGTTTTTTTTTATTATTAATTTTATTTTTTACACTTTCCCTTAAAATTATTATTTTTTTTTTTTTTTGGATCACTTTTATTCCTATTTCAAGGAATGTAAACATCCCCTGTAATAGGAATAGGGCCTGACAGGTCCTCTTTATGGAGAGATGGGGGGCTCTATAAGACCCCCACATCTCTCCTCCAGGCTGGAAAGCCTAAAATAATAAAAAAACAAAAAAAAAAAACAATGATCTATGCTTTCCAGCTGTGTTTACAACTGCCGGGGCCGGACGTGACGTCATAACGTTGCGCCCGACCTCCAAGAGTCATAGAGATGACCGGGGATCATCTAGTCCACAGTATTCTCTATGGTGAACTTCCACTGCCGGCGTTCTTCAATTTTGAAAAAAAAAAGCAATATTTTTTACTTTTTTGCTATAATAAAGATCCAAAAAAACAAAAAAAAAAACAACAAAATTTCTTCTTCAGTTTAGGCCAATATGTATTCTTTTACATGTTTTTGGTAAAAAGTGTATATTGATTGGTTTGCGCACAAGTTATAGTGTCTACAAAATAAGACCCCTTTCACACTGGGGCGGTTTGCAGGCAGTATTGCGCTAAAAATACCGCCTGCAAACCGCCCCTAAACAGCCTCCGCTGTTTGTTCAGTGTGAAAGCCCGAGGGCTTTCACACTGAAGCGGTGCGCAGGCAGGACGGTGAAAAAAGTCCTGCAAACCGCTTTTTTGGAGCGGTGAAGGAGCGGTGTATTCACCGCTCCTGCCCATTGAAATCAATGGGACAGCGCGGCTATACCGCGGCAATACCAAGGCTATAGCCGCGCTGTACGAGGGATTTTAACCCTTTTTCGGCCGCCAGCGGGGGTTAAAACCGCACCGCTAGCGGCTGAATACCGCTGCAAGAACGACGGTACAGCAGCGCTAAAAATAGCGCTGTTGTACCGCCGACGCCCCCACCGCCCCAGTGTGAAAGGGGCCTAAGGGATAGATTTATGGCATTTTTATTATTTTTTTTTTTTACTAGTAATGGGGGTTGCGACAGTGCGGCGGACAGATCTGACACTTTTTTTGTAACCATTGTTGACATTTATACATCGATCAGTGCTATAAAAATACACCGATTACTGTATAAATGTCACTGGTAGGGAAGGGGTTAACACTAGGGGGGCGATCAAGGGGTTAAATGTGTTCCCTGGGAGGTGTTTCTAACTGTGGGGGGGGAGGAGACTGACTGGAGGAGTAGAGAGATCGCTGTTCCTAATCTCTCTCTCCTCCCCTGTCAAAATGGGGATCTCTCTGTCTTACATTGACAGATCCCCGTTATGACTCTCTTTCCCGCGATCGCGGGTTGGCCGGGGACATTGCAGCCACCGGCCACGCGCATCGGGTCCCCCCCCGACGTGCAGCAGGTGCGCGCCTGCTATGGCTCTTAAAGAAGCCGACGTTCAGCTACGGCGATTCGCAGGAAAGAGCCGATCTGCTGCAGTATAATAATGACGGCGGCTGGTCGGCAAGTGGTTAATAGTCAAAGCAAACTCCTCCCATCCATCCATGTCTCCATGCTGTATTTTGTTGAGAAATCACCTTGAAAAACACCACCTGACAGTTCTGGTTGTGGCCATCTTGAGTAAGGGCAGATCATTCATGCAGCATTTACTTCTTGGAATCCATCTGCTCTTGGCTCAGGCATGCATGCAGGAGGGTGTGCTTAGCTGAGAAAGCCCCTACTCCTCTCCCGAGGACTCCTGGGATTTATGGCATCATTTGCCTAGACAAGAAACCAAAGAAATGTAAAAATAAAAGTTTAAAACAAGTAAATATGATATGTAGCTGTGGCCAAACGTTTTGAGAACGACACAAATATTAATTTTCACAAAGTCTGCTGCTTCAGTTTTTATGATGGTGATTTTCATCTACTCTAGAATGTTATGAAGAGCGATCAGATGAAGTCCCTCTTTGCCTTGAAAATGAACTTAATCCCATAAAAAAATAAATTTGCACTACTGTACATTTGTGAAGAAGGTATCAGGGCACGAAAGTCAAGCAAATGCGAGGACCGTCTCCTACAGTGGATTCAGCTGCGGGATGGGGGGCACCACCAGTGTAGAGGAGGAGATCGGGGCACCACCAGTGCAGAGGGGGAGATCGGTCCACCACCAGTGCAGAGGAGAAGATCGGGGCACCACCAGTGTAGAGGGGGAGATCGGGGCACCACCAGTGTAGAGGAGAAGATCGGGGCACCACCAGTGTAGAGGGGGAGATCGGGGCACCACCAGTGTAGAGGAGAAGATCGGGGCACCACCAGTGTAGAGGGGGAGATCGGGGCACCACCAGTGTAGAGGGGGAGATCGGGGCATCACCAGTGTAGAGGGGGAGATCGGGGCATCACCAGTGTAGAGGGGGAGATCGGGGCACCACCAGTGCAGAGGAGATCGGTCCACCACCAGTGCAGAGGGGGAGATCGGGGCACCACCAGTGTAGAGGAGGAGATCGGGGCACCACCAGTGCAGAGGGGGAGATCGGTCCACCACCAGTGCAGAGGAGAAGATCGGGGCACCACCAGTGTAGAGGGGGAGATCGGGGCACCACCAGTGTAGAGGAGAAGATTGGTCCACCACCAGTGCAGAGGGGGAGATCGGGGCACCACCAGTGCAGAGGAGAAGATCGGTCCACCACCAGTGCAGAGGGGGAGATCGGGGCACCACCAGTGCAGAGGGGGAGATCGGGGCACCACCAGTGCAGAGGGGGAGATCGGGGCACCACCAGTGCAGAGGGGGAGATCGGGGCACCACCAGTGCAGAGGGGGAGATCGGGCACCACCAGTGCAGAGGAGGAGATCGGTCCACCACCAGTGCAGAGGAGAAGATCGGTCCACCACCAGTGCAGAGGAGAAGATCGGGCACCACCAGTGCAGAGGAGAAGATCGGGCACCACCAGTGCAGAGGAGAAGATCGGGGCACCACCAGTGCAGAGGAGAAGATCGGGGCACCACCAGTGCAGAGGAGAAGATCGGGGCACCACCAGTGCAGAGGAGAAGATCGGGGCACCACCAGTGCAGAGGAGAAGATCGGGGCACCACCAGTGCAGAGGGGGAGATCGGGGCACCACCAGTGCAGAGGAGAAGATCGGTCCACCACCAGTGCAGAGGGGGAGATCGGGGCACCACCAGTGCAGAGGGGGAGATCGGGGCACCACCAGTGCAGAGGAGAAGATCGGTCCACCACCAGTGCAGAGGGGGAGATCGGGGCACCACCAGTGCAGAGGAGAAGATCGGTCCACCACCAGTGCAGAGGGGAGATCGGGGCACCACCAGTGCAGAGGGGGAGATCGGGGCACCACCAGTGCAGAGGAGGAGATCGGGGCACCACCAGTGCAGAGGGGGAGATCGGGACACCACCAGTGCAGAGGGGGAGATCGGGACACCACCAGTGCAGAGGGGGAGATCGGTCCACCACCAGTGCAGAGGAGAAGATCGGGGCACCACCAGTGCAGAGGAGAAGATCGGTCCACCACCAGTGCAGAGGGGGAGATCGGGGCACCACCAGTGCAGAGGAGAAGATCGGGGCACCACCAGTGCAGAGGGGGAGATCGGGGCACCACCAGTGCAGAGGAGAAGATCGGTCCACCACCAGTGCAGAGGGGGAGATCGGGGCACCACCAGTGCAGAGGAGGAGATCGGGGCACCACCAGTGCAGAGGAGGAGATCGGGGCACCACCAGTGCAGAGGAGGAGATCAGGGCACCACCAGTGCAGAGGAGGAGATCGGGGCACCACCGGTGCAGAGGAGGAGATCGGGGCACCACCAGTGCAGAGGGAGAGATCGGGACACCACCAGTGCAGAGGGGGAGATCGGTCCACCACCAGTGCAGAGGAGAAGATCGGGGTACCACCAGTGCAGAGGGGGAGATCGGGGCACCACCAGTGCAGAGGAGAAGATCGGTCCACCACCAGTGCAGAGGGGGAGATCGGGGCACCACCAGTGCAGAGGGGGAGATCGGGGCACCACCAGTGCAGAGGGGGAGATCGGGGCACCACCAGTGCAGAGGAGAAGATCGGTCCACCACCAGTGCAGAGGGGGAGATCGGGGCACCACCAGTGCAGAGGGGGAGATCGGGGCACCACCAGTGCAGAGGAGGAGATCGGGGCACCACCAGTGCAGAGGGGGAGATCGGGACACCACCAGTGCAGAGGGGGAGATCGGGACACCACCAGTGCAGAGGGGGAGATCGGTCCACCACCAGTGCAGAGGAGAAGATCGGGGCACCACCAGTGCAGAGGAGAAGATCGGTCCACCACCAGTGCAGAGGGGGAGATCGGGGCACCACCAGTGCAGAGGAGAAGATCGGGGCACCACCAGTGCAGAGGGGGAGATCGGGGCACCACCAGTGCAGAGGAGAAGATCGGTCCACCACCAGTGCAGAGGGGGAGATCGGGGCACCACCAGTGCAGAGGAGGAGATCGGGGCACCACCAGTGCAGAGGAGGAGATCGGGGCACCACCAGTGCAGAGGAGGAGATCGGGGCACCACCAGTGCAGAGGGGGAGATCGGGACACCACCAGTGCAGAGGGGGAGATCGGGACACCACCAGTGCAGAGGGGGAGATCGGTCCACCACCAGTGCAGAGGAGAAGATCGGGGCACCACCAGTGCAGAGGAGAAGATCGGTCCACCACCAGTGCAGAGGGGGAGATCGGGGCACCACCAGTGCAGAGGAGAAGATCGGGGCACCACCAGTGCAGAGGGGGAGATCGGGGCACCACCAGTGCAGAGGAGAAGATCGGTCCACCACCAGTGCAGAGGGGGAGATCGGGGCACCACCAGTGCAGAGGAGGAGATCGGGGCACCACCAGTGCAGAGGAGGAGATCGGGGCACCACCAGTGCAGAGGAGGAGATCAGGGCACCACCAGTGCAGAGGAGGAGATCGGGGCACCACCAGTGCAGAGGGAGAGATCGGGACACCACCAGTGCAGAGGGGGAGATCGGTCCACCACCAGTGCAGAGGAGAAGATCGGGGTACCACCAGTGCAGAGGGGGAGATCGGGGCACCACCAGTGCAGAGCAGAAGATCGGTCCACCACCAGTGCAGAGGGGGAGATCGGGGCACCACCAGTGCAGAGGGGGAGATCGGGGCACCACCAGTGCAGAGGGGGAGATCGGGGCACCACCAGTGCAGAGGGGGAGATCGGGGCACCACCAGTGCAGAGGGGGAGATCGGGGCACCACCAGTGCAGAGGAGGAGATCAGGGCACCACCAGTGCAGAGGAGGAGATCGGGGCACCACCAGTGCAGAGGAGGAGATCGGGGCACCACCAGTGCAGAGGGGGAGATCGGGACACCACCAGTGCAGAGGGGGAGATCGGTCCACCACCAGTGCAGAGGAGAAGATCGGGGCACCACCAGTGCAGAGGGGGAGATCGGGGCACCACCAGTGCAGAGGAGAAGATCGGTCCACCACCAGTGCAGAGGGGGAGATCGGGGCACCACCAGTGCAGAGGGGGAGATCGGGGCACCACCAGTGCAGAGGGGTAGATCGGGGCACCACCAGTGCAGAGGGGGAGATCGGGGCACCACCAGTGCAGAGGGGGAGATCGGGGCACCACCAGTGCAGAGGGGGAGATCAGGGCACCACCAGTGCAGAGGGGGAGATCGGGGCACCACCACTGCAGAGGGGGAGATCGGAGCACCACCAGTGCAGAGGGGGAGATCGGGGCACCACCAGTGCAGAGGGGGAGATCGGTCCACCACCAGTGCAGAGGAGTAGATCGGTCCACCACCAGTGCAGAGGAGAAGATCGGTCCACCACCAGTGCAGAGGAGAAGATCGGTCCACCACCAGTGCAGAGGAGAAGATCGGTCCACCACCAGTGCAGAGGAGAAGATCGGTCCACCACCAGTGCAGAGGAGAAGATCGGTCCACCACCAGTGCAGAGGGGGAGATCGGGGCACCACCAGTGCAGAGGGGGAGATCGGGACACCACCAGTGCAGAGGGGGAGATCGGGACACCACCAGTGCAGAGGGGGAGATCGGGACACCACCAGTGCAGAGGGGGAGATCGGGACACCACCAGTGCAGAGGGGGAGATCGGGACACCACCAGTGCAGAGGGGGAGATCGGGACACCACCAGTGCAGAAGGGGAGATCGGGACACCACCAGTGCAGAGGGGGAGATCGGGACACCACCAGTGCAGAGGGGGAGATCGGGGCACCACCAGTGCAGAGGGGGAGATCGGGACACCACCAGTGCAGAGGGGGAGATCGGGACACCACCAGTGCAGAGGGGGAGATCGGGGCACCACCAGTGCAGAGGGGGAGATCGGGACACCACCAGTGCAGAGGGGGAGATCGGGACACCACCAGTGCAGAGGGGGAGATCGGGACACCGCCAGTGCAGAGGGGGAGATCGGGGCACCGCCAGTGCAGAGGGGGAGATCGGGGCACCGCCAGTGCAGAGGGGGAGATCGGGACACCGCCAGTGCAGAGGGGGAGATCGGGGCACCACCAGTGCAGAGGGGGAGATCGGGGCACCGCCAGTGCAGAGGGGGAGATCGGGGCACCGCCAGTGCAGAGGGGGAGATCGGTCCACCACCAGTGCAGAGGAGAAGATCGGTCCATCACCAGTGCAGAGGGGGAGATCGGGACACCACCAGTGCAGAGGGGGAGATCGGGGCACCACCAGTGCAGAGGGGGAGATCGGGGCACCACCAGTGCAGAGGGGGAGATCGGGACACCACCAGTGCAGAGGGGAAGATCGGGGCACCACCAGTGCAGAGGGGGAGATCGGGGCACCACCAGTGCAGAGGGGGAGATCGGGACACCACCAGTGCAGAGGGGGAGATCGGGACACCACCAGTGCAGAGGGGGAGATCGGTCCACCACCAGTGCAGAGGAGAAGATCGGTCCACCACCAGTGCAGAGGGGGAGATCGGGACACCACCAGTGCAGAGGGGGAGATCGGGGCACCACCAGTGCAGAGGGGGAGATCGGGACACCACCAGTGCAGAGGGGGAGATCGGGGCACCACCAGTGCAGAGGGGGAGATCGGGGCACCACCAGTGCAGAGGGGGAGATCGGGACACCACCAGTGCAGAGGGGGAGATCGGGGCACCACCAGTGCAGAGGGGGAGATCGGGACACCACCAGTGCAGAGGGGGAGATCGGGGCACCACCAGTGCAGAGGGGGAGATCGGGGCACCACCAGTGCAGAGGGGGAGATCGGGGCACCACCAGTGCAGAGGGGGAGATCGGGGCACCACCAGTGCAGAGGGGGAGATCGGGACACCACCAGTGCAGCTTGCTCAGGAATGGCAGCAGGCAGGTGTGAGGACATCGACACACACAACGAGAAGAAGACTTTTGGTGGATGGCCTGGTGTCAGAAAAATGTAAAATAATGCATTTGGGTGGCAAAAATCTGAATGCAATCTATAGACTGTGGGGGGAGAACCTCTGGGGGAATCTAGGATGGAAAAGGACCTGGGGGTCCTAGTAGATGATAGGCTCAGCAATGGCATGCAATGACAAGCTGCTGCTAACAAAGCAAAACAGAATATTGGCTTTAAAAAGGAGATCAACTCCAGAGATAAAACGATAATTCTCCCGCTCTACAAGACTCTGGTCCGGCCGCACCTGGAGTATGCTGTCCAGTTCTGGGCACCAGTCCTCAGGAAGGATGTACTGGAAATGGAGCGAGTACAAAGAAGGGCAACAAAGCTAATAAAGGGTCTGGAGGATCTTAGTTATGAGGAAAGGTTGCGAGCACTGAACTTATTCTCTCTGGAGAAGAGACGCTTGAGAGGGGATATGATTTCAATATACAAATACCGGACTGGTGACCCCAAAATATATAAATACCGGACTGGTGACCCCACAATAGGGAGAAAACTTTTTCGCAGAAGAGAGTTTAATAAGACTCGTGGCCACTCATTAAAATTAGAAGAAAAGAGGTTTAACCTTAAACTACGTAGAGGGTTCTTTACTGTAAGAGCGGCAAGGATGTGGAATTTCCTTCCACAGGTGGTGGTCTCAGCGGGAGGCATCAATGGTTTCAAGAAACTATTAGACAATCACCTGAATGACCGCAACATACAGGGATATACAATGTAATACTGACATATAATCACACACATAGGTTGGACTTGATGGACTTTTCTCAACCTCACCTACTATGTAACTATGTAACAATGTAATATATATGTAACTATGTGTCAAGAAGGGCAGCAAATAAGCCACTTCTCTCCAGGAAAAACTTCAGGGACAGTCTGATATTCTGCAAAAGGTACAGGAATTGGACTGCTGAGGACTGTGGGAAATCCATTCTCTCTGATGAATCCCCTTTCCAAATTTTTGGGTTATCCGCAAAAAACCTTGTCCGGAGAAGAAAAGGTGAGCGCTACCATCAGTCCTGTGTCATGCAAACAGTAAAGCATCCTGAGACCATTCATACTTGGGGTTGCTTCTGAGCCAAGAGAGTTGAGGGGCTCACTCACTATTTTGCCATGAATAAAGAATGGTACAAAAACATCCTCTGAGAGCAACTTCTCCCAACCATCCAAGAACAGTCTGGTGAGGAACAATGCCTTTTCCAGCATGATGGACCACCTTGCCATAGGGCAAAAGTCATAACTGAGGGTCTTGGAGAACAAAATATCTATATTTTGGGTCCAAAGCCAGGAAACTTCCCACACCTTAATCCCATTGAGAACTTGTGGTCAATCCTCGAGAGACAAGTGAATAAAAAAACCCACAAATTCTGACAAACTCCAAGCATTGATTATGCAAGAATGGGGGGGGGGGTGACCATCAGTCAGGATGTAGCTCATCAGTGAGGGTGTGGCCCGTCAGTCAGGGTGTGGCCCATCAGCCAAGATGTGGCCCGTCAGTCAGGGTGTGGCCCGTCAGTCAGGGTGTGGCCCGTCAGTCAGGGTGTGACCCATCAGTCAGGGTGTGGCCGGTCAGTCAAGATGTGGCCCGACAGTCAGGGTGTGGCCCATCTGTCAGGGTGTGGCCCATCAGTCAGAGTGTGACCCATCAGTCAGGGTGTGACCCATCAATCAGGGTGTGGCCCATCAGTCAGGGTGTGGCCCGTCAGTCAAGATGTGGCCCATCAGTCAGGGTGTGGCCGGTCAGTCAAGGTGTGGCCCATCAGTCAGGGTGTGGCCCGTCAGTCAGGGTCTGGCCCGTCAGTCAAGATGTGGCCCGTCAGTCAGGGTATGGCCGGTCAGTCAAAATGTGGCCCGTCAGTCAGGGTGTGGCCCATCAGTCAGGGTGTGGCCCATCAGTCAGGGTGTGGCCCATCAGTCAGGGTGTGGCCCATCAGTCAGGGTGTGGCCCAGAAGTTGAGTGACAGCATGTCAGGGTGTGTTTTAGAGGTCTTGAAAAAGAAGGGTCACCACTGCAAATATTGACTCTTTGCATAAACTTCATGTCACGGTCAATAAAAGCCACTTATGGAATGCTTGCAATTATCCTTCATTATCCCATAGTAACATCTGACAAAAAGATCTATCAACACTGATCAGCAGACTTTGTGCAAATTAATATCTGTGTCATTCTCAAAACCTTTGGCCGTACTTTACTATCTATTTACTAATTCTAGCAGCATGAGGATTAAAAATAATCAATGTTGATTGGGAGAGTGCAGTTCCACTTTAAGAAACATTTGCCCAATGTATCAACATTTAGGTCAAAGAGATCCAATACTGAAAAAAGGAAACTTTGGCTGGAATCCAACCCTGACAACTCCACCTAGACTAAGGCAATCAGTTATGGGGGGAATTTGTCTTTATTATAGCATGGTATGTACAGAGATTCACATTTTCTGACGTGTTCTCTATGCAGGAGACTCAAAGAATTACAGATAATACAATAGAATTCCACGGGATGGATCAGCGGCATGGACCACCTGTCACATATGAGCAATGTTTGCTCCCCGCCATCGGTGCTGAGTGTAAACCAACAAAGGAACCATTGCTGCTGAATTATTGAATGCTTTCTTCATGGCGTTTCATGCAGGATTGTGCTCTGTGTAACCCGGTCCCGTCTATTCCCCGTGCAGAACAGATGAGAGGCGGTCCACTGATGTAGCAGTTTTGGTCTCCTGCCTCTCTCCCCTCATGCTACCACGCAATCTGTTTCACCTTTAAACCTTGGGGGTCTCATTATATTTGTGAAAACATCCTGCCTAGCAGAACGCAGAACATTGCACAGATGGTCTGCCAGATATGGACGGGGGCAACATCTAGGCTCTATACCACCAACGAGGCAGAGCCGGTGATTCTCTATGCTTGGCCGCTCACACACACATACAGCCGGTGTAGGACCTATATGTTTGATAGATGAGACAGATCATTTGAGATTGCAGACGTTGGGACTGTAAGGTATGGCGTGGAATAACAATAACCTCGAGGATATGAAATTTGTCTTCTTACAAGTTGCTTTGTCCACTCCGAGCCGAGCAAGAAGCTCAGCGCTTCAACCGAACGGCAGCTGGAAAGAATGCTGTGCTGGTTGGCATGAAGTCTAGTGTGCTATAATCATCATGTGTCAGGGAAATACTGGCCATAGCAAAATGAAGCTCTGCAGGTGCTTGTTTTGCTGTGCACAGCCATGTGCATGTGCGCATAATACTAATACTAGTGCCAAATGGATTATTTAAGTTCTGTAGCTGTAATAGTCAGTTGCTGTCTGATCTACTGCATTTCCTGCATTCCTGTGCCAGTTCCTGTACATGACTTCTGTGATTGACCTGGCTTGTCGCCTCCTGCCCTAACCTCGGCTTGTCAATTCCTGCCCTGACCTTGGCTTGTCGCCTCCTGCCCTGACCTCAGCTTGTTGCCTCCTGCCCTAACCTCGGCTTGTCGACTCCTGCCCTAACGTCGGCTTGTCGCCTCCTGCCTCCTGCCCTAACCTCGGCTTGTCGACTCCTGCCCTAACGTCAGCTTGTCGCCTCCTGCCTCCTGCCCTAACCTCGGCTTGTCGCCTCCTGCCCTAACCTCAGCTTGTCGCCTCCTGCCTCCTGCCCTAACCTCGGCTTGTCGCCTCCTGCCCTAACCTCGGCTTGTCGCCTCCTGCCTCCTGCCCTAACCTCGTCTTGTCGCCTCCTGCCCTAACCTCGGCTTGTAGACTCCTGCCCTAACCTCGGCTTGTAGACTCCTGCCCTAACCTCGGCTTGTAGACTCCTGCCCTAACCTCGGCTTGTAGACTCCTGCCCTAACCCTCGGCTTGTCGACTCCTGCCCTAACCCTCGGCTTGTCGACTCCTGCCCTAACCCTCGGCTTGTCGACTCCTGCCCTAACCCTCGGCTTGTCGACTCCTGCCCTAACCCTCGGCTTGTCGCCTCCTGCCCTAACCCTCGGCTTGTCGCCTCCTGCCCTAACCTCGGCTTGTCGCCTCCTGCCCTGACCTCGGCTTGTCGCCTCCTGCCCTAACCTCGGCTTGTCGCCTCCTGCCCTAACCTCGGCTTGTCGCCTCCTGCCCTGACCTCGGCTTGCCGCCTCCTGCCCTGACCTTGGCTTGTTGACTTCTGCCCTAACCTAACCGACCATTAAAATTATAGCCTGAACATTTCTTTATCAGTGGGCAAATGTACAAAATCAGCAGCCAAATACTTTTTTTCCACTCACTGTATGTTGATCATCGCCTGCCTGCTGTACATGCCTGATCTGACCGTCTGTTGCTGACCTGGCTTGCCTGACCATGCAGGCTGTCTTATCTGTCTGCTCAGTATCTCCTGGCCAGCAGGCTACTTACCTGGTCCCTGACAGTCATCTGTCAGCAAGTGCCCACCACCTGTGGGCGATCATCTGCCAGCCAAGCAACTGCCAGTCTGCCATCTGCAAAGTTTGGGGTTTGCTGGACCTGCTGCCACCTGTTGTTCTTGCCATCTGATCTGCGAAGTACCAGCCACCTACCTGCACAGTCTGCTATCCATAGAAGATATTAGCCGGCAACCCCGTACTTTCCAAGTTCCGAATTCTTTATTAGGCTACATTAAAAGTGCCACAAAATAGCTGTCATGTTTTCGCCATGATGGCCTTCTTCACAGCTTTGAAGAAGGCCGTCATGGCCGAAGCATGTTAGCTATTTTGTGGCACTTTTAATGTAGCCTAATAAACAATCTGGAACTTGGAAAGTACGGGGTTGCCGGCTAATTTCTGCTGTGTATTGATGCCTAGGGAGCACACACTCCAACCATGAGCACCGGCCTGCAGCAATCTATGTGGAAACAGATAGACAGATAGACGTGTGCGCTTCGTTTCATTCCAAATCGAAATTCGGACACATTTTTTGTTATTTGTAAGTTTGGATGTATCTGAATTTCCAAATTACAATAGTAATTAATTGTTATGTAATTATATATGTCGTGATTTTCGAATGCTATGTGATCAAGTTTGTCTTTTCTAAAAACTAATAAAAATTATTTGAAACAATAGTAATGAATTTAAGAAAAATCCAAAAAAATTCTGACAAAATTCAAATTTGAATCGAATTCAAATCAAATGTGAAAGGTTTTCTAATTCAAATTTCCAAATAGAATAAAATAAAATAGAAAATAAAGGAATAGAATAGACTAGAAAATAAAATAATAGAAAATAAAGGAACAGAACAGAAAAGAATAGAAGTAACAATAATTAGAAAATAAAGGAATCGAATAATAAAGAATAGAATGGAAAATAAAGGCATAGAACGGAAAAGACTAGAATAGAAAAGAATAGAATAAAATATAAAGAATATAAGCAACTACTGAAATTTGAATTTCAAATAGAATAAATTTGAACTGAAATAGAATAGAATAAAACAGAATAGCCAAAAGCAATGGAATAGAACAAAATAGAATATAATCATCTTCCGAAATTCGAATTTTAAAATAGAATAAATTCAGATTTGAATGGAAAAAAATTGAATTGGAATAGAATAGAAAATAAAAGAACAGAATGGAAAAAAAATAGAATAGAATAGAAAGAATA
Organism: Aquarana catesbeiana; assembly: GCF_042186555.1. NCBI lineage: Eukaryota > Metazoa > Chordata > Amphibia > Anura > Ranidae > Aquarana > Aquarana catesbeiana. The sequence goes on along the minus strand of NC_133326.1, from coordinate 3,949,448 downwards.
TAACCATTCTCCTAAATTCAAATAGAATGAATTTGAATAGAATAAAAAAGAATAGATTAGAATAGAAAATATCAGAATAGAATAGAAAAAAAAAATAGAATGAATATAACCAACATCCAAAATTCAAATATATGCATCTATCTATCTATCTATATAGATATATATATATATATCTATATAGATATATATATCTATCTATATATATATATATATATATATATATATATATATATATATATATATATATATATATATATATATATATATATATATATATATATATATATATATATATATATATATATATATAGAGATATAGATATAGATATATATCTATATAAATATATATATATAGATATATATATATATATATATATAAATATAGATAGATATAGATCTATATATAGATAGATATAGATATATATCTATCTATATATATATATTATAAAATAATAGAATATAATTAAAAAAAAATAATAGAAATAAAAGAGTACAATAGAAAGGAATAGAATAGAAAAAGCTATAGAATAGAATGAAATAGAAAGAATATAACCATCTTGCAAAATTAAAATTAAAATTTGAATTCTATTTAAAATTTCCAAATACAGCCGAATTCCATTAGACAGAATTCGGAGAATTCGAATCAAATAAACAAAACAAATTCCAAAAACGGATTAAATTAATTTAACGAGTTTAACTAAACAAATTTATATAAATAACAGATTAAAACAAAATAAATGTTTTAGTTCTGCACATGTCTAGTAACAGACCAAGTTTCTTCAGTCTGATGGACATTTTCCAGTCACTCTTACCTTACCACGTTCTTGGGGGCCTCTGTCTCGTTGAGCCGGAGCTTTATGAGAGGCCTCCCCCACATCATGCCAGACTCTACAACCAGCTTTGTGACATCATAATACGTCTGCTGGCTAAAGAGCACAACACTGGGAGCATTCTAAAAAACCTAATCGCATAGGACAAACTTTGGGGGGGGGGGGGGTTGCTAGAGATGTTACCACATAGAAAAGTAAAGGCAGAAAAAAACTGAGTAGGCCATCGAGTCTGCCCATCTTTTTTATTTTATTTTTGTTTTTTGTTTTCTGTTTTGTTTTTTTAATGTTTTTTTTTAATTCTTATTTTTTTTATTGCTTTGGGGTTTTTTTTTTTTTTGACCAAGTAATTTTCATTGTAAACTAAAAATTGTTACACTGTCCCTTTAAGTAAAGGTGAAAATCAAACACAAAACATTAACAAAGTCCACTTCATTCTGTAAGTGAAGCCCGAAATCTTCTGTGCCGGCTTGTGAATCCACCACCAACAGTAATATCAACTGTTTACCAGAAAACAGGACCCAACATAATAAGAGGTCTACCACACTCAATGGATTTCAGAGGATCTCCAAATGATCCACATGAAGTGACCAAGAACCATGCGAGTTGTATTAAAAGTTACAAAATGTTCTCTAAAGTAATTATACCACAGAGATGATAAAAAAATGTTAAAATTACAGATTCCATTGTATGAATACGATATTTTTACCACAATGAACTTAGTACAAAAATTACAATACAAAAACTTAATTTACAGATACTCGATATGAGTACCCAACGCGTTTCAGAGACAGTAGCTCCTTCCTCAGGGGTAGTCCTGCAGAAAATACAGTATGGATACATCAGAAAAACAACAAAAATTAAACCATGTTGGGAAGTCATACCAAGGTGCCACCATATCCGTATAACCCTCCAAGAATGGGAGGAGTTTCTGCATCAGGATCAGTGGCGGCTGGGGTTTTTTTATTTGGGGGGGCGGCAAACAACCACCCCCCAGTCGGTCAGCGGCACCCACGACCCCCCCACACGCGATCAGACAGATGGACTAAGCCCAGCACTTTCCCTATCTAGGTAGTGGACAGGCAGGTAGCGTGTCCTATGGACGGCCGCAGCGTGTCCTAGCGTGGTCCTCCTCCCTCCTCCTGGGCATCCAATAGGATCGCCTGCCCTTTCAGACAATCAGAAAACAGGTCTCACACCCGCTTCTGATTGGCCGGATTGAGATTCAGTGTTTCAACAGCGAATCTTCAATTGCTGTTGTAACACACCTGGGTGGTCTCCGGTCGCATTCTCTGCGCCCCTAGTCCACCCTATTTTGAAGCCTATTAGAGCCTCTGGCTCTGATCTGGTGCTTAAAAAACCCTGACCGCTGTAATTCATGAATTCATGCACCCGGTGCCCTGAAAGAAGACGGATGCATGAATAGGGGGTGGCCACGGTGACCATGAATAGATTCATGCTATGCATAAATCTATCCATTACCATATAGAGGGTGGCCTGGAGAGAGGGGGCAGCGCCCGGGTGCCCCTAATGGATGGGCCGCCCCTGTTCAAAATACAGTCCATCTGTTAGAGAACGGTTCACAGAAGATCTGGCACATCTGCTAATGCCCCTTGGAATTGCAGATTGGCAAATAGAAATTTGCCAATGCAAAAGCGCCTGCGTGCACGAACAGACCAATATGCACGTGTGTGCATTGTGTGACAGATTCTGGCGCCCAGTGACCTATTTAAATCCAGCAGCATGAGCCATTAGTTGCTGGATAATCTTCAGCTTCCCAGTGTGTTCTTGAGTTTTTGTTATTATTGGATTTCCTGTTACTGACCCGGCTTGCCTTTGATCTGTCTTGTCTCCATTCCTGGCTTTGACTCTCGGTTTGTTCCATTGACTCTGCTCCTGTCTGCTGAACCCGTGTATGACCTCTGGCTTGCTCTTCTGGACTTCTTTTTTGCTCGATTACCAACGTTTGACCCCGGCTTACTCCTGACCTTGCTTGATGCCTTATCCCTGGCTGATATTCCGTGAATGAGTACTGGCCTGGCTCCTGACCCTGCTCCTGGCTCTCCCTTCTGCCAAGTCTCTTCTGGTACATCTGAGGGACCAAAAATAGAAAAATAAAAAACGAAATGACCAAAAACACACCCTGAAGAGTAAACTACACAATTTATTGGCTATAATAAGCAAAATACAAAGATATTAACAACCACCCCTTAAAAGATAGATATGGTCGGTATACCCAAAACAATAGGACCCCACCAAACTATCTGACCCTCCCTGTAAACAATTTGATCCTACATGAATAAGTGGGGGAGCCCGCGGTTATGGAGCCCTCCCTTCCCCAATATATAGCACCCCCTAAGACACCTGTAATACCCCCAGCTACCAACGGGTGGAGGCTGAACTGTGAAATTCCTGAAGGAGCAGCGCGATTTTGCCAATGCAAAAATGATTCACGCTGTTTCCATAAACGAATATCTCAGTGGCTAGCCAAAACCTGCAGTCAGTCAGCCAAAAAATGATGACGAAAAGTGATGGACAAAAAAGTTACAAAAAAAACGTATCAGGACAAGGTATTGGTCCAAATGATGGGTAATAAATGGAAAGTGGGAAGAGTCAATACTTCCTCAAAAAAGGGTCAGTCCCATTATTCTCATCCTGTATGTAAACTGCCCAATATTTGTGAATTTCACCACTGGATTGGAAGGATAAATGCCATAGAGTTGGAACATCTAGATGTATGACATACAAAATGGTTACATGCCAAGGTATCTGTAACATACATGTGTATCCTCAAAGCTGAAGGATAAGTGCTGTGTAAAGATCTTATTCCAATGAACAACTGATTGCTGTATGTCCTCCAGGTATTAGTAACGAATAGAGTATAGGACAACGACAGCCAGGGTTACTCACTCATAGTTGATCATGCAGATATGCCTCCAGTGCACAATGATACGACATGATCGGTCAAAAAGCGGTCTTGGTGCATGTCTGTATGATGTGTATGTCCAAACAATGTTCCAATACATCCACATAAGGAGCAAGGCATAGGAGAATCTACACCTGAGATGTTTGACTGATCAGCGGGGTTGTTATCCATTCCATGACACCTGCTGCTGGTTTAATCCATGGCGGCTCATCTGAGAAATGAATGTGTTTGATCGTTTCCAAGTATAGATGATCAGGTAGCAGCACAGTACCCCAATTTCCTCAAATAGGTATGAGCTGGGGGGGGGGGGTGCATGACGGAGGTGCTCTCCCAGCATAAGAAAGCTTACATGTTTCCTTCCCTTAATTCATGGAACTTCGTCAGAGCCTGGGGATTGGTTGGTCATCATCTGTTTAAATAAGGGAGCCACAAACCACCCTCAAATCAGTGTAATTAAAAACAGGTGCTACCCACCCTTCAAGCAAATACAATGTGATATACGTGAAAAAAGACCTGAAAAAGATTCCTCCAACAAATTACATGGTATCAAATAATGCCTGTATGTTCATAAAGGCTCAATGGTAGCAAGAATGCTGGATGAACAGGAAATAATAAATAGATAAATGTTAGGAAGAATGTTCACAAAAGTCTAAAAGATACAATGTTGCAGAAGGGGTAAGAATACCTCATAGTTTTACTCATTTAGATGATAAGCAAGAGACACACTTCTTCATAAGGCTGTTGTTTCATTATCCTATGGGTATAGATCTAAACATTATGATGCATGGGGAATTAGGGTGCAAATATTATATGAACATTTGCACCATGTTCTCATTTGGTCACTCTATAAGCTGCATGTTTTAGCTACATATACCTATATGGTTTAATAGAGTCTAATTAATCATTGCAGGTGTAGGTATATTCACAATTTATACATACATTTTTCCAAGAGCCGTTTTTAAAGAAAAGACACTCCACTGGCGAAAATCTCCCATTCGTTATCCCTTCACTCTATTCTCCCAGTTGGTCGGTGAAGTAACTAATCCATCAGATTAGTGTGATAGATCTAATCCCCCATATATGTGCCGATCTCGTTTGAACTAAGCAAATTCTTGCCCAGTTGAAGATCCAGGTCAGGACATCCATCAAAACAGATTGCAGCAAAGGACTGGCTACACATGAAAGGACAGGTATTCACACAGAATATCCAAATATCGTCACATGAATAGGCAGGTGCCGACCTCGATCTTCAACTGGGCAAGAATTTGCTTAGTACATTTGCAGAAGAATTTGCAGTGGCATTCTTCCCACTGACCACCAATGTAAGGAGCATTCTTCCCACTGATCACCAATGTAAGGAACATTCTTCTCACTGATCACCAATGTAAGGGACATTCTTCTCACTGATCACCAATGTAAGGAACATTCTTCTCACTGATCACCAATGTAAGGAACATTCTTCTCACTGATCACCAATGTAAGGAACATTCTTCCCACTGATCACCAATGTAAGGAACATTCTTCTCACTGATCACCAATGTAAGGAACATTCTTCTCACTCACCACCAATGTAAGGAACATTCTTCCCACTGATCACCAATGTAAGGGACATTCTTCTCACTGATCACCAATGTAAGGAACATTCTTCTCACTGATCACCAATGTATTGGATAGAAAGATCTGGATGCCGCACACTGGATAAAGTAGAAAACTTGTCTTTATTGTAGAGATAGGATCATCAAAAGTACAAGACAATCATGCAGGATGTACAGGATCAGCTGATGCGTTTCACACTCGAAGCTGAGTGCTTACTCATAGCTTTCTATCCAATACTTTGCTCTATTCAGCATTTAGCCAGCACCTGGGACTCTTCAACTCTGAAGGCTTCACATTAACTTTACACCTGGGTCTGGATCCACCTGAGCGGTGAAACACTCTTCCTGCTATTATTGCATCTACGGATATACACTGATCACCAATGTAAGGAACATTCTTCTCACTGATCACCAATGTAAGGAACATTCTTCTCACTGATCACCAATGTGAGGAACATTCTTCTCACTGATCCCCAATGTAAGGAGCATTCTTCCCACTGATCACCAATGTAAGGAACATTCTTCTCACTGATCACCAATGTAAGGAACATTCTTCTCACTGATCACCAATGTGAGGAACATTCTTCTCACTGATCCCCAATGTAAGGAGCATTCTTCCCACTGATCACCAATGTAAGGAACATTCTTCTCACTGATCACCAATGTAAGGAACATTCTTCCCACTGATCACCAATGTAAGGAACATTCTTCCCACTGATCACCAATGTAAGGAACATTCTTCTCACTGATCACCAATGTGAGGAACATTCTTCTCACTGATCACCAATGTAAGGAACATTCTTCTCACTGATCACCAATGTAAGGGACATTCTTCTCACTGATCACCAATGTAAGGAACATTCTTCCCACTGATCCCCAATGTAAGGAACATTCTTCCCACTGATCACCAATGTGAGGAACATTCTTCTCACTGATCACCAATGTGAGGAACATTCTTCTCACTGATCACCAATGTAAGGGACATTCTTCCCACTGATCCCCAATGTAAGGAGCATTCTTCCCACTGATCACCAATGTAAGGAACATTCTTCTCACTGATCACCAATGTAAGGAACATTCTTCTCACTGATCCCCAATGTAAGGAGCATTCTTCCCACTGATCACCAATGTAAGGAACATTCTTCTCACTGATCACCAATGTAAGGAACATTCTTCCCACTGATCACCAATGTAAGGAACATTCTTCCCACTGATCACCAATGTAAGGAACATTCTTCCCACTGATCACCAATGTAAGGAACATTCTTCTCACTGATCACCAATGTAAGGAACATTCTTCCCACTGATCACCAATGTAAGGAACATTCTTCCCACTGATCACCAATGTAAGGAACATTCTTCTCACTGATCACCAATGTAAGGGACATTCTTCCCACTGATCACCAATGTAAGGAACATTCTTCTCACTGATCACCAATGTAAGGAACATTCTTCCCACTGATCACCAATGTAAGGAACATTCTTCTCACTGATCACCAATGTAAGGAACATTCTTCCCACTGATCACCAATGTAAGGAACATTCTTCTCACTGATCACCAATGTAAGGGACATTCTTCCCACTGATCACCAATGTAAGGAACATTCTTCTCACTGATCACCAATGTAAGGGACATTCTTCCCACTGATCACCAATGTAAGGGACATTCTTCCCACTGATCACCAATGTAAGGAACATTCTTCCCACTGATCACCAATGTAAGGGACATTCTTCCCACTGATCACCAATGTAAGGGACATTCTTCTCACTGATCACCAATGTAAGGGACATTCTTCTCACTGATCACCAATGTAAGGAACATTCTTCCCACTGATCACCAATGTAAGGGACATTCTTCCCACTGATCACCAATGTAAGGAACATTCTTCCCACTGATCACCAATGTAAGGGACATTCTTCCCACTGATCACCAATGTAAGGAACATTCTTCTCACTGACCACCAATGTAAGGGACATTCTTCTCACTGACCACCAATGTAAGGGACATTCTTCTCACTGATCACCAATGTAAGGAACATTCTTCTCACTGATCACCAATGTAAGGGACATTCTTCCCACTGATCACCAATGTAAGGAACATTCTTCTCACTGATCACCAATGTAAGGAACATTCTTCTCACTGATCACCAATGTAAGGAACATTCTTCTCACTGATCACCAATGTAAGGAACATTCTTCTCACTGATCACCAATGTAAGGAACATTCTTCTCACTGATCACCAATGTAAGGAACATTCTTCCCAATTTTTCTTTATTAAAAGTCTTGCAATCAATAAGCATAAAATCACTATATATAATATACATATTTACATAAATGAAAATAAATATAGCAAATCTGCTCTCAAACAAAAAAATGACTTTACAGCAAAAACAAAACTCATCATGAACATGTCATTATTGGGGATAATCTCACTACAACTCACACCAATACACCAGACATCTAAACTGTGAGGTCAAGAAACAAACCTGCACCCATTATGCATGCAGCCCTTCTTCAAAAAGAAGATACTAACCAACAAAAGCTAAGGGAGTGAAAGAAACAGAAAAAGAAAAAGAGCTCCTCACCCAGAGATGGGCAGTTCACCAAAGGCAGGTCTGATATTCCTCCACGCCCTTTTCCAGACCGCCCGGGGCTCCCTGCCCTTCTCAAGACCCCGAATTTTCCCAACCTCACCCAGAATATCGTGCACCACCACCTCAACAGAGAGGACTTTTTTCCGCAGGGTAATCTGGCACCGTGCATTCCATGTGAAGTAACGGACAACTATACTAACTAAAAACAGTGTATCCAAATCAAAATCCCAACGAGTCGGGAATGCCCCGTACACCCACTCCGCATAACTCATGCGATAGAAAAAGGGGATGCCTAGAGCCCTCCCCACCCTTTTATACACCTCTATGTTAAAGGGACACTGCAGCAAAAAGTGGTCCATAGACTCCACTTTACCAACACACTCCGCTCTAGGACAATCTCGATCATCCACAGGGCGATGCTTCAAGTTCCCTCTGACATAGAGCCTACCATGGAAAGCGAGCCAGGCTTGATCCCTAAACTTCAAGGGGATTCTTTCTAAATTGATTAAACGCAACCCCTCCCTCATTACAGAGCCTGGGCAATCCCTTAAGGCCAGTGACACACTGAAAGCAGAGCTCAAAATCCTCTTCTCCAGAAGCTTCCTGGGGAGGGACTTGATATCCTCCACTGTCACCTGCCACTGCCGAAGTATTTTCAGACATGGGGCAACATAAGCCGGGAGCTTGCCATGTCGGACTCTCAGACTTTTCACTGGCCCGCCATCTTCCCAGCATCGCAGAAAAGGCCTAAAACAAGATTGAAAAATGCCCACCCATCCCGGCGGGTTCTCTGCTAGCATGTTACCAAGATTGTACTTTAAAAAGAGCAGAGAAAAGAAAACTATTGGGTTGACCATTCCTAGGCCACCCTCCCACCTAGACAGGTAAGTTACATTGCGTTTGATCAGGTTCAGCCTACTTCCCCATAACAGTTGAAAAAAACAGCTGTACACCCTTGCATAGAGAGATGCTGGCAAGATACAGACGAAGCTGACATATAAAAAGATTGGGACCAGGTACGTTTTGATCAAGTCAACCCTCTCCCTCAAGGAAAGCTTCCATTTCTTCCAGCTTGCTACTTTGGCATTGGCACACACCAACCTGCTTTCCCAATTTCGATGACCATAGTCACCAGGACCAAATTTGATGCCCAACACTTTAATTTCCTGCTGGGGCTCTGGGAAGGCATCCGGAAGTTCGAAGCTTTCACCCTCCTCACCCATCCAGAAAACTTCACTCTTTTCATGGTTGACTTTAGAACCAGAAGCCTCCGTGTACTGCTCTATCATAGAGACCACCTCCTGCGCCTCCTCTGTCCCAGAGACAATAACAGACACATCATCGGCATAGGCCACGACCTTCAGAGGCGGCACACCAGCAATGCCCAAAGGCACCCCGCACAAAGATCCACTCTCTAGCCTTCTTATGAAGGGGTCGATTGCGAATACATATAACAGGGGGCTCAGAGGACATCCCTGGCGCACACCAGAGCCAACCTCAAAAGGCCGTCCAACCCAACCATTAACCAGTGGGAAGCTCTCAGTCCCTCTATATAATGTCTTCAGCCAATCTATAAACCTCCCCTGCAGGCCGTATCTACCAAGTAGCAAATACAGGTACTCGTGATTGACTCTATCAAAAGCCTTCGCCTGATCCAATGCCAGCAAGTACTTTCTCCATCCAGCAGCCCTGCTTCGTTTCAAAGCCTCCCAGACAGCTAAAACCGCTGAAAAGGTACTTCTACCTTGGACCGAGCAGTGCTGATGACTGGACAACAAATCGCCTGCTACTGACGACAAGCGCCAAAAAAGAATCTTCGCCAGGATCTTTCTATCAACATTGAGAAGACTGATGGGGCGCCAGTTCTCAATCATTGAGGGGTCTTTACCTTTTGACAGAAGAATCACAGCGGATTGCCTCATGGAGGGAGGGAGCGAACCCTCTTCTAGACAGCTGTTATAAACCTCTGCTAAAAAGGGAGCCAGAATGGACTTAAAACACTTGTAGAATTCAGCTGTCAACCCATCTGGCCCAGGCGATTTTTTGGTAGCCAGCTTCTCTATAGCATGAACTACCTCATCCACTGAAATTGGTTCTGTCAAATCCATCAAAGGCAACGTACCATTTCCCAATCCTGGAGTAGAATCCAGAAAGCTTTCTATCCTGTCCCGACAAAGGTCCTTTCTTCCCAGAAGGTCTGCGTAATATGATCTGAAGATCTCCAGGATCCCTGATCTCTACTTCACCAGGGAACCCGTACTATCCCTCAGGCTTATGACCATCTTAACTGCTATGCCTTGCTTACAGTTCTGGTAAGGATCAGGCGAGTGATATTTTCCATAATCCCTCTCCAGAACCAAGGAGGCATGCCGGTCATATTGACACTTCCTAAGAAGAAACTTCACCTCAGAGATCTCCCCTGGATCTCCTCTATACGAGACAAGACGATCAAGCTTCCTCCGCAAATGCTGGTAGGCAATGTACATTCCAAGCTGCTTCTTCTTACTTATGGTCTTTAAAAGTCCAATTGTCCTTTGTTTCACAAGCTCCCACCACTCTGACTTACTGCTGCAAAAGTCCAGAATAGAAACCTGTGCCTGAAAAAAATCCTCAAAGGATTGTCTTACCTCTACATCTTCCAGGAGAGTCGAATTCAGCTTCCAGGTACCCCTTCCCCTGGGTGGAGTGTCCGAGGCATTCAGAGTCACAGACAGCATACAGTGGTCAGAAAACTCCACCGCCCTCAACTCAGGAGCCGAGAAAGCAGAGTTCTCCTTTAAAAAAAACCTATCTATCCTACTCTGACTATTCCCTCTCTGAAATAAATTAATATGCACATCTACCAGGCCTGCTTGTCTCACCATATCTCTAAGAAAAACGCTATCGTAACCCAGCCTGTCTATGGAGCCTCTCCTGCCTTCAGGCCTAATTATGGTGTTAAAATCACCTCCAAAGACAACCTGCTGGGATGTAAAACGGAAGGGCTTGATCTCTGTGAGGAGGCATTTCCTGCCCCATTTTGACTGTGGTCCATAGATATTGATCAGGCGCAGGTCCTGCCCCTTAACAGAGACGTCTAAGACCATGCATCTCCCCATTTCTACCTCAATTACCCGCCAGCATGTTACCATATCGGTTTTAAAAAGGACAGCAACTCCGCTGGAGGGCTCAGCCGCAAGAGACCAAAAGGAGGGACCGCATCTCCACTCCCTTTTTGCTATATGGACATCGGCCAAAGTATTGAGCCAGGTCTCTTGCAAAAATGAAATCTCGGCATCAAACTCGCTGAACAAAAATAAGGCAATATCACGAGCTCTTATAGATTTAATGCTGGCGACATTAATGGTTGCCACCTTTATCGGAGTGGGAACTGCCATCAGGATGATTGGGGTAGTCGTTTCTTAACCTTTGCCACACTCTCATCACCCGAAACAGCTCTCTTAAGACTACGTGACTCCCCCTCATCCATGGATGATAAAGAGAAAGATAAATCAGACATATCATCACCCGACAACACTGAAAAAGTATTACCAAGAGGAACCCCTCCTGGGTTCCGACTCTGAGGAAGAAATGACCACTTTACTTGACTTCCTCTTCTTTTTCTTCCTCCTAAACTTCTCCCACCCCTCATCATCCGAATCCCCCTCAACAGAGGGTGAGACATGGGATATGGACACTCTTCTATCAGCCCCACCCCCATCCAGCACCCCCACATTCCCCTGACCACGTTTGTGCTGCTGAGGGACAGGGACTGGAGGCCGAGAGGGAAGATCTGCCAAACCGGCCCCCCCAGCAGCTTCTGCTAGTCTGGAGGATCTACGTACAGTAGGATTAGGGACCACCACATGGGGGACAGACTCAGGGACCACATTACTAGGGGAAACAGAATCCGAAACAACAGATGTAACAGACACAGGAGGGACAGACTCAGGGACTACATTACTAGGGGAAACAGAATCTGGAACAAATATAACAGAAACAGGAGGGGCAATAACAGTTTTAGCAGCCTCATCCTCCTTATCAAGTCTCTGCAACTCAGCCTCCAAACCTGGCAAGTTATGTAATGCCCCCGGGCACAGACTATAAGGATGACCGAGCTTTTGGCACAAATTGCACCGAATTTCAGTACAATCCTTGGCCAAATGGTCCAGATCCTGGCATAGTGAGCATTTCTTACGGGTACAGGTAGATGCAAAATGGCCTTTGTCACCACATTTATTACAGACCTTAGGCTGACCCTGGTAAAAAATGGTCAGCCTATCTCTCCCCAGAAAAGCTGAACAGGGAAGGTGTTGAACTATATTGCCCAGCACCCCCAATTTTAGTGACACTGTCCAGGCCCCTGTCCATATTCCATGTTCATCCAGGACCTTCCGCAGTGGAGCGAGGACCTCACCATATCGGCGTAGCCATACTATCAAATCAGCCTCTGGTATGGATTTGTTGCGCACCAAGATCGTCACCGACTTTATCAGAGGATGCCTGGAAATCACCTTTGGTACCAAACCACTCCACTGCGGAAGGCCCCCGCACCTCCTATACCTCTCCCAAAATAAATCCAGACCCTCAGGCTTTACAAAAGGTCAAATCAAATTCATAACTCCCCACTGGGCAAATCAAAGCAAATATATCCAAGGCTTTAAACCCCATTTCTAAAACCAACTCAGCCACCCTCCCCCTTACTGGTGGGGTCCCCTCCCCCTCCCACTTCAACTGAACCACATTCCTTCTCCTGTACCCAACCATCCCACCACCAAGCCCCCCCAAATTGTGACCACTAATATTTACAAAATTCCCTCCACCCTCCTTGGTGCGACTCCCCAGAACAGACGCATAACTGCCCACATTTCTCCCAGCAGAAGAAAAATTTGTGTGTTTTGAACCGTCTGACACATTCTTAGCAGATATCGATTGTACAGATTTGGTCTGAACAATCGATGAGTCTTTCCTCTGCTGAGCAGGGAGAGCAATGTCATTTTTATTTTTGCCAGCAGTATTAACCCCTTCACCACCACCCACCACATTCATTGTTTTATCATTACTGTCATTCTTAATACTTGCTGGTATATTCACAGTTCCTGTAGTCTTCCCAACAGTGTCAGTTCCCACCGCTGTGCTGGTGGAATCTTCAGCTGGCCGCCTGTTCTCTTCCAACAGGACAGGACTTTCAGCAGGCTGGTCTGACACATCCATGGCTTCCACTACACATGGTGCAATGTGCTGATCCCCTCCCCCATCACCATCAATCAGTTCTGCTGGAACACAGGGAGGCTCAGGTGAGGCAATCTCTTTGCTGGTGTCAGCCATACTATGTGAAACACATGGAGAAAACTTGGTAGAGGAACTACTGGTCTCAGCAAATGCAGGAGTAGAAACATCCATGTTCAGGGTATTTGATGCAGGTCCATCTTCATTCCCTGGTTTATTTTTCTTCTCATCCTCAGGGATTTCTGATGGATCATCAGAAATGGCAAACTTGTCTGCTCTCAGGGGTGACTCCATCTGCTGGATGAAGGTCAGGGTGCCATGCTCACTCTCAACCCCCTGGCTGGTTGCCACTGGCGATTCCAAGGCCTGACATGGGGGGAGAGGTGCAGAGGCAGATGGACCCGGGTCATCCATAACCTGAGGCTGCTGATCCATGCAACTTACTGACGACTGGCTGGCAAATCTCTTCTCATTGTCAAATTTTTCTTTAAAAGCTCCACTTCTGGCTTTTAACTTCTCCAACAATAAAGTTTGCTGCTTTACCCTTTCCTCCAATTCCTGTAACTCAGGCTTCATGGCTGTGCTATTTCTACTCCAGGCCTGGAAGTATTTGGCTCTGAAGTTTTTATGTTCAGCTTTCAAAACTTGAAGTTTCTCTTCAGCCCTTCCAATTTCCCTAAAACGATCAACAATCTTCTGTCTGAAGATACTCGCATCCATACCAGGGCCTGGACCCACAGTCAGATCCTCCACCTCCTCCTCACTAGGCCCCGTGTCATCAGGGGGATCCCTCCCAGGGCCTCCCCCAGGATCAGGCATTATTCCTGGGCCAAACTAGCAGGCAAGGCCCAGGCTTGAAAAAAGGCTGGTTCTCACAGAGTGCTCCTTGGGTATGTCCTCCTCCTCCTTCCCACTGACCTCCAATGTAAGGAGCATTCTTCCCACTGACCACCAATGTAAGGAACATTCTTCTCACTGATCACCAATGTAAGGAACATTCTTCTCACTGATCACCAATGTAAGGAACATTCTTCCCACTGACCACCAATGTAAGGAACATTCTTCCCACTGATCACCAATGTAAGGGAAATTCTTCCCACTGATCACCAATGTAAGGATCATTCTTCCCACTGATCACCAATGTAAGGAACATTCTTCCCACTGATCACCAATGTAAGGAACATTCTTCTCACTGATCACCAATGTAAGGGACATTCTTCCCACTGACCACCAATGTAAGGAACATTCTTCTCACTGATCACCAATGTAAGGAACATTCTTCCCACTGATCACCAATGTAAGGAACATTCTTCTCACTGATCACCAATGTAAGGAACATTCTTCTCACTGATCACCAATGTAAGGAACATTCTTCCCACTGATCACCAATGTAAGGAACATTCTTCCCACTGATCACCAATGTAAGGAACATTCTTCTCACTGATCACCAATGTAAGGAACATTCTTCTCACTGATCACCAATGTAAGGAACATTCTTCTCACTGATCACCAATGTAAGGAACATTCTTCTCACTGATCACCAATGTAAGGACCATTCTTCTCACTGATCACCAATGTAAGGAACATTCTTCTCACTGATCACCAATGTAAGGAACATTCTTCTCACTGACCACCAATGTAAGGAACATTCTTCTCACTGATCACCAATGTAAGGAACATTCTTCTCACTGATCACCAATGTAAGGAACATTCTTCTCACTGATCACCAATGTAAGGGACATTCTTCTCACTGATCACCAATGTAAGGATTATTCTTCTCACTGATCACCAATGTAAGGAACATTCTTCCCACTGATCACCAATGTAAGGGACATTCTTCTCACTGATCACCAATGTAAGGGACATTCTTCTCACTGATCACCAATGTAAGGGACATTCTTCCCACTGATCACCAATGTAAGGGACATTCTTCTCAGTGATCACCAATGTAAGGAACATTCTTCTCACTGATCACCAATGTAAGGAACATTCTTCCCACTGACCACCAATGTAAGGGACATTCTTCTCAGTGATCACCAATGTAAGGAACATTCTTCTCACTGATCACCAATGTAAGGAACATTCTTCTCAATGATCACCAATGTAAGGAACATTCTTCTCACTGATCACCAATGTAAGGGACATTCTTCTCACTGATCACCAATGTAAGGGACATTCTTCTCAGTGATCACCAATGTAAGGGACATTCTTCTCACTGATCACCAATGTAAGGAACATTCTTCTCACTGATCACCAATGTAAGGGACATTCTTCTCACTGATCAACAATGTAAGGGACATTCTTCTCACTGATCACCAATGTAAGGGACATTCTTCTCACTGATCACCAATGTAAGGAACATTCTTCCCACTGATCACCAATGTAAGGATTATTCTTCTCACTGATCACCAATGTAAGGAGCATTCTTCCCACTGATCACCAATGTAAGGGACATTCTTCTCACTGATCACCAATGTAAGGGACATTCTTCTCACTGATCACCAATGTAAGGGACATTCTTCCCACTGATCACCAATGTAAGGGACATTCTTCTCAGTGATCACCAATGTAAGGGACATTCTTCTCACTGATCACCAATGTAAGGAACATTCTTCTCACTGATTACCAATGTAAGGGACATTCTTCTCACTGATCACCAATGTAAGGAACATTCTTCTCACTGATCACCAATGTAAGGGACATTCTTCTCACTGATCACCAATGTAAGGAACATTCTTCTCACTGACCACCAATGTAAGGAACATTCTTCTCACTGATCACCAATGTAAGGAACATTCTTCTCACTGATCACCAATGTAAGGAACATTCTTCTCACTGATCACCAATGTAAGGAACATTCTTCCCACTGATCACCAATGTAAGGAACATTCTTCCCACTGATCACCAATGTAAGGAACATTCTTCTCACTGATCACCAATGTAAGGAACATTCTTCCCACTGATCACCAATGTAAGGAACATTCTTCTCACTGATCACCAATGTAAGGAACATTCTTCTCACTGATCACCAATGTAAGGAATATTCTTCCCACTGACCGCCAATGTGAAGGGCATTTCCCTCATGACCCCGGATGGACTAACCACAACAGAGGTTTCTTGAGATGTGAAAATTATTTCAAGGGTTCCTCTGGGGTAAAAAGGCTGAGAAAGGGAGTAGGTCATTGCAATTAAATGGTGTGTGAGTTTGTGTGTGTGGGGGGGGTGTCATTGCATGTATTGTTATTTGGAGCAGAAGACAAGTGCTTAGAAAGCAGGTCTATTAGTTATACCTCCAGCCAGCTAGGTGGGAGCGACGTTCATTACTGATGACATTATGGGTATTGATTTCATTGTGAACAATTCTAAGCTCAGGAAATGAAATAAAATTATTGAGGGATTTTTTACATTTGAAGAATAAGACCTGTGTCTTCTAATTATGGAAGAATACTAAAATCCAACCTCACAGAGAGCGCAGTCAAAGGTCCGAGCTCCTGAATGAGTTTGCCGGTATTTTTCCATCTGATATTTAAAAATCTGGGGAATAGTGAAGGCTTCTCAGAGACTTTCTGGGGTAACATGAAGCGGCTTACAATGAGCCGAATTCAATAATTCACACTGGCTGCACCGCGCTGGCTGTGATTCATAATTTATCTCAGACGAGTTTCAGAAGTGATTGATTTCTCGCGGATACTTGTCTCTGTCTTGCCTGTCAGGACTTGTGCTTGCTTAAAAAGATTATGGCTGGAGAATCAAGCAAGAGCATTCAGTAAATATCATTCATTACACCTCAGCATTGAGCACCTGACGTCTAAATACGCCGCAGCATTGACATTCAAAATCCTGCACTCCCTTTATCTTCCTCTTCTTCTCATGGAAAAATTAGTAATGGCCTAAAAAAAAACAGCCGGGATAGAAAGAACTGAGCCGCCATTGCTTACTTTGTATGTGAAGGTGCTGCAGGGCAGTCCACCTCATCCATGATTTAGGACCTACAAGTCTCTACAGCAGTGTTTCTCAACCAGAGTGCCATATAGACCAGGGCAGGGGTGCCAAGCTGTGTCCCGCACAGCATAACGTGTTTCCATGGTGGAGGTAGGCCAGCCTGTAGGTGGGGCTAGTTGATTGGTACCCGAGATGGAGTAAAGGTACACAAAGACAGAGGAAGGAGGCACTGTTGGTATTTGGTAAAGTAGAAGTAACAATTAACACATGAAAGACAGCAGCAAGGGGTTCACTTACAGCTCCAAACACCATAACAACATTACTTGCAAACAGTCCCAATTTTCTGGGAAAATTCATGGGAAATTGGCGTTGCCCCGGTGTCTGTGATTAATCACCCGTCGCCGCGGCTAGAGATCCGGGGTCGCCACCATTTTTGTGAAGAGCAGCTCTCCTTGAGGCAGCGGCAGAGAAGAAACAAGAGATGTGAAAAAAGGGTTAAAATACTGCGCTAAACCCAATGAACAAAAATGTACAGCTGCTAACACACAAACAAACCAAGTCAAATTGAAGTGCAAACAAAAAGTGTAGCGCTAGGGTGAAAATAAATGAATAAGCGATAAATGCAAAAACACATGAGCATCAAGGCCGTCTTAATCACAAAGACAGGATGGATGTGATAATGTGAATATAAAGGATGTATAAATCCCAAACCAATTATAAACATAAATCTTCTCCTCGGTCTTCAACCAAGATGGAAGATGCACCAATGAACAAGAAAAGACATCAGGTAGAAGAATGAATACTCTTACCGGATCTGTTGGACACACTTACCGTACGGCAGTGCGTCTTTCAGGCGTTGGGATACTAGATCCCCGGTAGTGATGCCAAACTGGATGGTCTCCTGTAGGCCACAAACTCTGATCTGTGCGAGGTTGGATGATAGTTGGAACAGGGGTTCCCAAAGCTGTAATGGCTGCCGAACAAGTCCAACAATGAAGGTGGTTCAAGGGTGGTTGTCAACACTCCATCATGGGGAAACAAGAAAAAAGGAGCTCCACATAGAGCAGATCAACCAGGATAGGTTGACCCGAATAAGCTGTTGAGAAAAAACTGACAAAATGTAGCTCTGCCGGAGTAGAGGGGAGGAGGTGGTGGGAGCCTAGTTGGGGTTGTAAGTTGGGGTTGTAAGTATATATACCATATAAAAAGTGATCACAAAAATGGATAAAATGTGAATGTGGGAAGCAGGGGGTGCTGGTCCGACGCGTTTCGACTAAAAAGTCTTCCACAGGGGCATGTCCTTGGCAGCCGCTTTCATTGCCACCCTGGCTCCTCCTCTTGTTTGTACCCCTCGGCCTCCACGACAGCTGCTCTTTGCAAAAATGGTGGCAGAGACAATATCACCAGTGCCGACCCCGGACCTCTACCGGCGGCTCTAGCGATACAGCAGCATGGCGATCTCAGAATTTATCGGCATGATGCATCTGGTAACAAGTAAGCTGCATCTCTGGTGACAATTAAGCTTCATCTCTGGTTGCAAGTAGCAAGCTGCATCTTTCTTTCTCTCTCCATCCCTGTCCCTCTTCTCCCTCCATCCCTCTTTCATCTTAGAATCTAACCACACCCCCTTTAAGCCATGCCCGATATTTAGTTTAAACAGGGCCATTTTTTGCCGTGGTGAATTTCACACCTACAAGGAATGCCCCACCCCCTAATTATAACAAGACTATTACAGGCAACCCATTTAGATGCTTCCAAGAGGTTCTAAAGAGTTAGCAATTTTCTGTTGCTGTGTTCATGCCCCCAAGTTAATTATCATCCAGGTACAAATTGTTACAATGTATTAACGTTGCACCGTGTCCTCAAGTTGACCTGAGGAGCTGGTGGTGTCTGAGAAGGAAGGGTTAATGCTTTTCATGCTCTTTTTCCAGTAGGTTTCCATCCCCTGCAGGTCATACCATATATATTTTATATATATATATATATATATATATATATATATATATATATATATATATATATATATATATATACATATATATACAAAAATAGTACCGCGCATATGAAAAGATAATTCAGTGTGAAAAAAAGAAGCAGCACCACAAATGTGAGAATTACCACAAAAATCAAGAAACATAAAAAGCTGTGTAGCGCTACAGTGATTGATATAAAAAATACTGAAAAAAATATATATATAAATAAATAAACAGTCCAGAAAAATCAGTTTCTCAAATGGACCATAATGGTCAAATGGCAAACTCCATTATTCAACTGTGGATAAGGTTATCCAATCCCTTCCACAAGTGAACACGCCACCACCAAGATAGGTTGGACTCTTACCAGAGAGCCTAGAACCTTTATTATGAAGGGTCAAACAGGCTTGATGAATATGTTGGGATCATCAGCAGGGGGTATACAAAGGAACCACATCAGGAACAGCTCCAGAGCATCCAGGGGGCTCCACCCAACTGACGATCTTGTAGTCAGATCCAAATAAAACATAAGACGCTGGATAGTGTAAAACCTCTTAAGGGTTGCATTTTATATACAGTAGGAAAAAAAAGGAAGGCGGCCGCCACAGAACATCCAAACATGTAAAATACGTGATAACAGGAACATACAGCTCAGCCCGACCGGTTTCGTCGACAAAGGGACTTTTGATGCCCCAGAAGAAGTCCTTTTTGTCGGGCTGACCTGTATATTCCTGCTATCACCCATTTTACATGTTTGGATGCTCTGTGGCGGCCGCCTTCCTTTTTTTACAATGCAATGCTGTTCTTACTATGGATAAGTGTAAGTGCAATACTTTTTATTAAATGCAACCCTTAAGAGGTTTTACACTCTCCAGCATTTTATATTTTATTTGGATCTGACTACATGATCGTCGTTTGGGTGGAGTCCCTTGGAGCTCTTCCTGACCTGGTTCTTTTGTATATCCCCTGCTGATGACCCCTACTGGGACATATTTATCAAGCCTGTTTGACCCTTCGTAATAAAGGGTCCAGGCTCTCTGGTAAGAGTCCAACCTATTGCGGTGGTGGCGTGTTCACTTGGTGGAGGGATTAGATAACTTTATCCACAGTTGAATCATGGAGTTTGTCATTTGACCATTATGGTCCATTTGAGAGACTGATTTTTCTGGACTGTTTATTTATTTATCATTTTTTTCAGTATTTTTAATATCAATCACTGTAGGGCAACACAGCTTTATTTTGTTTTTATACCATCTATATATATTGTTCAATAAGTGCCCCGAACAAGCTGTTGAGAAAAAAACTGACAAAATGTAGCTCTGCCGGAGTAGAGGGGGGGAGGTGGTGGGAGCTTTGTTGGGGTTGTAAGTTGGGTCTGGAACCTGTGGACTCTTATGGACTTGTTGCTTCCAGTCATGGGCTTACAGCCTGTTGTGGATTATTACCAAATAATGGACGTTTAGGCCTCATGTACACTGCTGCTGCTAAACAGACATTTTAGGAGCAGTTGGCCATTTTTTTCAACTGCCCCTGAACTCTCCTCTATGTTATCTTATCAGTACATGTACACGGGGTTGTTTACAGTCGTTTCTAGGCAGTTCAGTTTAGAGGCTTTTTTTGGAACGCAAAAAAAATGGGTTCAGAAGCTGAGTTTAGAGTCATTTCAAGCTACAAACGCGGCTAAATATTGTGTTGCTAACAATATTTTTGTAATGTTTATAGCATACATATATGGAATAGTACATCTGAACTACAATGCATTGTTTTTAGAAGCTAGGATTCCCCTATTCATCAACCAATGAACTTGTTGGACTGGTTCGTGAAGCTCAGGCAACAGGAAGTGATGTTGACAGGTAGTAGAGGGAGGAAAAAGGATGGTTATGTGGTTGGCACAAAGGAAGAGGTAGTAGTTTTTTTTCAGAACTCAAAGAAGCAAGGAGCAGTCTAAATAGCAGCTGTTACTTCAGAGAATCACAGGAGATCTTGGATAAAGGAAAGAAGACTCCATCACCAAGAAGACCCAAGTTTACATAAGTTGCACAGAAAAAGGAGGATAACAAAAAGGAGGAGCTTAGAAGGGAACTGAGATTTTCACAGACAAGAAAAAGGAGGAGCTTAGAAGGGAACTAAAATTTGGACATGCTCTGCAGAGGACACTAGCTGGTCTACACAATCTCAGGTTGCATTGGGGACATAGAGAAGAGAAGAGGGACAGCTGAAGGCAGGATCAACCAGGTATATGTCACTCTACACAAAACAAATGCTTTAGAGGCTTTGGTAATTACACACTAAAATAAAGAATTTACAAAAAAAGGTCAGAAGTAGGGATGATCCAAAACCTGGGTTCAGAACCGAACTTTGGCTGTTTGGGCATTCGAACACCCAAACTTTTGCCCATACGGTGCCCCATCATGTATTGTTGTACAAATAGCTTGCTGATCCTTCCTCTACTAGTGTTAGTTCAGAGAATCACAGGAGCCTGACGCTGAAACAGATTCAGGTACTTATACTATCTCTAAATGGTTACATAACATGGACACGTGGTCTTCATATCTGCCTGGAGTACAACTTTAATTTTAAGTATTAAATATTATATATTTCAGCAAAGTATATACTGTATTAGATTCTTTCCTAATTCCTATGGGCTGCTAATTTTTTTTCAACATGAGGAATTTTGTAAGGTCAAGGTTAGCGCTGAAAAGACCACATTTCCCGGCTGAGTCATGGGCCTTGTACAGACGTGGAGAGGAGTCATCTCTGCGGAGAACATACTGATTAATTATAGAGAACATATTCCAGCACAATAATATGTTTTTTTTTTTTTTAAAGCTGCTATTTAGCTGATAAGACATCTTACAATGTTCATAAATTTGACATTGATGGACCAATTTAACATTGGGACTATATATCGCTCTTCACTGGACATCGCGGTATACCTGCACACCAGGGGCGTTGCTAGGTCTGCAAAAGATCTGGTGCTAAAGCCACCAGATGCAGCTTGTCACTTGCCACCATCGCCTGTCACCAGGAGTAGCTTGTTACTTGCTACCTTCACCTGCCACCAGATGTGGATTGTCACTTGCCACTGTCGCCTGTCACCTGATGTGGATTGTCACTTGCCACGTCTCCTGCCACCAGATGTGGATGATTGCTTGCCACTGTTTGCAGATTGTCACTTACAATGCCAGCCAGTGCCACCAAATGTGCATTGTCACTGCATTGGTGGCAGGCTGGCAGCACTGGTCCATTTAGTTCTGAGTGAGGGCAGGAGAGCGGTGATACGGGGCGGGCAATGAGAGATGATGTCATCTCGTTGCTCCCCGCCACACCTCCGACATTGAAGAGGCCGTCGCTGTGAGGGCGGAAAAGCGTTGATGCGGGGTAGGCAGAAAGGGATGATGTCATCCCTTCTCGCCTGCCCGCTTGCTGCTCTCATCTGCCTGCCTGGCTCTCTAATGCAGCCTGCCCATGGCCCAGCTGCAGAGAGGCCACACCCCCCTGGCTAGACACGGACCCTTGCGGCAAGAGACTCGGGCTATGGGCCCCAGATTTGGGGCTATAGCCCCAATAGCCACCCCCTAGCGATGCCACTGAATGGAATGCAAAATGCAGTCTGTGGTGTGCAGTGCGCACCACAGACTGCATTTTGCATTCCATTCAAAAAATGCAACCCTTAGTGTAGAGACTGTGGTGTTGGTAAGCTGTGTGTAGAACATGTGGGTGGGACATAGTGTTGGGTTCTCCTGACTTCTGTGCACATAACAGGGAGTGTCTGGAGATCATTCTTCTGTAGAATTCCTGAGAAGTGAGAACACTTGCAGATAAAGATGCTCTCTTCCGCCATTGCCGAGTCCTTACTCCAGTGATTGTGTCCTTTTACCTACAAATGTCTGGGCTCAACACACGCAACTCTTGGCTGCTATAGTGTGGCCAAGAGTCCTAAGAACAGTTGTGCTCTCTGCCATTGCCCATAAGATGAGAGGGAGAGTGGAGCTAGCTATCCATTACATACTGTGATATTGGAGAGGGCTTCACTTAAGGTGTAGTGTTTCCCATAAAGTCCAGTCCAGCCAAGAAATAATATTTTAGGGCTTGTTGGCCCTAAAAGTTCCAACGAAACAAAAGGTTACCCTCACAGGGGTTTCCACCATCACTTCATACACAAAAATAAACAACATTAGCCTCCTGACTCGCACTGTGAGAGCCACTGCTTAGGCCTTCTGATAGGTTGCTCAGACCATTACCCAGCACCACTGTGCTAATATTCAACCTTTCCACATTTCTCCCTTGTCTCTGTCTCTTGCAGCTGTTCTGGCCCATGCCTTGGCCTGGAAGGGGACCTCCTGTCTCCTGGTCGAAGCCCTGAACTGCAGACAGCCCCTTGATTATAAAGGTTGTGCACACTTGCACTATGGTTGCCACCTTTTCTTTAAGTCAAACCCAAACACTTCAACGGCATCATTTTTTAATTTTGTTTATAAGGGGGAATGCTGTAGACTTTGGTGTAAAGAGGAAATCTGATGTAGGGGGGTTTCTGCTCACCAAAGCCCCCACTTACATCAGAGTTCCCAGCATTAACCTCTTAAATCAGGGTTCCCAAAGCCCTTACATCTGAGCCCCCCTTACCTTAGTGTACTCACTCCCTCAAAGGTAGGAGAGAGAAGGGAGGGAAGGGGGAGACTTCAGTCACAGACACCCAAGGATGGAGACTCAGGCTTGCTAGCTGCTGGAGGAGGAGGAGCAGAACTACCCCACCGTCCATGTGGGGTGGGGGGGGGGTGGAACTGTACTGGCTCTGAACAGTGTGAGAGAGAGTGACAGGGACACTTGGCTTAGACAACTGCAGTTAGCCCTCCAGACAGTTGGCAAACCCGATGATTAGGATGAACCTAGAAAAGCCCAGCCTGTGCGCACACCTATGCACTTGGCAGTTGTGTTACTTGGTTACTTGAAGACACAGTCAAGTCTGAAAAATGTGTCCAGGTTTTAGGCGGTCTTAAACCTGGACACATGATTCAAAACCCGAACTGTCCAGGTGAATCCTGGGTTGCTACCCATTCAAGTGAATCCTGGATGGGTGTCAACCCTAACCTGCACACAGCCTGCTGTTCTCCTGTAAAACCTTGGCACCTTAGAGGTTTTATTCCTCCCAAGACTTTTTGAAGCCTCTGGATTTCAGAACCCAGCCTGGGAATTAAAAGACCTGGAGAAGACCAAAAAAAAGCGACTTTCTCCACTCATAACAGCCATTCTGGAGCCTCTCAATCCGCATCCTTGAGAACCGTATGTGATTTTTAATCCCACTAACAGAGTGGCAGGGTCTAGCACTATAATTATAGGATAGGATGGAAGTGCAGTGCACAGAGATAATGGCCCAAATATTTATTTGGTCACTAAAATGGTGGAAGATTGACAGTATCTCATAAAAGTAAGTAAACCCCTCATATTTGTGTAAATCTTTTCTTCTATCTTTTCATGTGACAACACTGAAGAAATGACACTTGTCTACAATGTAAAGTAGTGAGTGTACAGCTTCTATAACAGTGTAAATTTGCTGTCCCCTCAAACCCTCAAACACACAAACTCAACACACAGTCATTAATGTCTAAACCGCTGGCAACAAAAGTCAGTACACCCCTAAGTGAAAATGTCCAAACTGGACCCAATTAGCCATTTTCCCTCCCCGATGTCATGTGTTACAAGGTCTCAGGTGTGAATGGGGAGCAGGTGTGTTAAATTTGGTTTATCACTCTCACTCTTTCATACTGGTCACTGGAAGTTCAACATGGCACCTCATGGCAAAGAACTCTCTGAGGATCTGAAAAAAAGAATTGTTGCTCTACATAAAGATGTCCTAGGCTATAAGAAAATTGCCAAGACCCTGAAACTGAGCTGCAGCATGGTGGCCAAGACCATACAGCGGTATAACAGGACAGGTTCCTGTCAGAACAGGCCTCGTCATGGTCCACCAAAGGAGTTGAGGTCACGTGCTCAGCGTCATATCCAGAGGTTGTCTTTGGGAAATAGATGTATGAGTGCTGCCAGCATTGCTGCAGAGGTTGTAGGGGTGGGGGGTCAGCCTGTCAGTGATCAGACCATACACCGCACACTGCATCAAATTGGTCTATATGGCTGTCGTCCCAGAAGGAAGCCTCTTCTAAAGATGATGCACTAGAAAGACCGCAAACAGTTTGCTGAAGACAAGCAGACTAAGGACATGGATTACTGGAACCATGTCCTGTGGTCTGATGAGACCAAGATAAACGTATTTGATTCAGATGGTGACAAGCGTGTGTGGGGGCAACCAGGTGAGGAGGACAAAGACAAGTGTGTCTTGTCTACAGTCAAGCATGGTGGTGGGAGTGTCATGGTCTGGGGCTGCATGAGTGCTGCCGGCACTGGGGAGCTACAGATCATTGAGGGAACCATGAATGCCAACATGTACTGTGACATACTGAAGCAGAGCATGATCCCCTCCCTTCAGAGACTGGGCCGCAGGGCAGTATTCCAACATGATAACCACCCCAAACACACCTCCAAGATGACCACTGCCTTGCTAAAGAAGCTGAGGGTAAAGGTGATGGACTGGCCAAGCATGTCTCCAGACCTAAACCCTATTGATCATCTGTGGGACATCCTCAAACGGAAGGTGGAGGAGCACAAGGTCTCTAACATCCACCAGCTCTGTGATGTCATCATGGAGGAGGGGAAGAGGACTCCAGTGACAACCTGTGAAACTCTGGTGACCTCCATGTCCAAGAGGGTTAAGGCAGTGCTGGAAAATAATGGTGGCCACACAAAATATTGACACTTTGGGCCCAATTTGGACATTTTCACTTAGGGGTGTACTGACTTTTGTTGCCAGCAGTTTAGACATTAATGGCTGTGTGTTGAGTTCTTTTGAAGGGACAGCAAATTTACACTGTTATACAAGCTGTACACTCACTACTTTACATTGTAGCAAAGTGTCATTTCTTCAGTGTTGTCACATGAAAAGATAGAAGAAAAGATTTACACAAATGTGAGGGGTGTACTCACTTTTGTGAGATACTGTATGTCTTCCCTTTACATCACCAAGAAAATACAAACCGCTGATTAAATTGGATGCTTTATCATAGATTTATACAGCTTGATACATTAAAAATTGTGGAACTAAAAGATAAATCTGAAAATATACAACAATAATCAGCCACAATGAAAACAAAAAGTATTTGCTAAAACCTTTCACGGTTTTCTCTTCATAGCGCGTTCTCTAGCAACAGATGTGGCTGACCTTAGAGCAATTAATTTAACTGAACAAGAAACGGAGTTAAATGCATTATAGATGAAGTGTTTATGTGTGATGGGCCTCAGCGAGGAGTGGAAAGCCAAGAGTACAGCCTTGTTTCAGAAAATATAGCCCGTCAGTTTGATCTCACCTCTAATTTCTTTACCCAATTTGCATGTTACAGTATTGCTTTTTCATTTAGCTTTGATTCCCCAAGGACTGATGTGACCATAGATCCTGCAAAATACCGTCTCATTGATATGGGTTGACTAAATGGTAATGTAATCGTGTTTGCAGAGATTTGTTTGCCTGCTTTCGCATTGAAGAGGATTGTCTCTCGGAAAAGCAGACTTTCTCTCTTAGGAAATTAAGGTGGTGATTCTTTGGTTGTCTCAGCCCTTGAGTTAACGAACACTCAAGTACAGCCAAGTACAGACACCAAGCCGTTGGCACCATGACCTGAAATGTGTCAGAAAGACTTAAGGTCCATGTGCAATGTCTCCAGTGAAACCTTTTGCTGTTTTGTCTTCCATAACCATAATTGTGCCAGTTTTTTTTTTAATGTGATATGTTATTTTTTTCTCATTGGCACTTTTTGCATAATACCTGTCCTGAATGATAGGGATAATGAGGAGTCAACTGGTTTTTTTTTAAGCCCCATTCTGAATAAATGGACATGGGGCACAGCGGTAAGCCTTGTTAGTAATGAGGTCCTCGATGCTTCCTTGGGAGAAATTCCTACAAGATAGAACATTGGTTCATGGCTCAAAAGCAGCTATTTTCATATGAGGTCTGGATGGATACGTCTAGCCCCGAGGGCACTTGTCTTTGCAGATAATCCTACCTAAACAGACAAGCAGATCGTTCTACAGATAATTCAACCCAGATAGAGTGAGAAAGTTTTGCAGATAATCCTACCTAGGTTCTGTAGAGAGGAAAAGAAGATATAGACAGTGTTGTATTTGGGGGTTGTTCAGCTCAAGTGTGGTAATCACTAGTGAGTGCAATCCATGCCAAGTATGTATTTTAAGTGTAGAGCACCCCTAAGGAAATGCCCTTTACAGGCAGGGACAGCGGGCCCCTTGTCTGTGTAACAAGGTCCTAGTGCCCAGCTGTCCTTCTGTGGCTACTGATCCCAGCACCACTTCTTCAGGCACTGCCAGCCCACCTGATGGCAGCTGCCCCTTTCCCCAGCTCTCCTGGCTAAACTTCCATAGTCCTCTCAGACTGACTCTGCATCCATCTCAGACTG